>NW_028270163.1:18278443-18940943 GCF_037043375.1 Chiloscyllium plagiosum
ATCTGATGGTGTTGGTGTTCCTATGCATCTATAGGTGTTGGTGTTCCTATGCATCTGATGATGTTCGTGCTCCTATGTATCTAATGGTGTTAGTGTTCCTATGCATCTATAAGTGTTGGTGTTCCTATGCATCTGATGGTGGTGGAGGTCCTATGCATCTATAGGTGTTGGTGTTCCTATGCATCTGATGGTGTTGGTTCTCCAATGCATCTGATGGTGTTGGTGTTCGTATGCATCTATAGGTGTTGGTGTTCCTATGCATCTGATGGTATTGGTGCTCCTATGCATCTGATGGTGATGGTGCTCCTATGCATCTGATGGTATAGGTGCTCCTATGCATCTGTAGGTGTTGGTGTTCCTATGCATATGTTGGTGTTGGTGTTCCTATGTATCTGTAGGTTTTGGTGCTCCTATTCATCTGTAGGTGTTGGTGTTCTTATGCATCTGATGGTGTTGGTGTTCCTATGCATCTGATGGTGTTGGTGCTCCTATGCATCTGATGGTGTTGGTGTTGCTATGCATCTATAGGTGTTGGTGCTCTTTTGCATCTGATGGTGTCGGTGCTCCAATGCATCTTTTGGTGTTGGTGTTCCAATGCATCTATAGGTGTTAGTGTTCATGTGCTTCTGATGTTGTTGGAGCTTCTATTCATCTGATGGTGTTGGTGTTCCTATGCATCTATAGGTGTTGGTGTTCCTATGTATCTGATGGTGTTGGTGCTCCTATGCATCTGATGGTGTTGGTGTTCCTATGCATCTATAGGTGTTGGTGTTCCAAAGCATCTGAGTATGTTCGTGCTCCTATGCATCTGATAGTGTTTGTGTTCCTATGCATCTATAAGTGTTGGTGTTCCTATGCATCTAATGGTGTTAGAGTTCCTATGCATCTATAGGTGTTGGTCTTCCTATGCATCTGATGGTGTTGGTTCTCCTATGCATCTGATGGTGTTGGTGTTCATATGCATCTATAGGTGTTGGTGTTCCTATGCATCTGATGGTGTTGGTGCTCCTATGCATCTGATGGTGTTGGTGTTCCTATGCATCTATAGGTGTTGGTGCTCCTTTGCATCTGATGGTGTTGGTGGTCCTATGCATCTGTTGGTGTTGGTGTTCCTATGCATCTGATGGTGTTGGTGTTCCTATGCATCTGATGGTGTTGGTGCTCCTATGCATTTGTAGGTGTTAGTCTGCCTATGCATCTATAGGTGTTGGTGTTCCTATGCATCTGATGGTGTTGGTGCTCCTATGCATCTGATGGTGTTGGTGTTCCTATACATCTATAGGTGTTGGTGTTCCGATGCCTCTGATGGTGTTGGTGCTCCTATGCATCTGATAGTGTTTGTGTTCCTATGCGTCTATAAGTGTTGGTGTTCCTAAGCATCTAATGGTGTTAGAGTTCCTATGCTTCTACAGGTGTTAGTCTTCCTATGCATCTGATGGTGTTGGTGTTCCAATGCATCTGTAGGTGTTGGCGTTCTTATGCATCTGTTGGTGTTGGTGTTCCTATGCATCTGATGGTGTTGGTTCTCCTATGCATCTGATGGTGTTGGTGTTCCTATGCATCTATAGGTGTTGGTGTTCCTTTGCATCTGATGGTGTTGGTGCTCCTATGCATCTGATGATTTAGGTGCTACTATGCATCTATAGGTGTTGGTGTTCCTATGCATCTAATGGTGTTGGTGTTCCTATGCATCTATAGGTGTTGGTGTTCCTGTGCATCTGATGGTGTTGGTGTTCCTATGCATCTGATGATATAGGTGCTCCTATGCATCTGTAAGTGTTGGTGCTCCTATTCATCTGAAGATGTTGGAGTTCTTATGCATCTGTTGGTGTTGGTGTGCCTATGCATCTGATGGTGTTGGTGTTCCTATGCATCTGATGGTGTTGGTATTCCTCTGCATTTGATGGTTTTGGAGCTCCTATGCATCTGATGGTGTTGGTGTTCCTATGCATCTGATGGTGTTGGTGCTCCTATGCATCTGATGGTGTTGGTGATCCTATGCATCTATAGGTGTTGATGTTCCTATGCATCTGATGATGCCGTGCTCCTATGTATCTGATGGTGTTGGAGGTCCTATGCATCCATAGGTGTTGGTGTTCCTATGCATCTGATGGTGTTGGTTCTCCAATGCATCTGATGGTGTTGGTGTTCCTATGCATCTATAGGTGTTGGTGTTCCTATGCATTTGATGGTGTTGGTGCTCCTATGCATCTGTAGGTGTTGGCGTTTAGATTAGATTAGATTAGATTAGATTACTTACAGTGTGGAAACAGGCCCTTCGGCCCAACAAGTCCACACTGACCCGCCGAAGCGCATACCACCCAGACCCATACTCCTACATTTACCTCTTCACCTAACACTACGGACAATTTAGCATGGTCAATTCACCTAACCTGCACATTTTTGGATTGTGGGAGGAAACCGGAGCACCCGGAGGAAACCCACGCAGACACGGGGAGAATTTGCAAACTCCACATAGAGAGTCACCTGAGGCGGGAATTGAACCCGGGTCTCTGGCGCTGTGAGGCAGCAGTGCTAACCACTGTGCCACCGTGCCGCGTTCTTATGCATCTGTTTGTGTTAGTGTTCCTATGTATCTGTAGGTGTTGGTGCTCCTATGCATCTGATGGTGTTGGTGTTCCTATGCATCTATAGGTGTTGGTGTTCCTATGCATCTGATGGTGTTGGTTCTCCTATGCATCTGATGGTGTTGGTGTTCATATGCATCTATAGGTGTTGGTGTTCCTATGCATCTGATGGTGTTGGTGCTCCTATGCATCTGATGATATAGGTGCTCCTATGCATCTGTAGTTGTTGGTGTTCCTATGCATCTGTTGGTGTTGGTGTTCCGATGTATCTGTAGGTGTTGGTGCTCCTATTCATCTGTAGGTGTTGGCGTTCTTATGCATCTGATGGTGTTGGTGTTCCTATGCATCTGATGGTGTTGGTGCTCCTTTGCATCTGATGGTGTTGGTGTTCCTATGCATCTATAGGTGTTGGTGCTCCTTTGCATCTGATGGTGTTGGTGCTCCTATGCATCTGATGGTGTTGGTGTTCCTATGCATCTATAGGTGTTGGTGTTCCAATGCATCTGAGTATGTTCGTGCTCCTATGCATCTTATAGTGTTTGTGTTCCTATGCATCTATAAGTGTTGGTGTTCCTATGCATCTAATGGTGTTAGAGTTCCTATGCATCTGATGGTGTTGGTTCTCCTATGCATCTGATGGTGTTGGTGTTCCTATGCATCTATAGGTGTTGGTGTTCCTATGCATCTGATGGAGTTGGTGCTCCTATGCATCTGATGATGTTCGTGCTCCTATGCATCTGATGGTGTTGGTGTTCCAATGCATCTGTAAGTGTTGGCGTTCTTATGCATCTGTTGGTGTTGGTGTTCCTATGCATCTGATGGTGTTGGTTCTCCTATGCATCTGATGGTGTTGGTGTTCCTATGCATCTATAGGTGTTGGTGTTCCTTTGCATCTGATGTTGTTGGTGCTCCTATGCATCTGATGATATAGGTGCTCCTATGCATCTATAGGTGTTGGTGTTCCTATGCATCTGATGGTGTTGGTGCTCCTATGCATCTGATGGTGTTGGTGTTCCAATGCATCTGTAGGTGTTGGCGTTCTTATGCATCTGTTGGTGTTGGTGTTCCTATGCATCTATAGGTGTTGGTGTTCCTATGCATCTGATGGAGTTGGTGCTCCTATGCATCTGATGGTGTTGGTGATCCTATGCATCTATAGGTGTTGGTGTTCCTGTTCATCGGATGATGTTTGTGCTCCTATGTATCTGATGGTGTTGAAGGTCCTATGCATCTGATGGTGTTGGTGTTCCTATGCATTTGATGGTGTTGGTATTCCTCTGCATCTGATGGTGTTGGTGTTCCTATGCATCTGATGGTGTTGGTATTCCTCTGCAACTGATGGTGTTGGTGTTCCTATGCATCTGATGGTGTTGGTGCTCCTATGCATCTGATGGTGTTGGTGATCCTATGCATCTATATGTGTTGGTGTTGCTATGCATCTGATGATGCCGTGCTCCTATGTATCTGATGGTGTTGGAGGTCCTATGCATCCATAGGTGTTGGTGTTCCTATGCATCTGATGGTGTTGGTTCTCCAATGCATCTGATGATGTTGGTGTTCCTATGCATCTACAGGTGTTGGTGTTCCTATGCATCTGATGGTGTTGGTGCTCCTATGCATCTGATGGTGTTGGTGTTCCTATGCATTTATAGGTGTTGGTGTTCCTGTGCATCTGATGATGTTGGTGCTCCTCTGCATCTGATGATATAGGTGCTCCTATGCATCTGTTGGTGTTGGTGTTCCAATGCATCTGTAGGTGTTGGCGTTCTTATGCATCTGTTGGTGTTGGTGTTCCTATGCATCTGATGGTGTTGGTATTCCTCTGCATCTGATGGTGTTGGTGTTCCTATGCATCTGATGGTGTTGGTATTCCTCTGCATCTGATGGTGTTGGTGTTCCTATGCATCTGATGGTGTTGGTGCTCCTATGCATCTGATGGTGTTGGTGATCCTATGCATCTATATGTGTTGGTGTTCCTATGCATCTGATGATGCCGTGCTCCTATGTATCTGATGGTGTTGGAGGTCCTATGTATCCATAGGTGTTGGTGTTCCTATGCATCTGATGGTGTTGGTTCTCCAATGCATCTGATGATGTTGGTGTTCCTATGCATCTATAGGTGTTGGTGTTCCTATGCATCTGATGGTGTTGGTGCTCCTATGCATCTGATGGTGTTGGTGTTCCTATGCATTTATAGGTGTTGGTGTTCCTGTGCATCTGATGATGTTGGTGCTCCTCTGCATCTGATGATATAGGTGCTCCTATGCATCTGTTGGTGTTGGTGTTCCAATGCATCTGTAGGTGTTGGCATTGTTATGCATCTGTTGGTGTTGGTGTTCCTATGTATCTCTGGGTGGTGGTGCTCCTATTCATCTGTAGATGTTGGTTTTCCTATGCATCTGATGGTGTTGGTATTCCTCTGCATCTGATGGTTTTGGAGCTCCTATGCATCTGATGGTGTTGGTGTTCCTATGCATCTATAGGTGTTGGTGTTCCTATGCATCTGATGGAGTTGGTGCTCCTATGCATCTGATGGTGTTGGTGATCCTATGCATCTATAGGTGTTGGTGTTCCTGTTCATCGGATGATGTTTGTGCTCCTATGTATCTGATGGTGTTGAAGGTCCTATGCATCTGATGGTGTTGGTGTTCCTCTGCATTTGATGGTGTTGGTGCTCCTATGCATCTGATGGTGTTGGTGTTCCTATGCATCTGTAGGTGTTGGCGTTTAGATTAGATTACTTACAGTGTGGAACCAGGCCCTTCGGCCCAACAAGTCCACACCGACCCGCCGAAGCGTATACCACCCAGACCCATACTCCTACATTTACCTCTTCACCTAACACTATGGACAATTTAGCATGGTCAATTCACCTAACCTGCACATTTTTGGATTTTGGGAGGAAACCGGAGCACCCGGAGGAAACCCACGCAGACACGGGGAGAATATGCAAACTCCACATAGAGAGTCGCCTGAGGCGGGAATTGAACCCGGGTCTCTGGCGCTGTGAGGCAGCAGTGCTAACCACTGTGCCACCGTGCCGCGTTCTTATGCATCTGTTTGTGTTAGTGTTCCTATGTATCTGTAGGTGTTGGTGCTCCTATGCATCTGATGGTGTTGGTGCTCCTATGCATTTATAGTTGTTGGTGTTCCTAGGCATCTGATGGTGTTGGTGCTCCTATGCATCTGTAGGTGTTCGTGTCCCTATGCATCTATCCGTGTTGGTGTTCCTATGCATCTGTAGGTGTTGGTGCTCCTATGCATCTGATGGTGTTGGTGTTCCTATGCAACTGTAGGTGTTGGTGTTCCAACGCAACTGATGGTGTTGGTTTTCCTATGCATCTGATGGTGTTGGTGTTCCTACGCATCTGATGGTGTTGGTGCTCCTATGCATCTGTAGGTGTTGGTGCTCCTATGCATCTGATGGTGTTGGTGTTCCTATGCATCTATAGGTTTTGGTGCTCCTATGCATCTGATGGTGTTGGTGCTCCTATGCATCTGTTGGTGTTGGTGTTCCTATGCATCTGATGGTGTTGGAATTCCTCTGCATCTGATGGTGTTGGTGTTCCTATGCATCTGATGGTGTTGGTGCTCCTATGCATCTGATGGTGTTGGTGATCCTATGCATCTATATGTGTTGGTGTTCCTATGCATCTGATGATGCCGTGCTCCTATGCATCTGATGGTGTTGGTGTTCCTATGCATCTATAGTTGTTGGTGTTCCTATGCATCTGATGATGTTCGTGCTCCTATGCATCTGATTGTGTTTGTGTTCCTATGCATCTATAAGTGTTGGTGTTCCTATGCATCTGATGGAGTTAGAGTTCCTATGCGTATATATGTGTTGGTGTTCCTATGCATCTGATGGTGTTGGTTCTCCTATGCATCTGATGGTGATGGTGTTCCAATGCAGCTATAGGTGTTGGTGTTCCTATGCATCTGATGGTGTTGGTGTTCCTCTGCACCTATAGGTGTTGGTGTTCATGTGTATCTGTAGGTGTTGGTGCTCCTATTCATCTGTAGGTGTTGGCGTTCTTATGCATCTGTTGGTGTTGGTGTTCCTATACATCTGATGGTGTTGGTGCTCCTATGCATTTATAGGTGTTGGTGCTCCTATGCATCTGATGGTGTTGGTGTTCCTCTGCACCTATAGGTGTTGGTGTTCATGTGCATCTATAGGTGTTGGTGTTCCTATGCATCTGATGGTGTTGGTGCTCCTATGCATCTGATGGTGTTGGTGTTCCTATGCAACTATAGGTGTTGGTGTTCTGATGCATCTGATTATGTTCGTGCTCCTATGCATCTGATAGTGTTTGTGTTCCTATGCATCTATAAGTGTTGGTGTTCCTATGCATCTGATGGTGTTAGAGTTCCTATGCATCTATAGGTGTTGGTCTTCCTATGCATCTGATGGTGTTGGTGTTCCTATGCATCTATAGGTGTTGGTGTTCCTATGCATCTGATGGTGTTGGTGCTCCTATGCATCTGATGGTGTTGGTGTTCCTATGCATCTGATGGTGTTGGTGCTCCTATGCATCTGATGGTGTTGGTGTTCCTATGCATCTATAGGTGTTGGTGTTCCTATGCATCTGATGATGTTCGTGCTCCTATCCATCTGATGGTGTTTGTGTTCCTATGCATCTATAAGTGTTGGTGTTCCTATGCATCTGATGGTGTTAGAGTTCCTATGCATCTATAGGTGTTGGTGTTCCTATGCATCTGATGGTGTTGATTCTCCTATGCATCTGATGGTGCTGGTGTTCCTATGCATCAATAGGTGTTGTTGTTCCTATGCATCTGATGGTGTTGGTGTTCCTATGCATCTGATGGCATTGGTGTTCCTATGCATCTGATGGTGTTGGTGTTCCTATGCATCTATAGGTGTTGGTGTTCCTATGCATCTGATGATGTTCGTGCTCCTATGTATCTAATGGTGTTAGTGTTCCTATGCATCTATAAGTGTTGGTGTTCCTATGCATCTGATGGTGGTGGAGGTCCTATGCATCTATAGGTGTTGGTGTTCCTATGCATCTGATGGTGTTGGTTCTCCAATGCATCTGATGGTGTTGGTGTTCGTATGCATCTATAGGTGTTGGTGTTCCTATGCATCTGATGGTATTGGTGCTCCTATGCATCTGATGGTGATGGTGCTCCTATGCATCTGATGGTATAGGTGCTCCTATGCATCTGTAGGTGTTGGTGTTCCTATGCATATGTTGGTGTTGGTGTTCCTATGTATCTGTAGGTTTTGGTGCTCCTATTCATCTGTAGGTGTTGGTGTTCTTATGCATCTGATGGTGTTGGTGTTCCTATGCATCTGATGGTGTTGGTGCTCCTATGCATCTGATGGTGTTGGTGTTGCTATGCATCTATAGGTGTTGGTGCTCTTTTGCATCTGATGGTGTCGGTGCTCCAATGCATCTTTTGGTGTTGGTGTTCCAATGCATCTATAGGTGTTAGTGTTCATGTGCTTCTGATGTTGTTGGAGCTTCTATTCATCTGATGGTGTTGGTGTTCCTATGCATCTATAGGTGTTGGTGTTCCTATGTATCTGATGGTGTTGGTGCTCCTATGCATCTGATGGTGTTGGTGTTCCTATGCATCTATAGGTGTTGGTGTTCCAAAGCATCTGAGTATGTTCGTGCTCCTATGCATCTGATAGTGTTTGTGTTCCTATGCATCTATAAGTGTTGGTGTTCCTATGCATCTAATGGTGTTAGAGTTCCTATGCATCTATAGGTGTTGGTCTTCCTATGCATCTGATGGTGTTGGTTCTCCTATGCATCTGATGGTGTTGGTGTTCCTATGCATCTATAGGTGTTGGTGTTCCTATGCATCTGATGGTGTTGGTGCTCCTATGCATCTGATGGTGTTGGTGTTCCTATGCATCTATAGGTGTTGGTGCTCCTTTGCATCTGATGGTGTTGGTGGTCCTATGCATCTGTTGGTGTTGGTGTTCCTATGCATCTGATGGTGTTGGTGTTCCTATGCATCTGATGGTGTTGGTGCTCCTATGCATTTGTAGGTGTTAGTCTGCCTATGCATCTATAGGTGTTGGTGTTCCTATGCATCTGATGGTGTTGGTGCTCCTATGCATCTGATGGTGTTGGTGTTCCTATACATCTATAGGTGTTGGTGTTCCGATGCCTCTGATGGTGTTGGTGCTCCTATGCATCTGATAGTGTTTGTGTTCCTATGCGTCTATAAGTGTTGGTGTTCCTAAGCATCTAATGGTGTTAGAGTTCCTATGCTTCTACAGGTGTTAGTCTTCCTATGCATCTGATGGTGTTGGTGTTCCAATACATCTGTAGGTGTTGGCGTTCTTATGCATCTGTTGGTGTTGGTGTTCCTATGCATCTGATGGTGTTGGTTCTCCTATGCATCTGATGGTGTTGGTGTTCCTATGCATCTATAGGTGTTGGTGTTCCTTTGCATCTGATGGTGTTGGTGCTCCTATGCATCTGATGATTTAGGTGCTACTATGCATCTATAGGTGTTGGTGTTCCTATGCATCTAATGGTGTTGGTGTTCCTATGCATCTATAGGTGTTGGTGTTCCTGTGCATCTGATGGTGTTGGTGTTCCTATGCATCTGATGATATAGGTGCTCCTATGCATCTGTAAGTGTTGGTGATCCTATTCATCTGAAGATGTTGGAGTTCTTATGCATCTGTTGGTGTTGGTGTGCCTATGCATCTGATGGTGTTGGTGTTCCTATGCATCTGATGGTGTTGGTATTCCTCTGCATTTGATGGTTTTGGAGCTCCTATGCATCTGATGGTGTTGGTGTTCCTATGCATCTGATGGTGTTGGTGCTCCTATGCATCTGATGGTGTTGGTGATCCTATGCATCTATAGGTGTTGATGTTCCTATGCATCTGATGATGCCGTGCTCCTATGCATCTGATGGTGTTGGAGGTCCTATGCATCCATAGGTGTTGGTGTTCCTATGCATCTGATGGTGTTGGTTCTCCAATGCATCTGATGGTGTTGGTGTTCCTATGCATCTATAGGTGTTGGTGTTCCTATGCATTTGATGGTGTTGGTGCTCCTATGCATCTGTAGGTGTTGGCGTTTAGATTAGATTAGATTAGATTAGATTACTTACAGTGTGGAAACAGGCCCTTCGGCCCAACAAGTCCACACCGACCCGCCGAAGCGCATACCACCCAGACCCATACTCCTACATTTACCTCTTCACCTAACACTACGGACAATTTAGCATGGTCAATTCACCTAACCTGCACATTTTTGGATTGTGGGAGGAAACCGGAGCACCCGGAGGAAACCCACGCAGACACGGGGAGAATTTGCAAACTCCACATAGAGAGTCACCTGAGGCGGGAATTGAACCCGGGTCTCTGGCGCTGTGAGGCAGCAGTGCTAACCACTGTGCCACCGTGCCGCGTTCTTATGCATCTGTTTGTGTTAGTGTTCCTATGTATCTGTAGGTGTTGGTGCTCCTATGCATCTGATGGTGTTGGTGTTCCTATGCATCTATAGGTGTTGGTGTTCCTATGCATCTGATGGTGTTGGTTCTCCTATGTATCTGATGGTGTTGGTGTTCATATGCATCTATAGGTGTTGGTGTTCCTATGCATCTGATGGTGTTGGTGCTCCTATGCATCTGATGGTATATGTGCTCCTATGCATCTGTAGTTGTTGGTGTTCCTATGCATCTGTTGGTGTTGGTGTTCCGATGTATCTGTAGGTGTTGGTGCTCCTATTCATCTGTAGGTGTTGGCGTTCTTATGCATCTGATGGTGTTGGTGTTCCTATGCATCTGATGGTGTTGGTGCTCCTTTGCATCTGATGGTGTTGGTGTTCCTATGCATCTATAGGTGTTGGTGCTCCTTTGCATCTGATGGTGTTGGTGCTCCTATGCATCTGATGGTGTTGGTGTTCCTATGCATCTATAGGTGTTGGTGTTCCAATGCATCTGAGTATGTTCGTGCTCCTATGCATCTTATAGTGTTTGTGTTCCTATGCATCTATAAGTGTTGGTGTTCCTATGCATCTAATGGTGTTAGAGTTCCTATGCATCTGATGGTGTTGGTTCTCCTATGCATCTGATGGTGTTGGTGTTCCTATGCATCTATAGGTGTTGGTGTTCCTATGCATCTGATGGAGTTGGTGCTCCTATGCATCTGATGATGTTCGTGCTCCTATGCATCTGATGGTGTTGGTGTTCCAATGCATCTGTAGGTGTTGGCGTTCTTATGCATCTGTTGGTGTTGGTGTTCCTATGCATCTGATGGTGTTGGTTCTCCTATGCATCTGATGGTGTTGGTGTTCCTATGCATCTATAGGTGTTGGTGTTCCTTCGCATCTGATGTTGTTGGTGCTCCTATGCATCTGATGATATAGGTGCTCCTATGCATCTATAGGTGTTGGTGCTCCTATGCATCTGATGGTGTTGGTGCTCCTATGCATCTGATGGTGTTGGTGTTCCAATGCATCTGTAGGTGTTGGCGTTCTTATGCATCTGTTGGTGTTGGTGTTCCTATGCATCTATAGGTGTTGGTGTTCCTATGCATCTGATGGAGTTGGTGCTCCTATGCATCTGATGGTGTTGGTGATCCTATGCATCTATAGGTGTTGGTGTTCCTGTTCATCGGATGATGTTTGTGCTCCTATGTATCTGATGGTGTTGAAGGTCCTATGCATCTGATGGTGTTGGTGTTCCTATGCATTTGATGGTGTTGGTATTCCTCTGCATCTGATGGTGTTGGTGTTCCTATGCATCTGATGGTGTTGGTATTCCTCTGCATCTGATGGTGTTGGTGTTCCTATGCATCTGATGGTGTTGGTGCTCCTATGCATCTGATGGTGTTGGTGATCCTATGCATCTATATGTGTTGGTGTTCCTATGCATCTGATGATGCCGTGCTCCTATGTATCTGATGGTGTTGGAGGGCCTATGCATCCATAGGTGTTGGTGTTCCTATGCATCTGATGGTGTTGGTTCTCCAATGCATCTGATGATGTTGGTGTTCCTATGCATCTATAGGTGTTGGTGTTCCTATGCATCTGATGGTGTTGGTGCTCCTATGCATCTGATGGTGTTGGTGTTCCTATGCATTTATAGGTGTTGGTGTTCCTGTGCATCTGATGATGTTGGTGCTCCTCTGCATCTGATGATATAGGTGCTCCTATGCATCTGTTGGTGTTGGTGTTCCAATGCATCTGTAGGTGTTGGCATTGTTATGCATCTGTTGGTGTTGGTGTTCCTATGTATCTCTAGGTGGTGGTGCTCCTATTCATCTGCAGATGTTGGTTTTCCTATGCATTTGATGGTGTTGGTATTCCTCTGCATCTGATGGTTTTGGAGCTCCTATGCATCTGATGGTGTTGGTGTTCCTATGCATCTATAGGTGTTGGTGTTCCTATGCATCTGATGGAGTTGGTGCTCCTATGCATCTGATGGTGTTGGTGATCCTATGCATCTATAGGTGTTGGTGTTCCTGTTCATCGGATGATGTTTGTGCTCCTATGTATCTGATGGTGTTGAAGGTCCTATGCATCTGATGGTGTTGGTGTTCCTATGCATTTGATGGTGTTGGTGCTCCTATGCATCTGATGGTGTTGGTGTTCCTATGCATCTGTAGGTGTTGGCGTTTAGATTAGATTACTTACAGTGTGGAAACAGGCCCTTCGGCCCAACAAGTCCACACCGACCCGCCGAAGCGTATACCACCCAGACCCATACTCCTACATTTACCCCTTACCTAACACTACGGACAATTTAGCATGGTCAATTCACCTAACCTGCACATTTTTGGATTGTGGGAGGAAACCGGAGCACCCGGAGGAAACCCACGCAGTCACGGGGAGAATATGCAAACTCCACATAGAGAGTCGCCTGAGGCGGGAATTGAACCCGGGTCTCTGGCGCTGTGAGGCAGCAGTGCTAACCACTGTGCCACCGTGCCGCGTTCTTATGCATCTGTTTGTGTTAGTGTTCCTATGTATCTGTAGGTGTTGGTGCTCCTATGCATCTGATGGTGTTGGTGTTCCTATGCATCTATAGGTGTTGGTGTTCCTATGCATCTGATGGTGTTGGTTCTCCTATGCATCTGATGGTGTTGGTGTTCATATGCATCTGATGCTATATGTGCTCCTATGCATCTGTAGTTGTTGGTGTTCCTATGCATCTGTTGGTGTTGGTGTTCCGATGTATCTGTAGGTGTTGGTGCTCCTATTCATCTGTAGGTGTTGGCGTTCTTATGCATCTGATGGTGTTGGTGTTCCTATGCATCTGATGGTGTTGGTGCTCCTTAGCATCTGATGGTGTTGGTGTTCCTATGCATCTATAGGTGTTGGTGCTCCTTTGCATCTGATGGTGTTGGTGCTCCTATGCATCTGATGGTGTTGGTTTTCCTATGCATCTATAGGTGTTGGTGTTCCAATGCATCTGAGTATGTTCGTGCTCCTATGCATCTTATAGTGTTTGTGTTCCTATGCATCTATAAGTGTTGGTGTTCCTATGCATCTAATGGTGTTAGAGTTCCTATGCATCTATAGGTGTTGGTCTTCCTATGCATCTGATGGTGTTGGTTCTCCTATGCATCTGATGGTGTTGGTGTTCCTATGCATCTATAGGTGTTGGTATTCCTATGCATCTGATGGTGTTGGTCTTCCTATGCATCTATAGGTGTTGGTGTTCCGATGCATTTATAGGTGTTGGTGTTCCTATGCATCTGATCGTGTTGGTGCTCCTATGCATCTGATGGTGTTGGTGTTCCTATGCATCTATAGGTGTTGATGTTCCTATGCACCTGATGATGTTGGTGCTCCTATGCATCTGATGATGTTCGTGCTCCTATGCATCTGATGGTGTTGGTGTTCCAATGCATCTGTAAGTGTTGGCGTTCTTATGCATCTGTTGGTGTTGGTGTTCCTATGCATCTGATGGTGTTGGTTCTCCTATGCATCTGATGGTGTTGGTGTTCCTATGCATCTATAGGTGTTGGTGTTCCTTTGCATCTGATGTTGTTGGTGCTCCTATGCATCTGATGATATAGGTGCTCCTATGCATCTATAGGTGTTGGTGTTCCTATGCATCTGATGGTGTTGGTGCTCCTATGCATCTGATGGTGTTGGTGTTCCAATGCATCTGTAGGTGTTGGCGTTCTTATGCATCTGTTGGTGTTGGTGTTCCTATGCATCTATAGGTGTTGGTGTTCCTATGCATCTGATGGAGTTGGTGCTCCTATGCATCTGATGGTGTTGGTGATCCTATGCATCTATAGGTGTTGGTGTTCCTGTTCATCGGATGATGTTTGTGCTCCTATGTATCTGATGGTGTTGAAGGTCCTATGCATCTGATGGTGTTGGTGTTCCTATGCATTTGATGGTGTTGGTATTCCTCTGCATCTGATGGTGTTGGTGTTCCTATGCATCTGATGGTGTTGGTATTCCTCTGCATCTGATGGTGTTGGTGTTCCTATGCATCTGATGGTGTTGGTGCTCCTATGCATCTGATGGTGTTGGTGATCCTATGCATCTATATGTGTTGGTGTTCCTATGCATCTGATGATGCCGTGCTCCTATGTATCTGATGGTGTTGGAGGTCCTATGCATCCATAGGTGTTGGTGTTCCTATGCATCTGATGGTGTTGGTTCTCCAATGCATCTGATGATGTTGGTGTTCCTATGCATCTACAGGTGTTGGTGTTCCTATGCATCTGATGGTGTTGGTGCTCCTATGCATCTGATGGTGTTGGTGTTCCTATGCATTTATAGGTGTTGGTGTTCCTGTGCATCTGATGATGTTGGTGCTCCTCTGCATCTGATGATATAGGTGCTCCTATGCATCTGTTGGTGTTGGTGTTCCAATGCATCTGTAGGTGTTGGCGTTCTTATGCATCTGTTGGTGTTGGTGTTCCTATGCATCTGATGGTGTTGGTATTCCTCTGCATCTGATGGTGTTGGTGTTCCTATGCATCTGATGGTGTTGGTATTCCTCTGCATCTGATGGTGTTGGTGTTCCTATGCATCTGATGGTGTTGGTGCTCCTATGCATCTGATGGTGTTGGTGATCCTATGCATCTATATGTGTTGGTGTTCCTATGCATCTGATGATGCCGTGCTCCTATGTATCTGATGGTGTTGGAGGTCCTATGTATCCATAGGTGTTGGTGTTCCTATGCATCTGATGGTGTTGGTTCTCCAATGCATCTGATGATGTTGGTGTTCCTATGCATCTATAGGTGTTGGTGTTCCTATGCATCTGATGGTGTTGGTGCTCCTATGCATCTGATGGTGTTGGTGTTCCTATGCATTTATAGGTGTTGGTGTTCCTGTGCATCTGATGATGTTGGTGCTCCTCTGCATCTGATGATATAGGTGCTCCTATGCATCTGTTGGTGTTGGTGTTCCAATGCATCTGTAGGTGTTGGCATTGTTATGCATCTGTTGGTGTTGGTGTTCCTATGTATCTCTGGGTGGTGGTGCTCCTATTCATCTGTAGATGTTGGTTTTCCTATGCATCTGATGGTGTTGGTATTCCTCTGCATCTGATGGTTTTGGAGCTCCTATGCATCTGATGGTGTTGGTGTTCCTATGCATCTATAGGTGTTGGTGTTCCTATGCATCTGATGGAGTTGGTGCTCCTATGCATCTGATGGTGTTGGTGATCCTATGCATCTATAGGTGTTGGTGTTCCTGTTCATCGGATGATGTTTGTGCTCCTATGTATCTGATGGTGTTGAAGGTCCTATGCATCTGATGGTGTTGGTGTTCCTCTGCATTTGATGGTGTTGGTGCTCCTATGCATCTGATGGTGTTGGTGTTCCTATGCATCTGTAGGTGTTGGCGTTTAGATTAGATTACTTACAGTGTGGAAACAGGCCCTTCGGCCCAACAAGTCCACACCGACCCGCCGAAGCGTATACCACCCAGACCCATACTCCTACATTTACCTCTTCACCTAACACTATGGACAATTTAGCATGGTCAATTCACATAACCTGCACATTTTTGGATTTTGGGAGGAAACCGGAGCACCCGGAGGAAACCCACGCAGACACGGGGAGAATATGCAAACTCCACATCGAGAGTCGCCTGAGGCGGGAATTGAACCCGGGTCTCTGGCGCTGTGAGGCAGCAGTGCTAACCACTGTGCCACCGTGCCGCGTTCTTATGCATCTGTTTGTGTTAGTGTTCCTATGTATCTGTAGGTGTTGGTGCTCCTATGCATCTGATGGTGTTGGTGCTCCTATGCATTTATAGTTGTTGGTGTTCCTAGGCATCTGATGGTGTTGGTGCTCCTATGCATCTGTAGGTGTTCGTGTCCCTATGCATCTATCCGTGTTGGTGTTCCTATGCATCTGTAGGTGTTGGTGCTCCTATGCATCTGATGGTGTTGGTGTTCCTATGCAACTGTAGGTGTTGGTGTTCCTACGCAACTGATGGTGTTGGTTTTCCTATGCATCTGATGGTGTTGGTGTTCCTACGCATCTGATGGTGTTGGTGCTCCTATGCATCTGTAGGTGTTGGTGCTCCTATGCATCTGATGGTGTTGGTGTTCCTATGCATCTATAGGTTTTGGTGCTCCTATGCATCTGATGGTGTTGGTGCTCCTATGCATCTGTTGGTGTTGGTGTTCCTATGCATCTGATGGTGTTGGAATTCCTCTGCATCTGATGGTGTTGGTGTTCCTATGCATCTGATGGTGTTGGTGCTCCTATGCATCTGATGGTGTTGGTGATCCTATGCATCTATATGTGTTGGTGTTCCTATGCATCTGATGATGCCGTGCTCCTATGCATCTGATGGTGTTGGTGTTCCTATGCATCTATAGTTGTTGGTGTTCCTATGCATCTGATGATGTTCGTGCTCCTATGCATCTGATTGTGTTTGTGTTCCTATGCATCTATAAGTGTTGGTGTTCCTATGCATCTGATGGAGTTAGAGTTCCTATGCGTATATATGTGTTGGTGTTCCTATGCATCTGATGGTGTTGGTTCTCCTATGCATCTGATGGTGATGGTGTTCCAATGCAGCTATAGGTGTTGGTGTTCCTATGCATCTGATGGTGTTGGTGCTCCTATGCATCTGATGGTGTTGGTGCTCCTATGCATTTATAGTTGTTGGTGTTCCTAGGCATCTGATGGTGTTGGTGCTCCTATGCATCTGTAGGTGTTCGTGTCCCTATGCATCTATCCGTGTTGGTGTTCCTATGCATGTGTAGTTGTTGGTGCTCCTATGCATCTGATGGTGTTGGTGTTCCTATGCAACTGTAGGTGTTGGTGTTCCTATGCATCTGATGGTGTTGGTGCTCCTATGCATCTGATGGTGTTGGTGCTCCTATGCATTTATAGTTGTTGGTGTTCCTAGGCATCTGATGGTGTTGGTGCTCCTATGCATCTGTAGGTGTTCGTGTCCCTATGCATCTGTAGGTGTTCGTGTTCCTATGCATCTGTAGGTGTTGGTGCTCCTATGCATCTGATGGTGTTGGTGTTCCTATGCAACTGTAGGTGTTGGTGTTCCTACGCAACTGATGGTGTTGGTTTTCCTATGCATCTGATGGTGTTGGTGTTCCTACGCATCTGATGGTGTTGGTGCTCCTATGCATCTGTAGGTGTTGGTGCTCCTATGCATCTGATGGTGTTGGTGTTCCTATGCATCTATAGGTTTTGGTGCTCCTTTGCATCTGATGGTGTTGGTGCTCCTATGCATCTGTTGGTGTTGGTGTTCCTATGCATCTGATGGTGTTGGTATTCCTCTGCATCTGATGGTGTTGTTGTTCCTATGCATCTGATGGTGTTGGTGCTCCTACGCATCTGATGGTGTTGGTGATCCTATGCATCTATATGTGTTGGTGTTCCTATGCATCTGATGATGCCGTACTCCTATGCATCTGATGGTGTTGGTGTTCCTATGCATCTATAGTTGTTGGTGTTCCTATGCATCTGATGATGTTCGTGCTCCTATGCATCTGATTGTGTTTGTGTTCCTATGCATCTAAAAGTGTTGGTGTTCCTATGCATCTGATGGAGTTAGAGTTCCTATGCGTCTATAGGTGTTGGTGTTCCTATGCATCTGATGGTGTTGGTGCTCCTATGCATCTGATGGTGTTGGTGCTCCTATGCATTTATAGTTGTTGGTGTTCCTAGGCATCTGATGGTGTTGGTGCTCCTATGCATCTGGAGGTGTTCGTGTCCCTATGCATCTATCCGTGTTGGTGTTCCTATGCATCTGTAGGTGTTGGTGCTCCTATGCATCTGATGGTGTTGGTGTTCCTATGCAACTGTAGGTGTTGGTGTTCCTACGCAACTGATGGTGTTGGTTTTCCTATGCATCTGATGGTGTTGGTGTTCCTACGCATCTGATGGTGTTGGTGCTCCTATGCATCTGTAGGTGTTGGTGCTCCTATGCATCTGATGGTGTTGGTGTTCCTAGGCATCGATAGGCTTTGGTGCTCCTATGCATCTGATGGTGTTGGTGCTCCTATGCATCTGTTGGTGTTGGTGTTCCTATGCATCTATAGGTGTTGGTGTTCATGTGCATCTGATGGTGTTGGTTTTCCTATGCATCTATAGGTGTTGGTGTTCCTTTGCATCTGATGGTGTTGGTGCTCCTATGCATCTGATGGTTTTGGTGTTCCTATGCATCTATAGTTGTTGGTGTTCCTATGCATCTGATGATGTTCATGCTCCTATGCATCTGATGGTGTTTGTGTTCCTATGCATCTATAAGTGTTGGTGTTCCTATGCATCTGATGGAGTTAGAGTTCCTATGCGTCTATATGTGTTGGTGTTCCAATGCATCTGATGGTGTTGGTTCTCCTATGCATCTGATGGTGATGGTGTTCCAATGCAGCTATAGGTGTTGGTGTTCCTATGCATCTGATGGTTTTGGTGCTCCTATGCATCTGATGGTGTTGGTGTTCCTATGCATTTATAGTTGTTGGTGTTCCTATGCATCTGTTGGTGTTGGTGCTCCTATGCATCTATAGGTGTTGGTGTTCCTACGCATCTATAGGTGTTTGCGTTCCTATGTATCTGATGATGTTGGTGCTCCTCTGCACCTGATGGTGTTGGTGCTCCTATGCATCTATACGTGTTGGTGTTCCTATGCATCTATACGTGTTGGTGTTCCTTTGCATTTGATGGTGTTGGTGTTCTTATGCATCTGTAGGTGTTGGTGCTCCTATGCATCTGATGGTGTGGGTGCTCCTATGCATCTGTAGGTGTTCGTGTCCCTATGCATCTATCGGTGTTGGTGCTCCTATGCATCTGTAGGTGTTGGTGCTCCTATGCATCTGATGGTGTTGGTGTTCCTATGCATCTGTAGGTGTTGGTGTTCCTACGCAACTGATGGTGTTGGTGTTCCTATGCATCTGATGGTGTTGGTGTTCCTATGCATCTGATGGTGTTGGTGCTCCTATGCATCTGATGGTGTTGGTGTTCCTATGCATCTATAGGTTTTGGCGCTCCTATGCATCTGATGGTATTGGTGCTCCTATGCATCTGTTGGTGTTGGTGTTCCTATGCATCTGATGGTGTTGGTATTCCTCTGCATCTGATGGTGTTGTTGTTCCTATGCATCTGATGGTGTTGGTGCTCCTATGCATCTGATGGTGTTGGTGATCCTATGCATCTATATGTGTTGGTGTTCCTATGCATCTGATGATGCCGTACTCCTATGCATCTGATGGTGTTGGTGTTCCTATGCATCTATAGTTGTTGGTGTTCCTATGCATCTGATGATGTTCGTGCTCCTATGCATCTGATTGTGTTTGTGTTCCTATGCATCTATAAGTGTTGGTGTTCCTATGCATCTGATGGAGTTAGAGTTCCTATGCGTCTATATGTGTTGGTGTTCCTATGCATCTGATGGTGTTGGTTCTCCTATGCATCTGATGGTGATGGTGTTCCAATGCAGCTATAGGTGTTGGTGTTCCTATGCATCTGATGGTGTTGGTGCTCCTATGCATCTGATGGTGTTGGTGCTCCTATGCATTTATAGTTGTTGGTGTTCCTAGGCATCTGATGGTGTTGGTGCTCCTATGCATCTGTAGGTGTTCGTGTCCCTATGCATCTATCCGTGTTGGTGTTCCTATGCATCTGTAGGTGTTGGTGCTCCTATGCATCTGATGGTGTTGGTGTTCCTATGCAACTGTAGGTGTTGGTGTTCCTACGCAACTGATGGTGTTGGTTTTCCTATGCATCTGATGGTGTTGGTGTTCCTACGCATCTGATGGTGTTGGTGCTCCTATGCATCTGTAGGTGTTGGTGCTCCTATGCATCTGATGGTGTTGGTGTTCCTATGCATCTATAGGTTTTGGTGCTCCTATGCATCTGATGGTGTTGGTGCTCCTATGCATCTGTTGGTGTTGGTGTTCCTATGCATCTATAGGTGTTGGTGTTCATGTGCATCTGATGGTGTTGGTTTTCCTATGCATCTATAGGTGTTGGTGTTCCTTTGCATCTGATGGTGTTGGTGCTCCTATGCATCTGATGGTTTTGGTGTTCCTATGCATCTATAGTTGTTGGTGTTCCTATGCATCTGATGATGTTCGTGCTCCTATGCATCTGATGGTGTTTGTGTTCCTATGCATCTATAAGTGTTGGTGTTCCTATGCATCTGATGGAGTTAGAGTTCCTATGCGTCTATATGTGTTGGTGTTCCAATGCATCTGATGGTGTTGGTTCTCCTATGCATCTGATGGTGACGGTGTTCCAATGCAGCTATAGGTGTTGGTGTTCCTATGCATCTGATGGTTTTGGTGCTCCTATGCATCTGATGGTGTTGGTGTTCCTATGCATTTATAGTTGTTGGTGTTCCTAGGCATCTGTTGGTGTTGGTGCTCCTATGCATCTATAGGTGTTGGTGTTCCTACGCATCTATAGGTGTTTGCGTTCCTATGCATCTGATGATGTTGGTGCTCCTCTGCACCTGATGGTGTTGGTGCTCCTATGCATCTATACGTGTTGGTGTTCCTATGCATCTATACGTGTTGGTGTTCCTTTGCATTTGATGGTGTTGGTGTTCTTATGCATCTGTAGGTGTTGGTGCTCCTATGCATCTGATGGTGTGGGTGCTCCTATGCATCTGTCGGTGTTTGTGTCCCTATGCATCTATCGGTGTTGGTGTTCCTATGCATCTGTAGGTGTTGGTGCTCCTATGCATCTGATGGTGTTGGTGTTCCTATGCATCTGTAGGTGTTGGTGTTCCTACGCAACTGATGGTGTTGGTGTTCCTATGCATCTGATGGTGTTGGTGTTCCTTTGCATCTGATGGTGTTGGTGCTCCTATGCATCTGATGGTGTTGGTGTTCCTATGCATCTATAGGTTTTGGTGCTCCTATGCATCTGATGGTGTTGGTGCTCCTATGCATCTGTTGGTGTTGGTGTTCCTATGCATCTGATGGTGTTGGTATTCCTCTGCATCTGATGGTGTTGTTGTTCCTATGCATCTGATGGTGTTGGTGCTCCTATGCATCTGATGGTGTTGGTGATCCTATGCATCTATATGTGTTGGTGTTCCTATGCATCTGATGATGCCGTACTCCTATGCATCTGATGGTGTTGGTGTTCCTATGCATCTATAGTTGTTGGTGTTCCTATGCATCTGATGATATTCGTGCTCCTATGCATCTGATTGTGTTTGTGTTCCTATGCATCTATAAGTGTTGGTGTTCCTATGCATCTGATGGAGTTAGAGTTCCTATGCGTCTATATGTGTTGGTGTTCCTATGCATCTGATGGTGTTGGTTCTCCTATGCATCTGATGGTGATGGTGTTCCAATGCAGCTATATGTGTTGGTGTTCCTATGCATCTGATGGTGTTGGTGCTCCTATGCATCTGATGGTGTTGGTGCTCCTATGCATTTATAGTTGTTGGTGTTCCTAGGCATCTGATGGTGTTGGTGCTCCTATGCATCTGGAGGTGTTCGTGTCCCTATGCATCTATCCGTGTTGGTGTTCCTATGCATCTGTAGGTGTTGGTGCTCCTATGCATCTGATGGTGTTGGTGTTCCTATGCAACTGTAGGTGTTGGTATTCCTACGCAACTGATGGTGTTGGTTTTCCTATGCATCTGATGGTGTTGGTGTTCCTACGCATCTGATGGTGTTGGTGCTCCTATGCATCTGTAGGTGTTGGTGCTCCTATGCATCTGATGGTGTTGGTGTTCCTATGCATCTATAGGTTTTGGTGCTCCTATGCATCTGATGGTGTTGGTGCTCCTATGCATCTGTTGGTGTTGGTGTTCCTATGCATCTATAGGTGTTGGTGTTCATGTGCATCTGATGGTGTTGGTTTTCCTATGCATCTATAGGTGTTGGTGTTCCTTTGCATCTGATGGTGTTGGTGCTCCTATGCATCTGATGGTTTTGGTGTTCCTATGCATCTATAGTTGTTGGTGTTCCTATGCATCTGATGATGTTCGTGCTCCTATGCATCTGATGGTGTTTGTGTTCCTATGCATCTATAAGTGTTGGTGTTCCTATGCATCTGATGGAGTTAGAGTTCCTATGCGTCTATATGTGTTGGTGTTCCAATGCATCTGATGGTGTTGGTTCTCCTATGCATCTGATGGTGATGGTGTTCCAATGCAGCTATAGGTGTTGGTGTTCCTATGCATCTGATGGTTTTGGTGCTCCTATGCATCTGATGGTGTTGGTGTTCCTATGCATTTATAGTTGTTGGTGTTCCTAGGCATCTGTTGGTGTTGGTGCTCCTATGCATCTATAGGTGTTGGTGTTCCTACGCATCTATAGGTGTTTGCGTTCCTATGCATCTGATAATGTTGGTGCTCCTCTGCACCTGATGGTGTTGGTGCTCCTATGCATCTATAAGTGTTGGTGTTCCTATGCATCTATACGTGTTGGTGTTCCTTTGCATTTGATGGTGTTGGTGTTCTTATGCATCTGTAGGTGTTGGTGCTCCTATGCATCTGATGGTGTGGGTGCTCCTATGCATCTGTAGGTGTTCGTGTCCCTATGCATCTATCGGTATTGGTGTTCCTATGCATCTGTAGGTGTTGGTGCTCCTATGCATCTGATGGTGTTGGTGTTCCTATGCATCTGTAGGTGTTGGTGTTCCTACGCAACTGATGGTGTTGGTGTTCCTATGCATCTGATGGTGTTGGTGTTCCTATGCATCTGATGGTGTTGGTGCTCCTATGCATCTGTAGGTTTTGGTGTTCCTATGCATCTGATGGTGTTAGTTCATCTATGCATCTGATGGTGTTGGTGTTCCTATGCCGCTATAGGTGTTGGTGTTCCTATGCATCTGATGGTGTTGGTGCTCCGATGCATCTGGTGGTGTTGGTGTTCCTATACATTTATAGTTGTTGGTGTTCCTATGCATCTGATGGTGTTGATGCTCCTATGCATCTGATGGTATAGGTGCTCTTATGCATCTGTAGGTGTTGGTGTTCCTATGCATCTGATGGTGTTGGTGTTCCTATGCATCTGTTGGTGTTTGTGCTCCTATGCATCTATAGGTGTTGGTGCTCCTACGCATCTATAGGTGTTGGCGTTCCTATGCATCTGATTATGTTGGTGCTCCTATGCATATATAGGTGTTGGTATTTGTATGCATCTGATGGTGTTGGTGCTCCTATGCATCTGTAGGTGTTGGTGCTCCTATGCATCTGATGGTGTTGGTGTTCCTATGCATCTATAGGTTTTGGTGCTCCTATGCATCTGATGGTGTTGGTGCTCCTATGCATCTGTTGGTGTTGGTGTTCCTATGCATCTATAGGTGTTGGTGTTCATGTGCATCTGATGGTGTTGGTTTTCCTATGCATCTATAGGTGTTGGTGTTCCTATGCATCTGATGGTGTTGGTGCTCCTATGCGTCTGTTGGTGTTGGTGTTCCTATGCATCTATAGGTGTTGGTGTTCATGTGCATCTGATCGTGTTGGAGCTCCTATGCATCTGATGGTGTTGGTTTTCCTATGCATCTATAGGTGTTGGTGTTCCTATGCATCTGATGGTGTTAGTGCTCCTATGCATCTGATGGTGTTGGTGTTCCTATGCATCTGATGATGTTCGTGCTTCTATGCATCTGATGGTGTTTGTGTTCCTATGCATCTATAAGTGTTGGTGTTCCTATGCAGCTGATGGTGTTAGATTTCCTATGCGTCTATAGGTGTTGGTGTTCCTATGCATCTGAAGGTGTTGGTTCTCCTATGCATCTGTAGGTGTTGGTGTTCCTATGCATCTGATGGTGTTGGTTCTCCTATGCATCTGATGGTATAGGTGCTCTTATGCATCTGTAGGTGTTGGTGTTCCTACGCATCTATAGGTGTTTGCATTCCTATGCATCTGTAGGTGTTGGTGCTCCTATGCATCTGATGGTGTTGGTGTTCCTATGCATCTGTAGGTGTTGGTGTTCCTACGCAACTGATGGTGTTGGTGTTCCTATGCATCTGATGGTGTTGGTGTTCCTATGCATCTGATGGTGTTGGTGCTCCTATGCATCTGTAGGTTTTGGTGTTCCTATGCATCTGATGGTGTTAGTTCATCTATGCATCTGATGGTGTTGGTGTTCCTATGCCGCTATAGGTGTTGGTGTTCCTATGCATCTGATGGTGTTGGTGCTCCGATGCATCTGGTGGTGTTGGTGTTCCTATACATTTATAGTTGTTGGTGTTCCTATGCATCTGATGGTGTTGATGCTCCTATGCATCTGATGGTATAGGTGCTCTTATGCATCTGTAGGTGTTGGTGTTCCTATGCATCTGATGGTGTTGGTGTTCCTATGCATCTGTTGGTGTTTGTGCTCCTATGCATCTATAGGTGTTGGTGCTCCTACGCATCTATAGGTGTTGGCGTTCCTATGCATCTGATTATGTTGGTGCTCCTATGCATATATAGGTGTTGGTATTTGTATGCATCTGATGGTGTTGGTGCTCCTATGCATCTGTAGGTGTTGGTGCTCCTATGCATCTGATGGTGTTGGTGTTCCTATGCATCTATAGGTTTTGGTGCTCCTATGCATCTGATGGTGTTGGTGCTCCTATGCATCTGTTGGTGTTGGTGTTCCTATGCATCTATAGGTGTTGGTGTTCATGTGCATCTGATGGTGTTGGTTTTCCTATGCATCTATAGGTGTTGGTGTTCCTATGCATCTGATGGTGTTGGTGCTCCTATGCGTCTGTTGGTGTTGGTGTTCCTATGCATCTATAGGTGTTGGTGTTCATGTGCATCTGATCGTGTTGGAGCTCCTATGCATCTGATGGTGTTGGTTTTCCTATGCATCTATAGGTGTTGGTGTTCCTATGCATCTGATGGTGTTGGTGCTCCTATGCATCTGATGGTGTTGGTTTTCCTATGCATCTGATGATGATCGTGCTTCTATGCATCTGATGGTGTTTGTGTTCCTATGCATCTATAAGTGTTGGTGTTCCTATGCAGCTGATGGTGTTAGAGTTCCTATGCGTCTATAGGTGTTGGTGTTCCTATGCATCTGAAGGTGTTGGTTCTCCTATGCATCTGTAGGTGTTGGTGTTCCTATGCATCTGATGGTGTTGGTTCTCCTATGCATCTGATGGTATAGGTGCTCTTATGCATCTGTAGGTGTTGGTGTTCCTACGCATCTATAGGTGTTTGCATTCCTATGCATCTGATGATGTTGGTGCTCCTATGCATCTGATGGTGTTGATGTTTCTACACAACTGTTTGTGTTGGTGTTCCTATGCATCTGTAGGTGTTGGTGTTCCGATGCATCTGATGGTGTTGGTGTTCCTATGCATCTGATGGTGTTGGTGTTCCGATGCATGTATAGGTGTTGGTGTTCCTATGCATTTGATGGTGTTGGTTCTCCTATGCATCTGATGGTGTTGGTGTTCCCATGCCTCTATAGGTGTTGGTGTTCCTATGCATCTGATGGTATTGGTGCTCCTATGCATCTGATGGTGTTGGTGTTCCTTTGCATTTGATGGTGTTGGTGTTCTTATGCATCTGTAGGTGTTGGTGCTCCTATGCATCTGATGGTGTGGGTGCTCCTATGCATCTGTATGTGTTCGTGTTCCTATGCATCTATTGGTGTTGGTGTTCCTATGCATCTGTAGGTGTTGGTGCTCCTATGCATCTGTAGGTGTTGATTTTCCTACACAACTGTTTGTGTTGGTGTTCCTATGCATCTGTAGGTGGTGGTGTTCCTACGCAACTGATGGTGTTGGTGTTCCTATGCATCTGATGGTGTTGGTGTTCCTATGCATCTGATGGTGTTGGCGCTCCTATGCATCTGTAGGTGTTGGTGTTCCTATGCATCTGATGTTGTTGGTTCATCTATGCATCTGATGGTGTTGGTGTTGCTATGCCGCTATAGGTGTTGGTGTTCCTATGCATCTGATGGTGTTGGTGCTCCTATGCATCTGATGGTGTTGGTGTTCCTATGCATCTGATGGGGTTGGTGCTCCTATGCATCTGATGATGTTGGTGTTCCTATACATTTATAGTTGTTGGTGTTCCTATGCATCTGATGGTGTTGGAATTCCTATGCATCTGATGGTGTTGGTGCTCCTATGCCTCTGTAGGTGTTGGTGTTCCTATGCATCTGATGGTGTTGGTTCTCCTATGCATCTGATGGTGTTGGTGTTCCTATGCCTCTATAGGTGTTGGTGTTCCTATGCATCTGATGGTATTGGTGCTCCTATGCATCCGATGGTGTTGGTGTTCCTATGCATCTATCGGTGTTGGTGTTCCTATGCCTCTATAGGTGTTGGTGTTCCTATGCATCTGATGGTATTGGTGTTCCTTTCCATTTGATGGTGTTGGTGTTCTTATGCATCTGTAGGTGTTGGTGCTCCTATGCATCTGATGGTGTTGGTGTTCCTTTCCATTTAATGGTGTTGGTGTTGTTATGCATCTGTAGGTGTTGGTGCTCCTATGCATCTGATGGTGTAGGTGCTCCTATGCATCTGTATGTGTTGGTGTTCCTACACAACTGTTTGTGTTGGTGTTCCTATGCATCTGTAGGTGTTGGTGTTCCTACGCAACTGATGGTGTTGGTGTTCCTATGCATCTGATGGTGTTGGTGTTCCTTTCCATTTGATGGTGTTGGTGTTCTTATGCATCTGTAGGTGTTGGTGCTCCTATGCATCTGATGGTGTTGGTGTTCCTTTCCATTTGATGGTGTTGGTGTTCTTATGCATCTGTAGGTGTTGGTGCTCCTATGCATCTGATGGTGTAGGTGCTCCTATGCATCTGTAGGTGTTGGTGTTCCTACACAACTGTTTGTGTTGGTGTTCCTATGCATCTGTAGGTGTTGGTGTTCCTACGCAACTGATGGTGTTGGTGTTCCTATGCATCTGATGGTGTTGGTGTTCCTATGCATCTGATGGTGTTGGTTCATCTATGCATCCGATGGTGTTGGTGTTCCTATGCCGCTATAGGTGTTGGTGTTCCTATGCATCTGATGGTGTTGGTGCTCCTATGCATCTGATGGTGTTGGTGTTCCTATACATTTATAGTTGTTGGTGTTCCTATGCATCTGATGGTGTTGATGCTCCTATGCATCTGATGGTATAGGTGCTCTTATGCATCTGTAGGTGTTGGTGTTCCTATGCATCTGTTGGTGTTGGTGCTCCTATGCATCTATAGGTGTTGGTGCTCCTATGCATCTGTAGATGTTGGTGTTCCTACGCATCTATAGGTGTTTGCGTTGCTATGCATCTGATGATGTTGGTGCTCCTATGCATCTGATGGTGTAGGTGCTCCTATGCATCTGTAGGTGTTGGTGTTCCTATGCATCTGTAGGTGTTGGTGTTCCTATGCATCTGTAGGTGTTGGTGTTCCTATGCATCTGATGGTGTTGGTGCTCCTATGCATCTGTAGGTGTTGGTGTTCCTATGCATCTGATGGTGTTGGTTCATCTATGCATCCGATGGTGTTGGTGTTCCTATGCCGCTATAGGTGTTGGCGTTCCTATGCATCTGATGGTGTTGGTGCTCCTATGCATCTGATGGTGTTGGCGCTCCTATGCATCTGTAGGTGTTGGTGTTCCTATGCATCTGATGGTGTTGGTTCATCTATGCATCTGATGGTGTTGGTGTTCCTATGCCGCTATAGGTGTTGGTGTTCCTATGCATCTGATGGTGTTGGTGCTCCTATGCATCTGATGGTGTTGGTGTTCCTATGCATCTGATGGGCTTGGTGCTCCTATGCATCTGATGGTGTTGGTGTTCCTATACATTTATAGTTGTTGGTGTTCCTATGCATCTGATGGTGTTGGAATTCCTATGCATCTGATGGTGTTGGTGCTCCTATGCCTCTGTAGGTGTTGGTGTTCCTATGCATCTGATGGTGTTGGTTCTCCTATCCATCTGATGGTGTTGGTGTTCCTATGCCTCTATAGGTGTTGGTGTTCCTATGCATCTGATGGTATTGGTGCTCCTATGCATCCGATGGTGTTGGTGTTCCTATGCATCTATCGGTGTTGGTGTTCCTATGCCTCTATAGGTGTTGGTGTTCCTATGCATCTGATGGTATTGGTGTTCCTTTCCATTTGATGGTGTTGGTGTTCTTATGCATCTGTAGGTGTTGGTGCTCCTATGCATCTGATGGTGTTGGTGTTCCTTTCCATTTGATGGTGTTGGTGTTCTTATGCATCTGTAGGTGTTGGTGCTCCTATGCATCTGATGGTGTAGGTGCTCCTATGCATCTGTATGTTTTGGTGTTCCTACACAACTGTTTGTGTTGGTGTTCCTATGCATCTGTAGGTGTTGGTGTTCCTACGCAACTGATGGTGTTGGTGTTCCTATGCATCTGATGGTGTTGGTGTTCCTTTCCATTTGATGGTGTTGGTGCTCCTATGCATCTGATGGTGTTGGTGTTCCTTTCCATTTGATGGTGTTGGTGTTCTTATGCATCTGTAGGTGTTGGCGCTCCTATGCATCTGTAGGTGTTGGTGTTCCTATGCATCTGATGGTGTTGGTTCATCTATGCATCTGATGGTGTTGGTGTTGCTATGCCGCTATAGGTGTTGGTGTTCCTATGCATCTGATGGTGTTGGTGCTCCTATGCATCTGATGGTGTTGGTGTTCCTATGCATCTGATGGGGTTGGTGCTCCTATGCATCTGATGATGTTGGTGTTCCTATACATTTATAGTTGTTGGTGTTCCTATGCATCTGATGGTGTTGGAATTCCTATGCATCTGATGGTGTTGGTGCTCCTATGCCTCTGTAGGTGTTGGTGTTCCTATGCATCTGATGGTGTTGGTTCTCCTATGCATCTGATGGTGTTGGTGTTCCTATGCCTCTATAGGTGTTGGTGTTCCTATGCATCTGATGGTATTGGTGCTCCTATGCATCCGATGGTGTTGGTGTTCCTATGCATCTATCGGTGTTGGTGTTCCTATGCCTCTATAGGTGTTGGTGTTCCTATGCATCTGATGGTATTGGTGTTCCTTTCCATTTGATGGTGTTGGTGTTCTTATGCATCTGTAGGTGTTGGTGCTCCTATGCATCTGATGGTGTTGGTGTTCCTTTCCATTTAATGGTGTTGGTGTTGTTATGCATCTGTAGGTGTTGGTGCTCCTATGCATCTGATGGTGTAGGTGCTCCTATGCATCTGTATGTGTTGGTGTTCCTACACAACTGTTTGTGTTGGTGTTCCTATGCATCTGTAGGTGTTGGTGTTCCTACTCAACTGATGGTGTTGGTGTTCCTATGCATCTGATGGTGTTGGTGTTCCTTTCCATTTGATGGTGTTGGTGTTCTTATGCATCTGTAGGTGTTGGTGCTCCTATGCATCTGATGGTGTTGGTGTTCCTTTCCATTTGATGGTGTTGGTGTTCTTATGCATCTGTAGGTGTTGGTGCTCCTATGCATCTGATGGTGTAGGTGCTCCTATGCATCTGTAGGTGTTGGTGTTCCTACACAACTGTTTGTGTTGGTGTTCCTATGCATCTGTAGGTGTTGGTGTTCCTACGCAACTGATGGTGTTGGTGTTCCTATGCATCTGATGGTGTTGGTGTTCCTATGCATCTGATGGTGTTGGTTCATCTATGCATCCGATGGTGTTGGTGTTCCTATGCCGCTATAGGTGTTGGCGTTCCTATGCATCTGATGGTGTTGGTGCTCCTATGCATCTGTAGGTGTTGGCATTCCTATGCCTCTATAGGTGTTGGTGTTCCTATGCATCTGATGGTATTGGTGCTTCTATGCATCGGTAGGTGTTGGTGTTCCTATGCATTGTGGTGAAAGGGTTAAAATTGTGTCCCAATACATGTGTGAATCTAACCGAAAATGGAAGGTGTCGCTTAGTCCCGTGTGAATCTTATTACACACCTTCCCGTGTGAATCTTCTTATCTGTATGTGACCAGAATGGAATGTGTTTTTCAGCCTTGCTCTGCTGTTCACATGAATGTTTAGATCTCGAAAAGAGTATATCAGCTGGAAAAGTCTCCAGTTCGGTAGAGTCTGCTCCGGGGTTGCGTTTAACCGCCGAGCGTGGGTTGTTGGCAACCGCTCTACGAGAACTGACGGCTCCCAGTTCCGGTAACACGTAGAGTGAGTATAAACCAGTCCCGTTGTAAGTACGAGACCTGGTTGTGGCGACGCTGCGGGGAATAAAACACTTATATTCTAGCAGACTCGCCTCTTGGCTGTTTGTTCTGTGTCAGACTACTTTCCTGCGAGCCTGGTCCTTGACCTTGAGAATTTTTTAAAACATTTTGGCGTAGCCGGCAGGATCAATCGCAATTGAGGAAAGATTTTGATACAGAACAATGTTTTGGAAAAAGGCTAAGAAACCAGAGGAACAAACTGTGGAGGTCCCGACCGTCCCGGGATGGCATGGACCGTGGCTTGGCGTGGCAGTTTGTTTGAGAAATGGTGGGGGGCGACCGGAGAACTGGGAGGCCGAGGGCGTAGGAACCCCAGGGTCGCTGCTGTCCACCCTTGAGAGGATCCCAGTCCTGCCGAAGAACCCCTTGCCTGGGGTACAACGGAGGATGTGGGCCTGTGCGGCGGCTTGTAGACAACAGTCAGACAAGCGCCAAAAAGCTGAAGCAGAATTAGCCCTCCTGAAACATGAGCAGGGACTCAGTTCGGGAGATGCCTCTATGTTGAGGCAGGAAATTATGAAGTTAAAAGCTGAATTGACAGCATTAACTGAACTAGCAGGACGAACTATTATGTATCTGTCTGCTAAGAAACGGAAAGAGAAAAGGAAGGTCCCTCGAACCCCGGACCCAGTACAAGTACGGGCGTTTGTAGCCCAGTTAAATAACGGGGATCGGTGGGATATCGATCATTGGGATGGGAACATTTGGGGAGATTCAGATGATCAGTACGAAGAGGACCCACCCGTACTCCAAGCTAAACCAGTGGTTAGGAGAAAGCAGGTTCAGAGACGTCTCCCAGTGCAACGGGAGGTAATGTTAGATGAGGAAGGAACCCCTATACGGAATGAACAAGGGGAGGCAATTATGCATGAATTACCGCGGGCTCAGCTTCCTGCAGAATTCTCTGAATTAACGGAAGACTTCACTACCGATGAGGTGCTGTTTATCACCCAGAAAACCCAACGTAATCCTGGGGTGCCGTTAGAGCTATGGCTAATTCGGCTCCTCGAGGAAGGGGGGCAACAAGTGCAGGTAGACTATCAGGATGCTCCCAAGTTTGGTGGATTAGCAAAGGATGCTGCCATAGACCTGGGGTACCGCAGACAAGCCAAGGATATGGTAATAGATCGCAGTATGGGGACCTTATTTGGGATGTATGCCAGGGCAGTGGCCGAACAGTATCCCTTCCCGTCCGATTGGCCCCCCTTGGAAGGAACTTGGACAACAATTAAGGAAGGGGTTCAGAGGCTAACCCGTTTGTGTGTGCGGGATGCCCTGTTGCTGGGAGTGCTGGACGAGGTAGATAACACAAATGTTAGTAGACAGACTAGAGACCACCTAGTGAAGACTGCCCCCCCCCATTATAAATCACTGTTATTAACCATAATGTTGAGTGGACGGGGAGAAACCCTAGGAGATGCCCGTAGTATGATGAGGGAGATGGGTGGTTTGGGGGATTGGGGACCCACAACCCGTGCTTCTCAGGGGGGCACGGAGGGGCGTCGCCCTGAGGCTCGGGCAGGGGGAAAAGTAAACCCTAATCAAGGAAGTAACCAAGGCCCCTCACGGCGTGCTTTGTGGCAAGCTTTGATACGGGCGCAGGTCCCAGCATCGGAGATTGATGGCCTACCTACACCGGAATTAAAAGACTTATGCAGACGAAAGGGACTGAAGGTGTCCCGGGTAGAGCCGGAGTCCCGACCCACTATGGAAGACCTAGTGGAATTACTAACACAAAAATGTCAGACACGGGGTCCGGTTGTTAATGAGCCTCGAAGGGGTAGAACTTCCACTTCCCAGCGGTGGGAATCCTCGGAGGACGAGGAGGAGGAGGAGGTACGGCCTCCCCTCCGAGAGTGTTATAAAGTGGATAGGCGTGGCCGGAAACCTAGTAAGAAAGGCAAGAACAAAGAAGGGCGAGGCAAACGTCTTTACCCAGTGCTGTCTGGGGAAGATGAATGGGAGGAACAATAGGAATCGGGCCAAGCCCCAAGGGTTTGCCCACGAACGAGCCAATGGTCAGCAGACGACATTCGCAAATCCGTCCAAACCGTTATGGCTCTAGTGGACACAGGGGCGGAGGCCACCTTAATCTATGGGACACCCCATAAGTTTAAAGGAACCCCAGTCACGCTGGTTGGGCTGGGAGGTAATCTGATTGAAGGAAAAACAGTACAATTGCCCCTAAAGATAGGTACAATGCCCATTAAAACTTATTCAATTATCATTACACCAGTTAGAGAATGGATCCTGGGAATGGACATTCTGGCCGGTTTAACACTTCACCTCCAACAAGGGAAGTTTGAATTTGGAATCACGAAAATGGCTTTGCGCTGTAGGACGGTGTTAGTGGGAAAGGTTAAAATGGACCCCTTCCCCATCCCGATCGCCGATCGCGTAATAAGTCTTAGACAGTATAGGATTCCCGGCGGACATAAAGAAATATCCGCCACAATTAAGGATTATTTGGAAGCGGGAGTGCTTAGGACATGCACCACGGCGTGGAATAACCCCTTATGGTCCGTACATAAAGCCGATGGGTCATGGCGGATGACGGTAGATTATCGGCAACTAAACCGTCACACTCCGGCCTTGACGGCAGCGGTCCCGGATGCCGTCACTATTATAGGACGAATCCAACATCATCCAGGGGTGTGGTACGGAGTAATTGATTTGGCTAATGCCTTCTTCACAATTCCTATTCCCGAAGATAGGCAGGAACAGTTCGCATTCACTTGGGAGGGTAGACAATTCACGTTCACGCGATTGCCCCAAGGATATCTGCATAGCCCTACTATCTGCCACCGGATAGTTGCAGAACACTTGGCTGCCTTTAAAGTGCCTGACGAAGTGATGATCTCGCACTATATTGACGATATGATGATACAGGGGACAAGTCAGAAGCAGGTTCAGGAATTGCTGGACCAACTGGTTCAACATACGCGAGGATATGGGTGGGAGATCAACCCAGCCAAAATCCAGGGTCCCTCACAAACGGTAAAATTCTTAGGAATCGTGTGGAACAAGGGGGAAAGGGAAATCACTGCGAAAGCTAAAAATAAGATTCAGGTCTTTGCCGTCCCTCACACCCAGAAGGACGTGCAGCAATTTATTGGGTTATTCGGATTCTGGAGACAGCATATTCCCCATTTAGGATAAATTTTAAAACCTTTGTATCGAGTTACGAGGAAAAAGGCAGCGTTCGAATGGACGGAGGTCCATCAAACTGCATTTGAAATGGCCAAGCAAGCGATACAGCAAGCTGTATCCTTGGGAAAGATACAGTCAGGACCTGTAGAACTGCAAGTCTCAGCACAGGGGGATTATGCCAATTGGAGCTTATGGCAAAAACAGGGAAGAACCCGTAAGCCATTGGGATTTTGGTCCCGAAAATTACCCCCGGCAGGGGAACGGTATACCCCCTTTGAGAAACAGTTATTAGCATGCTACTGGGGCTTGGTGGAAACCGAAGCCCTGACCATTGGACATGAAGTGATCATGAGAACAGCTATCCCTATTCTTCCGTGGGTACTTAGTGACCCCACTACCCACCGAATAGGAACTGCCCAAGAGAGCAGCATCATTAAATGGAAATGGTATGTGTCGGAGAGAGTGCGGACTGGACAGAAAGGAGTGTCAGTCCTACATGAGCAAGTGGCGGAGGCCCCTGAGGAAGGGGAAAAACGGTTTGAGGTGATTGAATACAAGGAATCACCCGTTAAGATGGGAAAACGGTATGATGAACTGACCCCGGATGAACAAGCCACGGCTTGGTTCGTAGATGGGTCAGCCCAATGGAAAGCGGGACAGCGTAGATGGAAAGCTGCCGCCTTTAACCCAAAACAAGGCACTACCCTAGAAGAATTAGGGGAGGGAAAAAGTAGTCAGTGGGCAGAATTAAAAGCAGTGCATATGGTAGTCATGCAAGCAGGGGTCATGGGAGTTTGTTTGTTCTCTGACTCGTGGTCAGTGGTTAACGGCATGACACAATGGATGCCAACTTGGCAGGCCAATCAGTGGATGATCCAGAATAGGGAAGTATGGGGTAAACAGTTATGGGAAGATATATGGGAGAAAGCTCAATACCTGGTCATATACATCACCCACGTAGATGCCCATACATCTCGAAATGATGTGGAAGCTCTACATAATCGATATGGATGGTATCGTCCGAACCATGAATGTGCAAAGGGGCACCTCAGTGGACCTAGCTAGATGGGCACACCTTAAGGCTGGGCACTGGGGAGTGCAAGGAACCTTGCAATGGGCTCGAGACCGAGGAATAGATCTTATGGTAGATGATGTTAAGACTGCAGTAAACCAGTGTGAGCAGTGTCAACATCAGCGGCAGGGAGTGCCCCAACACATGATGGGACATATCCATCGGGGGGATGGTCCGGGACAGAGCTGGCAAATGGACTTTGTGGGTCCCTTACCCTCCTCACAAGGATGTAACCACATATGTACAGCTGTGGACACTATGTCTGGGGTTTTGGTAGCCCATCCCTGTCGTCACAACAATCAACAGGCTACCTTGCGATGTTTAGATTTGATTGAACAATTTTATGGATTGCCCATACAGGTCCAGAGTGACAATGGCTCCCATTTCACAGGAAGGGTGGTAAAGCAGTGGTGTCACGATAACCACGTGGAATGGGTTTATCATGTACCCTATCACCCACAAGCTGCGGGACTTATAGAACGAATGAATGGGCTTCTGAAGTCCTCACTACGAAAAGCAGGAGGTTGCAATGACTTAACAGGTTGGAAGAAGCAACTAATTCGGGTGGTGAAACAAATTAATAACCGCCCATTAGGAAATGGGGTAACACCCTTGAATAGGATGATACGAGTATGTGATACCCCAAAGACTCAGCCTATTAAAATGTGGAAATTCGCTGAGGAAGCTGATATTCCCGTAAGGGCCACGCCGGCTTCGGCTGGACTGGACCTACGAGCACTAACTGCCCAGACTTTGATCCAACAGAAACCTACGGTGATTAAGACCGGATTAGGATTGATTTGTCCCCCTGGAACCTATGGGCATATCCTCCCACGGTCGGGACTGTCACTAAAGGGGATTGATGTGATGGCAGGCGTAATTGACGCGGACTACCAAGGGGAGTTGGGGGTGGTCCTGGTCAACATCACTGCTGAACCTTACGTGATACAGAAGGGGGACAGAATAGCGCAATTGGTCATTAAGCCATGTAACCTTACAACGGTGGAAGAGACGGGAGCTCCCGTTACGGTTACTGAGCGTGGGACGGGGGGATTTGGGTCTACTGACACTAAGGGGGCCAAGGTATGGGTGCGCCAGATGACCGGCCCCCCCAGGCCGGCCGAAATCATAGCACAGGGGAAGGACAGTCTGGTCACCATTATGTACCCCGGGGACCCGACCTGGGCAAACGTCCCGGCGAACCAGTGCTACTTACGTGAGACCTAAATAATGTTGTAATTGCTATGCACCCGCAGGCTGGCCCTCCGCCTTGAACATGGGGTGGTCATGGGGATTGCGACTCCTATTGGCGATGTTCGCGATCGGATGGCCACTCCAGGGCATCGGTATCACGGCCTGGACGCTGGTACCGGTCGCCCGCCATGAGGTGCGGTGGGAAGCCAGTAGCCAGCGACGGACGCAGGACAATTTTACATGTGAACCCGGTCAGCAGTGCGTTGTTCTGACTCTCACCAGCGACTGTCAATTGTACACGTGTGCACAGTGCTACATGCGCCGGGATGGGGAAAAATATGACATATCGTTCATACCGCCTAATTGCACCCTGGTGGTAAATGCCCAAGTCAAGACGTGTTTGTGGGACCGACGCACCCAGACATGCGGGACAACGGGGACTCATTGGAGCGTCACAGCTCGGGGGGAAGATCTGTGGCTGCGCAATGCCACCGATATTCGGAATCGTCATCGATTCATGTGGTTAATAATGGTACTGCCCTCGACGAACGCCCCGTCTGAGGCGTTATTAAACCCCACGCGGGGCGGGCCAGCACCGAAGAGGGGTGCCACGGGGGGCGTGCGGTCGCATCGAACACAGTTGGCCCCTATTATGTCAACTTGTCAACAGATGGCCCGGGCGGTACTGCACACTGATGTTCATTGGCGGGTACAGTTGCCCCTCATACCCGAGTGTCATACCAAGAGGCGTGGTACGACACCCTGCTGGGAGGCGCAGGAACTGTTATGGGTATCTCGAATGCCATTGACTCTGAGGTAACCCGTACTAAATTATCTAACACGGGACAGGCCACCTCACAAGGACAACATACTATTGGAAGGTGGATGCCATCCGTAATGATGACTCAAGGAGAGACAGCTGAAATAATGATACGATCTCTGCAATGGGAACTGGATGTCTGGGGTGCCACTCAGGAACTGTTTGAGAACATTACGGCTCAGTTAAATTGGACTGCCTGTCATATTCAAATGTTGCATGCTCAAATACAGAAAGAACGCTTTTTGCGTGTGGTAACATTCCCCAATGTACAAGCGTGGAGGGGAATATGGAATGTATCTGAGAAATTGTGGATGATAACCCATCCAGAACGAACATGGTGTAACGCAACTATGTGTAACGGATACTTTGTTACCATGAATGTAACCCACACTGTTACGGTCTGTCGATATTATGTATTACCAGTGATTACATCTTCTGGATATTATTTTCTGAAGACAAGGGGACAGTGGTTTAGCCCAGATACCAATATTACCTATGATCTGTCCGCTTGTGAACAGACTGATCAGGGGAAAACTTGCCTACTGATGGACAGGTATCGGGACCCTTGCTTGACTAAGGGAACGGCCCTGTGCGAATGGACTGTTGAAACTCCAAGGGACATGATGTGGCAGATTGGGCCACACACGCTCTGTGTGGCTACCAATAATCCACATCCTATGCTTCCCTCAGCACCGTTCTCGGGATGCCTCTCAAATGTCTATCAGTGGCACTGGCAGAATCAGACCTATTTGTTGACCACTTATAGCAGTGCTCGCCACTTTACCAAGGTGCAGTGGAAAGTGCTGATGAATCCTTGGAACATTTCCCTGGATCGGTTTAAGCGAGCATTGGACCGATCCGAGGAGCTTAAGCAGATATTACGAAAGCATCAAACCAATGTCACCAAGGTTACGGTGTCTACCTTTATACATGGACAGGAGGTAGTACATGCTGCCCGTGTAGTGGACGTGGAGTCAGCTCATCATTGGTGGGACATATTGAGTGGTATGTCCTCCACTGCGGGGACATTCCTGTTCCCACCCTTGTCGATCCTGGTAGCGGTCCTGGTGATTTTAACATGCTGTAATGTCCTGACTTGCTTGTATATTTGGCGTGTACGTAGGCGCTTGTTAGAAAGAATACATATGGGCATAATGTAACACATGTATTGGGCCAAGCAGTGGAATGTGGTGTGTCCCAATACATGTGTGCTCATAATGTAACACATGTATTGGGCCAAGCAGTGGAATGTGGTGTAAAATTATGTCCCAATACATGTATGAATCATAATGTAACACATGGATTGGGCCAAGCAGTGGAATGTGGTGAAAGGGTTAAAATTGTGTCCCAATACATGTGTGAATCTAACCGAAAATGGAAGGTGTCGCTTAGTCCCGTGCGAATCTTATTACACACCTTCCCGTGTGAATCTTCTTATCTGTATGTGACCAGAATGGAATGTGTTTTTCAGCCTTGCTCTGCTGTTCACATGAATGTTTAGATCTCGAAAAGAGTATATCAGCTGGAAAAGTCTCCAGTTCGGTAGAGTCTGCTCCGGGGTTGCGTTTAACCGCCGAGCGTGGGTTGTTGGCAACCGCTCTACGAGAACTGACGGCTCCCAGTTCCGGTAACACGTAGAGTGAGTATAAACCAGTCCCGTTGTAAGTACGAGACCTGGTTGTGGCGACGCTGCGGGGAATAAAACACTTATATTCTAGCAGACTCGCCTCTTGGCTGTTTGTTCTGTGTCAGACTACTTTCCTGCGAGCCTGGTCCTTGACCTTGAGAATTTTTTAAAACATGCATCTATAGGTGTTCGTGTTCCTTTGCATTTGATGGTGTTGGTGTTCCTATACATTTATAGTTGTTGGTGTTCCTATGCATCTGATGGTGTTGATGCTCCTATGCATCTATAGGTGTTGGTGCTCCTATGCATCTGTAGATGTTGGTGTTCCTATGCATCTGTTGGTGTTGGTGCTCCTATGCATCTGTAGATGTTGGTGTTCCTACGCATCTATAGGTGTTTGCGTTCCTATGCATCTGATGATGTTGGTGCTCCTATGCATCTGATGGTGTAGGTGCTCCTATGCATCTGTAGGTGTTGGTGTTCCTATGCATCTGTAGGTGTTGGTGTTCCTATGCATCTGATGGTGTTGGTGTTCCTATGCATCTGATGGTGTTGGTGCTCCTATGCATCTGTAGGTGTTGGTGTTCCTATGCATCTGATGGTGTTGGTTCTCCTATGCATCTGATGGTGTTGGTGTTCCTATGCCTCTATAGGTGTTGGTGTTCCTATGCATCTGATGGTATTGGTGCTCCTATGCATCTGATGGTGTTGGTGTTCCTTTGCATTTGATGGTGTTGGTGTCCCTATGCATCTGATGGTGTGGGTGCTCCTATGCATCTGTAGGTGTTGGTGTCCCTATGCATCTAACAGTGTTAGTGTTCCTATGCATCTATAGGTGTTGGTGCTCCTATGCATCTGATGGTGTAGGTGCTCCTATGCATCTGTAGGTGTTGGTGTTCCTACGCAACTGATGGTGTTGGTGTTCCTATGCATCTGATGGTGTTGGTGTTCCTATGCATCTGTTGGTGTTGGTGCTCCTATGCATATATAGGTGTTGGTATTCCGATGCATCTGATGGTGTTTGTGCTCCTATGCATATGTAGGTGTTGGCATTCCTATGCCTCTATAGGTGTTGGTGTTCCTATGCATCTGATGGTATTGGTGCTCCTATGCATCTGTAGGTGTTGGTGTTCATATGCATCTATAGGTGTTGGTGTTCCTTTGCATTTGATGGTGTTGGTGTTCTTATGCATCTGTAGGTGTTGGTGCTCCTATGCATCTGATGGTGTGGGTGCTCCTATGCATCTGTAGGTGTTCGTGTCCCTATGCATCTATCGGTGTTGGTGTTCCTATGCATCTGTAGGTGTTGGTGCTCCTATGCATCTGATGGTGTAGGTGTTCCTATGCCGCTATAAGTGTTGGTGTTCCTATGCATCTGATGGTGTTGGTGCTCCTATGCATCTGATGGTGTTGGTGTTCCTATACATTTATAGTTGTTGGTGTTCCTACGCATCTGATGGTGTTGATGCTCCTATGCATCTGATGGTATAGGTGCTCTTATGCATCTGTAGGTGTTGATGTTCCTATGCATCTGATGGTGTTGGTGTTCCTATGCATCTGTTGGTGTTGGTGCTCCTATGCATCTATAGGTGTTGGTGCTCCTACGCATCTATAGGTGTTGGCGTTCCTATGCATCTGATGATGTTGGTGTTCCTATGCATCTATAGGTGTTGGTGCTCCTATGCATCTGATGGTGTTGGTGCTCCTATGCATCTGTTGGTGTTGGTGTTTCTATGCATCTATAGGTGTTGGTGTTCATGTGCATCTGATGGTGTTGGTTTTCCTATGCATCTGTAGGTGTTGGTGTTCTTATGCATCTGATGGTGTTGGTGCTCCTATGCATCTGATGGTGTTGGTGTTACTATGCATCTATAGTTGTTGGTGTTCCTATGCATCTGATGATGTTCGTGCTCCTATGCATCTGATGGTGTTCGTGTTCCTATGCATCTATAAGTGTTGGTGTTCCTATGCATCTGATGGTGTTAGCGTTCCTATGCGTCTATAGGTGTTGGTGTTCCTATGCATCTGAAGGTGTTGGTTCTCCTATGCATCTGATGGTGTTGGTGTTCCTAGGCATCTATAGGTGTTGGTGTTCCAATGCATCTGATGGTGTTGGTGCTCCTATCCATCTGATGGTGTTGGTGTTCCTATGCATTTATAGTTGTTGGTGTTCCTATGCATCTGATGGTGTTGATGCTCCTATGCATCTGATGGTATAGGTGCTCTTATGCATCTGTAGGTGTTGGTGTTCCTACGCATCTATAGGTGTTTGCATTCCTATGCATTTGATGGTGTTGGTTCTCCTATGCATCTGATGGTGTTGGTGTTCCTATGCCTCTATAGGTGTTGGTGTTCCTATGCATCTGATGGTATTGGTGCTCCTATGCATCTGATGGTGTCGATGTTCCTTTGCATTTGACGGTGTTGGTGTTCTTATGCATCTGTAGGTGTTGGTGCTCCTATGCATCTGATGGTGTGGGTGCTCCTATGCATCTGTATGTGTTCGTGTCCCTATGCATCTGTAGGTGTTGGTTTTCCTACACAACTGTTTGTGTTGGTGTTCCTATGCATCTGTAGGTGTTGGTGTTCCTACGCAACTGATGGTGTTGGTGTTCCTATGCATCTGATGGTGTTGGTGTTCCTATGCATCTGATGCTGTTGGTGCTCCTATGCATCTGTAGGTGTTGGTGTTCCTATGCATCTGATGGTTTTGGTTCATCTATGCATCTAATGGTGTTGGTGTTCCTATGCCGCTATAGGTGTTGGTGTTCCTATGCATCTGATGGTGTTGGTGCTCCTATGCATCTGATGGTGTTGGTGTTCCTATACATTTATAGTTGTTGGTGTTCCTATGCATCTGTAGGTGTTGGTGTTCCTATGCATCTGTTGGTGTTGTTGCTCCTATGCATCTATAGGTGTTGGTGCTCCTACGCATCTACAGGTGTTGGCGTTCCTATGCATATGATGATGTTGGTGCTCCTATGCATATATGGGTGTTGGTATTCGTATGCATCTGATGGTGTTGGTGCTCCTATGCATCTGTAGGTGTTGGTGTTCCTATGCATCTATAGGTGTTGGTGTTCCTATGCATCTGATGGTGTTGGTTCTCCTATGCATCTGATGGTGTTGGTGTTCCTATGCATCTATAGGTGTTGGTGTTCCTATGCATCTGATGGTGTTGGTGCTCCTATGCATCTGATGGTGTTGGTATTCCTATGCATTTATAGTTGTTGGTGTTTCTATGCATCTGATGGTGTTGATGCTCCTATGCATCTGATGGTGTTGGTGTTCCTATGCATCTATAGGTGTTGGTGTTCCTATGCATCTGATGGTGTTGGAATTCCTATGCATCTGTTGGTGTTGGTGCTCCTATGCATCTGTAGGTGTTGGTGTTCCTACGCATCTATAGGTGTTTGCGTTCCTATGCATCTGATGATGTTGGTGCTTCTATGCATCTGATGGTGTTGGTGCTCCTATGCCTCTGTAGGTGTTGGTGTTCCTATGCATCTGATGGTGTTGGTTCTCCTATGCATCTGATGGTGTTGGTGTTCCTATGCCTCTATAGGTGTTGGTGTTCCTATGCATCTGATGGTATTGGTGCTCCTATGCATCCGATGGTGTTGGTGATCCTATACATCTATCCGTGTTGGTGTTCCTATGCCTCTATAGGTGTTGGTTTTCCTATGCATCTGATGGTATTGGTGCTCCTATGCATCTGATGGTGTTGGTGTTCCTTTCCATTTGATGGTGTTGGTGTTCTTATGCATCTGTAGGTGTTGGTGCTCCTATGCATCTGATGGTGTAGGTGCTCCTATGCATCTGTAGGTGTTGGTGTTCCTACACAACTGTTTGTGTTGGTGTTCCTATGCATCTGTAGGTGTTGGTGTTCCTACGCAACTGATGGTGTTGGTGTTCCTATGCATCTGATGGTGTTGGTGTTCCTATGCATCTGATGGTGTTGGTGCTACTATGCATCTGTAGGTGTTGGTGTTCCTATGCATCTGATGGTGTTGGTGCTACTATGCATCTGTAGGTGTTGGTGTTCCTATGCATCCGATGGTGTTGGTGTTCCTATGCCGCTATAGGTGTTGGTGTTCCTATGCATCTGATGGTGTTGGTGCTCCTATGCATCTGATGGTGTTGGTGTTCCTATACATTTATAGTTGTTGGTGTTCCTATGCATCTGATGGTGTTGATGCTCCTATGCATCTGATGGTATAGGTGCTCTTATGCATCTGTAGGTGTTGGTGTTCCTATGCATCTATTGGTGTTGGTGCTCCTATGCATCTATAGGTGTTGGTGCTCCTATGCATCTGTAGATGTTGGTGTTCCTACGCATCTATAGGTGTTGGCGTTCCTATGCATCTGATGATGTTGGTGCTCCTATGCATCTATAGGTGTTGATGTTCCTATGCATCTGATGATGCCGTGCTCCTATGTATCTGATGGTGTTGGAGGTCCTATGCATCCATAGGTGTTGGTGTTCCTATGCATCTGATGGTGTTGGTTCTCCAATGCATCAGATGGTGTTGGTGTTCCTATGCATCTATAGGTGTTGGTGTTCCTATGCATTTGATGGTGTTGGTGCTCCTATGCATCTGATGGTATTGGTGTTCCTATGCATCTGTAGGTGTTGGCGTTTAGATTAGATTAGATTAGATTACTTACAGTGTGGAAACAGGCCCTTCGGCCCAACAAGTCCACACCGACCCGCCGAAGCGCATACCACCCAGACCCATACTCCTACATTTACCTCTTCACCTAACACTACGGACAATTTAGCATGGTCAATTCACCTAACCTGCACATTTTTGGATTGTGGGAGGAAACCGGAGAACCTGGAGGAAACCCACGCAGACACGGGGAGAATTTGCAAACTCCACATAGAGAGCCACCTGAGGCGGGAATTGAACCCGGGTCACTGGCGCTGTGAGGCAGCAGTGCTAACCACTGTGCCACCGTGCCACGTTCTTATGCATCTGTTTGTGTTAGTGTTCCTATGTATCTGTAGGTGTTGGTGCTCCTATTCATCTGTAGCTGTTGGTGTTCCTATGCATCTATAGGTGTTGGTGTTCCTATGCATCTGATGGTGTTGGTTCTCCTATGCATCTGATGGTGTTGGTGTTCATATGCATCTATATGTTTTGGTGCTCCTATGCATCTGATGGTGTTGGTGTTCCTATGCATCTATAGGTTTTGGTGCTCCTATGCATCTGTTGGTGTTGGTGTTCCTATGCATCTATAGGTGTTGGTGTTCATGTGCATCTGATGGTGTTGGTTTTCCTATGCATCTATAGGTGTTGGTGTTCCTATGCATCTGATGGTGTTGGTGCTCCTATGCATCTGATGGTGTTGGTGTTCCTATGCATCTATAGTTGTTGGTGTTCCTATGCATCTGATGATGTTCGTGCTCCTATGCATCTGATGGTGTTGGTGTTCCTATGCATCTATAGGTTTTGGTGCTCCTATGCATCTGTTGGTGTTGGTGTTCCTATGCATCTATAGGTGTTGGTGTTCATGTGCATCTGATGGTGTTGGTTTTCCTATGCATCTATAGGTGTTGGTGTTCCTATGCATCTGATGGTGTTGGTGCTCCTATGCATCTGATGGTGTTGGTGTTCCTATGCATCTATAGTTGTTGGTGTTCCTATGCATCTGATGATGTTCGTGCTCCTATGCATCTGATGGTGTTTGTGTTCCTATGCATCTATAAGTATTGGTGTTCCTATGCATCTGATGGAGTTAGAGTTCCTATGCGTCTATATGTGTTGGTGTTCCTATGCATCTGATGGTGTTGGTTCTCCTATGCATCTGATGGTGATGGTGTTCCAATGCAGCTATAGGTGTTGGTGTTCCTATGCATCTGATGGTGTTCGTGCTCCTATGCATTTGATGGTGTTGGTGTTCCTATGCATTTATAGTTGTTGGTGTTCCTAGGCATTTGATGGTGTGGGTGCTCCTATGCATCTGAAGGTGTTCATGTCCCTATGCATCTATCGGTGTTGGTGTTCCTATGCATCTGTAGGTGTTGGTGCTCCTATGCATCTGATGGTGTTGGTGTTCCTATGCATCTGTAGGTGTTGGTGTTCCTATGCATCTGTAGGTGTTGGTGCTCCTATGCATCTGATGGTGTTGGTGTTCCTATGCATCTGTAGGTGTTGGTGCTCCTATGCATCTGATGGTGTTGGTGTTCCTATGCATCTATAGGTGTTGGTGTTCCTATGCATCTGATGGTGTTGGTTCTCCTATGCATCTGATGGTGTTGGTGTTCATATGCATCTATATGTTTTGGTGCTCCTATGCATCTGATGGTGTTGGTGTTCCTATGCATCTATAGGTTTTGGTGCTCCTATGCATCTGTTGGTGTTGGTGTTCCTATGCATCTATAGGTGTTGGTGTTCATGTGCATCTGATGGTGTTGGTTTTCCTATGCATCTATAGGTGTTGGTGTTCCTATGCATCTGATGGTGTTGGTGCTCCTATGCATCTGATGGTGTTGGTGTTCCTATGCATCTATAGTTGTTGGTGTTCCTATGCATCTGATGATGTTCGTGCTCCTATGCATCTGATGGTGTTGGTGTTCCTATGCATCTATAGGTTTTGGTGCTCCTATGCATCTGTTGGTGTTGGTGTTCCTATGCATCTATAGGTGTTGGTGTTCATGTGCATCTGATGGTGTTGGTTTTCCTATGCATCTATAGGTGTTGGTGTTCCTATGCATCTGATGGTGTTGGTGCTCCTATGCATCTGATGGTGTTGGTGTTCCTATGCATCTATAGTTGTTGGTGTTCCTATGCATCTGATGATGTTCGTGCTCCTATGCATCTGATGGTGTTTGTGTTCCTATGCATCTATAAGTATTGGTGTTCCTATGCATCTGATGGAGTTAGAGTTCCTATGCGTCTATATGTGTTGGTGTTCCTATGCATCTGATGGTGTTGGTTCTCCTATGCATCTGATGGTGATGGTGTTCCAATGCAGCTATAGGTGTTGGTGTTCCTATGCATCTGATGGTGTTCGTGCTCCTATGCATTTGATGGTGTTGGTGTTCCTATGCATTTATAGTTGTTGGTGTTCCTAGGCATTTGATGGTGTGGGTGCTCCTATGCATCTGAAGGTGTTCATGTCCCTATGCATCTATCGGTGTTGGTGTTCCTATGCATCTGTAGGTGTTGGTGCTCCTATGCATCTGATGGTGTTGGTGTTCCTATGCATCTGTAGGTGTTGGTGTTCCTATGCATCTGTAGGTGTTGGTGCTCCTATGCATCTGATGGTGTTGGTGTTCCTATGCATCTGTAGGTGTTGGTGCTCCTATGCATCTGATGGTGTTGGTGTTCCTATGCATCTGTTGGTGTTGGTGTTCCTACGCAACTGATGGTGTTGGTTTTCCTATGCATCTGATGGCGTTGGTGTTCCTACGCATCTGATGGTGTTGGTGTTCCTATGCATCTGATGGTGTTGGTGTTCCGATGCATCTGTAGGTGTTGGTGCTCCTATGCATCTGATGGTGTTGGTGTTCCTATGTATCTATAGGTTTTGGTGCTCCTATGCATCTGATGGTGTTGGTGCTCCTATGCATCTGTTGGTGTTGGTGTTCCTATGCATCTATAGGTGTTGGTGTTCATGTGCATCTGATGGTGTTGGTTTTCCTATGCATCTATAGGTGTTGGTGTTCCTATGCATCTGATGGTGTTGGTGCTCCTATGCATCTGATGGTGTTGGTGTTCCTATGCATCTATAGTTGTTGGTGTTCCTATGCATCTGATGATGTTCGTGCTCCTATGCATCTGATGGTGTTTGTGTTCCTATGCATCTATAAGTGTTGGTGTTCCTATGCATCTGATGGAGTTCGAGTTCCTATGCGTCTATATGTGTTGGTGTTCCTATGCATCTGATGGTGTTGGTTCTCCTATGCATCTGATGGTGATGGTGTTCCAATGCAGCTATAGGTGTTGGTGTTCCTATGCATCTGATGGTGTTGGTGCTCCTATGCATCTGATGGTGTTGGTGTTCCTATGCATTTATAGTTGTTGGTGTTCCTAGGCATTTGTTGGTGTTGGTGCTCCTATGCATCTATAGGTGTTGGTGTTCCTACGCATCTATAGGTGTTTGCGTTCCTATGCATCTGATGATGTTGGTGCTCCTCTGCATCTGATGGTGTTGGTGCTCCTATGCATCTATAAGTGTTGGTGTTCCTATGCATCTATACGTGTTGGTGTTCCTTTGCATTTGATGGTGTTGGTGTTCTTATGCATCTGTAGGTGTTGGTGCTCCTATGCATCTGATGGTGTGGGTGCTCCTATGCATCTGTAGGTGTTCGTGTCCCTATGCATCTATCGGTGTTGGTGTTCCTATGCATCTGATGATGTTCGTGCTCCTATGCATCTGATGGTGTTTGTGTTCCTATGCATCTATAAGTGTTGGTGTTCCTATGCATCTGATGGTGTTAGAGTTCCTATGCGTCTATAGGTGTTGGTGTTCCTATGCATCTGAAGGTGTTGGTTCTCCTATGCATCTGATGGTGTTGGTGTTCCTAGGCATCTATAGGTGTTGGTGTTCCAATGCATCTGATGGTGTTGGTGCTCCTATGCATCTGATGGTGTTGGTGTTCCTATGCATTTATAGTTGTTGGTGTTCCTATGCATCTGATGGTGTTGATGCTCCTATGCATCTGATGGTATAGGTGCTCTTATGCATCTGTAGGTGTTGGTGTTCCTACGCATCTATAGGTGTTTGCATTCCTATGCATCTGATGATGTTGGTGCTCCTATGCATCTGATGGTGTTGGTGTTTCTACACAACTGTTTGTGTTGGTGTTCCTATGCATCTGTAGGTGTTGGTGTTCCTATGCATCTGATGGTGTTGGTGTTCCTATGCATCTGATGGTGTTGGTGCTCCTATGCCTCTGTAGGTGTTGGTGTTCCTATGCATTTGATGGTGTTGGTTCTCCTATGCATCTGATGGTGTTGGTGTTCCTATGCCTCTCTAGGTGTTGGTGTTCCTATGCATCTGATGGTATTGGTGCTCCTATGCATCTGATGGTGTTTGTGTTCCTATGCATCTATAAGTGTTGGTGTTCCTATGCATCTGATGGTGTTAGAGTTCCTATGCGTCTATAGGTGTTGGTGTTCCTATGCATTTATAGTTGTTGGTGTTCCTATGCATCTGATGGTGTTGATGCTCCTATGCATCTGATGGTATAGGTGCTCTTATGCATCTGTAGGTGTTGGTGTTCCTACGCATCTAAAGGTGTTTGCATTCCTATGCATCTGATGATGTTGGTGCTCCTATGCATCTGATGGTGTTGGTGTTTCTACACAACTGTTTGTTTTGGTGTTCCTATGCATCTGTAGGTGTTGGTGTTCCTACGCATCTATAGGTGTTTGCGTTCCTATGCATCTGATGATGTTGGTGCTTCTATGCATCTGATGGTGTTGGTGCTCCTATGCCTCTGTAGGTGTTGGTGTTCCTATGCATCTGATGGTGTTGGTTCTCTTATGCATCTGATGGTGTTGGTGCTCCTATGCCTCTATAGGTGTTGGTGTTCCTATGCATCTGATGGTATTGGTGCTCCTATGCATCCGATGGTGTTGGTGTTCCTATACATCTATCGGTGTTGGTGTTCCAATGCCTCTATAGGTGTTGGTTTTCCTATGCATCTGATGGTATTGGTGCTCCTATGCATCTGATGGTGTTGGTGTTCCTTTCCATTTGATGGTGTTGGTGTTCTTATGCATCTGTAGGTGTTGGTGCTCCTATGCATCTGATGGTGTAGGTGCTCCTATGCATCTGTAGGTGTTGGTGTTCCTAAACAACTGTTTGTGTTGGTGTTCCTATGCATCTGTAGGTGTTGGTGTTCCTACGCAACTGATGGTGTTGGTGTTCCTATGCATCTGATGGTGTTGGTGTTCCTATGCATCTGATGGTGTTGGTGCTACTATGCATCTGTAGGTGTTGGTGGTCCTATGCATCTGATGGTGTTGGTGCTACTATGCATCTGTAGGTGTTGGTGTTCCTATGCATCCGATGGTGTTGGTGCTCCTATGCATCTGATGGTGTTGGTGTTCCTATACATTTATAGTTGTTGGTGTTCCTATGCATCTGATGGTGTTGATGCTCCTATGCATCTGATGGTATAGGTGCTCTTATGCATCTGTAGGTGTTGGTGTTCCTATGCATCTATTGGTGTTGGTGCTCCTATGCATCTATAGGTGTTGGTGCTCCTATGCATCTGTAGATGTTGGTGTTCCTACGCATCTATAGGTGTTTGCGTTCCTGTGCATCTGATGATGTTGGTGCTCCTATGCATCTATAGGCGTTGATGTTCCTATGCATCTGATGATGCCGTGCTCCTATGTATCTGATGGTGTTGGAGGTCCTATGCATCCATAGGTGTTGGTGTTCCTATGCATCTGATGGTGTTGGTTCTCCAATGCATCAGATGGTGTTGGTGTTCCTATGCATCTGTAGGTGTTGATGTTCCTATGCATTTGATGGTGTTGGTTCTCCTATGCATCTGATGGTGTTGGTGTTCCTATGCCTCTCTAGGTGTTGGTGTTCCTATGCATCTGGTGGTGTTTGTGTTCCTATGCATCTGATGGTGTTGGTGTTTATACACAACTGTTTGTGTTGGTGTTCCCATGCATCTGTAGATGTTGGTGTTCCTATGCATCTGATGGTGTTGGTGTTCCTATGCATCTGATGGTGTTGGTGCTCCTATGCCTCTGTAGGTGTTGGTGTTCCTATGCATTTGATGGTGTTGGTTCTCCTATGCATCTGATGGTGTTGGTGTTCCTATGCCTCTCTAGGTGTTGGTGTTCCTATGCATCTGATGGTATTGGTGCTCCTATGCATCTGATGGTGTTTGTGTTCCTATGCATCTATAAGTGTTGCTGTTCCTATGCATCTGATGGTGTTGGTTCTCCTATGCATCTGATGGTGTTGGTGTTCCTATGCCTCTCTAGGTGTTGGTGTTCCTATGCATCTGGTGGTGTTTGTGTTCCTATGCATCTGATGGTGTTGGTGTTTCTACACAACTGTTTGTGTTGGTGTTCCTATGCATCTGTAGATGTTGGTGTTCCTATGCATCTGATGGTGTTGGTGTTCCTATGCATCTGATGGTGTTGGTGCTCCTATGCCTCTGTAGGTGTTGGTGTTCCTATGCATTTCATGGTGTTGGTTCTCCTATGCATCTGATGGTGTTGGTGTTCCTATGCCTCTCTAGGTGTTGGTGTTCCTATGCATCTGATGGTATTGGTGCTCCTATGCATCTGATGGTGTTTGTGTTCCTATGCATCTATAAGTGTTGCTGTTCCTATGCATCTGATGGTGTTAGAGTTCCTATGCGTCTATAGGTGTTGGTGTTCCTATGCATCTGAAGGTGTTGGTTCTCCTATGCATCTGATGGTCTTGGTGTTCCTAGGAATCTATAGGTGTTGGTGTTCCAATGCATCTGATGGTGTTGGTGCTCCTATGCATCTGATGGTGTTGATGCTCCTATGCATCTGATGGTATAGGTGCTCTTATGCATCTGTAGGTGTTGGTGTTCCTACACAACTGTTTGTGTTGGTGTTCCTATGCATCTGTAGGTGTTGGTGTTCCTACGCATCTATAGGTGTTTGCGTTCCTATGCATCTGATGATGTTGGTGCTTCTATGCATCTGATGGTGTTGGTGCTCCTATGACTCTGTAGGTGTTGGTGTTCCTATGCATCTGATGGTGTTGGTTCTCCTATGCATCTGATGGTGTTGGTGTTCCTATGGCTCTATAGGTGTTGGTGTTCCTATGCATCTGATGGTATTGGTGCTCCTATGCATCCGATGGTGTTGGTGTTCCTATACATCTATCGGTGTTGGTGTTCCTATGCCTCTATAGGTGTTGGTTTTCCTATGCATCTGATGGTATTGGTGCTCCTATGCATCTGATGGTGTTGGTGTTCCTTTCCATTTGATGGTGTTGGTGTTCTTATGCATCTGTAGGTGTTGGTGCTCCTATGCATCTGATGGTGTAGGTGCTCCTATGCATCTGTAGGTGTTGGTGTTCCTACACAACTGTTTGTGTTGGTGTTCCTATGCATCTGTAGGTGTTGGTGTTCCTACGCAACTGATGGTGTTGGTGTTCCTATGCATCTGATGGTGTTGGTGTTCCTATGCATCTGATGGTGTTGGTGCTACTATGCATCTGTAGGTGTTGGTGTTCCTATGCATCTGATGGTGTTGGTGCTACTATGCATCTGTAGGTGTTGGTGTTCCTATGCATCCGATGGTGTTGGTGTTCCTATGCCGCTATAGGTGTTGGTGTTCCTATGCATCTGATGGTGTTGGTGCTCCTATGCATCTGATGGTGTTGGTGTTCCTATACATTTATAGTTGTTGGTGTTCCTATGCATCTGATGGTGTTGATGCTCCTATGCATCTGATGGTATAGGTGCTCTTATGCATCTGTAGGTGTTGGTGTTCCTATGCATCTATTGGTGTTGGTGCTCCTATGCATCTATAGGTGTTGGTGCTCCTATGCATCTGTAGATGTTGGTGTTCCTACGCATCTATAGGTGTTTGCGTTCCTATGCATCTGATGATGTTGGTGCTCCTATGCATCTATAGGTGTTGATGTTCCTATGCATCTGATGATGCCGTGCTCCTATGTATCTGATGGTGTTGGAGGTCCTATGCATCCACAGGTGTTGGTGTTCCTATGCATCTGATGGTGTTGGTTCTCCAATGCATCAGATGGTGTTGGTGTTCCTATGCATCTATAGGTGTTGGTGTTCCTATGCATTTGATGGTGTTGGTGCTCCTATGCATCTGATGGTATTGGTGTTCCTATGCATCTGTAGGTGTTGGCATTTAGATTAGATTAGATTAGATTACTTACAGTGTGGAAACAGGCCCTTCGGCCCAACAAGTCCACACCGACCCGCCGAAGCGCATACCACCCAGACCCATACTCCTACATTTACCTCTTCACCTAACACTACGGACAATTTAGCATGGTCAATTCACCTAACCTGCACATTTTTGGATTGTGGGAGGAAACCGGAGAACCTAGAGGAAACCCACGCAGACACGGGGAGAATTTGCAAACTCCACATAGAGAGTCACCTGAGGCGGGAATTGAACCCGGGTCTCTGGCGCTGTGAGGCAGCAGTGCTAACCACTGTGCCACCGTGCCGCGTTCTTATGCATCTGTTTGTGTTAGTGTTCCTATGTATCTGTAGGTGTTGGTGCTCCAATTCATCTGTAGCTGTTGGTGTTCCTATGCATCTATAGGTGTTGGTGTTCCTATGCATCTGATGGTGTTGGTTCTCCTATGCATCTGATGGTGTTGGTGTTCATATGCATCTATAGGTTTTGGTGCTCCTATGCATCTGTTGGTGTTGGTGTTCCTATGCATCTATAGGTGTTGGTGTTCATGTGCATCTGATGGTGTTGGTTTTCCTATGCATCTATAGGTGTTGGTGTTCCTATGCATCTGTTGGTGTTGGTGTTCCTATGCATCTATAGGTGTTGGTGTTCATGTGCATCTGATGGTGTTGGTTTTCCTATGCATCTATAGGTGTTGGTGTTCCTATGCATCTGATGGTGTTGGTGCTCCTATGCATCTGATGGTGTTGGTGTTCCTATGCATCTATAGTTGTTGGTGTTCCTATGCATCTGATGATGTTCGTGCTCCTATGCATCTGATGGTGTTTGTGTTCCTATGCATCTATAAGTGTTGGTGTTCCTATGCATCTGATGGAGTTAGAGTTCCTATGCGTCTATATGTGTTGGTGTTCCTATGCATCTGATGCTGTTGGTTCTCCTATGCATCTGATGGTGATGGTGTTCCAATGCAGCTATAGGTGTTGGTGTTCCTATGCATCTGATGGTGTTGGTGCTCCTATGCATCTGATGGTGTTGGTGTTCCTATGCATCTGATGGTGTTGGTGTTCCTAGGCATCTGATGGTGTTGGTGCTCCTATGCATCTATAAGTGTTGGTGTTCCTATGCATCTATATGTGTTGGTGTTCCTTTGCATTTGATGGTGTTGGTGTTCTTATGCATCTGTAGGTGTTGGTGCTCCTATGCATCTGATGGTGTGGGTGCTCCTATGCATCTGTAGGTGTTCGTGTCCCTATGCATCTATCGGTGTTGGTGTTCCTATGCATCTGATGATGTTCGTGCTCCTATGCATCTGATGGTGTTTGTGTTCCTATGCATCTATAAGTGTTGGTGTTCCTATGCATCTGATGGTGTTAGAGTTCCTATGCGTCTATAGGTGTTGGTGTTCCTATGCATCTGAAGGTGTTGGTTCTCCTATGCATCTGATGGTGTTGGTGTTCCTAGGCATCTATAGGTGTTGGTGTTCCAATGCATCCGATGGTGTTGGTGCTCCTATGCATCTGATGGTGTTGGTGTTCCTATGCATTTATAGTTGTTGGTGTTCCTATGCATCTGATGGTGTTGATGCTCCTATGCATCTGATGGTATAGGTGCTCTTATGCATCTGTAGGTGATGGTGTTCCTACGCATCTATAGGTGTTTGCATTCCTATGCATCTGATGATGTTGGTGCTCCTATGCATCTGATGGTGTTGGTGTTTCTACACAACTGTTTGTGTTGGTGTTCCTATGCATCTGTAGGTGTTGGTGTTCCTATGCATCTGATGGTGTTGGTGTTCCTATGCATCTGATGGTGTTGGTGCTCCTATGCCTCTGTAGGTGTTGGTGTTCCTATGCATTTGATGGTGTTGGTTCTCCTATGCATCTGATGGTGTTGGTGTTCCTATGCCTCTATAGGTGTTGGTGTTCCTATGCATCTGATGGTATTGGTGCTCCTATGCATCTGATGGTGTTTGTGTTCCTATGCATCTATAAGTGTTGGTGTTCCTATGCATCTGATGGTGTTAGAGTTCCTATGCGTCTATAGGTGTTGGTGTTCCTATGCATCTGAAGGTGTTGGTTCTCCTATGCATCTGATGGTGTTGGTGTTCCTAGGAATCTATAGGTGTTGGTGTTCCAATGCATCTGATGGTGTTGGTGCTCCTATGCATCTGATGGTGTTGGTGTTCCTATGCATTTATAGTTGTTGGTGTTCCTATGCATCTGATGGTGTTGATGCTCCTATGCATCTGATGGTATAGGTGCTCTTATGCATCTGTAGGTGTTGGTGTTCCTACGCATCTATAGGTGTTTGCATTCCTATGCATCTGATGATGTTGGTGCTCCTATGCATCTGATGGTGTTGGTGTTTCTACACAACTGTTTGTGTTGGTGTTCCTATGCATCTGTAGGTGTTGGTGTTCCTATGCATCTGATGGTGTTGGTGTTCCTATTCATCTATAGGTATTGGTGTTCCTATGCATCTGATGGTGTTGGTGTTCCTATGCATCTGATGGTGTTGGTGCTCCTATGCCTCTGTAGGTGTTGGTGTTCCTATGCATTTGATGGTGTTGGTTCTCCTAAGCATCTGATGGTGTTGGTGTTCCTATGCCTCTATAGGTGGTGGTGTTCCTATGCATCTGATGGTATTGGTGCTCCTATGCATCTGATGGTGTCGATGTTCCTTTGCATTTGATGGTGTTGGTGTTCTTATGCATCTGTAGGTGTTAGTGCTCCTATGCATCTGATGGTGTGGGTGCTCCTATGCATCTGTATGTGTTCGTGTCCCTATGCATCTGGTGGTGTTTGTGTTCCTATGCATCTGTAGGTGTTGGTGTTCCTATGCATATGATGATGTTGTTGCTCCTATGCATCTGTAGGTGTTGGTATTCGTATGCATCTGATGGTGTTGGTGCTCCTATGCATCTGTAGGTGTTGGTGTTCCTATGCATCTATAGGTGTTGGTGTTCCTATGCATCTGATGGTGTTGGAATTCCTATGCATCTGTTGGTGTTGGTGCTCCTATGCATCTGTAGGTGTTGGTGTTCCTACGCATCTATAGGTGTTTGCGTTCCTATGCATCTGATGATGTTGGTGCTTCTATGCATCTGATGGTGTTGGTGCTCCTATGCCTCTGTAGGTGTTGGTGTTCCTATGCATCTGATGGTGTTGGTTCTCCTATGCATCTGATGGTGTTGGTGTTCCTATGCCTCTTTAGGTGTTGGTGTTCCTATGCATCTGATGGTATTGGTGCTCCTATGCATCTATAGGTGTTGGTGCTCCTACGCATCTACAGGTGTTGGCGTTCCTATGCATATGATGATGTTGGTGCTCCTATGCATATATAGGTGTTGGTATTCGTATGCATCTGATGGTGTTGGTGCTCCTATGCATCTGTAGGTGTTGGTGTTCCTATGCATCTATAGGTGTTGGTGTTCCTATGCATCTGATGGTGTTGGTTCTCCTATGCATCTGATGGTGTTGGTGTTCCTATGCATCTATAGGTGTTGGTGTTCCTATGCATCTGATGATGTTGGTGCTCCTATGCATCTGATGGTGTTGGTATTCCTATGCATTTATAGTTGTTGGTGTTTCTATGCATCTGATGGTGTTGATGCTCCTATGCATCTGATGGTATTGGTGCTCTTATGCATCTGTAGGTGTTGGTGTTCCTATGCATCTGATGGTGTTGGAATTCCTATGCATCTGTTGGTGTTGGTGCTCCTATGCATCTGTAGGTGTTGGTGTTCCTACGCATCTATAGGTGTTTGCGTTCCTATGCATCTGATGATGTTGGTGCTTCTATGCATCTGATGGTGTTGGTGCTCCTATGCCTCTGTAGGTGTTGGTGTTCCTATGCATCTGATGGTGTTGGTTCTCCTATGCATCTGATGGTGTTGGTGTTCCTATGCCTCTATAGGTGTTGGTGTTCCTATGCATCTGATGGTATTGGTGCTCCTATGCATCCGATGGTGTTGGTGTTCCTATACATCTATCGGTGTTGGTGTTCCTATGCCTCTATAGGTGTTGGTTTTCCTATGCATCTGATGGTATTGGTGCTCCTATGCATCTGATGGTGTTGGTGTTCCTTTCCATTTGATGGTGTTGGTGTTCTTATGCATCTGTAGGTGTTGGTGCTCCTATGCATCTGATGGTGTAGGTGCTCCTATGCATCTGTAGGTGTTGGTGTTCCTACACAACTGTTTGTGTTGGTGTTCCTATGCATCTGTAGGTGTTGGTGTTCCTACGCAACTGATGGTGTTGGTGTTCCTATGCATCTGATGGTGTTGGTGTTCCTATGCATCTGATGGTGTTGGTGCTACTATGCATCTGTAGGTGTTGGTGTTCCTATGCATCCGATGGTGTTGGTGTTCCTATGCCGCTATAGGTGTTGGTGTTCCTATGCATCTGATGGTGTTGGTGCTCCTATGCATCTGATGGTGTTGGTGTTCCTATGCATCTGATGGTGTTGGTGCTACAATGCATCTGTAGGTGTTGGTGTTCCTATGCATCCGATGGTGTTGGTGTTCCTATGCCGCTATAGGTGTTGGTGTTCCTATGCATCTGATGGTGTTGGTGTTCCTATGCATCTGATGGTGTTGGTGTTCCTATGCATCTGATGGTGTTGGTGCTACTATGCATCTGTAGGTGTTGGTGTTCCTACGCAACTGATGGTGTTGGTGTTCCTATGCATCTGATGGTGTTGGTGTTCCTATGCCTCTGATGGTGTTGGTGCTACTATGCATCTGTAGGTGTTGGTGTTCCTATGCATCCGATGGTGTTGGTGTTCCTATGCCGCTATAGGTGTTGGTGTTCCTATGCATCTGATGGTGTTGGTGCTCCTATGCATCTGTAGGTGTTGGTGTTCCTATGCATCTGATGGTGTTGGTGCTACTATGCATCTGTAGGTGTTGGTGTTCCTATGCATCCGATGGTGTTGGTGTTCCTATGCCGCTATAGGTGTTGGTGTTCCTATGCATCTGATGGTGTTGGTGCTCCTATGCATCTGATGGTGTTGGTGTTCCTATACATTTATAGTTGTTGGTGTTCCTATGCATCTGATGGTGTTGATGCTCCTATGCATCTGATGGTATAGGTGCTCTTATGCATCTGTAGGTGTTGGTGTTCCTATGCATCTATTGGTGTTGGTGCTCCTATGCATCTATAGGTGTTGGTGCTCCTATGCATCTGTAGATATTGGTGTTCCTACGCATCTATAGGTGTTTGCGTTCCTATGCATCTGATGATGTTGGTGCTCCTATGCATCTATAGGTGTTGATGTTCCTATGCATCTGATGATGCCGTGCTCCTATGTATCTGATGGTGTTGGAGGTCCTATGCATCCATAGGTGTTGGTGTTCCTATGCATCTGATGGTGTTGGTTCTCCAATGCATCAGATGGTGTTGGTGTTCCTATGCATCTATAGGTGTTGGTGTTCCTATGCATTTGATGGTGTTGGTGCTCCTATGCATCTGATGGTATTGGTGTTCCTATGCATCTGTAGGTGTTGGCGTTTAGATTAGATTAGATTAGATTACTTACAGTGTGGAAACAGGCCCTTCGGCCCAACAAGTCCACACCGACCCGCCGAAGCGCATACCACCCAGACCCATACATTTACCTCTTCACCTAACACTACGGACAATTTAGCATGGTCAATTCACCTAACCTGCACATTTTTGGATTGTGGGAGGAAACCGGAGAACCTGGAGGAAACCCACGCAGACACGGGGAGAATTTGCAAACTCCACATAGAGAGTCACCTGAGGCGGGAATTGAACCCGGGTCTCTGGCGCTGTGAGGCAGCAGTGCTAACCACTGTGCCACCGTGCCGCGTTCTTATGCATCTGTTTGTGTTAGTGTTCCTATGTATCTGTAGGTGTTGGTGCTCCTATTCATCTGTAGCTGTTGGTGTTCCTATGCATCTATAGGTGTTGGTGTTCCTATGCCTCTGATGGTGTTGGTTCTCCTATGCATCTGATGGTGTTGGTGTTCATATGCATCTATATGTTTTGGTGCTCCTATGCATCTGATGGTGTTGGTGTTCCTATGCATCTATAGGTTTTGGTGCTCCTATGCATCTGTTGGTGTTGGTGTTCCTATGCATCTATAGGTGTTGGTGTTCATGTGCATCTGATGGTGTTGGTTTTCCTATGCATCTATAGGTGTTGGTGTTCCTATGCATCTGATAGTGTTGGTGCTCCTATGCATCTGATGGTGTTGGTGTTCCTATGCATCTATAGTTGTTGGTGTTCCTATGCATTTGATGATGTTCGTGCTCCTATGCATCTGATGGTGTTTGTGTTCCTATGCATCTATAAGTGTTGGTGTTCCTATGCATCTGATGGAGTTAGAGTTCCTATGCGTCTATATGTGTTAGTGTTCCTATGCATCTGATGGTGTTGGTTCTCCTATGCATCTGATGGTGATGGTGTTCCAATGCAGCTATAGGTGTTGGTGTTCCTATGCATCTGATGGTGTTGGTGCTCCTATGCATCTGATGGTGTTGGTGCTCCTATGCATCTGATGGTGTTGGTGCTCCTATGCATTTATAGTTGTTGGTGTTCCTAGGCATTTGAAGGTGTGGGTGCTCCTATGCATCTGTAGGTGTTCATGTACCTATGCATCTATCGGTGTTGGTGTTCCTATGCATCTGTAGGTGTTGGTGCTCCTATGCATCTGATGGTGTTGGTGTTCCTATGCATCTGTAGGTGTTGGTGTTCCTACGCAACTGATGGTGTTGGTTTTCCTATGCATCTGATGGTGTTGGTGTTCCTACGCATCTGATGGTGTTGGTCCTCCGATGCATCTGTAGATGTTGGTGCTCCTATGCATCTGATGCTGTTGGTGTTCCTATGCATCTATAGGTTTTGGTGCTCCTATGCATCTGATGGTGTTGGTGCTCCTATGCATCTGTTGGTGTTGGTGTTCCTATGCATCTATAGGTGTTGGTGTTCATGTGCATCTGATGGTGTTGGTTTTCCTATGCATCTATAGGTGTTGGTGTTCCTAAGCATCTGATGGTGTTGGTGCTCCTATGCATCTGATGGTGTTGGTGTTCCTATGCATCTATAGTTGTTGGTGTTCCTATGCATTTGATGATGTTCGTGCTCCTATGCATCTGATGGTGTTTGTGTTCCTATGCATCTATAAGTGTTGGTGTTCCTATGCATCTGATGGAGTTAGAGTTCCTATGCGTCTATATGTGTTGGTGTTCCTATGCATCTGATGGTGTTGGTTCTCCTATGCATCTGATGGTGATGGTGTTCCAATGCAGCTATAGGTGTTGGTGTTCCTATGCATCTGATGGTGTTGGTGCTCCTATGCATCTGATGGTGTTGGTGCTCCTATGCATCTGATGGTGTTGGTGCTCCTATGCATTTATAGTTGTTGGTGTTCCTAGGCATTTGAAGGTGTGGGTGCTCCTATGCATCTGTAGGTGTTCATGTCCCTATGCATCTATCGGTGTTGGTGTTCCTATGCATCTGTAGGTGTTGGTGCTCCTATGCATCTGATGGTGTTGGTGTTCCTATGCATCTGTAGGTGTTGGTGTTCCTACGCAACTGATGGTGTTGGTTTTCCTATGCATCTGATGGTGTTGGTGTTCCTACGCATCTGATGGTGTTGGTGCTCCGATGCATCTGTAGGTGTTGGTGCTCCTATGCATCTGATGGTGTTGGTGTTCCTATGCATCTATAGGTTTTGGTGCTCCTATGCATCTGATGGTGTTGGTGCTCCTATGCATCTGTTGGTGTTGGTGTTCCTATGCATCTATAGGTGTTGGTGTTCATGTGCATCTGATGGTGTTGGTTTTCCTATGCATCTATAGGTGTTGGTGTTCCTAAGCATCTGATGGTGTTGGTGCTCCTATGCATCTGATGGTGTTGGTGTTCCTATGCATCTATAGTTGTTGGTGTTCCTATGCATCTGATGATGTTCGTGCTCCTATGCATCTGATGGTGTTTGTGTTCCTATGCATCTATAAGTGTTGGTGTTCCTATGCATCTGATGGAGTTAGAGTTCCTATGCGTCTATATGTGTTGGTGTTCCTATGCATCTGATGGTGTTGGTTCTCCTATGCATCTGATGGTGATGGTGTTCCAATGCAGCTATAGGTGTTGGTGTTCCTATGCATCTGATGGTGTTGGTGCTCCTATGCATCTGATGGTGTTGGTGTTCCTATGCATTTATAGTTGTTGGTGTTCCTAGGCATCTGTTGGTGTTGGTGCTCCTATGCATCTATAGGTGTTGGTGTTCCTACGCATCTATTGGTGTTTGCGTTCGTATGCATCTGATGATGTTGGTGCTCCTCTGCATCTGATGGTGTTGGTGCTCCTATGCATCTATAAGTGTTGGTGTTCCTATGCATCTATACGTGTTGGTGTTCCTTTGCATTTGATGGTGTTGGTGTTCTTATGCATCTGTAGGTGTTGGTGCTCCTATGCATCTGATGGTGTGGGTGCTCCTATGCATCTGTAGGTGTTCGTGTCCCTATGCATCTATCGGTGTTGGTGTTCATATGCATCTGATGATGTTCGTGCTCCTATGCATCTGATGGTGTTTGTGTTCCTATGCATCTATAAGTGTTGGTGTTCCTATGCATCTGATGGTGTTAGAGTTCCTATGCGTCTATAGGTGTTGGTGTTCCTATGCATCTGAAGGTGTTGGTTCTCCTATGCATCTGATGGTGTTGGTGTTCCTAGGCATCTATAGGTGTTGGTGTTCCAATGCATCTGATGGTGTTGGTGCTCCTATGCATCTGATGGTGTTGGTGTTCCTATGCATTTATAGTTGTTGGTGTTCCTATGCATCTGATGGTGTTGATGCTCCTATGCATCTGATGGTATAGGTGCTCTTATGCATCTGTAGGTGTTGGTGTTCCTACGCATCTATAGGTGTTTGCATTCCTATGCATCTGATGATGTTGGTGCTCCTATGCATCTGATGGTGTTGGTGTTTCTACACAACTGTTTGTGTTGGTGTTCCTATGCATCTGTAGGTGTTGGTGTTCCTATGCATCTGATGGTGTTGGTGTTCCTGTTCATCTATAGGTATTGGTGTTCCTATGCATCTGATGGTGTTGGTGTTCCTATGCATCTGATGGTGTTGGTGCTCCTATGCCTCTGTAGGTGTTGGTGTTCCTATGCATTTGATGGTGTTGGTTCTCCTATGCATCTGATGGTGTTGGTGTTCCTATGCCTCTATAGGTGTTGGTGTTCCTATGCATCTGATGGTATTGGTGCTCCTATGCATCTGATGGTGTCGATGTTCCTTTGCGTTTGATGGTGTTGGTGTTCTTATGCATCTGTAGGTGTTGGTGCTCCTATGCATCTTATGGTGTGGGTGCTCCTATGCATCTGTATGTGTTCGTGTCCCTATGCATCTATCGGTGTTGGTGTTCCTATGCATCTGTAGGTGTTGGTGTTCCTATGCATCTGATGGTGTTGGTATTCCTGTGCATCTGATGGTGTTGGTGTTCCTATGCATCTGATGGTGTTGGCGCTCCTATGCATCTGTAGGTGTTGGTGTTCCTATGCATCTGATGGTGTTGGTTCATCTATGCATCTGATGGTGTTGGTGTTCCTATGCCGCTATAGGTGTTGGTGTTCCTATGCATCTGATGGTGTTGGTGCTCCTATGCATCTGATGGTGTTGGTGTTCCTATGCATCTGATGGGGTTGGTGCTCCTATGCATCTGATGGTGTTGGTGTTCCTATACATTTATAGTTGTTGGTGTTCCTATGCATCTGATGGTGTTGGAATTCCTATGCATCTGATGGTGTTGGTGCTCCTATGCCTCTGTAGGAGTTGGTGTTCCTATGCATCTGATGGTGTTGGTTCTCCTATGCATCTGATGGTGTTGGTGTTCCTATGCATATATAGGTGTTGGTGTTCCTATGCATCTGATGGTATTGGTGCTCCGATGCATCCGATGGTGTTGGTGTTCCTATGCATCTGAAGGTGGTGGTGTTCCTCTGCATCTACAGGTGTTGGTGTTCCTATGCATCTGTAGGTGTTGGTGTTCCTATGCATCTGATGGTGTTGGTGTTCCGATGCATCTGTTGGTGTTGGTGCTCCTATGCATCTGTAGATGTTGGTGTTCCTACGCATCTATAGGTGTTTGCGTTCCTATGCATCTGATGATGTTGGTGCTCCTATGCATCTATAAGTGTTGGTGTTCCTTTGCATCTGTAGGTGTTGGTGTTCCTATGCATCTGATGGTGTTGGTGTTAGAACATAGAACATAGAACATAGAACAATACAGCACAGAACAGGCCCTTCGGCCCACGATGTTGTGCCGAACGTCTAACCTAGATTAAGTACCCATCCATGTACCTATCCAAATGCCGCTTAAAGGTCGCCAATGATTCCGACTCTACCACTCCCACGGGCAGCGCATTCCATGCCCCCACCACTCTCTGGGTAAAGAACCCACCCCTGACATCTCCCCTATACCTTCCACCCTTCACCTTAAATTTATGTCCCCTTGTAACACTCTGTTGTACCCGGGGAAAAAGTTTCTGACTGTCTACTCTATCTATTCCTCTGATCATCTTATAAACCTCTATCAAGTCACCCCTCATCCTTCGCCGTTCCAACGAGAAAAGGCCGAGAACTCTCAACCTATCCTCGTACGACTTCCTCTCCATTCCAGGCAACATCCTGGTAAATCTTCTCTGCACCCTCTCCAAAGCTTCCACATCTTTCCTAAATTGAGGCGACCAGAACTGCACACAGTACTCCAACTGTGGCCTAACCAAAGTCCTGTACAGCTGTAACATCACTTCACGACTCTTGAATTCAATCCCTCTGCTAATGAACGATAATACTCCATAGGCCTTCTTACAAGCTCTATCCACCTGAGTGGCAACCTTCAAAGATCTATGTACATAGACCCCAAGATCCCTCTGTTCCTCCACCTGACTAAGAACCCTACCATTAACCCTGTATTCCGCATTCTTATTTGTTCTTCCAAAATGGACAACCTCACACTTGGCAGGGTTGAACTCCATCTGCCACTCCTCAGCCCAGCTCTGCATCATATCTAAGTCCCTCTGCAGCCGACAACAGCCCTCCTCACTGTCCACAACTCCACCTATCTTCGTATCATCTGCAAATTTACTGACCCACCCTTCGACTCCCTCATCTAAGTCATTAATAAAAATTACAAACAGCAGAGGACCCAGAACTGATCCCTGCGGAACTCCACTTGTAACTGGGCTCCAGGCTGAATATTTACCATCTACCACCACTCTCTGCCTTCGACCGGTTAGCCAGTTTTCTATCCAATTGGCCAAATTTCCCTCTATCCCATGCCTCCTGACTTTCCGCATAAGCCTACCATGGGGAACCTTATCAAATGCCTTACTAAAATCCATGTACACTACATCCACTGCTCTACCCTCATCCACATGCTTGGTCACCTCCTCGAAGAATTCAATAAGACTTGTAAGGCAAGACCTACCCTTCACAAATCCATGCTGGCTGTCCCTAATCAAGCAGTGTCTTTCCAGATACTCATAAATCCTATCCCTCAGTACCCTTTCCATTACTTTGCCTACCACAGAAGTAAGACTAGCAGGCCTGTAATTCCCGGGGTTATCCCTATTCCCTTTTTTGAACAGGGGCACAACATTCGCTACTCTCCAGTCCCCTGGTACCACCCCCGTTGCCAGTGAAGACGAGAAGATCATTGCCAACGGTACTGCAATTTCCTCTTTTGCTTCCCACATAATCCGAGGATATATCCCATCAGGCCCAGGGGACTTGTCTATCCTCAAGTTGTTCAAAATGTCCAACACATCTTCCTTCCTAACAGGTATCTCTTCTAGCTTACCAGTCCATTTCACACTCTCCTCTTCTACAATACGGTCCCTCTCGTTCGTAAATACTGAAGAGAAGTACTTGTTCAAGACCTCTCCTATCTCTTCCGACTCAATACACAGTCTCCCACTACTGTCCTTGATCGGACCTACCCTCGTTCTCGTCATTCTCAGGTTTCTCACATACGCATAAAATGCCTTGGGGTTATCCTTGATCCTATCCGCCAACGATTTTTCATGCCCTCTCTTAGCTCTCCTAATCCCTTTCTTCAGGTCCCTTCTGGCTATCCTGTATCCCTCCACTGCTCTGTCTGAATCCTGTTTCCTCAACCTTATGTAAGCCTCCTTCTTCCTCTTTACCAGACATTCAACCTCTCTCGTCAACCAAGGCTCCCTCACACGACCATTTCTTTCCTGCCTGATAGGTACATACATATCATGGACACGTCGTATCTGCTCTTTGAAAAAGTTCCACATTTCCACCACATCCTTCCCTGACAGCCTATGCTCCCAACGTATGCTCCTCAAATCCTGCCTTACAGCATCGTAATTTCCCTTCCCCCAATTGTAAAACCTACCCTGTTGCATGCACCTATCTCTCTCCATAACCAAGGTGAAAGTCACAGAATTGTGGTCACCATCACCAAAATGTTCACCCACTAACAAGCCCACCACTTGTCCCGGTTCATTACCGAGTACCAAATCCAATATTGCCTCCCCTCTGGTTGGACAATCTACATACTGCGTTAGAAAAGCCTCCTGGACACACTGCACAAACACCGCCCCATCCAATCTACTTGATCTAAAGAGCTTCCAATCAATATTTGGGAAGTTGAAGTCGCCCATGACTACGACCCTGTGGCTTCTGCACCTTTCCAAAATCTGTTTCCCAATCTGTTTCTCCACATCTCTGCTGCTATTGGGGGGCCTATAGTAAACACCCAACAAGGTGACTGCACCTTTCCTATTTCTGACTTCAGCCCATACTACCTCCAGAGGCAGATCCCACTCAAACTTCCTTTCTGCAGCCGTTATACCATTTCTAATTAGCAATGCCACTCCCCCCTCCTTTTTTCCCACCCTCCTTAATCTTACTGAAACACCTGTAACCAGGAACCTCCAGCAGCCATTCCTGTCCCACATCTATCCACGTTTCCGTGATGGCCACAACATCGTAGTCCCAGGTACCGATCCACGCCTTAAGTTCACCGACCTTATTTCTGATACTCCTTGCGTTGAAGTATACGCACTTGAGCCCATCTCTGTGTCCGCAAGTAGTCCCTGTCAGTGCTACCTTCTCCACAGCCACCCTACAGTCTTGGGCATCCTGACACACAGCTAGCTTACTTGCTGGACTACACGTCCGGATCCCATCCCCCTGCCAAATTAGTTTAAACCCCCCCGAAGAGTGCTAGTGTTCCTATGCATCTGATGGTGTTGGTGCTCCTATGCATCTGTAGGTGTTGGTGTTCCTATGCAACTGATGGTGTTGGTGTTCCTATGCATCTGATGGTGTTGGTGTTCCTATGCATATATAGGTGTTGGTGTTCCTATGCATCTGATAGTGTTGGTGCTCCTATGCATCTGTAGGTGTTGGTGTTCCTATGCATCTATAGGTGTTGTTGTTCCTATGCATCTGATGGTGTCGGTGGTCCTATGCATCTGTAGGTGTTGGTGTTCCTATGCATCTGATGGTGTTGGTGTTCCTATGCATCTGATGGTGTTGGTGTTCCTATGCATATATAGGTGTTGGTGTTCCTATGCATCTGATAGTGTTGGTGCTCCTATGCATCTGTAGGTGTTGGTGTTCCTATGCATCTATAGGTGTTGTTGTTCCTATGCATCTGATGGTGTTGGTGTTCCTATGCATCTGATGGTGTTGGTGCTCCTATGCATCTGAAGGTGGTGGTGTTCCTCTGCATCTACAGGTGTTGGTGTTCCTATGCATCTGTAGGTGTTGGTGTTCCTATGCATCTGATGGTGTTGGTGTTCCTATGCATCTGTTGGTGTTGGTGCTCCTATGCATCTGTAGATGTTGGTGTTCCTACGCATCTATTGGTGTTTGCGTTCCTTTGCATCTGATGATGTTGGTGCTCCTATGCATCTGATGGCATTGGTGCTCCTATGCATCTATAAGTGTTGGTGTTCCTATGCATCTGTAGGTGTTGGTGTTCCTATGCATCTGTATGTGTTGGTGTTCCTATGCATCTGATGGTGTCGGTGCTCCTATGCATCTGTAGGTGTTGGTGTTCCTATGCATCTATAGGTGTTGGTTCTCCTATGCATCTGATGGTGTTGGTGTTCCTATGCATCTATAGGTGTTGGTTGTCCTATGCATCTGATGGTATTGGTGCTCCTATGCATCTGATGGTGTTGGTGTTTCTATGCATCTGATGGTGTGGGTGCTCCTATGCATCTGTAGGTGTTCGTGTCCCTATGCATCTATCGGTGTTGGTGTTCCTATGCATCTGTAGGTGTTGGTGTTCCTATGCATCTGATGGTGTTGGTTCTCCTATGCATCTGATGGTGTTGGTGTTCCTATGCATCTGTAGGTGTTGGTGTTCCTATGCATCTGATGGTGTTGGTGTTCCTATGCATCTAATGGTGTCGGTGCTCCTATGCATCTGTAGGTGTTGGTGTTCCTATGCATCTGATGGTGTTGGTTCTCCTATGCATCTGATGGTGTAGGTGTTCCTATGCATCTATAGGTGTTGGTTGTCCTATGCATCTGATGGTATTGGTGCTCCTATGCATCTGATGGTGTTGGTGTTTCTATGCATCTGTAGGTGTTGGTGCTCCTATGCATCTGATGGTGTGGGTGCTCCTATGCATCTGTAGGTGTTCGTGTCCCTATGCATCTATCGGTGTTGGTGTTCCTATGCATCTGTAGGTGTTGGTGCTCCTATGCATCTGATGGTGTCGGTGCTCCTATGCATCTGATGGTGTTGGTGTTCCTATGCATCTATAGGTGTTGGTGTTCCTATGCATTGGGTGGTGTTGGTGCTCCTGTGCTTCTGATGGTGTTGGTGTTCCTATGCATCTATAGGTGTTGGTGTTCCGATGCATCTGAGTATGTTCGTGCTCCTATGCATCTGATAGTGTTTGTGTTCCTATGCATCTATAAGTGTTGGTGTTCCTATGCATCTAATGGTGTTAGAGTTCCTATGCATCCATAGGTGTTGGTCTTCCTATGCATCTGATGGTGTTGGTTTTCCTATGCATCAGGTGGTGTGGGTGTTCCTATGCATCTATAGGTATTGGTGTTCCTATGCATCTGATGGTGTTGGTGTTCCTATGCATCTGATGGTGTTGGTGTTCCTATGCATTTATAGGTGTTGGTGTTCCTGTGCATTTGATGGTGTTGGTGCTCCTATGCATCTGATGATATAGGTGCTCCTATGCATCTGTAAGTGTTGGTGTTCCAATGCATCTGTAGGTGTTGGCGTTCTTATGCATCTGTTGGTGTTGGTGTTCCTATGTATCTGTAGGTGTTGGTGCTCCTATTCATCTGTAGATGTTGGCGTTCTTATGCATCTGTTGGTGTTGGTGTGCCTATGCATCTGATGGTGTTGGTGTTCCTATGCATATGATGGTTTTGGTATTCCTCTGCATCTGATGGTTTTGGAGCTCCTATGCATCTGATGGTGTTGGTGTTCCTATGCATCTATAGGTGTTGGTGTTCCTATGCATCTGATGGAGTTGGTGTTCCTATGCATCTGTAGGTGGTGGTGTTCCTATGCATCTGATGGTCTTGGTGTTCCTATGCATCTGTTGGTGTTGATGTTCCTATGCATCTGTAGATGTTGGTGTTCCTACGCATCTATTGGTGTTTGCGTTCCTATGCATCTGATGATGTTGGTGCTCCTATGCATCTGATGGCGTTGGTGCTCCTATGCATCTATAAGTGTTGGTGTTCCTATGCATCTGTAGGTGTTGGTGTTCCTATGCATCTGATGGTGTTGGTTTTCCTATGCCGCTATAGGTGTTGGTGTTCCTATGCATCTGATGGTATTGGTGCTCCTATGCATCTGATGGTGTTGGTGTTTCTATGCATCTGTAGGTGTTGGTGCTCCTATGCATCTGATGGTGTGGGTGCTCCTATGCATCTGTAGGTGTTCGTGTCCCTATGCATCTATCGGTGTTGGTGTTCCTATGCATCTGTAGGTGTTGGTGCTCCTATGCATCTGATGGTGTCGGTGCTCCTATGCATCTGATGGTGTTGGTGTTCCTATGCATCTATAGGTGTTGGTGTTCATGTGCATCTGATGTTGTTGGAGCTTCTATTCATCTGATGGTGTTGGTGTTCCTATGCATCTATAGGTGTTGGTGTTCCTATGCATCGGGTGGTGTTGGTGCTCCTGTGCTTTTGATGGTGTTGGTGTTCCTATGCATCTATAGGTGTTGGTGTTCCGATGCATCTGAGTATGTTCGTGCTCCTATGCACCTGATAGTGTTTGTGTTCCTATGCATCTATAAGTGTTGGTGTTCCTATGCATCTAATGGTGTTAGAGTTCCTATGCATCCATAGGTGTTGGTCTTCCTATGCATCTGATGGTGTTGGTTTTCCTATGCATCAGATGGTGTGGGTGTTCCTATGCATCTATAGGTATTGGTGTTCCTATGCATCTGATGGTGTTGGTGTTCCTATGCATCTGATGGTGTTGGTGTTCCTATGCATTTATAGGTGTTGGTGTTCCTGTGCATTTGATGGTGTTGGTGCTCCTATGCATCTGATGATATAGGTGCTCCTATGCATCTGTAAGTGTTGGTGTTCCAATGCATCTGTAGGTGTTGGCGTTCTTATGCATCTGTTGGTGTTGGTGTTCCTATGTATCTGTAGGTGTTGGTGCTCCTATTCATCTGTAGATGTTGGCGTTCTTATGCATCTGTTGGTGTTGGTGTGCCTATGCATCTGATGGTGTTGGTGTTCCTATGCATCTGATGGTTTTGGTATTCCTCTGCATCTGATGGTTTTGGAGCTCCAATGCATCTGATGGTGTTGGTGTTCCTATGCATCTATAGGTGTTGGTGTTCCTATGCATCTGATGGAGTTGGTGTTCCTATGCATCTGTAGTTGGTGGTGTTCCTATGCATCTGATGGTCTTGGTGTTCCTATGCATCTGTTGGTGTTGATGTTCCTATGCATCTGTAGGTAGTGGTGTTCCTATTCATCTATAGGTGTTGGTATTCCAATGCATCTGTAGGTGGTGGTGTTCCTATGCATCTGATGGTCTTGGTGTTCCTATGCATCTGTTGGTGTTGGTGGTCCTATGCATCTGTAGGTTGTGGTGTTCCTATGCATCTGTGGGTGTTGGTGTTCCAATGCATCTGTATGTGGTGGTGTTCCTATGCATCTATACGTGTTGGTGTTCCTATGCATCTGTTGGTGTTGGTGTTCCTATGCATCTGTAGGTGGTGGTGCTCCTCTGCATCTACAGGTGTTGGTGTTCCTATGCATCTGTAGGTGGTGGTGTTCCTATGCATCTGATGGTGTTGGTGTTCCTATGCATCTGTTGGTGTTGGTGCTCCTATGCATCTGTATGTGGTCGTGTTCCTATGGATCTATAGGTATTGGGATTCCTATGCATCTGATGATGTTGGTGCTCCTATGCATCTGATGGTGTTGGTGCTCCTATGCATCTGTTGGTGTTGGTGTTCCTATGCATCTGATGGTGTTGGTGTTCCTATGCATATATAGGTGTTGGTGTTCCTATGCATCTGATAGTGTTGGTGTTCCTATGCATCTGTAGGTGGTGGTGTTCCTCTGCATCTACAGGTGTTGGTGTTCCTATGCATCTGTAGGTGTTGGTGTTCCTATGCATCTGATGGTGTTGGTGTTCCTATGCATCTGTTGGTGTTGGTGCTCCTATGCATCTGTAGGTGGTGGTGTTCCTATGCATCTATAGGTGTTGGTGTTCCTATACATCTGTATGTGGTGGTGTTCCTATGCATATATAGGTGTTGGTGTTCCTATGCATCTGATAGTGTTGGTGCTCCTATGCATCTGTAGGTGTTGGTGTTCCTATGCATCTATAGGTGTTGGTGTTCCTATGCTTCTGTAGGTGTTGGTGCTCCTATGCTTCTATAAGTGTTGCTGTTCCTATGCATCTGATGGTGTTGATGCTCCTATGCATCTGATCGTGTTGGTGTTCCTATGCATCTATAGGTGTTGGTGTTCCTTTGCATTTGATGGTGTTGGTGTTCTTATGCATCTGTAGGTGTTGGTGCTCCTATGCATCTGTAGGTGTTGGCGTTCTTATGCATCTGATGGTGTTGGTGTTCCTATGTATCTGTAGGTGTTGGTGCTCCTATTCATCTGTAGGTGTTGGCGTTCTTATGCATCTGATGGTGTTGGTGTTCCTATGCATCTGATGGTTTTGGTATTCCTCTGCATCTGATGGTTTTGGAGCTCCAATGCATCTGATGGTGTTGGTGTTCCTATGCATCTATAGGTGTTGGTGTTCCTATGCATCTGATGGAGTTGGTGTTCCTATGCATCTGTAGTTGGTGGTGTTCCTATGCATCTGATGGTCTTGGTGTTCCTATGCATCTGTTGGTGTTGATGTTCCTATGCATCTGTAGGTAGTGGTGTTCCTATTCATCTATAGGTGTTGGTATTCCAATGCATCTGTAGGTGGTGGTGTTCCTATGCATCTGATGGTCTTGGTGTTCCTATGCATCTGTTGGTGTTGGTGGTCCTATGCATCTGTAGGTTGTGGTGTTCCTATGCATCTGTGGGTGTTGGTGTTCCAATGCATCTGTATGTGGTGGTGTTCCTATGCATCTATACGTGTTGGTGTTCCTATGCATCTGTTGGTGTTGGTGTTCCTATGCATCTGTAGGTGGTGGTGCTCCTCTGCATCTACAGGTGTTGGTGTTCCTATGCATCTGTAGGTGGTGGTGTTCCTATGCATCTGATGGTGTTGGTGTTCCTATGCATCTGTTGGTGTTGGTGCTCCTATGCATCTGTATGTGGTCGTGTTCCTATGGATCTATAGGTATTGGGATTCCTATGCATCTGATGATGTTGGTGCTCCTATGCATCTGATGGTGTTGGTGCTCCTATGCATCTGTTGGTGTTGGTGTTCCTATGCATCTGATGGTGTTGGTGTTCCTATGCATATATAGGTGTTGGTGTTCCTATGCATCTGATAGTGTTGGTGTTCCTATGCATCTGTAGGTGGTGGTGTTCCTCTGCATCTACAGGTGTTGGTGTTCCTATGCATCTGTAGGTGGTGGTGTTCCTATGCATCTGATGGTGTTGGTGTTCCTATGCATCTGTTGGTGTTGGTGCTCCTATGCATCTGTTGGTGGTGGTGTTCCTATGCATCTATAGGTGTTGGTGTTCCTATGCATCTGTATGTGGTGGTGTTCCTATGCATATATAGGTGTTGGTGTTCCTATGCATCTGATAGTGTTGGTGCTCCTATGCATCTGTAGGTGTTGGTGTTCCTATGCATCTATAGGTGTTGGTGTTCCTATGCATCTGGTGCTCCTATGCTTCTATAAGTGTTGCTGTTCCTATGCATCTGATGGTGTTGATGCTCCTATGCATCTGATCGTGTTGGTGTTCCTATGCATCTATAGGTGTTGGTGTTCCTTTGCATTTGATGGTGTTGGTGTTCTTATGCATCTGTAGGTGTTGGTGCTCCTATGCATCTGTAGGTGTTGGCGTTCTTATGCATCTGATGGTGTTGGTGTTCCTATGTATCTGTAGGTGTTGGTGCTCCTATTCATCTGTAGGTGTTGGCGTTCTTATGCATCTGATGGTGTTGGTGTTCCTATGCATCTGATGGTGTTGGTGCTCCTATGCATCTGATGATGTTGGTGTTCCTATGCATCTATAGGTTTTGGTGCTCCTTTACATCTGATGGTGTCGGTGCTCCTATGCATCTGATGGTGTTGTTGTTCCTATGCATCTATAGGTGTTGGTGTTCCGATGCATCTGAGTATGTTCGTGCTCCTATGCATCTGATAGTTTTTGTGTTCCTATACATCTATAAGTGTTGGTGTTCCTATGCATCTAATGGTGTTAGAGTTCCTATGCATCCATAGGTGTTGGTCTTCCTATGCATCTGATGGTGTGGGTGTTCCTATGCATCTATAGGTATTGGTGTTCCTATGCATCTGATGGTGTTGGTGCTCCTATGCATCTGATGGTGTTGGTGTTCCTATGCATTTATAGGTGTTGGTGTTCCTGTGCATCTGATGGTGTTGGTGCTCCTATGCATCTGATGATATAGGTGCTCCTATGCATCTGTAAGTTTTGGTGTTCCAATGCATCTGTAGGTGTTGGCGTTCTTATGCATCTGTTGGTGTTGGTGTTCATATGTATCTGTAGGTGTTGGTGCTCCTATTCATCTGTAGATGTTGGCGTTCTTATGCATCTGTTGGTGTTGGTGTGCCTATGCATCTGATGGTGTTGGTGTTCCTATGCATCTGATGGTGTTGGTATTCCTCTGCATCTGATGGTTTTGGAGCTCCTATGCATCTGATGGTGTTGGTGTTCCTATGCATCTATAGGTGTTGGTGTTCCTGTGCATCTGATGGAGTTGGTGTTCCTATGCATCTACAGGTGGTGGTGTTCCTATGCATCTGTTGGTGTTGGTGTTCCTATGCATCTGTAGGTAGTGGTGTTCCTATTCATCTATAGGTGTTGGTGTTCCTATGCATCTGTAGGTGGTGGTGTTCCTATGCATCTGATGGTGTTGGTGTTCCTATGCATCTGTATGTGGTGGTGTTCCTATTAATCTATAGGTGTTGGTGTTCCTATGCATCTGTTGGTGTTGGTGTTCCTATGCATCTGTAGGTGGTGGTGTTCCTCTGCATCTACAGGTGTTGGTGTTCCTATGCATCTGTAGGTGGTGGTGTTCCTATGCATCTGATGGTGTTGGTGTTCCTATGCATCTGTTGGTGTTGGTGCTCCTATGCATCTGTAGGTGGTGGTGTTCCTATGCATCTATAGGTGTTGGTGTTCCTATGCATCTGTATGTGGTCGTGTTCCTATGGATCTATAGGTGTTGGCATTCCTATGCATCTGATGATGTTGGTGCTCCTATGCATCTGATGGTGTTGGTGCTCCTATGCATCTATAAGTGTTGGTGTTCCTATGCATCTGATAGTGTTGGTGCTCCTATGCATCTGTAGGTGTTGGTGTTCCTATGCATCTATCGGTGTTGGTGTTCCTATGCATCTGTTGGTGTTGGTGTTCCTATGCATCTGTAGGTGGTGGTGTTCCTCTGCATCTACAGGTGTTGGTGTTCCTATGCATCTGTAGGTGGTGGTGTTCCTATGCATCTGATGGTGTTGGTGTTCCTATGCATCTGTTGGTGTTGGTGCTCCTATGCATCTGATGGTGTTGGTGTTCTTATGCATCTGTTGGTGTTGGTGTTCCTATGCATCTGTAGGTTGTGGTGTTCCTATGCATCTGTTGGTGTTGGTGTTCCGATGCATCTGTAGGTTGTGGTGTTCCTATGCATCTGTTGGTGTTGGTGTTCCTATGCATCTGTATGTGGTGGTGTTCCTATGCATCTATAGGTGTTGGTGTTCCTATGCATCTGTTGGTGTTGGTGTTCCTATGCATCTGTAGGTGGTGGTGTTCCTCTGCATCTACAGGTGTTGGTGTTCCTATGCATCTGTAGGTGGTGGTGTTCCTATGCATCTGATGGTGTTGGTGTTCCTATGCATCTGTTGGTGTTGGTGCTCCTATGCATCTGTAGGTGGTGGTGTTCCTATGCGTCTATAGGTGTTGGTGTTCCTATGCATCTGTATGTGGTCGTGTTCCTATGGATCTATAGGTGTTGGCATTCCTATGCATCTGATGATGTTGGTGCTCCTATGCATCTGATGGTGTTGGTGCTCCTATGCATCTATAAGTGTTGGTGTTCCTATGCATCTGATAGTGTTGGTGCTCCTATGCATCTGTAGGTGTTGGTGTTCCTATGCATCTATCGGTGTTGGTGTTCCTATGCATCTGATGGAGTCGGTGCTCCTATGCTTCTATAAGTGTTGGTGTTCCTATGCATCTGATGGTGTTGGTGCTCCTATGCATCTGATCGTGTTGGTGTTCCTATGCATCTATAGGTGTTGGTGTTCCTTTGCTTTTGATGGTGTTGGTGTTCTTATGCATCTGTAGGTGTTGGTGCTCCTATTCATCTATAGGTGTTGGTGTTCATGTGCATCTGATGTTGTTGGAGCTTCTATTCATCTGATGGTGTTGGTGTTCCTATGCATCTATAGGTGTTGGTGTTCCTATGCATCGGATGGTGTTGGTGCTCCTGTGCATCTGATGGTGTTGGTGTTCCTATGCATCTATAGGTGTTGGTGTTCCGATGCATCTGAGTATGTTCGTGCTCCTATGCATCTGATAGTGTTTGTGTTCCTATGCATCTATAGGTGTTGGTGTTCCTTTGCATTTGATGGTGTTGGTGTTCCTATGCATCTATAGGTGTTGGTGTTCATGTGCATCTGATGTTGTTGGAGCTTCTATTCATCTGATGGTGTTGGTGTTCCTATGCATCTATAGGTGTTGGTGTTCCTATGCATCGGATGGTGTTGGTGCTCCTGTGCATCTGATGGTGTTGGTGTTCCTATGCATCTATAGGTGTTGGTGTTCCGATGCATCTGAGTATGTTCGTGCTCCTATGCATCTGATAGTGTTTGTGTTCCTATGCATCTATAAGTGTTGGTGTTCCTATGCATCTAATGGTGTTAGAGTTCCTATGCATCCATAGGTGTTGGTCTTCCTATGCATCTGATGGTGTTGGTTTTCCTATGCATCTGATGGTGTGGGTGTTCCTATGCATCTATAGGTATTGGTGTTCCTATGCATCTGATGGTGTTGGTGCTCCTATGCATCTGATGGTGTTGGTGTTCCTATGCATGTATAGGTGTTGGTGTTCCTGTGCATCTGATGGTGTTGGTGCTCCTATGCATCTGATGATATAGGTGCTCCTATGCATCTGTAAGTTTTGGTGTTCCAATACATCTGTAGGAGTTGGCGTTCTTATGCATCTGTTGGTGTTGATGTTCCTATGTATCTGTAGGTGTTGGTGCTCCTATTCATCTGTAGATGTTGGCGTTCTTATGCATCTGTTCGTGTTGGTGTGCCTATGCATCTGATGGTGTTGGTGTTCCTATGCATCTGATGGTGTTGGTATTCCTCTGCATCTGATGGTTTTGGAGCTCCTATACATCTGATGGTGTTGGTGTTCCTATGCATCTATAGGTGTTGGTGTTCCTATGCATCTGATGGAGTTGGTGTTCCTATGCATCTATAGGTGGTGGTGTTCCTATGCATCTGATGGTCTTGGTGTTCCTGTGCATCTGTTGGTGTTGGTGTTCCTATGCATCTGTAGGTAGTGTTGTTCCTATTCATCTATAGGTGTTGGTGTTCCTATGCATCTGTAGGTGGTGGTGTTCCTATGCATCTGATGGTCTTGGTGTTCCTATGCATCTGTTGGTGTTGGTGTTCCTATGCATCTGTAGGTTGTGGTGTTCCTATGCATCTGTTGGTGTTGGTGTTCCTATGCATCTGTTGGTGTTGGTGTTCCTATGCATCTGGATGTGGTGGTGTTCCTATGCATCTATAGGTGTTGGTGTTCCTATGCATCTGTTGGTGTTGGTGTTCCTATGCATCTGTAGGTGGTGGTGTTCCTCTGCATCTACAGGTGTTGGTGTTCCTATGCATCTGATGGTGTTGGTGTTCCTATGCATCTGTTGGTGTTGGTGCTCCTATGCATCTGTAGTTGGTGGTGTTCCTATGCATCTATAGGTGTTGGTGTTCCTATGCATCTGTATGTGGTCGTGTTCCTATGGATCTATAGGTGTTGGCATTCCTATGCATCTGATTATGTTGGTGCTCCTATGCATCTGATGGTGTTGGTGCTCCTATGCATCTATAAGTGTTGGTGTTCCTATGCATCTGATAGTGTTGGTGCTCCTATGCATCTGTAGGTGTTGGTGTTCCTATGCATCTATCGGTGTTGGTGTTCCTATGCATCTGATGGAGTTGGTGTTCCTATGCATCTGTAGGTGGTGGTGTTCCTATGCATCTGATGGTCTTGGTGTTCCTATGCATCTGTTGGTGTTGGTGTTCCTATGCATCTGTAGGTAGTGGTGTTCCTATTCATCTATAGGTGTTGGTGTTCCTATGCACCTGTAGGTGTTGGTGTTCCTATGCATCTGATGGTCTTGGTGTTCCTATGCATCTGTTGTTGTTGGTGTTCCTATGCATCTGTAGGTTGTGGTGTTCCTATGCATATGTGGGTGTTGGTGTTCCTATGCATCTGTATGTTGTGGTGTTCCTATGCATCTATAGGTGTTGGTGTTCCTATGCATCTGTTGGTGTTGGTGTTCCTATGCATCTGTAGATGGTGGTGTTCTTCTGCATCTACAGGTGTTGGTGTTCCTATGCATCTGTAGGTGGTGGTGTTCCTATGCATCTGTTGGTGTTGGTGTTCCTATGCATCTCTAGGTGGTGGTGTTCCTCTGCATCTATAGGTGTTGGTGTTCCTATGCATCTGTAGGTGGTGGTGTTCCTATGCATCTGATGGTGTTGGTGTTCCTATGCATCTGTTGGTGTTGGTGCTCCTAAGCATCTGTAGGTGGTGGTGTTCCTATGCATCTATAGGTGTTGGTGTTCCTATGCATCTGTAGGTGGTGGTGTTCTTATGCATCTGATGGTGTTGGTGTTCCTATGCATCTGTTGGTGTTGGTGCTCCTAAGCATCTGTAGGTGGTGGTGTTCCTATGCATCTATAGGTGTTGGTGTTCGTATGCATCTGTAGGTTGTGGTGTTCCTATGCATCTGTGGGTGTTGGTGTTCCTATGCATCTGTATGTGGTGGTGTTCCTATGCATCTATAGGTGTTGGTGTTCCTATGCATCTGTTGGTGTTGGTGTTCCTATGCATCTGTAGATGGTGGTGTTCCTCTGCATCTACAGGTGTTGGTGTTCCTATGCATCTGTAGGTGGTGGTGTTCCTATGCATCTGTTGGTGTTGGTGTTCCTATGCATCTGTAGGTGGTGGTGTTCCTATGCATCTGTGGGTGTTGGTGTTCCTATGCATCTGATGGTGTTGGTGTTCCTATGCATCTCTAGGTGGTGGTGTTCCTATGCATCTATAGGTGTTGGTGTTCCTATGCATCTGTAGGTGGTGGTGTTCCTATGCATCTGATGGTGTTGGTGTTCCTATGCATCTGTTGGTGTTGGTGTTCCTATGCATCTGTATGTGATCGTGTTCCTATGCATCTGATGGTGTTTGTGTTCCTATGCATCTGTTGGTTTTGGTGTTCCTATGCATCTATAGGTGTTGGTGTTCCTATGCATCTGTTGCCTTTGTTCTTCTGGATGATACAGGCCTGTGATCTGCAAGGTGCTGTTGAAGGTGCCTTACTGAGTTGCTACAGTGCTACCATCTTGTAGATGGCACGATTTCTGCCACGATGCATCACTGGTGGATATAGAAAATGTTGGAGGTAGTAGATTAGATGCTGATTAAGGAAGATACCTTGTCCTAGGAGCTCTTGAGTTTCTGGAGTGTTGTAGGAGTTGCAAATACTCCGCACCATACCTTATTACATAATGTCACTATTTGTTTCCCAAATGAACACTCCTGGTACCTTCTGGTATTTACCATCTACCTGTAGGTGGTAGTAGGACAAGGTTGTTTGAGGAAGTTCTTTTGCCACCATTCCTACTATGTTGTTAATTTGACTTGGGCCAATTTAGTGATGAGTGTTAGAGTATACACCAATGTAGTGTATCCACAGAAGTGGCACTGTTCATAGATAACCCTAGTAAGGTTTATTGCATAATAGTGAAAACACAGCTATATTTAGTCAGACATAGCTATTAGGAGCTCAACGAGTTGGTACAATTACAACTGCACCCTCTAACATCAAGAGTAACCACTTACCCTCATGGACACTATGTGCGACTTCAGTATAACGGGTAAAATCAATACAATGTAAACATTACCTCCTTCAGAACTGTTATCTTCTACACCGTTTAGGTATAAAATTGACACACTATGCTAATGTAGATCTATTTGACTAGAATTATAACTCACAACATAACTTTAAATAACTATCACAGGAGGTAGCTTTTTCTCTTCTTTTCAAATAAGTTCAGTTTCTTAAGGCTTGAAGAACTGTCACTAAGAATAATATCTAGGACTACTTCGTGATTTTTTTTTCTTACCTTTTCTCGTGGAACTCAGATCATACAGACCATTTAACATAAAGTGCAGAATTTTGGCTATGTTGATGAACATATCTGTCAGAGAAAGTAATGAGTGAAAATTAAGTTTTGTTTGCTTGTGGGTTTTCTCTCAGGGTGATGAATGCTTTATAATGACTGTTGAACAATAAGTCGCAAAAATGATGCGACTAAACAAATTTTGTTTTCCTTTGTGCGATTCAGTTGAAAACAAAACTGTTGTTATGTACATGAGCACAAACGTTAAAAAAAAACCTGCTAAACTTGGTTTAGCCTTTTCATTTAATTTTTAATTGGTGTTTAGGAGAGCTACATTGAAAAGTCCAGGGAAGATATTTCAGTTCCAGCCCACCAGCCATTAAATGCTGTATGTGTCCCAGTTGTATATGATGTGATTGGAAATAGAGAAAGGCCCAATTACATTTAATTCTCTTGTGCACAAAAACAAGCCACAGGACATTAATTCCTTGAAATTGAGTCTCACTCCTTTCCCTTTACGTCAGCAAATTCAAATCATCATTTTCTTCTCATTTTTGGAAATATACTTACCTGTAATTTCTATCAAAGAAAACTACAAATTATATAGTTTAACTTATTTGTTATTTTATCACTTTTATTATTCCTTTTTCCTCTCTGGCCAATAAGGCAGATTGATCCCATTTGCATGTCATCACCACATATTAGCAGCTAGTAGGTGGCACACAAAAGCAGTCCAAGTTACTTTTCAATATTTTCAGCGTGCTATCCTTCTCTGTGGGAGCTCCTAGCTCCTGATGAGTGTCTTCTCTTACCTTCTGGCTGAGATGTGGAGCCAGCCTTGTGGGAAATATCTTCCCGCTTATATGTGTCACCACAAACTAGTTTCCAATATGAAAAAACTAATTGAATGCCTGTGAGGAGTGATTTGGACTTCATATTGTGTTAGTGGTTGCGTTGATTATACTTGGAGCTGGCACGTGTTAAGAATTTGCTACTACAGATTGTCAGAGTCCTGGGATTATTACAATAGTTTGGATTTTGTGCAAGTGACACAAACCAACACTTGCTGGCTGAAGAATCCTAGCAGCAAACCTTCAAGGAATCTGAAAGGGTGATCCAATGCAATTAAGTGCCCATCTTGCTTGTAAATGGCCACTGCCACTTTGCCACATGGTTCAGACCCTGCCCGGTTGCTGGCCTCAGCAGAAATTTTTAGCTCTCCATTGCCAACAGCGCCACTGGGAGTAGTGACCGCTGCCGGTAATGCACTAAGGCCGATTAACTCTGGATGCCAGGACACAGGGATGAGAGTGGGCTGGAGGCTGCAGGGACAGGAGAGAGCTTTTGAAGGCAATGACAGGAAGGTGGCTTTGAGCAGCTCCCTTTTCAAGGTGCCACAGATTTGTTCCGTTAGTCCTGTACCTCCTTGCCATTTGAAAAACCTATAATTCTGAAATTGCAGCATAACTCTTCACCCAGAATCTCCAAACACTCACCTTATTAAATATCAGAATTGTTAAAAACTGAGCCACAAAGATACAAATTTAGAGTAGGATGGCTATTCACAAGTTAGAGAATGGTAGAAATGTTCACTTCTACCATTTTATTTTATCGGAGTCACATTCTGATGAAAATATGGAATTATGCAAATATGAAATGATGAAAGAAGCTATAAGAAAACATGGTGGCAATGTTAAAACCTGTTCTCTCTTTTCAGGCTATTTAGTCAAGTTTACATAAGTTTAAACATGTGATTTAACATTGACGAGTATAATGCAATCCATGAGTTTTGTTGATCTAATCAGGAGTTCTTAAAAATAGCTTCACACTGCCAGACTTAACTTAACCAGCTGAACTGTTATGATATCTTACTATGCAGCTCAACTGTAGTAACTTTGATAAAAGCATATTAAAGTCTTGTCTATATAGTGTTCTGAGATGGAATGATCGAGGTGTTTAAAATTGTGAAATGTTTTTATTTTGCTGTCTGTAGAGAAGATGTTTGAATTATCAGTTGAGAATGAAACTCTGGCTAAAGTTATACGATAATTAGTAAAACCAAGAGAAAATTCAGAACAGTGGCTAGAATATAGAACTCATGACTACCTCGAGCTTTTAGGTTAATTTAATTTGTTTGAAGCATTTAAGGTACGCTGAACACAGGATGAAGAAGGGAATAGAAGATTAGGTTGACAAAGTTAGAATGAAAGGGGAGAAAGGAGGTTTGTCTAGACCAGAAACCCCAACAGAGACATGCTGAGCCAAATGGTCTTTTCACATCCGATACATTAATTGAGATTCTAAGTTTTTCTTAAACATATATTTCATTGAACCTGTTTATAGAACTGAGGAACACAATGGTTTAATATAAAATGCGAGCAGCAATGCATTTTTAAAGTAGGAAATGTCTAGCCATGTAACAGGAAGAAAATACATTGTTCAACCCTGAACCAATACTAAAGTTTATTAGATATAATAATTTTTTGAAAAACAAAGCTAATATATGCTGTTTAAAATCACTCAGATTGAACAGAGAAATGCTGATCCTAGGGTCCTTCTGATAGCTGAACATGAAAGGATCATTCCTCCAACTATTCACATCAAAAAATAATTGATCTTCTTTTATTTTTTATGTATGTCTCAGCAGGTGTTGGTGCTGATGCTATCTTGTTAGAGATAGCATTGCAAAACCTCTTCCATCTCCTTGAAAGAGCAAGTGAAAGGAAATGAAAATGAATAGATCTTTGATTTTAATTAATTGTGTTATGGCTGTTGAGCCAATTTATGAAAAATTGCTGCCAAAATCAATGTTTTTGAAAGGTTGACTGAGTTTTGCAGATGTTTTTCACTTATTTCTATCGTAGCATAACCACCTCACTTCCCGTTAACATATTTCATTGTGACTGGCACATATGGTTTGACTGGCAAATATTGTTTGTAAATAGTAGCAAATAGAAGATTTTGGGAAACTTTGTTCTCTGGTGTATTAGCATAAACATTATTTTTATCCTATGCAAAATATAAAATTAGGCAAAATGCAATTTAGTTTCAAAACTTGTAAATGTAGTGCAGGTGCATAATCTTTAATTCGAAATCCCAAAATCCGAAGAGCTCCGAAATCCAAAGTTTTTCTCGTGACATATTTTTCTCCATAACAAGGTTGTTTGGCGTGCAAATGGTTAACCGAACTCCACACCCACTCCACCCACGTCACTCAGATGTGATGTGGAGGCGTGGCTCAACTCTGGCAGGCATCAATTCTGTCCCATCGCTCATAGTCCTCACAGGTCCATCTGCTGATCGATGATTTTCTTTTTATTTCACCTTGAAATTGTCACTTATTCTGAAATCCAAAAAATTCTGAATTCCAAAAACCAGCTGGCTTCGAGGGTTTTGTATAAATAATTGTGTACCTGTACTGATAACTAAGCACCACATGTACAGCAACCCAACATTAAAAATAAGTCCAGGTTGCACATGGAAATGTAAACTTTATGCTATGCATTCAGCTTATTGTTCAGTCCTGTAACAAAATTGGTTGCTCAAAATATTTAGTAAATTTGTTTACTAGGCTAACACTCTGAGGATATAGGTACAAATTCCACGCAAATGGTAATGTTTCAATTCAACATTTAAACACCCAGAATAATAAGCTAGTTCAATAGCAATCCTGTAACTACTATCCATTTTCAAAAAAACCCATCTGGTTTACTAGTGCCCTTTAGGGAAAGAAATCTGTCAAACTTGCCTGGTATGATGTGCATATTATTCAACAACATGGCTGATTCTTAACTGCCCTCTGGACAATGAACAAATAAAACATTTCACATTTTTTTCTTAAATCAGAGGTGTTTATGAAAGGAAATTAATTGTCCCAAATGATTACTATTTGAGTTTAATGTGGTAATGTTTGCACTTTGGAATACCAGGACAAAAGTCTGCTTTGTGGGCCCAGAATAGATGTCCAATAGACAACATAGAATTTAAAACACTTAAATCTTAAGGGTTTAGATACCTACACAATTACAACACAATTTAGTCCTGAAACGTTTTGATTTCATGTTTAATAATTTAAATAAAGGGGCTCAGGGTATTTCAGGAGTGTCCACCTGTACTTGACTGTGCAATTACCTCATTTTGCTCACAGCATTTTGTGTATCATGTACATAATCATTATATATTGCAAATAAAAATCTTTAGACCGCACCCTCTTGAATGCTATCAAAAGCTCTAAAAATGATTCACTGTTCACACGTATTGTACCCAAAAGCAAGGTATTGGATTATTGTTGGTTGATAGTTCATCCTGAATGATTTCCTTGGCAGTTTTTAGCCAGTGCAGCTATCCCACTATCTTCTATCCTCAGGGCCAAGATGATGAGGTGGGTTGCAAGCCTAATTCAGCTGGAATGAAATTTGGATCCATGGCTGTTGGTAGCACTCTGAAGCACAAGCTGGTCATTTGGACTACTAAACTAAGCTAACTCCCTATCCCAGATAAGGTGTATTTAGTGAATTAAGCTGATTCAAACAGTTTGTTGAGCCTGTTACCAGAGAGGTGACCCAATACTGTGTTGACACTCCTGCATTCTTTTTGCTTTTGATTTCCATGTTCTTTGGATGTAAGTTTGCTCGCTGAGCTAGAAAGTTCGTTTTCAGCTGTTTCATCCACATACTAGATAACATCATCAGTGAGCCTCTGGATGAAGCACTGGTGTTAGTGACCTGCTTTCTATATATGCGTTTAGGTTTCCTTGGATTGGTGACATAATTTCCTGTGGTGATGTCATTTGCTGTTCTTTTTCTCAGAGGAGGGAAAATGGGATCCAAGTCAATGTGTTTGTTAATAGAGTTTGGTTAGAATGCCACATTTCTAGAAATCCTCGTGCATGTCTTTGTTTGGCTTGTCCCAGGATAGATGTGTTGTCCCAGTTGATCCTGTGTTGTTACCACAAGAAATGACATCACCAATCCAAGGAAACTTAAACATATAAATAGAAAGCAGGACACTAACACCAGTGCTTCACCGGTCATTCACTTATGATGTTACCTGGTATGATGACAAAACGTCTGAAAACTAACCTTCCAGCTCATCGACCAAACTTACATCCAGAACCTCAACCTGAGCTTCACATCTTCTCAAATATTTTACGTTCCCTGTCCAGAGTTGAAACTGAATATGCAACAGTTAATATAGAATAAAATCATACTTTCGTGTTGATGCTATGCAAACCTATACAACAACAGAGTGGAACTTAGAATTAAACCTGTCATTGCCATGATTTCTGATCCTGGCCATATAAATTTTAGGGACTTCCTTGAGAGAAAACCTATCAGCGTGTCAATTCAAGTCTAGTTAACTCTAAACAGTACTTGATTACAGATTTGCATTATTTCAAGTCAGTGATCAAGCCCAAAATGCTGGAGAATGTCAAAAGAAGATGAATTGAGTGTCACCTTTCATTGTACATCAATTACAATGCTATTACTTCAGCTTCCTGAGTTATTGGACATTGTAGCTTTAAAATGCATGAGAGGTTTCTATGTAATTATTAAAGAGCGAGAGAGTCCAACCTTCTGTTTCTAAAGGTGTTAGAATGATTCAATAGGGCATAGTGGCGTACTTGCATATATAAATATAATGATTGAAAATAAACATGCAGCTCTATGTTTTTGACAATCTTGTTGATGGACAATGTGAATTAAATTCAAATTTTCACATGTAAGAACCAAAAGAACTGCAGATGCTGTACACCAGGAACAAAACAGAAATTGCTGGTAAAGCTCAGCAAGTCTGGCGGCATCTGTGGAGAGAAGTCAAAGTTGATATTTCGGCTCGAGTGAGCCTTCCTCAGTACCCTTCACTTGTGAGGACTGGAGTTCAGACTTTAGTTGCCAAGGTACCAAAATGCCTCACAATTTAAATAAGAAAACAAACGCCAAGCTTTGAAAGCACAATCAAAATGTAAAGCTTTTAAGAAATCTTTTGAAGGAGAAAAGGGAAATGGATTTCGATGTGAATTCCAAAAAGGATGATCAAAGTGCTTAAGAACTTTGTAACCTCTGAAAGAGCAAATGTAGCAAAAAGCAGTCCAAGGTGCTTTAGGGATAGAAAGCTTGACAAAGTTGTAAAGTTTAGGGTGAAATAAATGTGCAAAGGAGTTTATGAATTAATTTTAAATGATGTACAACAGAGGAAGAGGAAGCCAATGTATGTTAATGGCGGTGTGGTTTATGTGCCAGAAAATGTTAGTGCAGAACAAGTTACTACCCTTTCAACCTTTTGGAGCTTGTGACAGGAAGCCAGGAAAAAGGGTGTAAAGCAGTTGAAAAAGTAATGAGGTTGACATAGCATTTGCTAAAGGTTTTAACAAAGAACAAAGATAATTTACAGCCCAGGAACAGACCCTTTGGCCCTCCAAGCCTGAGCCGGTCCAAATCTACTGTCTAAACCTGTCGCCCAATTCCTAAGCATCTGTATCCCTCTGCTCACCACCGACTCATGCATCTGTCCAGACGCATCTTAAATGAATCTACCGTGCCTGCCTCTACCACCTCTGCTGGCAACGCATTCCAGGCACCTACCACCTCTGTGTAAAGTACTTTCCATGTGTATCCTCCTTAAACTTTTCACCTCTCACCTTGAAAGTGTGACCTCTCATTATTGGATCCTTCACCCTGGGAAAAAGCTTATCTCTATCTACCCTGTCTATACCGTTCATGATTTTGCAATCCCCAATCAGGTTCCCCCCTCAATCTCCTTTTTTCTAATGAAAACAAACTTAACCTATTCAATCTCTCTTCATAGCTAGCACCTTCCATTCCATGCAACACCCTCTTAAACCTTCTCTGCACCCTCTCCAAAACGTCCACATCCTTTTGGTAGTGTGGCGGCCAGAACTGTACACGGTATTCTAAATGCGGCTGAACTAATGTCTTGTACAATTTTAACATGACCTGCCATTCTTATATTCAATACTCCGTCCAATGAAGGCAAGCATGCCATATGCCTTCTTGACCACTTTATCCACCTGTGCAGCAACCTTCAGGGTACAATGGACCTGCACTCCCAGATCTCTCTGCTCATCAACTTTTCCCAATGCTCTTCTGTTCACTGTATAATTCGCTCTAGAATTAGACTTGCCTAAATGTATCACCTCACATTTGTCTGGATTGAACTCCATCTGCCACTTCTCCGACCAACACTCCAGTGTATCTATATCTTCCTGTATTCTTTGACAGTTCCTATACTTTCTGCAACTCCACCAATCTTCGTCTCATCTGCAAACTTGCTGATCATACCAACAGTGCCCTCTTCCAGATCATTTATGTATATCACAAACAACAATGGCCACAACACTGATCCCTGTGGAACACCACTGGTCACCTTTCTCCATTTCGGGAAACTCCCTTCAACTACTACTCTCTGTCTCCTGTTGCTCAACCAGTTCTTTATCCACCTAGCTAGAACACCCTGCACACCACATGATTTCCTCAAAGAACTCTATTAAATTGGTAAGGCACGATCTCTCCCGCACAAAACCATGTTGCCTATCACTGATAAGCCCATTCTTTTCTAAATATAAATAGATCCTATTCCTCAGTACCTACTCCAGCAACTTTCCCATCACTGACGTCTGGCCCCCACCACCACCACCACGGGCTGACTACTCCAGCTCTTGCCTCGGGTCACCTGATCCAGCTGAAATGACTTTCTTTAGCTATCACCACTAAACAGAAGAAACAGATGAAGATGAAAGAGAAAAGGAGAAAGAGGATACGGTCAGCCTGGTGCTGGGGAGCAGACAGGCTCAGGAGCCTGAACACTGCCTAACTGGCTGTCACTGCAACCATTTGATGTTGGAATCTCAGACCAATGACAGAGAGAGATGTCCGAGAAGGGTACAATGGATATCAATAATGGCGGTGTGGTTTATGTGCCAGAAAACGTTAGTGCAGAACAAGTTACTACCCTTTCAACCTTTTGGAGCTTGTGACAGGAAGCCAGGAAAAAGGGTGTAAAGCAGTTGAAAAAGTAATGAGGTTGACATAGCATTTGCTAAAGGTTTTAACAAAGAACAAAGATAATTTACAGCCCAGGAACAGACCCTTTGGCCCTCCAAGCCTGAGCCGGTCCAAATCTACTGTCTAAATGCAGCGGTTAAGGTTTTGTTTACCAATCATTACATGTAAAGGATAAGGCCTCGAGGGATTTTAGGGATTTATTTGTTTAAACAGGAAGACAAGCCATTGCTGGAGATGTACAGACTGCATTTTGATAGGTCAGGATTAATTTCAATAATGAAGAAAACGTTGTGCAGGTTAAATGGTGTAATCCACCATCTCAAACAATGACGAACAGCCAGGTAGATCAGAAGGGGTGAGACATGATCTTTACAGACACGAGGAGCTAAATGGTTTTCCTGACTTTATTAAAATGCCAGTTGGTGATTGGAGGCAATTTATTGGCTTGAACTTCATTACTAGGACCAACTCTTGATAATTATTTAATTTGCATCAGACATCCTCACATTAGCCTTGATGTTTTATCTTCTGGTGGTCTTCTATAACAAAAGATACAGGATTATCTAAATATTTTAAGAGAACATTTCTGACAGCTTTAGGAATAATACACACCACCCACTCAATGAAAAGTGCAGAAATTAATTCTCTTTATTCCATATGTCTATCGCTTTTGTTTCTCCATGGGAACACAGCAGCATTTGGAAGTTGCTGATAACCCAGTGCTCTATGGTCTGCATGTGTCCAACAAATTGCAATTGTACTGACTTCACCATTACTTGCTCTGAAGGTGAGGGATTTTTTTCTTCCTCAGTCACTGGAAATTAAAACATAAGAAAGCTGACAATAGGTGATAACTTTATTACAGATGTTTCAACTTTCAAGTATTTCCTGTTTGTCATTTCTCTCAAAATTCAGCAAATGACTATTCCACATATGGGCGCTTATGCATTCAGTCCACTCACTCGACTTGAGACGTTAATTTTGGAGAATGTCAGCCTCAGTAATGCAGTAATACATCAAAATGCCTTTGCTGCTCTGCAGGCAAAGACTTTGTCCCTTAACAACAACAGACGATACATGGTAGACCAATAAATACTTGCAGCTAGTGAGAATTGAACTTTCAGGCAACCAGATCAAATGCATTGAGGACCAAGTGTTTGCAAACTTAACTAGAGTTAAGAAATTAAACATTATCAAAAATGCTTGTGACTGGGAGGCCTTTTTAGTTCAGTGTTACACTTCACAACAAGACAGATTTTCATTTGAATGCTATTGGAAAAACTTGAGATATGGGTTATCAATAAAGAGGAAATTGTTGATAAAGAGGACCAATAAAAAGTTTTGAAGAGACTAACATCAGAGATACGTCTAATGATGTACAAATGGCTGAGTTACATAACTAAGTAAGAAAACCTGAAAGGGAGTAGAACCTTGAACCGAGCACTAAGAGAATATGTATATAGAGCAAACTACAATTATAGAGTTCTTGCAGAAAGTTCCACGGACACAGGCAATGTTGCATTGCAAGACTGAATAGAGTTATACCCAAACACGCAACAAAACATGATGGCAGTGGCAAAGACAGACCAGTGTCAAAGTCAGGAACTGAAGTGAATCTCATGACCATGAAGAAAAGAAAAAGAAAATTCCAAGACTCATTGAGATGTCAAGGATATCATAGTCACAGCAGAACACTGGTAAATAAACCTGCTGATAAATAGTACCACCAGAAAGTACTAACCCACACTTAATAACTGCAGAAAGAAAGTTGCAAGAGATTCAAAAAGAAAAAGGATTAGGAACGTATGCAAGTCCGAAGGTATGTCTATAAGAATTGCCAGACTATGTACCTAACAATCTCATACTACACCAGTACTTTGGACAACACAGACACCTGCCTGTCACAAACAACGAGCTAGTCTTCAATGAGAGACTTCAAGAGCTCTTTAATTTGAGGTTTTCAGAAAATTTACTATTGTCATTTGAGTATTACAAAGTGTCTTGAGAAAGTTTCAAAATCAGTACAGCAGCCAGGTATTATACACTCAAGAAAGGAAATAAATGTTGAGTGCATTCCATATGCAGTGAACAGCCAATTAAAAAAAGACCACTCTTAGCATTTTTTTTTCATCAATGCCATGAGAGAATCTATGAATGGATTTATTTGACTTCAAAGGTAAAATCTTAACTGTTATCTCTCAAGGTGATTTGAAGTAAACCAGTAAAATGATGGCTGAGGCAGTGATAGATTCATTTAAGGAAGTCTATTCAACATGTGGGATTCTGAACTTTGTCGTCTCAGACAATTGTACACAGTTTGCAAATGAGCAGCTCACGAGATTTGCACACAAATATAATTTTATTCAAGTTACAAGTCCACACCACCAACAAAAAGTGAATAGAGAAGCTGTACGATAGATTTGTACCACCAAAGATTGACTGAAGGAGAACAAACATATAAATACACAGATTGGGAGCATGAGTAAGCAGTTGATCATTTAAGCCTTGTGTGTCATGCAACAAGGTCAAGGTATATCTAAAGAGCTCATATATTCCTGCCTACACTGAACAATACCCAGTGCATATCAAGAATCATTCCATGTATTTCTTAATATATTTAAAGGCACTGGAATGAATAGTATATGCCCTCACTGGATATGTTTTTGGTGGACAGCTCACTCACCTCTCAAACTCGCCCCCCGAATATGAGAATAAATCAGCAGTTCACCCACCTACCTAAATAAATAATTAAGGACGAATTGTGCTTGTTAAAGCTTAATGGACCCCAAACTTACACTCACTAAACTATAAAACAGTCATTATGAGCAGGCAAGCAGGAGTGAAAGTTCTTTTTTCTTTTTGAGTGTTAAAACTGTAAGAAGAAGTAGACTATTATTTTTGTGCATTGACCTTTTGCCTATTCAGGACACTCTTTGTGGAATGAGTGTCTTTCTTCCTTCCTTCCTTCCCATCTATAGCATAAACCCCACTCCCTAGCGCTAGCTGTCCCCTCTCTGAGGTGCCAAAAGACCCTTTCCTCATTCTGAATTCCATGAAGTTTGCTTTGTGAGCATGCCTGCAGTTCTGGTGCTGTCGACGTTGCTGGAGCTGAGGATTTTCTGCAGTTGGTAGAGTTCTCCCTACACATGTTAAGGAAATGCTCAAAATCCAGGTTGATTGACTGGTTGGGTAAACTGAAGGTAGCATTGTCTAGCAAAACTAAAAAGGCAGGGATAATTGAGATACTAACATGGCACTTGCATTTCGAGAAAATACAAAAGGAATCAAGAACTCCAAGTAATGAAACATTGGAATCAGATGATTTTCAAGTCGCGGTTTAACCAGTATGAGACTGAAAGATTGAAGAAACTAGTGTTGAAAATGAGAAAACTAGAATTAGAAGCAGAAGAGAGATAAAATGAGAGAAGAAGAGAATTTGAGTAATCTTTTGAAGACCAGTAAGGAAATGATTAGTTTGCCACAGGCAAAATTTGAGGAAAAGGATGTGCAGGCATTCTTCATGTCATTTGAGAAAATGGTTTAATGAATGAGTTGAGAATAAGAGTACTGGACATTGATCATGCATGATATGTTGACAGGTAAAGCACAGGAAATACATGTTTTACTGTCTGAGGAGGTTTCTTGGGATTATGATGCTGTGAAGAAAGTTATATTGACAGCATATGAGTTTGCACCTGGGGCATACAGACAAAAGTCCCAGAATAGTATGCAGGTACAGTAGCTAATAAGAAGAGCAAATGGAATTTTGGCATTAATTGTTAAAGGAATGAACTAGAAAAGTAGGGAGGTATTGTTGCAACTGTATGAGGAAACGGTGAGACTCCTTCATGAGCACTGCATATAGTCTTGGTTCCCTTACTTGAAGAAAGATATAATTGCATTGGAGGCAATTCAGAGAAGGTTCACTAGGTTAATTCCAGAGACTGCCAGAGGATGTGGTGGAGGCTGGTACAATTGCAACATTTAAGAGGCATTTGGATGGGTATATGAATAGGAAGGGTTTGGAGGGATATGGGCCAGGTGCTGGCAGGTGGGACTAGATTGGGTTGGGATATCTGGTCCGCATGGACGGGTTGGACCAAAGGGTCTGTTTCCATGCTGTACATCTCTATGACTCTATGACTCTAAGACTGGGAGATCTATTTGAAGAATGTAAGATGTTAAAGGAGATTCATAAAGTAAATGTAGAGTAAATTTTTCCCCTTATTGGACAATCTAGAACACGAGGTCATAGTCTTAGGATAACGAGTGGTAAATAGTTAAAACAGAAATGAGGATGAATTACTTCTCTTAAAAGGTCATGAATCTGTGGAATTCATTGACCCAGAGTGCAGTTCGGGACATTGAATAAATTTAAGAAGGAGATAGACAGATAATTTATGAGTAATGGGTTGAAGAGGTGTGGAAAGTGGGCAGATAAGTGAAGTAGAGGCTGAGATGAGATCAGTCATGATCGTATTAAATGGCGGAGCAGGCTTGGGGGGCTGAATTGCTCATTCTTATATTGCTATGTTCATGTTTTCTTATGTATTTTAAGGAAACAGCCGAAACAAACCTATATAGAAATTTGAAAGGGTTAAGCAAAGCCATTTTTATTAAGTACAGAAACCTTTGTCAATCTGGTCTACAAGTCAAGTGAATAGGGAATGTCGCATACTTTTAACAATATTTAATTTGAGAATAGCAAGGCTTAATTTCCAATGTGCTATCAGAGTGAGATGTAACAAATAATTCCAATGAAAATCCAGCTTGACAAACTTGTTCTTTTTATTGTATAACAACTAATCAGAAAATCTTCGTCGATTGACAACTCTGATAAGCATGATTTGGAGATGCCGGTATTGGACTGGGGTGGACAAAGTTAAAAATCAGACAACACCAGGTTATAGTCCAACAGGTTTATTTGGAAGCACTAGCTTTCGGAGCACTATTCCTTCATCAGGTAGCTGTGGAGCAGGATCATAAGACACAGAATTTAACACTAAAAATTACAATGTCATGCAACTGAAATTATATATTAAACAAACCTACATTGCTGTTATGTCAATATATCATTTCAGTTGCATGACACTGTAATCTTTTGCTATAAATTCTGTGTCTTATGGTGCTGTTCCACAGCTACCTGATGAAGAGCGCTCTGAAAGCTAGTGCTTCCAAATAAATCTGTTCGACTATAACCTGGGGCAGTGTGATTTTTAACTCTGCCAAGAACATGAATAACGTAAAGAAATTATTTAAATTATTTTCAAGTAAATGTTAAGAGAAACTTGCAGTGAGTGCAGCATAATGAGAATGCATATGTAAATGACATCATGAACATGTAAAGGTATAACTTTGACATCAGCAAGCATCTGCAATTAAGATTCTGAAGTAAAGGTTAAGTTGCCTCCCAGACCATAGGGCTGCTTTCTCATTAAAGAGAGAGGATTGGTGGTGGTTTAACCTGAGGGTCACGGTGTCGCAGGCGAAGGAAGAGGCTGAGAAAGCAGTAACATCAGCCAGTGCGTGAATTGAACCCGTACTGAGAAGGTAGAGCTATTGTATCAGGATGGGTGTTCTATACTATAGTATGCAAAGTAAAGAGTTCAGTAGATTTCAAGAAAGTCTGTCATAAGTTGGTCTTAGATAAGGCAAAACTTGAGATGCTGTAGACTCAGAGTAGGAACGGTTTAGTCAAAAACAGCAGCTGCTACGTATTGAACTCAGCCACAAACCTCATGGTTGGCAGCATTGATGAGGACAGAGCAACTTGTTTGTATCCATCAAAGCAGATCAATCCATCATGCCTGCTCAAGCTAACCTGAGAATGTGATTGTCATTCCATACGGCAACATCTCTGTACCTTTCTAACATTCACCCTGGGTTCAATAACAAGCTGGGCAGTTTCCTGTCTGGACTGCTGAGTTATTGTAGTCTGCAACTGAGTCCTTCAGGTAAACTGTCAGGGATGACCACAGTTATCTTGTGAATCTTTGATCAAACCATAGCAGCTTATTTCCTCTTATTTGCAGATTGTGTCCTTTAAAGCACTGTAGGAGGTAAGAGAACATTTAAGATATGTATCACAAGCACAGACTAGGCCTGTTTCTAAGACTGAGCCTGCTCCCATAGCAGGTCTGGATCTTACAAGATTACTAATATGCACCGAGTCTTTGACTCAGTGTGTTAATTGTAGAAAAGACTGGAAGCTATGTTGTGAAAATCTGCATTTATCCATTAAAGCACAGAGATGCTCTTGAAACTTGCTTCCAGTTTGATTATTTTGGAAAGATTGCAACAATGTATTAAATTTGATGAATTTTCTACATGTGCAGAGTGCTCAAAAGCACAAAGCAATCAGTCTTCAAGGAGGGTACAATAGAACCTACAATGTTCCATTTTGAATAATTATCACAATCTTGTTGTAGATGTTTTAAACAGATAAGGTTGGACACTATACAGAGAAAACTGATGAACATTTGTTAAATATATAAATCATGTACAAAGCCAAATTTCACTAGAACCTTCTTCACTCAGGTCCTCTTTCTATGAGATCTGATGGCACAGATGGAAATGTGTTGCTGGAAAAGCGCAGCAGGTCAGGCAGCATCTAGGGAACAGGAGAATCGACGTTTCGGGCATTAGCCCTTCTTCAGGCACTTTATTGACTGATCTGATGGCACAGTTTGATATAATCTAGCTATTAACATCCAGCTATTAATGCCATTTACTACAGCTTCTCTGGATTTGTATAAGTAATTATTTACATTTTCATCCTGCTCCTATTTTCCCTGGCTGCCACTATAACCACTGCTAAATTCGCTGTCAAGTCCTTGGAATCAGATTTAAACATGCAATGGTTTGACCAAACTGCCTGAATGCATTCTCACAACTGGGCTCTGGATGCTTAAGACAAATGAAGGATGGTCACTATTGTTGTGTTATAATCTGAAGAGAAACAGTATGTCAGTATACCTTTAAGAGACATACTCACGATATCATCACTGTATTTTAGCATGTGAATTGATGGTGTAAAGGTCTCACATTCGGCCACTTGAAGCATGACAAGCTGATGGAAGCAAACTACTCTTTGTATAACAGTCTGTGTAATGTAGTTGAATCTTGGCATGTACAATCTTTCCACATAAACCACACTCATTCCTTGACTTGTGAAACTTGTCACCTGGTTAAAGAACTAAGCATGTTGCTAAAGATTTAAATACGGATGTGCGTGATGTGCTGCTGTAATTAGAGTTAGTATTCAACTCTGGAAATAGTAAGATAGTAATCAGTTTTTCTGTAAGAAATCACATAGTGTAAAGACTCTGAAAAGAGATGCTAATGTATAGACTTTGTCCTATGTCTTAGAACGTAAATAGTTTATAGCATGTTGAATAAACAGTAATCTTAAAATAACCTTAGATTTCAAGAAGCTCTCTAAACATTGGAGAATTCCTAATATCTTCTAATAAATCAGCAGGTACCTGCTATTAAGATTCTGAAGTAAAGGTTAATTTGCCTACTAGACCATAGGGCTGCTCTTTCATTAAAGAGAAAGGACTGGTGCTGGTTTAACCTGAGGGTCACCATGCCGCAGGCAAGGGAAGAGGTTGAGAAAGAGGTAACTTCAGTCAGTGCAGGAATTGAATCCATGCTGAGAAGACAGAATAGCTGTACTACAGAGCTGTAATACAAGGATCAGTGTTCTGTACAATAGTGTACGAAATAAAGAGTTCAGTGGTTCGTTGTCAGAGCAGGGTGTTTTACTGTTCCTCAGAACACATCTGTTTGACTATGCAAGAGCGTGTGCTTTGTACTCTCCCAACAATTCTGCACAGCAAGAGAATTGTCAGAATGAAAACACAGCTCCACTTTCCTAAGGGAGCTCTGAACAGAATCGTCTGACAGAAACAAGGAAGTCTCTCCCTTCTTATAAAAGAAAGGGTGGAGTGCCAATCTGCGTGAGATTACCATTCACTGGAAAATGCAAAGGGGTCTGGTCCAACCTTGTACTAAGATTAAAGAACCCAAACCAGATCATTGTCAAACAAAGTTGTGCTTCAGTTTTCCAAACCCTTGGTCAGATTTCATCTGGATTATTGCATTTCTTTCTGAACATGGCACTTTAGAAAATTAGACTTGGTATAGGATTTTTGGTCTCCAAGAACAAAACTAAATAATGTACCAATTAAGCTCAGCAAATATGAATGGCAAAACTATGCACCCAATTCACCAAGTGTACCTTTATTGACTATTCTACCTTCACAACATTATGATAGCACTATAGGTCTTTGTGTAGTTTGAAGGAACAGTAATATATTCTCATCCACAGAGAAACATTACATCAAGAAATCTATGAAACTTAGTGCTCTCCTAAATTCTTTTAAGTTATAAGACTGTATAATTAATAAAGTATTAAAAAGGACAGTTAAGTATTAAGTTGTTGCTTCAAAAGAATTTTTACTAGTCTATTGCTACATGTCTGTGGATCTGTGCAGTTGCATGATTTGTAATAGGCTCAATCATCATTTGTAATTGAGTGGTATAGGTTGACAGAATGGCATTTCCACTCAGGACAGGGTAACTTCAATAATTCTCCAGAGTATTTTATGTTGGTTTTTAGTAATTATTAATCTCTATTTATTTTATGTGATGCATTAAAGAGAAGAAAGTTTCACTTTATGGGTATTGCAGGCCAGGCTTTAGAAAGCGTCAATGCAGTGTATGTATTACTAAAGGGAATGCAAGACAACCCCAACTATAACAGTGTCAGTGAGACTCTTGAGCATGGTCTGGAACACAAAACTAAACAAATTGCACAAATTCCTAACAATGTAATTCAAATGTAAGTGCCTTATTGTTCTGCGAAAAGGTATATTAGTGATCTCAAAATATGTGCTTTTTCATGATATCAGTTTGGACAATCCCCAATGTCTATAATCAATAATGGTGTCATGAATTATGGGAATATTTTCCCACTTCAGATTTAAGAGGTCATCTGTTAAAATATCCTGAACAGTTCATGTTTAAGGTAAAGTTATTATTGCAATCTGAGGATATATACTTCTCTACAAATGTTACAGCTCTTGTCTGGAATGAAATTGTGCCACAAAATATTTGATGGTGAGCGTAAGAACAAATTAATGCACAGCAGTAGTGCAGGGTTATCTTGTGTTTAATACAGGAATCTTATTTTCAGCTTAGATGGAATATTAACCTTTTTGACCTATAAATTGTATCGGTAGCTAGAGATGACATGGCATTCAAACAGCAACAGAAGTACCAGCCAGACTTGGAAGGAAAGTAACAACGTGGACCACACCAATAGGATTTGGAGTTAATATTTTCAAATGTAAGTCAATGAATAATTCTGCTTTTCGGTCAGTGCATTGTCCAGGGTAATCTTTCTGAATCCTATAATGTCAACTACACTGAAGTAAATCATTCATCAAGATCTAAGAGTAGAAACTGCAATTGAAATCTATAGTTATCTTGTCACATGCCATAAGGATTACTTGCCATAATTGTAATAACTCGATAGATTAATTCGCCTTAGAATAATGTGAATTACTTGGTTCAGTTGCATTATTTTATGTGATAGCATTATGTACATGTTAGATTGGTTGAACAATAAATGCTGGCAATAACATACAATGTTACATTTCAACTTATGATCACAATTGATTGAAATTTCTTGTATAGTTCAGCAAAATATTACAGTACTGACATCTTTACTGTTTATGCAAATCTCATTATTTTTGTAATAAAAAGGAGACTTGTCCTGTGTTTTTCAGAAAGCTCACATACTTTGAATTACCTCGAGGCTTTATAACACATAATTGGTTAGTGTGGAATTCAACACTTGAATTGGAAGCTGTTAAAAAGTAGGTGCCGTTTTTGAAGATATCAACTATAATCGTTTGATTTATTAAATAGCCGTTGGCAATTTTTTCAAAAAAATGGAAGTGGATCTAACTGGAATGAGGGTACAGTTATTGTCTTTTCTCATTTGAAGATCATATTTAAACATGGATCATAGAATGAGATAATAGTCAAAGGCTTTAGTTGAAGAGTTGGTGAGATCATGACTGAGGCAAATCGGTAGCCCTGTTTCCAATTCCCAAGGTACACTAATCTCCAGCATTCACAGTTAACAATTTATCTGTTCCAATTCTGAAAAGGACAATTGAAGAGTGAAAATGGCTCTTGAACAGCAACATCTGTGAAAGTTGTTCTTTTGGTGTAAAGAGATTCCTCTAGCCAAAGGGCAAACGGAATATCAGCTACTTGCCATGTTTCTAAGTGTTGAATAAGGTAATGGTTCTGACAGGCTTAATGTTCATAACTGCATTAACATCCATGCAAGTTATAAGGCCTCACTGGGAAACCAGAACACCTCAGAAACTCCTCATAGCCTTTGTAACAATATCTAACTCATGAAAGTAACTCGTACATTGATTGCTATCATTACAATTAACTACAACTTACAGTCATAGAGTTGTGGAGTCATAAAGTTATACACATAGGGAAACAGACCCTTCAGTCCAACCAGACCATGCTGACCATAATCCCAAACTAAACTACTCCCACCTGCCTGAACTTGGCCCTTATCTCTCCAAACATTTCTTATTTATGTAGTTATCTAAATACCTTTTAAATGTTATAACTGTACCTGTATCCACCACTTCCTCTGAAAGTTCATTACACACACCAACCACTCTCTGTGTAAAAAAAATTGCCCCTCATGTCTTTTTTAAATCTTTCTCCTCTCACCTTAAAAATATGCCCCCTAATCTTGAAACCCACCCTAGGGAAAAGATGCCAGCCATTCACCATATCTCTATCTCTTGTTATTTAAAAATCTATATAAGGCCACCCCTCAACCTCCTATGCTCTGGTGAGAAAAGTCCCAGGCTGTCCTTATGACTCAAACCCTCCACTCTCGGCATCATCCTGGTAAATCTCTTCTGAACCCTCTCCAGCTTAATAATGTAGTTCCAATAACAGGGAGACTAGAACTGGACACAGAAGAAATCTCAACAACGTCCTGTATAATCTCAACATAATGTCAACTCCTATACTCAAAGGTCTGAGCAATGAAGGTAAGCATGCTAAATGCTTTCTTAACCATCCTATCTATCTGTGACGCAAACTTCAAAGAATTATGTACACTTATTAATGACAAGAGCCTCTTCTTGTTAATACTCACTGGTGGTTTTCGTCTACCACTGTAAACTAAGTTTTCCTTTAGACCCAGTCAAAACATTTATCAACCACATTTACATTCTGATCCCTGTGGACACTGGTAACATTTTTAAAGAAAGAAATCCCCATTATGTCAGAGGAAAGAAAATCAATGAATGACATTTTACTTTTGAAATCTTTTAATGTAATACTGCTGAGATGGGGGTGGGGTCATGACATTGGAACTAACCCTAACTCCCAATTCTTGTTTCTGATGAGAAATTCCAGCCTTGATCTTTAAATCTATAGTGCAGGCTTATTCATCACCACTCAATCTGGGTCATGATGCCAGGAATTTAACCAACAATTCTAGACAATCAGTGGGTTGACCAGAATAGACTGGCACCCTCTCTTGACTTTATTTTTCACATATGATTTCACATCTTGCACTGGGCATGAGAAGGTTTTTGGACTAATATGATATATTATGCTTTCTTGGAATACTCATGAAGCTGTCATACATTATTAATGTGAGACACTGTTCTACCAATCTCCAGTGCATAATTTACAACTTCCCAGTAATGTTCTACTGGGAAGAGTAACTGTGGGAGAATCTAGAAAGAACCACTTACAATTATTTCATTTTACAGATGCCTCAGATGTGCAATCATTTTTTTTCATTCATGGGATATGGGTGTCACTGTCTAGACAGCATTTACTACCTATCCTTAATTACCCAAAAGGTGGTCAGGAGTCAAATATATAGCTGTGGATCTGGAGCCATGTGTAGGCCAGACCAGGTAAGGACGGCATTTCCTTCCCTTAAGGACATTAATGAACCAGATGGGACTTTTTCTTGATGATTGATAATGGTTTCATGGTCAACACTCGATTCTTCATTCCAGTTTTTTTTTATTGAGTTAAAATTCCACCATCTGCCATTGCAGGATTTGCATGAGGGTCCCCAGAATATTAGCAGGGTCTCTGGATTAATAGAGCCAATACATCTCCTTAAATTTGCTCTATTTTCTCCCTGGGCTTGCTTACTCATAAGTCAAAATATAGCACTTTCAGCCATGATCTGATTGAATGGTGGAGCAGGTTTATAGGGCAGAATGGTCTATGCCTGCTTCTAGTTTCTATGCTCTGTTTCTCATATTACTTGTCTAAACAAGGAACTGGCATTAACTTGTGAGGCCCCTGTATATAAAAAATAAAAGAGATGAATAGCACAGGAACAGGCCCTTCGACCCTCCATGCCGTAACCTATCATCATGCCATAACTAAACTAAAAAACAAACCTTCTTCGGTCCATATCCCTTTATTCCCTCCCTCTTGATGTAACCATCCAGATGCCTCTTAAATGTTGCCAATGTGCCTGCTTCTACTACCTCTTCTGGTAATGCTTTCGAGGATCCTTCCTCTCTCTGCATGAAAACCTTCCCCCACACATCTCCTTTAAATGTTCCCCCTCTCACCTTGAACCTGTGTTCCCTTGTAATTGAAACTTCAACCCTGGGTAAAAGTCTTTGACTATCCACCCCTACCTTTGCTTCTCAAAATGTTGTAGACCTCTATCAGGTCTCCTCTCAGCCACCGTCTTTCCAGTGAAAACAATCCTAGTCTTTTTAACCTTTCCTCATAACCAATACCCTTGAGACCAAGCAACATGCTGGTGAACCTTTTCTGCACTGGCTCCAAAACTTGCACGTCTTTCTGGTAGTATGGTGACCAACACTGCATGCAATACTGCAAGTGCAATCTAACAAGGGTTTTATTTGGCTCCAACACGGTTTGCTAACTCTTGTACTCCACATCCCAGCAAGCATGCCATATGCCTTCTTAATCACCTTGGCGACCTATGTTGCCATTTTTAGGTAACTGTGGAGCTGCATCCATCTATATATTAATGTTCCTAAAGGTTCTACCATTTACAGTATAATTCAACCTAAATTTCATCCTCCAAAATGCATCACCTTGGATTTGTCTGGAATAAAGTCCATCTGCAATTTCTATGCCCAAGTTGCCAACCTATCTATATCCTGTTTTATTCTTTCGAAATTATCGGCATGATCAGCAACTCCACCAATCTTCTGTCGTGGAGTAAAACGGCAGTCTGTCCCAAAGTACGGCAATACACTAAATGGTAAGGTCCTCAGGAGTGTTGCTGAACAAAGAGACCTTGGAGTGCAGATTCATAGCTCCTTGAAAGTGGAGTCGCAGGTAGATAGGATAGTGAAGAAGGTGTTTGATATGCTTTACTTTATTGGTCAGAATATTGAGTACAGGAGTTGGGAGGTCACGTTGCGGCTGTACAGGACATTAGGCCACTGTTGGAATATTACGTGCAATTCTGGTCTCCTTCCAATCAGAAAAATGTTGTGAAAATTGAAAAGTTCAGAAAAGATTTAAAAGGATGTTGCCAGGGTTGGAGGATTTGAGCTATGATGAGAGGCTGAAAAGGCTGGGGCTATTTTCCCTGGAGCATCAGAAGCTGAGGTGACCTTATAGAGGTTTATAAACATCATGAGGGGCATGGATAGAATAATAGACAAAATCTTTTCCCTGTGGTGGGGAAGTCCAGAACTAGAGGGTATAGGTTTAGGGTGAGAGGGGAAAGATATGAAAGAGGTCTAAGAGGCAATGTTTTCACTCAGAGAATGTACGTGTATGGAATGAGCTGCCAGAGGAAGTGGTGGAGGCTGGTACAATTGCAACATTTAAAAGGCATCTGGATGGGTAAATGAATAGGAAGGGTTTCGAGGGATATGGGCCAGGTGCTGGCAGGTGGGACTAGCTCGTGTTGGGATATCTGGTTGGCATGGACAAGTTGGACCAAAGGGTCTGTTTACATGAAGTACATCACTATGACTGTATGATTCTAAGAGAGGCTCTGAGACCCTCATTAACAGTTTCCTCAGGTTTGTATTCAAACACGTTGAAAAAGTTGACGTGATAAATATCTGAATACAATTGGTGCACACATTCCAATCAGACACTTCAGCACTGCTCATCACCTTCTTGCCTGGGGTCTTCCTGCTGCTCAATGACAGACTGCAGAGCAGGGAGCATTTTGTGTGAAAGCACACATTGAATGCTGTTGTGAAACCAAATACTATCAATAGAAATCCAAGGGAGTCTGTATCCTTGAATCACAGCTGTGTGTTTAGAGGGTTGAGTCCATGTCCATTGCTTTGCCACAAGCACAGATTATGGTGTAAAAACAGGCTATGAATATTTCGAGATAGTGTGAAGAGTGATGATAGGATCTGGGATTTTAGAAGGTGAAAAGAAAATGAATCCAAGTGAACACTTAATTAGTGAAATAGCTCCACAGAGGCTGGTATCCAGTAACCAAGTCACCCTTCATTTACACACGACCAGTCTTTGACTCTATTACTGCATCTCTCAGAGTGCCAGAATCTTGAGCATTTCTGTTTTTATCTGTCAATCGGGCTGTTAATCTGGTCCAATCAGGAAACTCCTATTCTATGAGGTTCACCTGGCTGACCTCATTTCAATCACTAATTCCCTCCCCCTCTGAGTCCAAGGACACAGGCCAATTCTTACTCTTGGAGAGAGTCCTGGGCTGATTTAGCATTGGCTCAGGTTCCTCTAACTCAGCATCCAATACGGGCAAGTGTGTAACACATCAGGAACTCACCTCTTAGGCCAGGAGCACCTCAGCAGAATTTCACTCTCTCCTTCTTGTGGCAAAGACATCGAAGCAGCTACACCCATAGTGTCCATCTCTGATTCTGAGGACACGTCAATGCTTGACAGAGAGGGTGAAACCACAGGTTCCAGCAGCCTTTCCAACTGGACAGCACGTTTTCCTCCCACACCATTTGCAAATGCGTAGCTCTCGTATGGTCCACATGCTTATTCAGGACTGTTGCCCCCTACCCAAACTTTCCACATTGCATTGACCATGCCTCTTACTCATGCAGGACCATTTCTGTGATTCTTGCACCAAACTTTGTCTCCTGTATCAAACTGTCACACTCACTTAGCAGCATCTTGTGTTCAGCATTGGCGTTCCTGATGTAATTTCATCCTCCCACCCAGGACCAGTAAGATCAGACATAACCTGGTGTGGAGTCTTCTCCCCACTAGCAACTCCACCAGTGCCATCCCTGTAGTTGCATGTGGTGTGGTCCTATAATAAATAAGAACCACAACAGCTTAGTATCTAGCATGGCTGTAGGCTGTTCCTTCAAGCCAGCCTTCAACATTTGGACTGCTATTTCTGCCACGCCATTAGGTGATGGATGGTTTGGAGCTGTCCTTCAATGTCAAATTCCAAACATCGACTCTCCTGCTCCTCGGAAGCTGCCTGACCTGAGATCAGCAGCAAGTAGGATAGGAAGGAATACAGGAATGTTTGGGGAAAACTCAGTTAACCCAGGGTAAAAGTTTAGCCTGTCAAACCTCTAGTGAAGAGTGTTAACATGGAGGTGATTCACAGAAACATGAACACATACAGTTGCAGATTGTCTTTAACAACAAAACAGACGTTTATTAGATAAAAAAAGAAAAAAATGAATAAACCAAGTTCTGCAAATGTAGAACAGTTTGAAAAATCTTAAATCACACAGCAAAATCAAGTCATAGCTACTCCCCAACACCACCATTGCTATATCAAATCTTTCAATTTGACTCAACTGTTTCTCTCCAGGTCTGTCCTGTGAACTGTGAAGCCCTCTTACATTAATGCTTAAAAAAAAAACTAACAGCTTAGACATTCTCAGTATCATCAAAATCTACCAATTTCTAACCAAACACTTTTTACTGGAAGTTTCACAGGCAAAACTTTTACCCTGAGTTAACTTTCCTGTACTCTTTCCTATCCTTCTTGCTTCTGATCTCAGTCAGGTCATCTCCAATACTGCCCCAAAAGCTTTCAATCTCTGGGATATTCTACACTAAAACCCATCTTTGAGTATTCTAAACCAAAAGCAAGCTATTGCATTTCAATGTTTACTTTCTGTTGTAAAGCAGACAGTAAAATTAAACAATATTCCATTAACAGACTAAGGGACCTGAAGTCAGCTACTTTCTGGCACATACCAGATGAGGTCACATTTCCAGAGGGGGTGTGGGATCTTACAGGAGTCTGACCAATGTGGGCCTTGGCAAGCTTTGTGGCAGAAATGGATGGGAAGTCCTGTGAACCCTTTCTCAACATCAAGAGAATCTTGCAACACTTCTTCTGCATTTGCCAAGCAGAGAGCTAAGGTTTTCACTAGGCAGTGGCAAGTTCCCAATTAAGGTGGATTGTAGCTTGTTAAACAGTTTATTCATGCCATAACTCAACTCCAGAATATTCTGCTTCCTATCTTACCATAAGCACCAATAGACATCCTCCATCCATGGACATTGGCATCTAGCATTTGCCAAAATGTCCCAACTCCTTTGCCACCTTTCTGATGCTCTGGCAAGGCGCTCTGAAAACACACACTTGGTTTTGTACAACTCACCAGCAATTAGCCTTGAAAGGCTGCAGCGGGAAGACTTTGTGCAAATGGATAGTCACCCAACTCATGGATTTGACCAGGCTATGTCTGAGGGCTGCTCACTTGCTCTCACAGCACTCACTCACTTAGCGTCAACTTGCATGTTTGCAACACCCATACCTGACATTGCCTGCCATGCCAGTTAGACTGAAAATGTGTTGCTGGAAAAGCGCAGCAGGTCAGGCAGCATCCAGGGAACAGGAGAATCGACATTTTGGGCATAAACCCTTCTTCAGGAATCATGCCAGTTAGACTATTACTGCTTCAGCCCAAGCCAAAGGCTGTCAGGACTTCTGAATTGATAAGCACTTTTACGTAGACAATAGACAGGCTAATTGTGATGTTTGAGAGTCAGGATCTATCCAGTGAGGACATCCTGATGTACATCATACCAAGACTTTAGTTTAATGCCGACAGTACGTTCCAGCTGCTTGCACAGCTAACACACTGCACATTTATTTCACCAAATAGTCAAGTCAGAAGTTGAGTGGAGTTGCATTCTCAGTCTAGTCAGGGAGACAGGTGTCAGTGTCAACCAGTGGGCCCCAAACCATCAGTCGTGGGCACAGTCTGCAATCCCACCAGGGGTCTGGCCAAGATCAGTTATCCACCTGAGACGTTCACAGTCAGTGAATCTGTCAGACCACAGTCTGGGTAGTGTGCATTGGTCAATATTGTAGAGCCAACACAGGCAGTCAGGAGTATTGTTCGTCAGGGAGCTGCAAACACAGTGGTAAAGGGTCTGGTTAATCATGTCTGTTCATCAAAGTCGGTCAGACATGAACACAGTCCTGGGGCAGCATCTATTAATTGTTTAAAGAGGGTGCAAAAGGACCTTTAGAGGCAACAGGAGAATTACTGGTAAAAGGGACTGCGGTGTTAATTAGATTAGATTACTTGCTGTGTGGAAACAGGCCCTTCAGCCCAACAAGTCCACACCAACCCTCTGAAGAGCAACCCACCCAGACCCACTCCCTTACACTACGGGCAATTTAGCATGGCCAATTCACCTCACCTGCCCATCTTTTGGACTGTGGGAGGAAACCGGAGCACCCAGAGGAAACATACACAGACACAGGGAGAATGTGCAAACTCCACACAGACAGTCGCCCAAGGTGGGAATTGAACCCAGGTCTCTGGCAGCAGTGCTAACCACGTGCCCCCATGCCACCTCGCAAAGCAAAGGCACTTCTGAAGCTGGGACCAAAACGACAAGAGGCGAAAACTCATGGCCAATGTGCAGAACAGCATCTGAGGGCATGGTTGGCTATGGGAGTGGGAGGGGAGTTATTGCCATGACTATACCTTTGTCTACAGAGAAGGAGTGTACTGAAGTAGGGTGAGCATCAGTAAGCTGCAATGTGAAGGTTCAGGGGACAGGCAGGATTACTGGAGTCAAAGTTCAATGTGGAGTGTTTCCATATGGGGGGAATGGACTGTTAAGATAGAGAGAGCTAAAAGGGGACATGGAGATCAGGCCACCTGGCTGGCCGGCAGAGCTCCATACTGACGGTGTCTACTGCGCATTGTTGAATTTCAATGGAAAAAGGCCGGGACAATGCTCATGGTCGGCAGAGAGCCACTTTGCAACATAAACTGCAATGAAACTAGTGATTGTATTATGCAGTCATAACTTGTTCTACCCATCTAACAGTTTGCATAGCTGATCCCTTCAACATACAGGAGCTGTGACTAACCATCCTGCAAGTTGGAAAGCTGTTCAAAATAGGTGTCTCCAGGCTAAGATGGTGCAAAGTGCTGCTGAGAGGCTTAGTGGTGAGAGGACCTGTCTTGCTGCTCCTAAGGTTGAGAGATATTCACAAGAAACAGGCACATGTTAAATCAATACATGTAGTCAGGTGTACTGTTGTCTTGGAGGTAGTACATTACACATTTTGTACAATAATCTGTTACACCTGAGGAAACGTAATTTACACAGAGATATACAGTTTGAGTTCGACATAGCTGGAAAGTATTCTACTCATTCAACTTATCTGTCATCCATGTCAGCACTTATAGCTTTACAACGGATGACCTCTCTGATAGTACTTTAAAGAGGGTGAGAAGTTTAACCTGCTGAGACCTCCACCTGTCTGCTCTGTGCCTTCTGCTGATGGCAGCCTTCTTTTGTGGGTGATAAATATGCAGTGCCTGAGTGAATGTTCAGTCCTGTATATTTAGGGAGCAGCTTCCCAGCAATACAGCCTTATTATACTTGAATTACCTGAATATAAAGTGCTTTTTGCTACAGAAGGTTTGTGAGAAAGTTACAATTGTGTGAGTGCATGGTAATGTCAGCTGCATATCTGAATAATTACCGAGATCTTTCAATGTTTCCCAGCGACATCATTATGCGCTTACATTATCCTGGTTCAGCTGTGTACATTCTCAACCTTCTTCATTATTTCCCTTTATGACATATGAAGCTGAGCCAGGGATCAACTTAAATCCAGTAATCGAACAATCTCGACTGACATCCATAACTCATTTTGTTTGCTGTCAGCAGCTACCTGCACAGATGGCAGTCTCTATATAACATTATTCATGCTCATTTCTCTTTTCTCTCACCCTTAGCACCTTTCTTCAAATCTGACATCTTCTTTGAAATCTCTTTCCATCCTCTCATGATGCTGAAAATTGCGATACTAGTGTAATGGTTTCCTATCATCATTTTACTCCCTCTGTATTTATTGCCCACAACGCAGGCAAAGAAATGGGGCACAAAAGGCCAAAGATGAGGGAATAGAAGCTTCAGAGGACAATGTGGAGCTGTTACTGATGTAAGGAGGGATGAGGAATGATTTAGACATAAGCATTTTAAATCCTTGGAGCTGGAGATAAGACACCAATACAGGTCACCAAGAATAGTGATCAATACTGAGGGGCAGTTGATAGGATCCAGGCTGATTTGATGAGCTGAAAAGTTTATGGAGGATCAGGTATGGGAAGTGGGCTAGTAGGCAATATGATAGTCTTACCTGAAGGTAACTCAATAATGAGCTTTGCTGCAGCTGGGAGGCTGAGGTAGGGGAAGCCATCATTAACATATGAAAGTAAAAGGTGGCAATCATCACAGTAAGGTGGATTTGAGGTCAGACACTGTACTCAGTTGAATAGGATATCAGGAAACAGGAACAAGTGAACAGTAACCTCATAAAGGAGTAATTTTCAGATCTACAAAACAATCACTCTTGGCGAGGAAACAACATAGGTCATGTAAGAGCTGAAAAAGAAAGATAAAATGTATGTACAATGTAGCTAATACAATAAATTGGAAATAAATGTGATCCAGGGCTCTGAGTTTTGGCCAAATAATCTACTTTATCTTATTACTTATGTAATTACCTATCATAAAATGTGAAAAGCCTGAACTAAGAAAAACAAATATGCTTCTGAGCATTTTTCTGAAATGAATTTGTGAATCCATAAACAAATTAATCTCTCTTCAGAAATGCATTATGTACTCCTCTTGCCCACGTGATTGCCTGAGAAACCTCACAAGGAGAAAGAAATAGCTTGCATTCATATAGCGCTTTACACCAGCCCAAGACATTTCAAAGAGCTTTACATTTCATGAAATACATTTTGAAATGTAGTCACTGTTGTAATGTAGAAGAACCGATACTAATTGGCCTTTATTTCCTTTGAAACATTTACCAAGCTGACATTTTCACGTTTGATGTTTGCAGTGAGAACCAAGTTGCAAGATAATTGTAATCTGTCCAACAGTGACAATGAAATAAAATATAATGGGAATGGGTAGACCTGGAATTGAGGCACTATGCTGAAAGCAAATGAAAGGTTGTACATTGGATGTGGTTATTTCTGTCAGTATCTCTCATGATTCTTTTCTTTGTATAAAAGACATGACAAAAAAAGAAAATAATCTGCAATGAGTTCTTTGCAGTTATTCCCTCCCACTACCTGACTTTCTCTACTGAAGCTTTGAGCTGTTACTACAGTTCCATGCATCCTGACTGCCTAAATGGTGATTCCTCATATGAAACCAGGACAGCATGTGTTGGTGAATGATTTGACTGCGGATAGCATCAAAGATCAGCCCAACCTAGCAACAAAATGAAACCATTTCCAACAACTGATGTGTCAACACCAGAGAGCACAGGTTTAAGCTAATTGACAAAATAACCAAAGATAATTTGTGGAAAAGCTTTTCATGCGAAAGGTAGTTATGATTTGGAATGTGCAGCCTGATATAGAAATCAATGACCAGTATGTTCAGTTTGGCTGATTCTTAACTGTCCTCTGAAATAGCCCGAGCAATTAGGGATAGATAATGTCTGATGACACATCCAGTGAAATAAGGCAAAAGTGAGGACTGCAGATGTCCACTCTGATCTAAACATCCAGTGATATCCACATCCCATGGATGATTTTTTTAAAAATCAATAGAAGACTTCAAGAGGAAATTAGGCAAAAACTTAAAGGAGAAAATCTGCAGGGATATAAGAAAGGAGCAGGGGATTAATGGGATTACTCTTCAAAAGAGGCAGTACAGTCTTAACGGGCTGATTAGCCTCTATCTCTAGTCTATGTACAAGTCTCTGATTCCTCATTTCAAAGTACACACACACACACACACACGTGTACACAGACACACACACTACACGATCCCCCACACACACAAACATGCACAAACCCACAGATAGACACACTTACACACTTTCTAACTGTTGTCGCTGAATATGAAACATGACAGCATTTTCTTTTTCTCAGCCCATGGTTGGTATGAGTGAATGTGCCACCTCTAATCGCGCTCCCCAGACGAGATCTATAAAACCAGGACAGATCGGGGCTCACTACATCTGATCAAAGACTTCCTAATGATGAAACTATTTTACAATATCAATTTTTCAAATTTCCTAAAATCTTTGGTTTCAACTTATTGTAAATAAAACTTATTCAAAGTTCCTGCCTTTCAAAATAAGCCATGCATATTTCATTGAGCATTAATTATTATATTCTGCTACTGGATCATTAAACTCTGCATTGTTTATTTGATAGCACTATCTTAATGATATAAATTTGAATCTAATTTTAAGTGCCTTAAGCCATCTCTTTTATATTCATGTTTGAATTTACATTTAATTTTACTCAAAAGTGTTTCATGTCAATGAGATTTAATAGAACAGAGTTGAGATAGATCAATTTTATATGGTAATGGAAGAGAAAGCAGCGGTATTCTATTTAAATACAACTCAAATCAAGGACCACATACACTATAGTCCCCACAAACAAGGCAAACCAAGGATAAATTTAATCTCAAAAGTGAGCCACCATATGGAATCTGAACTAAATGGTTTGCTTTCTTACTTTTTAGATGAAGGTTGCTCGAAAAAAAAATCATAGTTCAATGAATAATTATCAACACTGATAGAATGAAGGAAGAAAAGAAGGAAAGAAGAACAGGGGAAACAAACAAGAGGAAGAAAAGAAAGACCTATTAATATTTATAACCAACAGACATCTCAAACCACTTTACAGCCAGTAAGGCACTCTTCGAACTTTAATTACTGTTATAATGTAGAAAACACGGCAACCATTCTTCACAAGCAAACAGCCATATGATAATGATCAGATAATCTTTTTCTTTTGTGTTATTGACTACAGAATAGATTTTGTAAGAATACTGGGTACAAATCCCTTGCTCTTCTTCAAAATAGTGCCATGGGATCTTTGCATCCACGCAGGTCAGCAGATGGGGGCCTCTATTTAAAATAAAGTTTCATCCACAGGCTGACAGTTCTGTCAGTGCAGCACTCCCTTGGTGCTGCAGTGGAGCATCCACCTTGACCTTTGAGCTCAAGCCCTCGATTGGGACATGAAACTTCAAAACATTTGACTCAGAAGGTGAGACCGCTAGCAACTGAACTGTGACTGACACAGAAGATGGCTTTTGCTTAACCAAATGCATTAACGTCTAATCATTGATATAAAGCTGAGAATTTCAAGATTTACAGTTCATTCATTGCAATATATGCAACCAAATTAAAATAGAAAATTAAGTAAATGCTTGAGTTTTCAGTTTTCCGATCTGCCAATGGTTTGATCAGCATTTCTTCAAAAGGTTGCTTCTATTTCTTATAAGCAGAGCAAATACAGCCTGGGACAAAACAATGCAAGGCTAAGGAAATTGCAGTAGCTTGGATGCTATCACATGAACAATCTACAGCTCTGTCGTGAGACAGAATCTTGCCAGTTGCAACTTCTGTTTCTACCACTACAGTATTTTATAACATTAAAACACAAGGCTGTCACTCATACACAAAGCAATATTTCACAAAGAGAAAGCATGACAGAGTAGGAACCTCTTCACTGTCTACATATTTCAAGACATTTATTCATCACCTTCCTGCCATAGCATTTAAAATGATATTCCCCCTCCCATATGTGCTCAGAAAGAAGTTGGGTGTTGGTAAGGTGACGCCTACAATTTCAATGTATCCTTCTATTACTGACCCACACAACCTTCCCATAAACTGGCAACGCAGACAGTCAGGACCGTGCACATACATCCTGAGACATCAGGTCACTATGGTAAAGGCATCACAATATTTTAATCATGACAGGAGGATCTTGGAATCTTAGGGGCACCAAGGGAAGTCTCCACTGGGGGTCGATAACCTTTCAACAGGTCAGTTGCTGTAGCGTTGAAACGAAACATAGCCATCTGTTCCATCAATTCAACTTTTATGGTTTGTTGACACGTCTGAGACCATTATGAGTGCTTTGCCTCTAATAGTCTGAACTCATTATTTATCAGTTCAGTTCAGTTTCTGATCAACAGTAACCCCCAGTTTGCATGGATTCATTATGGTAATGCATTAAGTGTCAAAAGGAAAGGGATAGATTGTCTGTTATTGGACATGATCAGAAGGCTATAAGACCATAAGATATAGGAGCAGAAATAGACTATTCAGCACATCGAGTTTCCTCTGCCATTCAATCATGGCTGATATTTTTCTCAACTCCATTCTCTTGCCTTCCCCCCATAACCTTGATCCTATTACAAATCAAAAATCTATCTATCCCTGTCTTAAATACAGTCATTGACTTGGTCTCCATGGTCCACTGCAGCAATGAGTAACACAGATTAACAGCTAAAGAAATGCCTCCTCATCTCCATTCTAAAGGGTCATCCCCTCACTCTGAGACTGTGCCCTTGGGTCCTAGTCTCTCCTACCAGTGGAAACACCTTCTCTACATCCACTCTATCCAGGTCTCTCAAGTATTCTGTTTGTTTCCGTCAGATACCTCCCCCCACCCTCCATGCTTCAGCAACATTTGACTCTATATCAGTTCTTGCTATAAATTTAATTTTGTTTCTTACTAACAAGGCAACAAGTGTACCCTTGGATATTTAGTTCCCAGCTCTGATCCCTTTGCAGACATGTGATAACCACAACATTGTACCCAACAATTTCAATCTGCACCACAATCAGCTCATTTACCATGTTTCCATTCTGCATACATGGACGTTCAACATCCTCAGTCCTGCATTGACTGACCCCCTTCTCATAGTTGTCATCTTATTTGCTGTGCCTGAAGTTAGATTCCTGCCCAGTTTCATTCTCTCTATCCTTATTAATTCTGGAAATATTAATAACCACTGCTTAGCTCTATCCCACCTTTAATTGTTCTCCTAATTTTCCATTCAACTGAACCCACCCCCATAAAGCACATCAATTCACAGGCAGTGCATCCCTCCTTTAAGTATTGTACTGATATTGTATGCCTCAGATTTATTGCTCCATTCTAATGTTTACCACTTGGAGTGCTCAGGCCTTGGGAAACTTGGCAGCTAAAGGGAGGTAAATTCTGCGAAACTGAGGTGTATATGTAGTTCCCTGCCACTGAGCTTCCCCGATGCTCCTGACTATTCCAATAATGATTGAAACTCCCCCTCTCCCACAAACTGAGCATTGCCATCTCACCACACTCTCCATGATCATCCTCCCATGATCACTGATCCTTCCAACACAGCCTCTTTCTCTTGTCTAAAATTCCATTTTATGATTTCCCGCATGCCTCATTCCCAACCCTAATCCTCTCTATCCCCGCAGTTTGGAAAGCTACGTGGTCCTGAGTCATGACCTCTGCTGCAGCTTTCCCCACCCAAACGTGGAGCCAGGCAGGGATCCCTTTGAAAGGAAAATACTCCTAGTCAGAATCCTACTGGAACACACCCTCACAATTTGGAAACTCCACTCCAGGAAAAGCCAAGGTGCCCAGTGTTTGTGCAGATTAGTTTTGGATTTGCAATTGTCGAACAGGCTCTCCACCTATAACTTCAAAGTTTAAGACTTGTCAAGCTCCATGTTGCTTGGATCAAAGTGAAATTGGACTCCTGGGGTACATGAGAGAAACCATAAACAGATAATGAAACTGACATAAAACACCATCACACTGTATAACAGCATGATGCTTGGCACTAGGGGAGCATGGAATAATATTCCAACGAAACTGTTAGACTGAAAGGAAGGTGTTAAGGTGAGAGAAAAGAGAAATCAGCATTAAAGATACCTATAGAAGTTGCCATCTGCGTGGGTATCTGCTGATACTAACCAAATTGAGTTATGGTTATCATCCCAGATTGTTTGGCTACCTGACTATATTGGATCTAAGTGGATCCCTGGTTCTGCTCCAAATGTACCATAAAGGGAAATAATGAAGATGATAGGGAACTTACATTGTGGATTCATGATAATGAAAGCACATAATGATGTCTCTGAGAAACATTTGAGGATCTCAGTAATAATCCAGGTATATAGTTGACATTACCATGCACTATTACCATCTAATAGGAGGCAGTAATGTAGTGATACTATCACTGAACTAGTAATGTAGAGATCCAGGAAATGTTCTGGGGACCCAGGTTCGATGGTAGAACTTGAATTCAATAAAATCCTGGAATTAAATGTCTAGTGATGACCATGAATCCATTGTCAATTGTCAGAAAAGCCCACATGGCTCACTGATAACCTTTAAGGAAGGAAGTCTAGATTACATGTAACTCCAGACCCAAAGCAATGTGGTTGCCACTTAACTGCCCTCTGAAACGGTGGAGCAAGTTGTATCAACTTAGAAACTGTCAACAAAGGGGTAAAACATGGCAAAACGTTGACTAAGGCAGAAACAATGCAAACACATCCCTATCAATCCAGCAAAGTACTCCTTACTAATATCTGGAGGCCAACTATAATTGGGAAAGCTGTCAAGCACAGGATGAAACATTCACACTCACAGAATCATATTTTACAGACAGTGTTCGAGACACCACAAGTGGCAGCAGAGGGCAATAAAGAGGGAGTTGCTCTGGGAGACCTCAACATTGACTGTGGACTCCATGAAATGGCATGGTATCATGGCATCATGTCAATTATAGGCAAAGAAATCTGCTGCTGATGACCACATAACACCTATCCTTGTTTGATGAGTCATGTTGAACGCCAGTTGGAGGATGCTCTGAGGGAGACAAGGACACAGAACATCACTCTGAGTGGGTGATTTCAATGTGGAGTGGCCAGCAACAATCCTGATCAAGTTCATCGAGTCCTAAAGGACTTAGCTGCCAGACTGAGGCTGAGGCAGGTGCTGAGGGAACCAGCAAGGGGGAGAAAACAGACTCATCCTTACCAATCTGCCTGACAGTACTGTCCATGACAGTACTGGTAGAAGTGACCACCACATTGTCTTTGTGGAGACAAAGTCCTACCTTTACATTTAGAAAACTTATAGCATGTTGTATAACACTATCGCTGTGCTAACTGGGACAGATCTAGCAATATAAGATTGGATGTTCATGAGACACTGTGAGCCATCACCAACGGCAGAATCAAACTCTAGCACAATCTGTAACCATCCATGACTATCCAGCAGGAGGATCAACCCTGGTTCAGTGATATGAAGGAGAGCTTGTCAGGAGCACCACAGGCTCATCTAAAAATGAGGTGTCAATCAGGGGGCTGCACGGTGGCTCAGTGGTTAGCACTGCTGCCTCACAGCACCAGGGACCCGGGTTCGATTCCAGCCTCGGGCGACAGTCTGTGTGGAGTTTGCACATTCTCCCCGTGTCTGCGTGGGTTTCCTCCGGGTGCTCCGGTTTCCTCCCACAATCCAAAGATGTGCAGGTCAGGTGAATTGGCCATGCTGAATTGCCCATAGTGTTAGGTGCATTAATCAGAGGGAAATGGGTCTGGATGGGTTACTCTTCAGCGGGTCAGTGTGGACTTGTTAGGCCGAAGGGCCTGTTTCCACACTGTAGGGAATCTAATCTAATCAGGTGAAACTGCACACAGGACTGCCTGCACACTAAACAATATAAGTCCAAATGACAGTCAAACCTCAGTTATTCCACAACCAATGGATCAGATCCAGTGTTTGTCATTCTGCCACATCCAGTCATGAATGATGGTGGACAATTAACTCAATGGAGGAGGAAGCTTCACAAATATCCCCATTCCTCAACAATAGAAAATCCTAGCACATCAGGGCAAAAGGTAAAAGTGAAGCGCTTGCAACAATCTTCAACCAAAATTGCCAAGTGGATGATCTATTTCAGCCTCCTGCAGTGGTCTCCAACATCACAGATGCCATTCTTTAGCCAATTTGATTCACTCCATGTGATTTCAAGAAATGGTTGGAGTAATTCGATACTGCAAACACTACAGACCTTGACAACAAAGGCCTATTCTTGTTGAAGGGCTTATACCCAAAAAGTCGACTCTCCTGCTCCTCAGATGCTGCCTGACCTGATGTGCTTTCCAGTGCTGCACTTTTTGACTCTGACTCTCCAGTATCTGCAGTCCTCACTTTCTCCTGACAGCATTCTGGCAATAGTACCAAAGAATGGTGCTCCAGTATTTGCTAAGCTCTTCCAGTCCAGTTACAATACTGACTTCTCCCTGACAATGTGGAAAATCAGGCCAGGTATATCCTGTATACAAAAAGCAAGACAAATCCAATGCAGACAAATATTGTCCTATCAGTCTACTCTCAATCACCAGTAATGTGATAAAAGATGTCATCAATCGTGCTATCAAGCAGCATCTGCTTAGCAATAACCTTCTCAATGACGCCAGGCTACTCAGCTCCTGACTTCATTACAGCCTTGGTTCAAACATGGATAAATTCCAGAGCTGAGGCGAGCATGATTGCCCTTGACATCAAGGTTGGGTGTAGCATTATGGAGCCCTAACAAAATTGGAAACAATGGGAGTCAGGGCAAACTCTATGCCACTTGGATTAATACCAAGCACATAGGAAGGTGTTTGTGGTTGTTGGAGGTCAGTCATCTGAGCTCCAGGACATCTCTGCAGGAGTTCGTCAAGGTAGTTTCCTCGGACTGACTATCTTCAGCTGCTTTATCAATGACCTTCCTTCCATCATAAGGTCCAAAGTGGGGATGCTTGCCATTGATTGCACAATGTTCAGCACTATTCACAACTCCTCAGTTACTGAAGCAGTCTATGTTCAAATGCTACAAGATCTGGACAATATCCAGACATTGGGCTGAAATGTGAAAAGTGACATTCATGTGACACAAATGCCAGGCAGTGATCATCACCAAGAACAGGGAATCTACCCCTCCCCTCTTGACATTCAGTGGCATTACCATCACTGAATTCCACACTATCAACACTCTGGGAGTTACTATAGACCAGAAACCGAACTGCATTAACTATATCAACACTGCGGCTACAAGAGCAGGTCAGAGACTAGGAATACTGCAGCAAGTAACTAACCCCCTGACTCCCCACAACCTGTTCATCTACCGAACACAAATCCAGAGTGTGTTAGGATATTCCCACTTGTCCAGGATGAGTGCAGCTCCAACAACACTCAAGGGGGTTGACACCATCCATGACAAAGCAGCCCACTTGATTGACACCGCATCCACAAGCATCCATTCCTTCCACTACGGACATTCAGTAGCCTACAGATGCACTGCAGAAATTCACTTATGCTCTTCCAAGCTTCCCAAACTCAAGACCAATCCCTTCTAGGAGTTCAAGGGCAGCAGATACATGGGAATACTTCCACCTATACATTTCCTCAAAGTCAGTCACCATCCTGACTTGATATAGATCACTGTTCCTTCATTGTCACAGAGTCAAGATTCCGGAATTTCCTTCCTAACAGCATTGTGAATCTACTTACAGCATGTGAACTACAGAACCATAGGGTCATACTGCACTCAAACAGACCCTTAAGTCCAGCAGTCCACACCAACTATGTTCCTAAACTAAACTAGACGTAACTGCCCACATTTGGTTCAGATCCCTCCAAACCTTTTCTATTCATTAATTTATCCGAATCTCTTCTAAACACTGTAACTGTATCTGCATCCACCACTTCTTCCAGCAGTTCATTCCACACACTAACCACTCTTTGTATAAAATTGTTGCCTTTTTAAATCTTTGTCCTCTCACTTTAAAGTACGTCCCCTATTTTTGAACTCTCCCAGCTGAGGGAAAAGATCTTTGCTCTTCACCTTATCTATGCCTCTCATGACTTTATAAAATTTTATAAGGTCACCTCTCAACATCCTACGGTCCAGTGAAAATCACCACCTTCCCAAAGGCAACTAGGGATGGGCAATAAAATGTTGGCCTGCCACTGATGCCCACATCCCATGATGGACAAAACTGTGGTAGATAGATTTCAATGTAAGCAAATACGAGGTTATCCATTTTGGACCAATAAAGGATAGATAAAGTACTTCCTAGATGGTATAAAGATAAATATAGTGGATACGCGAAGAGACTTGGTCGATTTCAGGTACAGGTGTGGAAAATACTCGACAGTGAATGGAATGCTGGCCTGTATATCTCAAGGACTGAAATGTAAGGATGTATGCTGCAGCTATACAAAATCCTGGTTAGACCCTGTTTGGAGTACTGTAAGAAGATCTGGGCATCACACTTTGGAGAGAGTACAACATAGTTTAACAAGAATGATATGGGGACAAAAGGGATTTTGAGGAGACAGTACACAAGTTAGGTCTGTTTTCCCTAGAATTTAAAAGGTTAAGGGGTGATCTGATCAGTCTTCAAGGTATGAACAGAAAAAGACCAGGTGGATAAAAATAAACCATTTCCGCTGGTTGGGAATTCTTGAACTAGGGGGCATTCTCGGATTAGGGATAGACCATTCAGGAGAGCTGTTAGCATAGTAGAGGTTTGGACTCAATCCTAATTTTCTCAAAAACCTTCTACAGCACAAAATGCTTTAAGTTCTGGTAACTCAAGTGAAATAAGTTATATTACTGTTGATCTGTTCTTTAAATATACAGCACTGAACATTCACTCAGTCCATGCTGTCAGCAGAAGGCACAGAGCAGACAGGTAGAGATCTCAGCAGATTAAACTCCTCGCCTCCTTTTAAAATACTATCAAAGAGGTCATCATTTGGGAGGTTTTGTGTGGTGACAGACAACTGAATGAGAGGAAGGCTTCCCATTAGCTTGCCACGCCAGCCTGCTGTTCAGGATTGGACCATATTCCATGCCATTAGATCCCAAACTAAAGTCTTTCCAATTTCATCCTTCCTCCTCAGCTACAACCTTTGATCTTCGTCATCCTTCAAGCCTTAACTCCTCTCCTAATTCCCCTTGTCATTTCATGTGATCTCTCCTCCAGTCCCTCATCCTCTACTCCTTCGATCTCACCCTGGCCTGTCCAATCTCTCTCAACCTCATGTCTACACACTCCAAAGACAGCCAGTCTCTCCATCTGGTTGACATCTAGAGGCAAAACAGGACTCAAAATAAAAATGGCAATCAACTTCTGCCATTGAACTTTTAACAAGTGGATGAAAGGGGCAATTCTGAGGCCCTTATGCAGGCACAAAACCCACAGTGGTTCAGATGCATGGAGATTTGTTTGATCATAAGAGTCACTTTCCAGGCTAAGGCAGAGAACTTGTCCTCAGCAGGAGGTCACTGCTGAGAAGCTAAGTAATCAGCCCCCAGCATATAAATAGATAATTGAAGTCAAATCTGTTTGAAATCAGCGACACAAGCTAAAGGGAGCCAGTGGTAGCGAAAATCTAACACCTACTGGAGAGCTGGGATAAACACTCCTGCTCCTTCTTACCCAGATGGCATTCCTTTCATCTGATTCCAGCCCTGTCTTACCACACACCATTCCCAAAACAACTCTCACTCACCGGACATCCACCGATATACCGGCAACACTTAACTCCTGTGTCACCTTTGAGAGGCTGCGGTGCATCTGGACAAGCATTGTCAATCCAGTGTTGCCCTCGCTGACACAACAGCACAGAAGCCATGCTATCCACAGCACACAGCCAGCCTTACTGACAGTCCTCAAATATTCGATCCCATTCTCTCACCCTCATCATTGTTTAACCACCAAGCCATAAACTCCACCTGTCCTTAAATACATCTCACCTAAACACCCTCTCAGAGTCCCTGCCATTCTTTCCATTGTGCCCAGTGGTCATCCTCACTGTGTCATTGTCCAGCTAAGGATATCATCTCATACAAGCAAATATTCAGCAATTGCAAACATGAGTGTTTATTATCTGCCAGTGAAAGGGAACACAAAGAGACTGAATCCAGGCTACAGTTTACACCCACCATTTGAACCAAATGCTGGCCTCTTGACCTTGACAGTCCACAATGATCCTCTGTACCCAGCTCACAGCTGCTGGAGATGGGTCTCACTTGGACAGCCTGTCTGCCTTGGACAGTCTAATATAGCTGAGCTTTGTCATCCGTAAGGAGAGCTTCCTCCAGCCCAACATCCTCAGCCTTCTCCTCAGACAGCTCCCATTCCCCGGTTCCTCAGCGTCTATCGCATCACCTTGTTGCTGATTCCAATTATGGAGAGCACACCACACTAGGAGAGTATGACATTATCTGTCTGGACTATACTCCAGGGTTATCCTAGACCAATCCAAGCTGCAGAACTGAACACTTAGCAGCCCTATCATCTACTCTGTCCTGGTCTGTTCACACATGTGTACCAACTTCATGAAGATGTTGTACCAACTGAGTGACCAACACATCACATCCAAAAAGAAATGTCAGCTGCATTATGACCCTCTTCCATTCCCACACCCACCTCAATCATTCAAGGTTTCATTCATTAAGTCCACCATTATACTTACATGTTAGATAATGCAGCAATGTCCTCCTCACCCCACAGCACTTGGAAGATCCACAAGTGATGGGATGCTGTTGGCCAACATTAACCTCTTTTTAAGTCATTGCTGCTAACTTCTCCATTGCTGAAATGACAATGTTAAATTTGCAAGCACCACTCCAACATGGACTAGCTTTTGATGCATAAGCACCTTCACCCTTCACACATTGAAGAAATGAGAGAGATGTAGCTGGCGTTTGTAACCACATGCTTCATGCCTCTTCAATGTCTTAACACAGAGCAGACATGGTCCTCATACTTTCACCTATCAAAGTGACACTGACACCACTCACCTTGGACATCGGTCCAATCATTCTCCAGTTATGGCAAGGATGGCAAAGTGCTGGCAGGGAATATAGCTCACGGCGAACATCAGTTCTGATCCCCACTTGATCAGCAGGTGCCCTCCCCCAGATTCTCTATGTCCCCTACTCTCTGACAATCTATTTTCAGTAATATCATTCATGTAGAGACCCAACTGAATATCACCCCTAGCAGTCCCAACTCCTGAACCCAACATTACAGCTTAATAATGTCCACCCTGCTCCACCATGCTCCCTGTTTGCAGACCACGTTAGTGGTCATTGCCAATAACCCTCTCTCCCAATGCCTACAATGCCCTCTGAGCTGTTCCACATACACCTTGAGTTTCATCTCATGAGTATCTTTGTTCCCAAACTTTACAAATGACTCTGCTTTCACCTCCAACAGTCTCCTTTTGATCTTCCCCAGCTCCCCAAACCCCTCCTTAGCGATCATTGGACAGATCTCCCAGAACTATATTTGCCCCAGATCTCTGACTGACTTTGACAAACAGTCCCTACATATGACTGAGCAGGTCCTTGACCACTGTCTTTACAGCTCCTCAAATGACGATATGTAACTCCCATGACTGCTGCTGCTGGCCTTCAGATGGACAATTGCTCACTGCCCAGGCTGCAGATCCCCTGACCATGAGTGTCCCAATCTGACGACTGACTGTGATGGAGTCCCTGAATGGAGTGCGAACTGTGCCAATGACCAGAGGTACTGGGATACCCTGACCCATAGCTGCACAGCTTTGGCTGGACTCAAGACCACCCAGTCTATGAAATGGCCATTCAGTTGAATACCCATATAGAGTGTTTGCCACTCAGGCAATGGCATATGCTGTAGGTATTAGATTGATGTTCCCCTGTACTGTACTGTACATCAAGGTATCATCCATACCTTGAACAGATTCCTAATAACAAGCATGACAAGCAGCTAATCTGTATTTCTGTGGAAAAGGACATGTCATTACAGCTGGGCTGATCACCATCCACTGTGGATGAAGTGCCAGTGAACTAACAGACATAGCAAGACAAAACAAGGCATGGACACTGTGACATGTAGGAAGGTGCAAATTGAGGCTAAGAGAGCAAGCAAGCAGCCCTGAGGTGAAGCCTGGTCCAATCTGTGGGCCACATGCCTGCCTGTGTACTCAAAGTGTCTTTGAAGCAGCCGCTTCCATGCTCAATGCTGGTGTGCCATGCAATGCAGGTCTGTGCCTCATGAGTGCCCTGAAAGTGGATCTGAGGCTACCACAATAATAGTGAGTGGTTGGCAATGTCAGTGGACGAGAGATGCATGCAGCTGGTGCCTGTGGATCATGTCCTGACATGCTGTTTGATGCCGAGTAACGCCAAAGTTCCTCACAGCCAGCAGGAAGCTGAAGTCACCCTGTACCCCATGTCGAGAATTCTCAATGTCCACTCAGTTTGACATGTTTGGTATAATAGGTCATTGAAGAGTAATGAGGCAAGTTACACTGTTCATAAGGCATTTAGCAAGCTGTAATCCTCTTTAATTGGCACCTTGCTGCTGCCTAGTGAGAAACTCACCTCGCCACTCGCCAAGATTCAGTAACATGCTCCTGAGGTCAAAATCACCTCGCCAAGCCTCCCATCTGATTCTACCATAGATCTCACCATAGCTAGCATTGCCCAGACCCCAGAGAGATTCTGATTAAAGTCTTTTACTCGACTGTTGAATGTGAAGAGGGTGGCAGCCACTTCATCTTTTCCAGGCAAGGCACATTTGATGGTCTAAAACGTTTGTACAGCTATTTATGAAAAAGAGAGCTTAATGTGCTGGGAATTCTTATGAAGCACAATGCAATAAATGCCTATCTATCCCTTCCAAAGACCGTCTGATCCAAGGAAATCTATTTTGGAGAGGTTGCTTACTTTAATTTTGAGAATTATTGACAGTGGCATAATTGTACTGTCACCGGAGTAGTAATCCTGGAGCCTAAGCTAATGCCCTGGGACATGGGGTTTAAATCCCATTATTGCAGATGAAATTATCATCCATTGCTGCAAAACCCCATCTGGTTCACTAATGTCCTTTACAGAAGGAAATCCCTTCTCTTAGTCAGGCTGTGACTCCAGACACTCAGCAATATGATTGACTGTTAACTGTCCTCTTAAATGGTCTAGCAAGTCATTCAGTTCAAGGCCAATTAGGAAAGGAAATAAATGTAGACCTTATGAGTGACAACCAATGCCATGAAAACAATAAAGCAAAAAACTCAATGAAGATATGTCAACAGTACTTTCTAATCATGGATGAACAAAAGGATTTGTGTGTCCCACTACACAAATCACTAAAATCTAGTGAATAAATGGAAGACGTAATCTAAAAGATTAATGGGATGTTGACCTTTTCTCAAGGACACTGTGCTTTAGTTGCCACCTGGAGTGCTGTATACACTTCTCCACGGCACATCTCAGAATGGATATATTAGCCTCAGGGAGGGTACTCTGATGAAGAGTACCCATTCATCAGAACGATACTGAGCATTGTCCAGATTGCTTCCTGTTGGCTTGTATTCCAGTCTGTACAGAAGACAAATTCAGTTGAGGCATTTAAAATGAAAGGAGAATTTGACGTTAGACTAAAGGAAACTATTTCCTTTGGAGGGTGGAGTCTAGACCAACCGGGTGTAAAGCTGAAGCTGCTCGCAAGCTCAGCCCTTCACAACTGAAGTCGGAACAGACCTCTGAACAGAAATCTCGAACTCAACCAACACTTCCCACCCCCCCCCCCCACCCCCCGCCACCCCTCAACCCACCACCACCACCACCACCACCAAATACAATGGTGGATGCTGAGACAAATCTAAAAATGCAACATATCCATTAGCTAAAGGTACAAAGGCAAATGAAGAAAAGACTGGTAAAAAGTGGTATCAATGAAACACAAAGAAACTGAATGAAATAGCCCAGAGAGGCTGAATGGCCTCTTCCTGTATGTTGGAAGGATGTGCATCTTCAGCTTATCCATTTACCTTATTCACTCTCCTTATTACTTCAATCTGCTTTCATCAAGCAGGAAGTCCATGTTTATACAGGACAGTGCAAACTCTTCCCTAATCTCATTCATTCAGAGAAATGTCAAATGTGTTTCCATGCACAATATTAATTTCTTTGTGAAATTAGGCACAGATTTGATTAAAAATGAACTAAATCAGTATTAATAAAAGGAGGAAAGTAGTGCTGACAGCCTAGTACATGAAACAGAACCAATATTGTTCTCCAATTCTCTATTATGTTATGATTAAGAGATAATTGACTGATGAATGACTATTGTTAGCTGCAGCCTATAATTAAGAATGATTGGATGTAAACTCTCAAAGCAGCTCAGACTACAGTGTTCACCGGGAGAGGGAAGTGAAAAGGTTATCTCTAATTTACTTTGGTACTAAAACTTCAATTTCCAAAATTACAGCCTGCCGCTTGCACTGTGACATGATTTATACCCTGCCGGCTTTCCCACTTTTCGCACAACTTTGTCACTGGAAAAATCAATTGAATTCTGGCTCATCTAAGGCATGTTACCCAAGAGTGTAATTTATGTGCTGCATTAGAAATTCCACGAGAAAAGATGATCTTCTGTTTTTGTGTTCTTGCTTTACCTTTTTATTCTTCAAAGAGTATAAATATCGAATTGTACAAAAGCTTTCAGAAGTAGCCAGTATGTGTTTTGTATTTCAGAGAACATAGTTAAAAGGTGGATATCTAAATTAATTTCACTCCAGTGCAATTCGATAGAATGATGTATGTGGGCGTACTAAACAAATGTGCAGAACTGTCACGATTAATTAGATACTTTCTGACAAAAATTGACCAGATTGTTGAGTGAGTTTAAAAGCGTTACCATAAATTTTATATATGAACGCACACACACATTAAGTTCAAGCCATACATTATCCATAAATAAATTCCTAAGTATTGCATAATGATTTTACAGTGGAATTATGAACATTTTTGTTCAGACAGCAATTTCTCTTAGACAAGTTCTGAAGATGGGAGAGAACAAGAGTGAGAAGAATTAAATGTTCTTTCAAAGATTAGGCATAGACTTGATCGGGTGAATGGACTTGCATGTGTTCTATGACACAATGAGGTCTCTTGGTAGTTACTTTTCTAATAAAATAGCTCAGTGCAGAATGCCAGGTGCCTTTCATGTTGCACTTTGTAAAAGAACTTTGCAAAAGTGGGGGGCTATAAGAGTCCAGGTAAAAGAGTGCAGGGTATATTGTCATGGTTTGGCCAACAATCATGCTGCCACCATCATCACCATAAATAAGTTACCCAGCCATTCATCTCATTTGCTTAATTTTGGATCTTGCTCTGCACAGGTTTGCTGCCACATTTGACAACATAAAAACACAATCGTATTTCAAAGGCAATTGATTGTTTATAAAGTGCTTCGAAAAGTCCTAAGGACGTGTTCGAGTACTATGTTAATTCATTCTTATGTATCTTTGGACCATTTATATATAGGAAGAAGACCAGGAATTTGGGATGCAGCCTTATAGAGGTGGACTATGTAGCTGTGGGGAGATGTGAAAAATCTCTTTGAGATGGGAGATCATAAGACCATAAGATGTAGGAGCAGAATTAGGCCATTCAGCCCATCATGTCTGCTCTGCCAATCATGGCTGATATGTTTCTCAACACCACGGTCATGCCTTCCTCCCATCTTTTTTGATATTACTAGCTAGTTTACCTTCATATTTCACCCTCTCATGCCTTTATGCCTTTGTTAGTTATCCTGTGCTGGTTTTTAAAGACTTTCCAATGGTCTGGTTTCCCACTGATCTTCACTACATTGTATGCCTTTCTCTTTTGCTTTTATGCTGTCCCTGATTTCCCTCATCAGCCATGGTTGCCTCGTCCTCGTAAACATGTTCCTTCTTCCTTGAGATAAATCTCTGCTGTTGCCTCCTGAATTGCCCTAGAAACGTCAGCCATTGCTGTTCCACTAGTTTTCCCTCTTAGGCTCCCTTTCCAATCAACACTAGTCACCTCCTCCCTCATGTCTTTGTTGTTACCATTACTCAACAAGGCCACACAGAGTCAGAAAACAAACTTAACTTCCCCTGCACAGCACCTTGGCAGTGAAGCACTCCTTTATCCCATGCAATTTCAGCAGGGGCCATCGGTAGTGATGGCATTGCTGAGTGCCAGTCCACTGATAGGGTTGGTCGCTCCAGGAAACAGGCTACCATCCTTAAATAGGTAGCAATCCTGGTGGTGGCCTGTCAATTGATTTTTGGTGGCAGAATTGCATCCCAGGTCCCACTGCCTGCTGCCTCACAGCCAAGTCTCACTTTTGAGCCCAGTTGTGGGAGGCTGTAAGCCTCAGCTCTTAGTCTGCAGTTTAATGCAATCATTGTTCTGATCGCAGATAGGGTGGTAGAGAGTTGTTAAAAGTTTTCCGAAGTCGCATGGAGGTGAATTTTTAGCATGGAGGGAGAGTGGAATAAATAGAATAAGCATGCAAGATCTTAAAGTCACTCTTAGAACTAGTGTGCTCTCAGGTGAAAGATGTTCTCTGATAAATTTTTTGGTTAGCTGCTCAATTGTCTCAGTGCAGTTTGTAGGATCGCACAGTGTACAAACTAATGGATTCAAGATGGTTACATAACAGGGATTGTGTTTTTACAGCGCAGGTATGTGCAGCAAAAAAATTTGGGTTATCCTAAAGGTCAGGCCTTTCAAATGTAATGTTATCTTTACTTGCTATTTTGAGAAGATTTTTAATATGTCTTCTGCTCCACTGGGACACTATGTCCATTATGATATCCTCTGATTGTCAGGATGTATCAGCAGGGTGAACCTTTGCTTATGTTCCTCTGTCCTCAGACAGCAAAGGTAAGGGGAAAATGACTCAAAGAATTGTATTTGACAATATCTCAGCAACGAAAAGCAACTTGCATTTATACAGCATGTTTTATGTCATAAAATGTTCCACTGATTTTAACAAGGGTATTATCAAGCAAAATTTAATATCAAGCAACAGAAAGAATTATTAAGATAGATTTGTCAAAGAAGAGGGTTAATAGAGAGTGTCTTAAAATAATGGAGAGAGGTAGAGATGCAATAGGATTAATGGAAGGAATTCCAGAGCTAGGACTCAGGTATTGAAGGCACAACCACAACAATGGAGCAATTAAAATCAAGATTGTGCAAGAGAGCAGAATTGGAAGAAGCCTGGGGATCTCAGAGCACTGTACTGATGGAGAAGTTTACTAAATGAGGATGTGAAAGATCACGGAGAGATTTGAAAACAAGGTCAAGAATGTTAAACACAAGGTGCTGCTGGGTCAGGATTTAATGTTGATTAAAGAACACACTGATCAAGGGGTCTCAAGGCAGAGACAGGCATGAACTCCTTACACTTGCTGTTGGAAATAAGAAAGGAAAGGACAAGGGAGAAGAGTTTCGGAATTTGGCTTGTTGAGGAAAAGAGAAATTGACTTTGTGTACAAGGATGATACTGGTATAGTTCACAGTTTTGAGAACATTGAGCTTGATTCCAATATTATTTCATATGGTCTGGCCAGATCTGATGTTGAATGGTTAAGCAAGATGTTCACAATCAATTTTCAAGTCAGTGCCTGATGGAACTAAAGGACTAGAAATGAGGGTGGTGCTCCTGAGACAGAGTAAATGTTTTAATGAGGTCTCAGGCATTAGAAGTACCAATAGGAGTGTGATTGAGCCAATGAGTAGCTGCAAAGATGTTGTGGTGAATGGAGGGATAAAAGTTACACAGTTGGAAAATTGAAATGTATCTGTGTATAACATGTAGGACTGCACTTTTTCGAAAGGTGAATGTGGAAGGGAGTTGGATTGGGAGGGGAGGGGATGAAAGTCGGGAGTAAGAAAAGAATGTGATCAGAGTTGACCTAATCTATGATTGAAACAATGTGCAAGATCAGTGGGACATCTATGAATATGGATTAGGGAGCTAATACAGATAAAGAGAGAGAGAGATTAAGGGTGTAATGGAGGGAATTGAACTCAGGACAGGCAACATGATGAAGAGCGATGAAGGCAGGACATACAGGGTAGAAGCTGAAGGATAAAAACACTTGGGATATCTCACTGACATTGTTGACATGGGACTTAGTTATGTGGTAGAGAGCAGGGGAACACTACAACTTGACAGGTAAAGCAGCAGAAGTTATAGGCGGGTGGGAAAGCTTCAATATGAGAAGAGGCTCTGTCACTTGAAAACCATGTGTCTATCAATGGCATAACATTGATATAGTAATCACTGGCCATGTCACAGCTAGGGGAGTGTTACGAAGGAAGATGCAGAGAGTGCTGTTGTGAGCTGATTGGGTACACAAGGTCAGCAGTGAAATCAATGCAGGACAGGAAAGTGATTGACAAGATTATTTTCTGAGTAAGCCATGAAGCAAAATCAGGAAGAGGAGGTTGGAGAAGTTAGTGGTCCTAAGGAGTCAACATCAGTCCCTCAGTTGTCTCTATGGTGGTTGCCAAGAGAGGCAAAGAGGAGGACTGCTAACTCGTCTTAAGGGAACCAAGGCTGGGATAGCAGCAGATGCTTAGATGATTCAATGATTGATGAGGGGTTAGCATTAGATTTGGAAGGGTAGAGCAACTAAAAGAAGGAGGCACGTAGACAGGAAAATAGGACATAAGGGGTAAAGACAAAAAAAGAAGTGGAGGAAAAGTCTCTTTCAAGGGGTATTGCAAAATAAATTTGCATATACAAACAGCAGTGAACAGTAAAAGATAAGTAAGTAAACCAGCAATGTCAAATACAACAATGATTTGGCCTCTATATGTTATACATCGCAATGTACTAAATTATATCTCAACTTGATTCCTAAAAATGATCCAAATAACTTTGGCATTATAGAATTAATACAACTTTTAAGGATTAATGATCAAAAATGATCAATCGTTCGTGCTTGATACCTCTTGTTATATTATGCTCAGTTCTACTTCCCAAAGAATATTTTTAAAAGTTTTTATTTTGTTTCGGGTGCATAATGGTCTAAACATAACATTCCAAATATGTGCAGGTTGGCCATACTAAATTGTCTGTCGTGTCCAGGGATGCGTAGGCTAGGTGGTAAATGCGGGCATACAGGGATCGCTGGGTCTGGATGGGATGCTATTCAGAGGGTTAGTGTGGACTCGATAGGTTAAATGACCTCTTGCTGCACTGTAGGGATTCTATGATTAGAGGAGGAGGAAGTGCTTTTTTTGTAAAACAAAAAATTTTCATCCTGGAGGAATTGGTTCTTATATTTTCCTTTAAGTATCTAATTTGGAAGCAGATGAGATGCAGCCAAGGATAATGAAGGAGCTGAGACTGGATTTTCCCGTCATCCTTAATCTCAAGGGTGGTGCCAGAGGACTGAAGAACTGTAAACATTAAACTCTTGTACAAAAAAAGGGTGTATGGATAAGCCCAGCAATTACAGACCAGTCAGTTTCAATTTGGTGGTGGGAAAACTTCTGGAAAACAATAATTCTGAATATATTAATAGTCTCATGAACAAATGTGGGTTATTTAAGGAGAGCCAGGATCTCTTAAGGGAAAAATCATGTTAACCAAATCACTGGAGTTTTTGACAAGATATCAGAAAGGGTTAATGAGGACAATGCTGTTGATGTGCTGTTTGTGGATTTTCAAAAAGTATTCATTATAATGCTGCTTGTGAACAAAGTTAGAGCTCATGGAATATAAAGGACAGTGGTAACGTGGATACAAAATAGGCTGAGTGATTGGAAAGAGATATGAGCAATCGCTGAATTATAAGCATCCAAATCACGAACACTCATACTAATGAACAAGAATCCATAATAATATTAATTTTAAAAACCTGACACGTGCACATTTGTTCATACTTACAAACAGTTATTTTATGTTGTACTGTGAGAAAAATACTTCCATACAGTGAGTAGATAGGTCTGGAATGCACTGCCTGGGAATGTGGTGGAGGCAGCTTCAATCAAGGCTTTCAAGAGGGAATTAGATTGTTAATTGAATAGAAGCATTGTTCAAGGATAGAAGGAAATAAGCAGGAGATTGACACTAAGTCATGGTGCACATTTGGAGATCTGGAGCATTATCAATAACCACTTCTGCAATTTAACCGTTTTATGACTCCATGAAAGCTGAAAACTGCTTTAAAATGAGCTGGTAAACTGAGACAAGAGAATGTTAATTCAAGTTAATGAAAAATTAAGTTAAAACACAAGATGTGGAATGATTTACCAGATAGACTAGAGGCAGGAAAACCCTTCAGACTGCATTTAAAAAATATCATTGTGGCAAAAGTGAGGACTGCAGATGCTGGAAACCAGAGTTTAGATCCACACCCAATAGGTGAATGGGGGTGGGGATGGAGGTGATAGGTCAGAGAGGAGGGTGGGGGAAGGTAGCACAGAGTACAATAGGTGAATGGGGGTGGGGATGGAGATGATAGGTCAGAGAGGAGAGTGGAGCAGATAGGTGGGAAGGGAGATTGGCAGGTAGGACAGGTCATGAGTGTGGTGCTGAGCTGGAATGTTTGAACTGGTTTTCCATCCCCACCCCCATTCACCTATTGTACTCTTTGCTACCTTCCCCCACCCTCCTCTCTGACCTATCACCTCCATCCCCACCCCCATTCACTTATTGTACTCTTTGCTACCTTCCCTCACACTCCTCTCTGACCTATCACCTCCATCCCCACCCCCATTCATCTATTGTACACTTTGTTACCTTCCCCCACCCTCTTCTCTGACCTATCACCCCCACCCCCACCCCCATTCACCTTTTGTACTCTTTGCTACCTTCCCCAATCCTCCTCTCTGACCTATCACCTCCATCCCCACCCCCATTCACCTATTGTACTCTTTGCTACCTTCCCTCACACTCCTCTCTGACGTATCACTTCCATCCCCACCCCCATTCATCTATTGTACACTTTGTTACCTTCCCCCACTCTCCTCTCTGACCTATCACCTCCATCCCCATCCCCATTCACCTATTGTACTCTTTGCTACCTTCCCCCACCCTCCTCTCTGACCTATCACCTCCATCCCTACCCCCATTCACTCATTGTACACTTTGCTACCTTCCCCCACCCTCCTCTCTGACCTATCACCTCCATCCCCATCCCCATTCACCTATTGTACACTTTGCTACCTTCCCCCATCCTCCTCTCTGACCTATCACCTCCATCCACACCCCCATTCACTTATTGTACTCTTTCCTACCTTCCCCCACCCTCCTCTCTGACCTATCACCTCCATCCCCACCCTCATTCACCTATTCTACACTTTGCTACCTTCCCCCATCCTCCTCTCTGACCTATCACCTCCATCCCCACCCCATTCATCTATTGTACACTTTGCTACCTTCCCTCACCCTCCTCTCTGACCTATCACCTCCATCCCCACCCATTTTACCTATTGTACACTTTGCTACCTTCCCCCACCCTCCTCTCTGACCTATCACCTCCATCCCCACCCCCATTCACCTATTGTACTCTTTGCTACCTTCCCCCTCCCTCCTCTCTGACCTATCACCTCCATCCCCACCCATTTTATCTATTGTACTCTTTGCTACCTTCTCCCCAGCGCCCCACCCCCTTCAACACCCCGCCACTTATCTCTCCACCCTGGAGGCTTCCTGCCTCCATTCCTGTTGTAGGGCTTTTGCCCAAAAGGTCAATTTTCCTGCTCCTCGGATGCTGCCTGACCTGCTGTGCTTTTCCAGCACCATTCTAATCTAAACTCTGATATCATTGTGACCCCTTTCTCATCCTATTTTGTTTGCAGGTTTTTGTGTTCCTAAGATGTCAATTAATCAATTATTCCATAGAGCAAGACATTCATTGTAGTTTTACATGAGAGAACAGTTTAGTATGGATTGGTTAATTTGGTTTCCACCGCACACACCACACTCCACCCCCCCCCCCCCCCCCCCCCCCCAACGCTGTATTGGCTTCTGTTTCCTATCATCCTCACTCTGACCATTCCATTCCACTTTCCTCCCCTCACTATTCTCATCTCTCATTCCCTTTCCTTTAACTCTGATTCCCCCTCACTGCTTTCCATAACCCTCCCCTCCCTTCAATCTCTCCTATTCCATCCATCCCCACTCAAATTCTTTTCTTTCCCATCAATTCCACTCCCCTTTCCATCTCACACTCTCAGCTTGCCGGCTTCTCTCCTTTACTTACCATTTGATTTCTTTATCTGCTCCTTCTGTTCTTCTCTTCCTGCCTCATTTTCCTCCCCTCTCCTCTTTTCTGTTTTGTTCAATCCCATTTGGTTACTTTTCCTACACTTTCCAGTTCCTTTTCTCCCACATATCTCCTTTTCATTTGTTCTCAGTCCATTCTTCATTCCTTCCCTCTTACATTTTCCCCTTTCATCTGTTCCCCTTCCCTTTCTCTTACTTCTATCTCTCCCCTCCCTTTATTTATCATCCCCTCCCTTTTATTACATTAACACAAATAAAAGGTTTTCACAATGTTGTTATTTACATGCTGGCCTGAACCTTTGCCCCCGTCCCCACCTCACGCTGGGCAAAACTGTCTCGGAACACTGAAATAGATGGTGTACTGGGCTGCAATTTCAAACTTCCCCTCTGATTCCCACTGTCTAACACTAGACCTTGTTGGGTAAAATGTTTGTGACTCAAAATTCAACATCTCTTTGCTACTTAAATACCTGCTGCAAATTCAAGCTCCCTTTACATTGCTGCTTTCATGGAGATTTACTGGGTACTGAAAGCCATGGGAACAACATCATATATATCAGTTCAGAAACCTGGAGAAAGCCTGATGTGGAATCACAAATCTCTTTGTAAATAAGATTAAAAACTCTTGCTAGCTTCAACTCTCATAATACAATGTTATTTGATGATTTCAATCTGTTGACAATGTGATTGCTGATCACACTACTCTGACCTTAAAGTTTAAGAACGCATTAACTTGATTAGCACCATGCGAGGGTGCAGATGCATTAGTTATCTTAGTGCAGTGGTTAAAACCCTTTGCTGCATTCTCCAGTATGGTGAATCAGATATCAAATATTGTAGGTGAGCTTGTGTTTTGATTTTCATGTTGATTTAATGCCATTGTAACTGATGAGACTTTAAAGCACTACTTCAGTATCGACTACCTATTTAACAAATAATATATTATAACATTGGTCAATCTTTCAAATCCTCATGAAATAAACAAAAACAATCAGTCATTTAAAAATAATTTGGTCTTTTACAATCTCAGGAAACTTTCAATCAAACACAGGCAGTGACAATTGAATTGAAGCAACACTTAATTCTCTTAACACCTCTTAATCACATTTAATTAGATAATCCTTTGACAAACCAGATCCCATCACCTTTTCCCATGGACTAGATGCATTAGTCAAGTTTGGAACTCAGCCAAACTTTCATAATGAGTGCATTAAGCTAAACAAATGTCTAACCATCTGTACAGCTGGCTTGTGATAATACAGTTGCAAGATGGCCTCTGATATTATTAAAAAATGAGGCATTCTTGCAATTCTCAGCAGATTATTTTACTAATTTGAAAATTGAGTTCACAATCAGCTTGATATTTTTAATAAACTAGTTTTCACTCATACACATTCATAGTATGCAGGATTCCCAATCTTCATTGTTTAAGATTAATTCTTCAAATTCAGCATTCACTCTCCACTCAGAAGGAGTACTGCAGGCTTTGTAATAATTTAGATTAGTTTTTGCACTTTGTGTGTTAATACAGATTCCTTATTACTTCATGCCTAAACTGAATGGCTCGAGCAGACCAAAATCAGATCTGATATATCATTGCTTGCAGTATTATTTTCTCAAGTTTGTATACGAATACTGAAAGCATACATTAGAACATGACTTGTTTTGTTTAAATCTTTAAGGTTTGAAATGCCTTTAGCTGATGCTTTAGTCCTCAACACAAAAATAAGCATTCTGAAAAAAAAAAGCAACAATTTGACACTCTCACTAAACTATTATGAGAATACAGGGTGATTGAAATAGAAATTCAGTTTTGTAATGTTGCATTGATATTATTTTAATGAATGGTCACTTCCAGAACCCGCATAGTAATGTGGTGAACAAATAAGATTCAAAACCTGCAGTCAATATTTGTCATATTATACCTTTATAATCAATGCTAATTTCAGTGCAATCTTAGAATCTATCAGCCTTTGAAAATGAAAGTGTTCTTTGATCACATTTTAATCAATGCCCAGAGAAATTTTAAATCAGCTCTGTGGGTTTTCTTTCTAATTAAGGAAGATTACTGGCCCACTCAAAGATTCAAGGTCATTGTGACATGTAAATGCATGTAACTTGCAAAATTTATTATTAAACAGGTCCAAAGTGAATTTATAAAACAGGCCAAATACTGCCACACCAGACGGACCCACAATGGGATGCATAATTGAAAGCATACTGTCCGGCTGCATGACAATACAGTATGGCAACTGCTCTGTGCAGGATCGTAGGAAACTACAGAGGTTGGAGTATACAGCCCAGGCCATCATGGAGGCCAACATTCCATCCATGGACCCCATTTACATGGCTCGCTGCCATGGAAAGGCTGCCAACATTAACAAAGACTCCTCGCACCCCCGTAATGATCTCCTACAACCTCTTCCATCAGGCAGAAAATACAGAAGCTTGAACAAACGTATCCGTAGGTTCAAGGACAGCTTCTTCCTGGCCATTAATGGGCTCTCTTCTTCTCAAATAATGCTAACGTTGATCCCTCTTGTAACCCTGTGCAATGTATGCCTCCATCAAAACCTTTTGTTCTGTACATCCGCCCGTACTGCTCATAAACAAAGCTCTTCACTGTACTTCGGTACAAGTGACAATAAATACATCAATCAATCAATCAAACAATCAAAGAACTACATTATAGAATATACAGTTAACATCCCAAGAATAGATGTAAGTCAGAAAAAAAAGGGGAGAACTTAAAATGCTTATAACTGTCTGAAAAGTACACCAAAATAAGTCATTGGAACTGTTTTCTAATAACTTGAAAGGGTTCAGAAAAGATTTACACAAATGTTGCCTGGGTTGGAGGGTTTGAGCTATAGGGGCTGTTTTCCCTGGCACAATGGAGGCTGAGGGGCGACCTTGTAGAGGTTTATAAACTCATGAGGGACAAGGGTACAGTTAATAGACAAGGTATTTTCCTTGGGTTGGGGGAGTCCAGAACTAGAAGGTTTAGCTTTAGGGTGAAAGGGGCAAGATTTAAAAAGGGACCTAAGGGGCAAATTCTGTACTCAAAGGGTGAAACGAGCTGCCAGAGGAAGTGGTGGAGGTTAGTACAATTACAACATTTAAAAGGCCATGGTTACGTGAATAGGAAGGGTTTAGAGCAATATGGGCCAAATACTGGCACATGTGAATAGATTAATTTAGGATATCTGGTCAGCATGGACACGTTGGACAGAAGGGTGCATTTCCATGCTATACAGCTCTATGACTCTGTGACTCTAGGTCCCCGTATCCTGATGGACTTCATTTTAAGATGTTGGAGGTATTGGCTAGGGAGATATCTGTTTAGTTTTAGAAAATTTCCAAAATGTATGGAAGGTTAAATTAGATCATAAAATAGTGAATAGCTCACTATTCAAAAAGGGAGAGACACAGAAAACAAGAAACTTTGAGAACAGTCGGCTTCTCACCTGTCATGGAGAAAATGTTAGAAGCTATCATTAAGGCTGTTACAGCCAGACACTTAGTGAAGTTCAAGGTAATCAGGCAGATTCAACATGGTTTCGTGAAGGGAAATCATGTTGAGCTAGCATGTGTTGTGAATAAATGGGAATTAATGGATGTACTATATTTAGATTTCCTGAATGCAATTGATATGGTGCCACATCAAAGAATATGGTGGAAAATAGTACCTCATGTTGTAGTGGGTAAAATATTGGCATGGAAAGAAGATTGGCTAGCTAATTGGAAACAGAGTATGCATAAATGGGTCCATTTCTAGTTAGCAAGATGCTACAAATGGTATGCCACTGTGCTTGTACCTCATATAGTTACTGATTTGCTGATGATAGATAGAAAAATAAGTTTTGAAGAGGAAATAAGGAGACTACAGAGATATAGACATAGTTGACATGTAAAGTTGTCCAAAAAAAAGCAGCAAGCCTGAGATTGGGAGTATTTTACAATTCAGGAAATACGGACAAAAAGTCTAATTAAGAGGGGAAACTAGCACGTGAGAGTAAAATTGCCAAGGAACATATAAACTGACCATAAACACTTCTACAAATAAGTTAAGAAAAAAAGATTAATAAAGATAAATGGATATCCCTTACAGTTAGAAGCATGGGATTTTGTAATGGGGAACAAAAAGATAACAGGAGAATTGAACACATGCTTTGGTTCTGTCTTCACAAAATAAATAACTTCTCAGAAATATTAGGGAACCAAGGGTCTAGTTAGAGAGCAGAATTGAAAGAAGTCAATATGTGTAAGAAAATGATGCTGGGGAAATTACTGGGGTTAAAGGCTGACAAATCACCACAGCCTGATAATCTACATCCCAGAGGATTAAAGTGGCTGTGGTCATATTGGATGCATTAGTGGTCATCTTTCAAAACTCTATAGAGTCTGGCATAGTCCGTCCAGATTGGACAGTGGGAGATGTAAACTCACCATTTAGAATTAGAATCCATACAGTGTGAAAACAGGCCCTTTGGCCCGACAAGTTCACACCAGCCCTCCGAAGAGTAGCCCACGCAGACCCAGTCCCCTACCTTATATTTTCCCCTGACTAATGTACATAACTTACACATTATGGACAATTTAGCATGGCCAATTCACCTAGCATGCACATCTTTGGATTGTGGGAGGAAACTGGAGCACCCAGAGAAAACCCATGCAGACATGGGGAGAATGTGCAAACACCAAACAGACAGTCGTCCAAGGCTGGAATCCAACCCGGGTCCCTGGAGCTGTGAGGTAGCAGTGCTAACCACTGAGCCACCGTGCCGCTAAAAGAGAGGGGGAAAAAAATTACAGACCAGTTAGCCTAACATAAGTAGTGGGAAAAATAATAGATTATAAAATGCCATGATGACAGAACACTTGAAAAGCATTAACAGGACTGGGTAAAACAAATATGGGTTTATGAAAGGCAAATCATGCTTTAATAATCTATGGGGTTTTTGAGGATGTAACTAGTAAAATAGACAAGGGAAAACCAGTGCCTGTATAGTGTTTAGATTTTCAGAAGGCTTATAAGAAGCTAGTGGGAAAGTTAAAGCACATGGGATGGCGTAATATATTGGCAAGGATCAAGAATTGGTTGACAAACAGGAAACAGGATGAAAATAAATGGGTGTTTTTCCAAGTAGCAGGCCATGGCTGGTGGGGTACCACAAAGATCAATGTTTGGGTCACAACTATTAATGATATGTACTAAATAACCTGAATGGGGGAACCAAATGGAATATTTCCAAGTTAGCTGATGACACTGAACTGGGTGGGATTGTGAGGAGGATCCAAAGAGGCTTCAAGATGACTTAGACAAATTTTGTGAGTGGACAAACACATGGCAGCTGCCGGACAACATGGCTAAATTTCACTTCAGTGTGAAAACAGAAAGAGAGAGTTTTATTGAATGCAGTGTTTGCTGACACCTGCAAGTGCAGGCAATTACACATGTGAGCTAACCCAGAAACATGCACATGTATGATTCCAGGCACCATATCACCATGTCAAATGTAAGTGTGACATTATATGCAAATGCCACATTGCACATTGAAATGTATGCACGTATGTGAAATGGGGTCAAAACTTGGGAGGAAGGACATAGGACAGGAAGGGAGAGAGTTAGGTGGAGGGGAGTGAAGTCAGGGAGAGTGTGGGTGAGGATGGGGGAGGGGGAGTGAAGAGGATGGGTAATGAGGATGAACAGGGCACTCCCAACCCCGACATCCCTTTCCCGACACCCTGACTGCCCCCTCTCCTAATCTCGACACTCCCAATCCCGACCTCCTAAACCCCCCAACCTTTTTGACTCACTGAGCCCTGATTCTCATCTCTCAAACAGGGATGAGGAGAACTTTTCACTCACGGAGAATGGTAACTCTTTGAAACTTTCTTGCTCAAAGGATGGCAGAAGCAGAGGCTTTCAACATTTTTAAGGCAGAGGTAGCGAGGGGGTGAACGGGTCTGAGGGCGAGGTGGGAATGTGAAATAATCAGTTCGCCTATAATCATGTTCAATTGCCAAGCTGACAATTGAGGGTGTTTTGTATGTTTGGAAAGCAATTAAACAACTTAACAGTGAGGTGCATACTCTAACCACAAATAGGTCCACAGGAAATTACATTACGCTGCACTAAACAGCTCAAAGCATCATGCATAAATCAGGTCCAGAGTAAGCGGAAAACAATCTAATGGCCTAATGGATTTTACAATTTATCTGAACATCATAGGCCTCGAGTATGCTTGGAATCAGACCTTTCAGTCCAAATCGATCATGTTCCCAAACTAAGCTAGTCCCAACTTCCTGCACTTGGCCCATATCCCTCCAAATCTTTACTATTAATTAACTTATCCAAATGTCTTTTAAATGTTGTAACTGTACCTGCATCCTTCACTTCCTCTTGCAGTTCATTCCACTCCCAAACCACTCTCTATGTAAGAAGGTTATCCCTTCATTTCCTTTTTAAATCTTTTTCCTCTCACCTTAAAAATACGCCTCCTAGTTTTGAACTCCCCCCGCCCTCGGGAAAGTGCCCTTGTTATTCACATTTTCCATGCCCCTCATGATTTTACTAACCTCAATAAGGTCACCCCCCCAAAGTCCTATGTTCTGATTGTGAATGTGAGATAAGGTTTGATCAACACAGGAGGCAATAAAAATCAAAAGGAAATAAAAACAGTTCTGCCCATTACAGTGATAACATTCAGAAGGTATATTGTCAAAGTTGTCACTGTACTCTCAACTGGGAATGGAACAATCATCTTTTTGATTAACTTGTTTCCTACAATTTATTTGTTTCAGTTTGAATGAAACAGACATTATTGTGGAGTTGTGATAGCAATTTTCCAATAATCCTACACCAGCCTCTTAAAATTGATACCGCCATCTGAAAAGGAACATGAATAAATCAAAAAATATCACAAGTGCTAGAAATCTGAAACACTAGCAAGAAAAATAAAACAATAAATGAATAGCAAGTGGGTCAACATCTGTAGAGAGAACAGTAATATTTTATTTCTGAGAGGTATAAAAGATGAATGGCTATACCAAAATCCGAGACGGCAAAGAGAAGAGTATGGAATGAACAAGCTATTATCAGAGAATTCATTTTCCAGCTTTTGCTGCTTTCCACAACATAAGGCCACTCAGATCATTGGCGCAATGGCAGCACTTGGCATAACTGTGTCCAGGGCTAATCTCCAACATATACTCTAGGGGATTTCAAATTAACTGTTTGTAGCCCAACAAAAAGTGAAACAACAAATCGCCCTCAGATAACCATACTGTTTCAATGTCAGTGCTTCCTACCTGATGGGCATTAATGTGTATTACTGAAAACAAGACATGCTGTTGAAACTTTTCAACTTACACTCATCAGGGAGATAGTGCAAAAATATTATACTTGCATTTAATAAATAATATTTTCATGACCACTGTCATAACTACAATGTACTATGGGCATTTTCAACTTATAATTTCAAAATGCACACAGAAGGACCCGACTCCACAAAAATTGTGAGGCTGTTGTAATGGAGCAGGCAGTGGCAGGACTGCTACTGGCTGGCTGATGGTACAACTTTATCCCAGGCTGGTACTCCACAAATAAGAATGGGGTTGGAATCTGAGAATTGGGTCCTAGCTGCCATTTTTAAACAGCAAAAATTCAGATCCATTTCATCTTAACCTGCTGCAGGATTAATTCTCAGCTTTGACTGCTTCTCAGAATGATTGGAAGAGTCGAGCAGCAATACTTAGCAATTCATGCTTGTATGGCATGGAGACTGATCAATGTACAGCCCTGGAGATTATACTTGGGGGAATGATACATAGTGGGGAACTTGAAAAAATTGAGATCTGCTCTAACATGGAGGTGAGCCCTTCTGTTAATTAAACCAAACACCCAGAAAAGCTTGCCTTGGCTCATAATCTGTTGAAATATGAGAGACAGAGCTCCCAAATTCCACAATTTAAAGAAAATAACTTCAATATATATTTTTTACACTAAAAGTGAACATTAAGCAACAACTATTCACAATTCCATGCCCCCTTTCACTTAACCGCACACTATCTGCCTCCAACTCTATAAAGATATGCTGTTCCAATAAGATACTTATTAAGATTACATCAACTTAATTTCAAAACCACACAGCCGCTGTCTTCGCCTGTGTCTTCACTCTTCCGGCTGCTGATCTTCCTGGGTCATCTCCTTTCTTTTTACTATGAGTATGTTTCACATGAAAAGGTCTCTTTGATAAAGAGTGTTTCTAATTTCTTTGACAGCAAGCTGGTAGATGGGCAATTAGCTCTGCATGATTTTCTCTCTCCATGGCAGTTACTCTCTGACCAATTTTCAAAATGTCCATGTTCTTATCCCCAAACATCGGATCTTCTCATTGGTTTAATTTTGGCAGAACAATAACGTCAAACTCAATTGGGTTTTAGTATCCTGGGGCATAATTTAAACTGATTGGTTAAATTCAAATTGTTGTCAAAACAGCAACCAAAAGTCAGGTCTCCATTTCACAGCCAAATGTTACTTATGTTCAATTTTCCAGTACACTCTGGGACTACCATCTAGTCATATACACAGGTGCGTGTAAGCTCTTAGTTCAGAACAGCATTCTCTCTTTCTTAAAGATACAGTACACATCTTCAGCTTCATAATAGATCATAAATAATATTTTCATGACCACTCTCAAAACTACAAATTATGATGGACATTTTCCAGCATGTGTGTTTTTAAAAAGAAGGCTGATAGAGCCAAAATAGTCAACAGATGCAGGGTTGCAGGGATGGGGGTGGGTCTGGGTGGGATGTTATTTGGAGGGATGGTGTGGACTTCATGGGCCAAATGGTCTGCTCTGTATGGATTCCATAACTACCAACGTCAATGCCACCAATGTCTTAATCTCCACTGCAACAACTGCACTGTTCAAATATCTGAACTTCATGGACAATTCAGGGACTAATCCATGCATCTATTTCCTTTTAAATTCTATCTGTTTGTTGCATCGCTTACTTCTAATCTATATTTATATGCATTGTGTTAATAATTCTGCTGATGATTTGTAATGAATAAACTCACTCTTTGTTTACTCCAGGAAACCTGGTTGCGTTAGCATTTTTCAAAAATATAAGTTCATTTTGGTCTAAGGTAAAGGTATCTATTTTTAAGTTGACTTTGCTGTGACCAACCAAGGGGGCAGTTTCATCACTATCTACCCAGGATCGTAAAAGTGTGGGGAAGCCCACCTAGAATTATATCAAATTGGGCAATCTCGCTCTTATGGTTTGTGTGTAAAAATATTAAAATATCTTTATTCATTTGTGATCGGTTTAAAAATCTGGCCATGACTAATTTTGTTCATCCATTCTAATCCTAATATCAGCAGAAGCCACAGGTTTGGCATTCATTAAATATTTTAAGAAGTATTTTAAGAAATGACATGGATACCATGAGTGAAATATCTCAAAGCAGCCACTATTTCTCCACAGGGATACAGAGGAGGGTGTTCAGAACTGCTGAACTACACCAGGTCACAAACAGCTATAGCCTGCAGTGCCTCAGCTTTTCTTTCCTCCTGGGACCTGTTCTGTGCGAGCAGCCTCCACTAGCCAACTATAGAAACGATTCCAGTTGCTAAACCTGACTTCAAAATTTCTACCCCTTGACGTCAGAAAGAGAATTTCAAGCAAATCAGATCTGCACAGTAGCAGAGATTAATTTAATTTTCATCTTAATATGTAACATTTATTCCTAGCTACTTTATATCATTGTGTTTTAATGTAACTTAATTTTCACCAATATTTATGTAATAAACTAACCTGTTATCTTGTTTTACACAATTGTTGCTAGTTATTTTTGACTTAAAACACTTGAAAACTAAAATTGGGCGACAAATGAGTTTATGCAAATTTGTTAATTCACAGGCCATGATTGGTGTGGACGTGACCCATAATACTGATCAGGATTTTCACCTCAAGCTTACAAAGTAAATAATCAACTTGCAGTAATTAAATAAGAAAATAATATGAGCCAATATGATTGTCAGTGCTTCTGGCTTTAAATTTGTAAAAAAAGTAAATAATATGTAAGGCAGTAATTAACCCTTTCAGTCAGGTGTATGTAAATTGACTTCACCAAAGCTATGTTTAGAGTTAGGTTTTCATGAATATCTGACCTCAGTAGTCTTGTGTTTACTACACTGCAAGAAAGTTAGAACCTGTACAGCAGAGAGTGCATTGTTCTGTATCTTATCATCTTCTATAGTTTACAAATATGCATTGTATAGCAGTAACTTGCAAGATTTTCCTGAGTTTGTAAGAAGACCCAAAGTGACCCACATGTTGCAACCTGTTCAGAAATGTTATGAGGCACCTCTAGGGCAGGTGGGATTTGAACATAGACCTTGTAACTCAGAGACAGGAACACTACCTCTGTGACATCAAACCCTTCAAACTATGGTGCACTTGCCTAAAGTAGGTTCCTTCTGAATGTCTGTAAAGCCAATTAAATGCTGGGAATTGGTATAAGGTGATGTCAAGCTGTAAAAGCGATTCTGAAGGGACCTTGTGACACAGTGGTAATGTCCATATCTCTAAGCAAGGAGACCTGGCTTCAAGAACCACATGCTCCAGAAGTGTGTCATCTCTAAACAGATTGATTTGAAAATACCTAAAATTCTATTCTGCAGGACAGAAGAATACCATATGTGTAACTTTGGCTCCCATTACTCTACTGAGCTTCTACCAGTAAACATGACAATGGGCAATACTGGATGCAGCAGAAAACCCTTAGCATTCAGTTGCTGCTGCCACCTCTTAACTGTATACAAAAGAGATCAAATTCACGAGTCATCAGAGACATGTCTATATATGGTTGGTTGTAATGTTTGTCGAGATGATGGATAAAGTACACCACAGGGGATGAGAAACTGGTTGCCTGCAGCAACTATTCATTAAAACAAAATTTCTGTGTTTCAAACAAAAACTTCTTCCACATTTTCTTCTTAGTCTTGATCAGAGTCCAGGAACTTGAAAGTAAATACATTTGTAAAGGTTTTTGACTTCATGGCAAAAAGGATTGAAATTCCTTTCCTCCTTTAATCAGGCATCAATTAAAATCACAAAGATTGTGATCTGATGCCCAGTACCTTCCTGTCTGAACAATTTATATTTTAGAAGAGAAAACATCTGTTACTGTGAATATAAGCCAGGTTTCGATGGGAGCACTGGAAAAGCCAAGTTGGAAACCGTCCTGGTTCTACAGACCACTTCCTTTCCTTGTCCACTATTTTCAATCCGATTGGTAGGAGTGCCTTTGGATGGCGGCGTGAGGCAGTAATGAAGGAGCGGGTGGAGAGACCAGTAGGCTAGAACAACTGCCAGCATCAACTGCCACACCAGTCCAGTTTTATAATAGATGTCAAGCCCTCAAACACTCACAGCCTATGTGTCCCCTATATGCCCCTCATATACTCCATTCTCCCACAATCCTACACTCTGTCAGTAGCCTCTGTAGTCACTCCCGCAGTATCCATTATGAACAGATATCAGGAGTCATATCTTTGAAATGGCAATAGAATAAAATTAAACTTCTACAATTTAATAGAGTTCTCCCTCAACACACATCATACTGAATTTTATCATGTGACAATACTATAGCTGTAAACAGGAACAAAATACACTTTTTTTTGAAGAGAGGTTTTAAGGTAGGGTTATTGAGCTATCTGTTTGAATCCAATAAAGTAAACAGCTTCTGAGGCCTTGGGTTTTTTTTAAGCAGCCTGAATGGGTGGGATCAAGCTCCCACAGAGCCAGGATTTGTAGGTTTAGTTTTTCATTGGCAGTTGTTGCTGGGATTTTGAAGTTGGGTTTGGAAGCTGCAATACTCTCTCTCTCTCTCTCTCTCTCTCTCACTCGCTCTGTCTGAGGTTTCTCTTGATGTTATTCCTCCTGAATTTCCCTTTCCCAAGGGTGTGTTTATGTGATGTTACTATATTGGAACAGTTACTCTTTAGTAAGTAATCTATTATTCTGTTAAGTTTTCCAGTAAAGTTATTCCAATTTCTTCATTCTTTTGTCGTATTTTAACTATAGTATATGAATAAAATGTGTTTTGCTTCAAGACTGGAAGTTTGACCAACTGAATTGCATCTGGAGCACAATGCCTGGCATTTGCCTATAAACTAAGTCTAAGTTAGGGTCTAGGCTATCTTCTTAATACACTTTGTGGGGATTTGGTCTGGTTTGTAACAATCATAAAACACAATCATCAACTTAACTGAATAGTCTATTACAAAGACAAATATATAGGCCATTTACTACATCTAAGATACATAATTCTGTAATAACCTTTTCTAATTGTAAGTCAAAATATAAAAATGGTTCTGGAGTTTTGAAATTCAGCCAAGAATTCATAACAGATCAAGCTGTAACAACAAACATTAGAAAACCTGAACAGTGGAGGATATGGTAACTGAAATAAAGATGGTCATGCTTTTAAGTTACTCTAGGTATCCACTCCAGTAAAGCAGGCAAGGAGTAAATGGAACCTTCCTTCTCCAAGTAAAAGCTGCTCAAGGACATTCTTTTTCAATTTTCTAGGGCTCTCGGTGTTTAAATCTTGTTAGGTTATTTCACTGAAGATCCTAAGAAATGTTTTCTTCAGTTTGAATGTATAAAAACAATCTCCAATGGGAAAAGTACATACCATATCCAATGCTGATCAATGTAATGATGCGCTTACTTATACAGAACAGAGAGCAATGAATAGTGAAAACACATCCAATGTACTACATGGCATATAATTTTGACACTAAAGTTTCAAAGTCGCAATGAAAAAATTCCAGGAAAAGCAACTATTTTTGGTTTCTCACTTGGGATTGTGGTCCTTACTGGTTCATGCCACCCATGATGTGAATCACTTTTGCATGCGGAATGGACTCAACTCGAATAACATTGCAATGGAGTAGGCAAAGGCAGGGCTACTACATGCTGTTCGATTACACATCTTTATCTCAGGCTGGTACAAGCTGGTACAAACAGGAATGGGTGAGGAACCTGGGAATGGGAACCTGCCAATTGTAAAGGGTAAAAATTCAGACCTATTTCATCTTAACCTGCTGTGGGGTTAACTCTCAGCTTTGAATGTGTTGCTGGAAAAGTGCAGCAGGTCAGGCAGCATCCAAGGAGCAGGAGAATCGACGTTTCAGGCATGAGCCATTCTTCAGGAATTCCTGAAGAACGGCTCATGCCCGAAACGTCGATTCTCCTGCTCCTTGGATGCTGCCTGACCTGCTTCTCCTAACTCTCAGCTTTGTCTGCTTCTCAGAATGGCTGGAAAAGTCAAGCAGCAATACATGGCTAATATATCCTCTGCAATGTTGATTGTCTCGATCACCTTAAAGCTTGATAATTGAGCTCGTATGCCATGGAGACTGAACACCGTGCAAACTGGAGATTATACATAGTGGGAACAATACATCTAAAAATTGAGATATTAATGCACATGATCTCTTCAGTTTCCCAGTCTTTCTCAGCCACACTCATCTGGGGAATATTTTCACAACATACCCATTCACACCTTTACTCTAAATTCTAATCAATGAGCAAACATCCTGCATCTGCTGATTATGTCATAACTACTATATATAGCAATCCTCACCACTAACACCACTAATTGCATGAGGCCATCTGTACTATTACTCACCATGGAGTAGATTTGCTGTCACCTTTCAGGAGGCAACCTATAGGATGCACTTGGTCGAGTGTAATAGAAGAAGACTATTTACCAATCTAACACGAAGAGGCTCTTGTCTTAAAGATAGAGTTTTTTTGTATAATTTAACAACATATTACAAGTTATACTAATACGATAGAGATTGTTACAGAGACTAGGAGGTGAACCTAGATTGGAGCTCTCACTTCTTCCAGGTTAAACGGTGTTCTGCCCCAACTCCATACAACATCATCATAGTGGGTACAGCTTAAGGCACTCCTTGGTATTAATCCTTCCAAAACCTGACACCCTTATACAGCAACAAGACAGAGAGGACATCATCCTCTAAAGTTCTTCAATGAGAAGAATGAACCTCCTGTGGTTAACAAAGGCAGTCAAAGAGCATATCCAATTAAAACTTCAGGCATACATAGCAGCAAAAACTAATCCTGGGCCAGAGTATTGGAAATTTTTTCATGAGCCAACACAAAATGACAAAGAAATGAATAAAAAAGGAGAGATTGATTATGAATATAAATTGGCATAGAATATTTTAAAACAGCAATAGCATCTACACATATAAATAAAGAAAGAGAATAGGTAAAGTGAGTGAGACATTTAGAGGATGTGACTGGAAAATTTGATCATGAGGAATGGGGAAATGGTGGAGAGTACCAATATTTTGCATTGATTTCATTGTAAGGAATAATATAAACATCCCGAAGATAACATACAAAAATGGTGTTAATGGGAGTAAACATCTTGTAACAGTCACTATAAGTCAAGGGACAAAGTATTTGACAAACTAACCAGGCTAAAGACAGACCTGTTGCTATGAACCAATGGACTGCAGCCAAGGGTTTTAAAGGAAGTGGCTGCAGAGATAGTGGAGGGATCTGTCCGAAATATTCCAGAACTCACTGGATTCCATGAGGGTTTCACAGGATTGGATGTAGTGTGTTTGGATTTCCAGAAAGCATTCAATAAGATGTCACATAAAAGGTTATTGCACATGTCAGAAGCTGACGGTATTGGGGGTAAAGTATTAGTATGGATTGAGGATTAGTTAACCTGCACAAGACAGAGTCGAGAATATGGTGCTGGAAAAGCACAACAGGTCAGGCAGCATCCGAGGAGCAGGAAAATCAACATTTCAGGCAAAAGTCCTTCATCAGGTTCCTGCTCCTTGGATGCTGCCTGACCTGCTGTGCTTTTCCAGTACCACACTCTCAACTCTAATCTCCAGCATCTGCAGTCCTCACTTTCACCGACACAAGACAGAGTCAGGATTAATGCGTCTTTTTCAGATTGGAAAGACATAGCTAGTGGAGATCCAGAGGGATCAGTCTTAGGTCTTCAGTTATTTTGTATCTACATTGGTGACTTGGAAACAGGAGCAGAGTGTCACATATACAAATTTATTGCTTATACAAAAAAAGAAGGGAGGCTATGTTGCGATGGAGACATATTGAATCTGCAAGGTTGAGTGAGTGGGCAAAAACTTGGCAGATGGAGTTTAATTGAGAAAAAAAATGCAAGGCAATATACTTTAGTCGGATGAATCAAAAGGCATATTCCTATTTAAATAGAGAAAGATTCCAAAAAACTGTAACACAGAGAGATATGGATGCGCGTCTGCATAAAACACAACATATTAGCCTGCAGGTACATCAAGTAATTACGAAAGCAAATGCAACTTATTAAAAAGTGAGATGTGAATCAACTTCTTCTCTGAGAAGGTAGTGAATGTCTGGAATTCTTTACCCCAGATAACTGCAAAGGTGAGATCACTGAAAGTATTTAAAGAGGAGGTTGATAGTATGTTTAAATATTGAGGAGTTGAGGACTATCAGGATCTGCCAAGAAAGTGGAATTGAGGCCTGAAACAGATTCCCCATGATCTTACGGAATGGCAGGGTATGCATGAAAGACCGAATAGCCTACTCCTGCTCCTTTTCTTCTGCTCTTATGTAATGTTCCTGGAAATATATGCCTGAACTTGGAAGATGAGGAAATGGACATTTTTGAATTATGTTAAAAATAACTGATATTGATCTAAACCATTTACATGTACTTAAAAGACTTACATACAAAGTATCTAATATGTGGAATCAGACAAGCAGCAGAGACAGTCACAGCTGAATATTGTATTGCTAAAGTAATGTTGCACTGGCCAGAATTATTGAGAATCAGAATGTATGATGCATGGCAGAATTTTATGTTGGTAGGGTTTCTTTGCTACTTGCATACAGAATTCCTTCTTTGGCATATCATTTTTTTCTTTCTGGCTGGACTGTCTGACTAAATCGTGTTCCATATTACTGGCACTGCTATGCTTCTGACAGTCCTCAGATTTACACACTTTCTGTGGTGATAAATGGAAACTGACCTTGGGGGTAGGCTTAAAGCATCTAGTATGTTTTACTTAAGAATACGCTGATGACATACATTGGGGAGACCATTGGTTTTCATGACTTAGTAGAAGCAGACTCCATTTTTATCTGGTTCCTGACTGTGCAAATTTGAAAAAAAAAACATTTGTGTCAGTCAAGCAATTAGATCATAACTCAAATAATTATAATGCCAATTGCCAGTGCATTATCATTTTGTGTTGTGCTTGTTCGTTTATCAACCCAACTGAACATAGCAACAAATAGGAGTAAACCATTCAACCAATGAGCTTCTGCAAATTTAATATGATTTATTGATGATTGAACACTTTCATACCTTTTACACACACTTTTCCCATAATCCTTTACACCATTAATAGTCTAAACTTTCTACCTTTGGTTTAAATATACTTAAAGACTGAGCTTTCACAGTCCTTTAGGATAGAGAATTCAAGATTCACCACCCTCTAAGTAAATATGTCTACTCACGTTGGTCCGAAGCAGCAGGTCCCTTATTTCTAAATTGTGTTCCTTGGTTCTAAACACTTCCAAGCAGGGGAAGAATCTTAAATTAAAGCAAAATAGTTCAGATGCTGGAAATCTGAAACAAGCACAGAAAGACTTAAGAAACTCAGTAGGTCTGGTAGCATCTGGGGAGAGAGAAACAGTGTTAATGTTGCAAGTCCCATATGACTCTTCCTAAGAACAGTTCTGAAGAAGATTATATCAGACTTGAAAAGTTAACTCTGTTTCTCTCTCTACAGATGTTTCCAAACATGCTGAGATTCCCCAACAGCAAATCTTACCTCCATCTATGCCTTTCTATCCTTTTAAGTATTTTGTAAGTTTCAATAAGATCACCTCTCATTCTTTGAACTCTAGGGAGGTTCAGGCCAGTATGTTCAATCTCTCTTCATTGGACAGTCCTACCATTCCAGAACCAAGCATGATGAACATTTGTTGCACTTCATAAGACCATAAGATCATAAGACCATAAAACATAGGAGCAGAAATTAAGCCATTCAACCAATTGAATCTGCGCCACTATTTAATCATGACTGATAAGCTATTCATCCCTATTCTCCCGCTTTCTCCCCGTAGTACTCGATCACCTTGATACCCAAAAAACTATCTATCTGGATTAGTGGTGCTGGAAAAGCACAGCAGTTCAGGCAGCATCTGAGGAGCAGTAAAATCGATGTTTCAGGCAAAAACCCTTCATCAGAAATACAGAGTGCCTGTATTTCTGATGAAGGGTTTTTGCCCGAAACATCGATTTTACTGCTCCTCAGATGCTGCCTGAACTGCTGTGCTTTTCCAGCACCACTAATCCAGAATCTGTTTTCCAGCATCTGCAGTCATTGTTTTTACCTAAAGAAACTATCTATCTCAGTCTTAAATATATTCAATGACCTGGCCTCCACAGCCTTCTGTTGCAGTGAATTCTATACATTCATCACTCTCTGGTTGAAGAAGTTTCTCCTTATCTCCATTTTAAAAGGTCTTCCCTTTACTCTAAGGCAATGCCCTCGGATCCTGGTCTCTCCTACCAAATGAAACATCTTCCCAACATCTACTCTGTCCAGGCCATTCAGTATACTGTGTGTTTCAATTGGATTCATCCTCATCCTTCTAAACTCCATTGAGTACAAAGCCAGATTCTTTAAATGTTCTTAATATATTATGCTTTTCATTCCTGGCACCATTCTCCTGAACCTCCTCTGAACAAGGTCCAAAGCCTATACATCCTTCCTGAGAGATGGGACCCAAAGCTGCATGCAATACTCTAAATGTAGTCTGACCAGAGCCTGATAGAGACTCAGAAGTAGATCCCTACTTTTATATTCAAGTTATCTCAAAATAAATCTCAAATAAAACTTCCTAAGGCAAATGCACTGACTGACTCAACCTACAAGTTTTCCTTGAGAGAATCCTGGACTAGAACTTGCAAGTCTCTTTGCACTTCAGCCTTCTGAATCTTCGCCCCATTTAGAAAATAGTCCATGCCTCTATTCTTCCTACCAAAGTGCATGACCTCATACTTTCCCACATTGTACTCCATCTGCCACTTCTTTGCCCACTCTCCTAATCTGTCCAAATCCTTCTGCAGCCTCCCCGCCTCCTCCATACTACCTATCCTTCTACCTATCTTGGTATCATCTGCAAACTTAGCCAGAATGCCCTCAGTTCATTCATCTAGATTGTTGAAAAGTTGTGGTCCCAACACTGAGCCTTGCCATACACCACTTGTCACAGGATGCCATCCTGAGAAGGATCCTTTTAACCTTGCTCTCGGTTTTTGCCAGGCAGCCAAGCTTCTATCCATGCTAGCACCTTGCCTCTGACACTATGGGCCCTTCTCTTACTCAGTGGCCTCCTGAGTGGCACCTTGTCAAAGGCTTTTGTGAAGTTCAGGTAGATAACATCCATTGACTCTCCTTGGTTTAACCTGCTCATTACTTCCTCAAAGAATTCTAGCATATTTATCAAACATGATCTCCCCTTGATGAAACCATGCTGACTTTGCCCTATTTTGCCACACACACTTCCAAGTATTCAGAAATCTCATGCTTCACAATGGATTCCAGGATCTTACCCACGATTTTCCATCTTTTGCCTTAGTCCCTTTTTAAACAGGAGTGTCACATCTAATGTGATTTTCTAGTGTTCTGGGACCCTCCCTGATTCGAGCAGTTCCTGAAAGATCACCACTAATGCCTCCACTATCTCTCCAGTTTTCTCCCTTAAGTTTCAGGGGTGCAGTCCATCTGGTCCAGGTGATGTGTCTACCTTCTGGCCATTCAGTTTTTCTAGCACCTTCTCCTTGGTGATGGCCACCATACCTAGTTCTATCCCCTCACTCTCTTGAATTTTTGGGATATTAAATGTGTCTTCCACCGTGAAGACTGACACAAAGTAATTATTCAGTTCTTCAGCCATTTCCTGTTCCCCACTATTACCTCTCCAGCATCATTTGCCAGCAGTCCCAAGTCCATTTTGCCTCTCTTTTCTCCTTTTCATATCTAAAGAAACTCTTACAGTCTTCCTTTATATTGCTTGCTAGCTTACCCTCATATTTAATCTTCTCCTTCCTTATTTCATTTTTTGTTGCCCTCTGTTGGTCTTTGTAAGCTTCCCAATCCTCTGGTTTCCCACTGTCCTTCGCCACATAATATGCTTTCTCTTTTGCTCCCTCTAAAGCAGTATTACCTTTCCTGAGAGAAGGAGTTCAAAACTCTACAATTATCCAAACGCAGTCTAACCAAGATCCTGCACCAATCAATCAAGATTTCACTATTCTTGTGTTCAAATCTTTGTGCGAAAAAGGCTAACATTCCATTAGCTTTCCTCCTGGCTTACTGCACCTGCTGGTTAGGACTCAGTGACTGAGTGACAAGGACACCCAAGTCCCTTTGCACTTCTCCACTTTCCAATCACTCACTATTTAAGGAATACCCTAGATAGAATAGAGAAAATGAGGGAAAGCAGGAGTGATATATTCTGCACATCTGTTCTTCCTACTAAAGTGGATGACCTCTCAGTTTCAAATTTTATTCCATTTGCCATGTCCTTGACCAATCGCTAAGCCTTCTGAAAATCCTTCTGAAAACCTTTTAACAACACACATTCCCATTGAGTTTAATATCATCAGCAAGTTGGAAATATAACATTTTGTGTCATGTACAAATCATCAATATATATTGTGAACAGCTGGGAACCAGGTACTTATCCTTCTGGTATATCACCAGTGACAGTCTGTCAAGGTGAGATGGAATCATTTATTCCTACACTTTGTTTTTCTGTCTGTTAGCCAATGCTAAATGTAAGCCTGCGCATTACCATCTATACTATGTCCCCTAATCAACCTACTGTGGGTGACCTTATCAAAAGCTTTCTGAAAATCCAAATATACTACATTCATCGATTCAAATGTCTCAATTTTGTTAGTAACTTCCTTAAAAAATCTCCAACAGATTTATCGAATTGATTGTCAATCTGCAAATCCATGCTGATTATGCCCAATCAGATCCTTTTTATCTAAGTGCCCATTTATCATGTCCTCTAGCATATTCCCTATGTCTGATTAGCTCCTTATGTTTTTTTTCCCTATCTTCTTCTCCTAAATAGTGGTGTGACATTTGCAAGCAGAAGGGTGTATACCACGCCTTGCCCAGTGATCCAATGTGCAAGGGTTACTAGGGATTTGGAGCCACAGGTATATTTCTTCTGCTCTCCTGTATGGGTCTGTGTTATTGGAGCCTCTCATCATTGGGTTTTACTGTCCCTTACCTTATAGTTCTAGCCAAATACATGGTCCCTTTCTTTGGCCATTTCACAGTAGCAAATTCTAAAACCACTGAGAACATTCTTTAGACAGTCATTTCCAGGCTACTTTTTTATACGAGGGAACCCCTCCCCCTCCCTAAACACCTAAATCCCCTTCCTGCCAGCTCATCCTGTGAACACCCTAAGCTTCACATATTGCCAGACAACACTCAATCCATAAATATGAGTTGTGTTCACCTTACCCCTCAACACTGACAAATGCCATGGGTGTTCATACACTGCTCCCCGCTTGAAGCCCAAATGCTGCTGCCCATGATGAAACCTCCTCGTGCATGCCTCAATTCCTAACCCCGCTTTATTGTATCCTCCCTACATATTGAGTTGCCCCCACCTTCACAATTTTATTCATCCCTACCTCTTAGCCTGCACCCCCCAGCCCGGCAAACAGAATCTCCTGTCTCCTTTCTGCAGCAGTCCCCCCCTACCCCACTGCCTTTATTGCATGGACCCCAGCCCTTTAAGAGGCCTAAATGGGCAGCCCTAGATAAGAGGTGCCCACACTTCTCACTGATGCCTGACTATCCACAATGGAACCACAGTGTTAACCATAACCCCAGAGTGCGGCAGCACTGACCCCGTTGGTTGAGATCACCATGACCAGCCTGACCCTGGTTAAGCTACTTTAGAAAGGCTGCCTTTGACATAATATTCCTGGACTCCAACTGAAGGGTGCCTTCAAGGACTTCAGAAAGGAGCACACCCCCATAGACATTCAGATGTGGCCATTTGCTTACTGCACGCGCTGAGTTCTCACTGTATGTAAGTTGCTGGCACATGCTTCAGATGTGAGACTGTCATACATAAGCCGTAGAGGAAGATGTCCATCCTCTTGACTGAGGACCGCTGTCAAGCTGCCTGTCTGTGTGACTGCACTAAGAAGCAAAGCAGGGCCAGAATGCTGTGAACATGCAGATGAGCGCTAAGAGAGTAAGAGCTGAAAGTGCAAGTCAGCAGCCCTGAGGTGTAGCCTGGTCCAGCCTGTTGGCTTGGCACTTGTCCCTGTGCACAAAGAACCTTTGCAGCAATATTGCAATGCTAGTCGTCGGTACACTCGCAATATTGCTGCTTTCATCCACTTGCAGAACACTTCTGCATTTTGCTTCTGCAAGTCGATCAGAGAGGTTCCAGGAGGGTTCTGAAAGACTGACAATTGTCAGTGTGTGGGGAGGTGTGTGTGATTGGTGCCTGAGATATTGTTGTTGAGTGTCAAAGATGGGGAAGCAAGCGAACTGGAGTCTTAAATAACGCTCAGACTGTCATATCTGGAATTTCCTAGTTCTATTATAGTAAGTGGGTCAATTGGAAGCCGCGTATTATTGAGAGGAAATTTGGTTTTAATGTGCTGCTCACAAGCAGTAATCCCCATTAACAGGCAACTCACCATTATTGCCTAGCACGAATCTCATCTTGACACCCAGAGCTTAGTTTGAAGTAGCAAAAGGTTGTTCTCAATGTTGATATAGGCCTTGATGGACTTTTCACATGATTCATTCAGATTTGTTGCTATAGACCCAATGAAGTTCTGCCCAGTGTTCACATTTGTGCATTTATATGATTAAAATTAAACACCTGATTCCAACAGAATTGATGTATCATAGAAAGCATTGAGAGTGATGTTGATTACATTACACACTGGAGTTCAACAGAGAGGCATTAGGACATTTGAGGACATCTGCCCTACTGTATAAAAGTGCTTCAAGAAAGATTGCACCAACCTTGAAATAATGTTACTATTATCTTTTTACATGAAAGGGTGTATATGCTCTGATATGGTCAGTCTGCAATAATAGTATATTTTGCAGTTGTATGTCTGAAAGTAAGATTTTCCATTCTAATTTCAAAAACTTTTAAACATGGATGATGAATTGGCATTGCAGTCATCACCGACACCTAGCAAGCTTTTAATGAAGCAAATCACTTGGATGCAATTTACACTGCAGTGTATTATTCATGAGCATTCTGTCCATTACAAGTGGTTTTCTAAATAGTTTTTCTGAGTTTTTAAAATTGGAAGGAAAGAGAAGATTAAGGCCTGGATTTTAGCTGTAATGGAGACCCTCCCTGTTATGGTGAAAATGCTGAAAATCCCTGAGAATTATCCCAGTGTGTCACTTTTGATTTGGGTCAGGGCAGATTTGTGGGCTTAATTTATGGGCAGTTCCCAGATACAGTTCCCTGTCCGTTCTCTCCATTTACAATGGATTTTGACAGTCTGCTTTCTGAGTGTGCAGGGCAGACCAGATCAAGCCAGGTCTGTCGATCAATCTATTCTGAGATGGCAATGATGGCCTTTTAGAGTGGTATAGTACCCCAGTGTAGATAGTTCAGGCTATCTTGAGCTGAAATTTGGATGCACTTAAATTGGAGATCAGGTGCCCTTCCTGGAGGTAGATAGCCCCTAGAGCCCTTAGGCAAAGGTAGTCTAATACCCCAAAAGGTAAGGGCTGGTGTACCCTCGAGACTCTGAGGTTCTTCCAAGGTTCTGCATATGAAGGTATACTGACAAATGGAGAAAAGCATATGCCTAAAGAGTGTATATGGGCGGCATGGTGGTTCAATGGTTGGCGCTGCTGCCTCACAATGCCAGGTACCCGGGTTCGATTCCAGCCTCAGGTGACTGTCTGTGTGGAGTTTGCACATTCTCCTCATGTCTGAATGGGTTTTGTCTGGGTGCTCCGGTTTCCCCCCACAGTCCAAAGATTTGCAGGTCAGGTGAATTGGCCATGCTAAATTGCCCGTAGTGTTCAGGAATATGTAAGTTAGGTGCATTATTCAAACATAAATGTAGAGTGAAAGGGAAGAGGAATGGGTCTGGGTGGTTTACTCTTCGGAGGGTCAGTGTGGACTTGTTGGATCAAATGCACTTCCCCAGACACTGGCATCTGACGCTTGCCAGTCTTTCAGAACTGGGGGAAAGTGAGGAATGCAGATGCAGGAGATCAGAGCTGAAAAATGTGTTGCTGGAAAAGCGCAGCAGGTCAGGCAGCATCAAAGGAGCAGGAGAATCGATGTTTCAGGCATAAGTCCTTCTTCAGGAATGAGGAAGGTGTGCCAAGCAGGCTAAGATAAAAGGTAGGGAGGAGGGACTTCGGGGAGGGGGCGTTGGGAATGCGATAGGTAGAAGGAGGTTAAGGTGAGGGTGATAGGCCGGAGAGGAAGTGGGGGCGGAGAGGTCAGGAAGAAGATTGCAGGTCAAGAAGGCGGTGCTGAGTCCGAGGGTTGGGACTGAGATAAGGTGGGGGGAGGGGAAATGAGGAAGCTGGAGAAATCTGCATTCATCCCTTCTGGTTAGAGGGTTCCTAGGCGGAAGATGAGGCGCTCTTCCTCCAGGCGTCATGTTGCCATGGTCTGGCGATGGAGGAGGCCAAAGACCTGCATGTTCACAGCATTCTGGCCCTGCCTTGCTTCTTAGTGCAGTCACACAGACAGGCAGCTTGACAGCGGTCCTCAGTCAAGGGGATGGACATCTTCCTCTACGGCTTATTTATGACAGTCTCACATCTGAAGCATGTTGTGTTCTTTACAGTAGAACACCAGCAACACTTTAAAAGTACTTGACTGGTTGTGAAGAACTTCATGACATCCTGGGATAGTGATAGGTGCTACATGAAGGCAAATACTATCCTTTGGTACATATTTTTTAAAGAATTTCAGAATGCTACCACTACCTTTTACCAATTGTTACACACTTCTGAGCCTCTGGTACAAATGTCAAATGTAATGACATTTGGTGCAGAAATTTCAGAACATTACTTTTTCACAGGCAAAGTCTCAAAACAGATTTCAACTGCCAGGAGACAGGCTCTGAAATATCAATAAAGATCAAATCTCTTTTTTACACAGTATGTGATTACATTCTAAGAAACTTGTCCATTGAAAGCAGGATATCTGTGGGTCAGAGGACCGGCTCAATGTGGCAACCACTAAGATCCATATCAAATGAGTTTACACTCAACATATTCACTGGCAGAGAATGACAGCCTGCACCAGCAGATTATGCAGTAATTTTCAAAGAATGTGCTCAGTTTATTTTTAAAAAGTCAGAAATTGCTGGAAATAGGTTCTGAAGAAGCATCACTGAGCCTGAAACATTAACTCTGCTTTCTCTTTACAGATACTACCAGACCTGTTGAGTTTTTTTCCAACAGTTTTTGATTTTGTTTCTGATTTCCAGCATCCACTGATAGTTTTTCAGTTTTATAGTCAGTTTCCTGATTGCAACTAATTCTGTTTTAAACCCATTAAAATCAAGGGACGTAGCACAGGGAGTGCACCAAGAATAAAAGAACAGAGAAGATTTGATAAATAAAGAAATAGTGGGTAGTTAGCTTCCTAGAGAAGCTTCACTGCTAATTTACTCACATATGAAAAGTTTGTGATGGCAATTTATCTGTCTTCTTTAGGCTGGAAGATAAAGTTGAAATGAAAGTGCATTAATGAATCACAAAGGAAGGCTAAATTTTCAATCAATGAGGCCAAGTAAACCATTGACAGGAACAGACAGATGAAAAGACTAGATTGTATGTAGTTTTGAACAATATGCCGTGTGATGTTACATGAATTTTGAGTTGACCTTGAATCTTGTGCACTTAAAGTTAAGCAAACATTAGTCTCTCTGAGGTGCAATGGAAGCACGATTGAAGTTAGACCTCTCAATCAAAGTTTTTACAATGTTCTCAATTGCATCTCAAGGCATTGAACTGCAATCCAGTGAAGCTGAATAATGGAATACTGTGACAGTTCAGGACATAATGTGAAGCATTGCTCATCTCCAATGGTTAGGTAATGAAGGAGCAGAAGTCGTGAATGGTTATTTTTAAGAGGTTATTATAGTAGTGAGATAAAAGGTGTCAAGTTAAGTACCATAAAGACCAGAGTAAATTTCAGTGTGTTATGATACAATCCCTACAGTTGGAAAGAGGCCATTCACCCATCAAGTCCACACTGGTTCTCTGAAGAGGGTATGCTACGAAGACCCACCCTATCCCTGTAACCCTGCATTTCCTATGACTAATCTGCCAAGCCTGCACAATTTAGCATGGTCAATCCATCAATCCTGCACAACTTTTAAAGGAAGCCAGAGTAAATCCATGTAGACACAGTGAGAACATACAACTCCACACAACAGTTGACCAAGGGTGGAATTGGACCCGTTTCCCTGGTGCTATGAGGCAGGAGTGCGAACTACTGAGCCACTGTGTCTATACATAGCATATATATCTATTAGGAATGTGAGATTTAAGACAAAACTAGAATGTTTCATTTTGTTAAGCTAATTCCACCATGAAATGCCCACCTTTAAAAGTGAAACCAAAAAGCTCTCATACTTCCTTATTCATAGAGTCATAGAGCTGTACAGCATGGAAACAGACATCTATGCCAACCAGATATCCTACATTAACCTAGTCTCATTCACCAGCATTTAGTCCATATCCTTCTAAACCTTTCCTAATCATATAGCCATCCAGATGCCTTTTAAATATTGTAATTGCACCAACCTCCACCACTTCTTCAGGCAGCTTATTTCATACACACACCACCCTCTATGTGAAAATGTTGCCCCTGAGGTTCCTTTTAAATCTTTCCCCTCTCACCCTAAACTAATGCCCTCTAGTTTTGGATTCCCCTACCCCAGGAAAAAAGTCTTGGCTATTCACCTTATCTATGCCTCTCATGATTTTATAAACCTCTATAAGGTCATCCTTCTATCTCCTTCCATCTCCAACAGACTGGGAAAATAGTCCCAGACTATTCAGCCTCTCCTCATAGCTCAAGCCTTCCAATCCTTCTGAAACATTTCATGTTTCATAACCTCCTTCCCATAGCAAGGAGAGCATAATTGCACACAGTTTTCCAAAAGTAGCCTAACCAATGTCCTGTACAGTCGCAACATGACCTCCCAACTCCTCAGCTCAATGAACTGACCAATAAGGGAAAGCACATGAAATACCTTCTTCACTAAGCTGTCTACCTGAGACTCCACATTCAAGGAATTATGAACCTGCACTCCAAAGTCTCTTTGTTCAACAACATTCCCCAGGACTTTATTGTTAAATGTATAAATCCTGCCCTGATTTGCCTTTCCAAAATGCAGCACCTCGCATTTATCTAAATTAAACTCCATCTGCCACTCCTCGGCTCATTGGCCCATCTGATCAAGGTCCCATCGTACTCTGAAGTAACCTTCTTCCCAGTCCACTACATCTCCAATTTTGATGTCATCTGCAAACTTCCTAATTTATACATTTAATGGTAAGGTCCTCAGGAATGTTGCTGAACAAAGAGACCTTGGAGTGCAGATTCTTAGCTCCTTGAAAGTAGAGTCACAGGTAGATAGGATAGTGAAGAAGGTGTTTGATATGCTTTCCTTTATTGGTCAGAGCATTGACTAGAGGAGTTGAGAGGTCATGTTACGGCTGTATAGATCATTGGTTAGGCCGCTTTTGGAATATTGCATGCAATTATGATCTCCTTCCTATCTGAAAGATGTTGTGAAATGTGAAAAAGTTCAGAAAAGATTTACAAGAATGTTGACAGGGTTGGAGATTTGAGCTATAGGCAGAGGCTGAATAAGCTGGGGCTGTTTTCCCTGGAGCGTCAGAGGCTGAGGGGTGATCTTATAAAGCTTTATAAAATCATGAGGGGTGTGAATAGGATAAATAGAGAAGGTCTTTTCCCTGGGGTGGGTGAGTCCAGAACTAGAGGGCATAGATTTATGGTGAGAAGGGAAAGATATAAAAGGAACCTAAGGGACACCTTTTTCACACTGAGGGTAGTATGTGCATAGGATGAACTGCCAAAGGAAGTGGTGGAGGCTGGTACAATTTCAACATTTAAAAGGCATCTGGATGTGCATAATGAATAGGAAGGGTTTAGAGAGAGATGGGCCAAGTGCTGGCAAATGGGACTAGATGAGGTTAGGATATCTGGTTGGAATGGACAAGTTGGAGCAAAGGGTCTATTTCAGTGCTGTACATTTCTATGACTCTATAACTCCTTTGTTCACAGACAAATAATTTATATAAGTTATGTAAAGCAGTGGACACAGCACCGATCCTAGTGGCACACCACTAGTCAAAAAGCAACCCTCCACCACCACCCTCTATCTTGTACCTTCAAGCCAGTTCTGTATCCAAATGGCTATTTCTCCCTTATTCCATGTGATTTAACCTTGCTAACCAGATTCCCATGAGGAACCTTGTCAAACAACATACTGAATTCCATGTAAATCACATCAATTGCTTTGCCCTTATCGATCTTCTTCATTTCCTTTTCAAAAAAAACTCAATCAAGCGAGAAACAATTTCCCATGCGCAAAGTCATGTTGACTATCTCTAATTAGTCCTTGCCTTTCCAAATCCACGTTAGTCCTGTCTCTCAGGATTCCCTCCAACAACTTGCCCACCACTGATTCAGGTGGTATTGAAATTAAACATCTAGTCATTTTAGGAATTTAAAAAGGTTTGAACATTAGAAATGTCTTTCTGCAAAACCCGTCATAATAAAATAGCCTTGCTATCTCTCCTAACCAAGTGTTAAACAATGCTAAACCTCAACTAATGACAGCATGTGTGAGCTCAGAACTCATCCACCATTCATAGAGAGCTCCTTGTGTAAAGGAAATGTCAGAGTGCTTTAAAAGAAAGAATTTGCATTTACATAGTGACTTTCATGGCTTTAGCATTTCCCAAAACAGTTTAGAACTAATTACGCACTTCTTAGGCATAATTACTATTGTACAATAAGAAACACAGCAACCCATTTGCCCACAGCAAACTCTCATAAGCAAGAACATGATGATGAGCAGATAATCTGTTTTGGTCATTCTGGTTCAGAGATAACTTTGGTCTAGGATAGAAAGGAGAAAGCTTCTGTTCTTTTTAGAGAATCGTGCAATGGTACAGGAACCACTGAGGACAGACAGGCCTCAGTTTTAGCACTTTAACAGACCAGCACTACTTCAGTACAGCACTGGATTGTTAGTTCAGATCCCATGCTGAAGTCTCTGGGGAAGAACCTGAATCCATAACCTTCTGACTGAGGCAGGAGCATCACCATTGAACCAGAGCGAACAAAAGTGGGGACTGGCAGAAGAGATTTGACATCCATCAAGAAGCGAGTGATTTTTTTGATGTAAATCTGAGCACATTTGAAGAGCCAGGCTGTTAGGATGCTTTGGCAGGGAAGCATATGAAAGAGCTATGTGATTTAAGGAGAGAATTCAAGGGCATAGAACATAGAACAATACAGCGCAGAACACGCCCTTCGACCCTCGATGTTGCGCCGACCTGTGAACTATTCTCAGCTCATCCCCCTACACTATCCCAAAATCATCCATGTGCTTATCTAAAGATTGTTTAAATCTCCCTAATGTGGCTGAGAAATTTGAATGTGGCTGTTGGCTGAAAATTTGAACACAGCTGCTGGAATATAAATAGTTAACGAGGAACGTGATGAAAGGCCTGAAGCCAAAACATTAGCAAGCGTGCTACAAATGGAAGTCTTCCCTCAGCCATAAAGAGCAGGATTTGGTTCGTTATGGACAGAAATCTGAAATTATACAGAAGTCCTGTGAAATAGCAAAGGTACTTTATCTGATTGTTAACTTTCTCTGATACTATAAGTTCATATTAGATTAGTGGTTTGAAACGGGGATAGTGTAGGAAAGTGATGTTAAAGTAAAAGATCAGCCATAATCTTACTAATTAGCAAAGCAGGCCTAGATAGCTGAATAAACCTAGTCCTGCTTCTACTGTTTACATTTTTCATAAAATTGCAACGTGGTCTGTAACATACCGATAACAAAGCAAACATCAAAACAAGCAAATGAGTTGCTTGAGCTTGTGAAATATCTGTTGTTACTATTGTTTTTATCATTTGAGCCTCAGTCTAATTTGGCTCACCATATCAATTCCATCACCCATGTGTTGATCATGTGATACACTATCTGTTTCACTAGACCAGCTGTTGTACAACTTCCATGTAAAGAAAAAATGCTTCACTGTTCAATTTTGAAAATATACCACAATATAGCAACTCGGTTTTTATTTGCTTCATTATATTCAATCTGAATACAATGAAAAGTGTTCAAATAAAAATTCTGATAATTTCAGGCAGATTTCCCTGGTTTCTGTAAAACAGGCAAGTTTCCTCTCTTGAATATATTTACAATTTGGCTGGAAACAACAAAGCCAGTAAGTCTTCCTGCTAAGTATCCCACAGCTGGCAACAGTACTGAAGATTTGCACTCCACAACTCACCACACCACCAGCCAAGCTGTTCCAAGCTACACCTCTGGCATCCACCTGACAATATGGAAAAGAGCCTGGATATGTTCCAATACAGAAAAAGCTAAACAATCCAATCTGGCTAATTTCTGACCAGCACAAGAATCAGGAATCACTGAACTGCTTTCCCAGTTTCTCTCTCTATCCATGGAAACTGTGCTTTCTTTTGGGTATGTGTGCATGTGCATGTGTGTCTGGGTGTCCATTACCTGTGTGTTTGTGTCTGTCTGTATCTATGTCTGTGTGTAAGTGTGTGTGTCTGTGTATGTGTATCTGTGTATTTAAAGAGGAGTTATAAAGTCATACAGCACGGAAACAGACCCTTCGGTCCAACCAGTCCATATTGACCATGATCCCAAACTAAACAAGTCGAACCTGCCTGGGCTTGGCCCATATCCCTCCAAACATTTATTTATGTTCTTATTGTGTACATATCTTTGACATGTTGAACTGTATCTACATCCACTACTTACTCTGGAAGGTCATTCCACACATAAACCACTCGCTCAGTAAAAACCTTATTCCTGTGTCTTTTTTAAACTTTCTCCTCTCACCTTCAAAATATGCCCCGAGTCTTGAAACTTCCCCACCCTCAGGAAGAGATACCTGCTATTCACCTTGTCTGTACCCCTCATCATTTTATTAACCTGATAAGGTCACTTCTCAACCTCCTATGCTCCAGTGAAAAAAGTTCATAAGAGGATTTGAGTCTCAGCTAGTTGGGTTATATACTGATGGTTCATAACTGTTTATCTGTAACTGGAGTCCATTGACTTGTAATTCTTGTGTAGTACAGAAACCTAGTCCATGCTTTCTGTCAACCTGGGTCTGAAAGTCAGATCAATTGGGGTCTTCTGCATATTTTTAAAAATCTTACACTTTTGCGATGATTCCAGGAATGGCAGGATATGACTTTCAGCACTCTACGCTAGTAAGACATGACAATACTGTGGCTGCAAGAACAGGTCAGAAGTTAGGAATCCTGCAGAGAGTAACTTAACTCCTGACTTCCCAAAACCTGTCCACCATCTACAAGGCACAAGTCAGGAGTCTAACAGAATACTGTCTGAATGAGTAAAGCTCCAACACTCAACTAGCTTTACATCAAAGATAAAGCAGGCCATTTGATTGGCACTACATCCACAAGCATTCACGCTCTCCATCACTGTTGCTCAGTAGTAGCAGTATGTACTATTATCAAGACACACTGCAGGAAGGTGCCTTTGACTGCAACTTCCAAAACCATTACCACTATCATAAAGGATGAGAAAGGCAGCCCATGCTCCAGGTACTGTAATTTTACCCACAAAGTCACTCACTGTCCATATTTCCATTTCACAATTTCTTCAATGTCACTGGGTCAAAACCATGAAATTTCTTTTCTGTACCTGCATCACCAGCAGATCAAGAAATCAACTCATCACCACCATCTCAAGTACAGTTAGGGATGGGCAATGAATGCTGGCAGAGATAACTCTCAAACAATGATTACAGTATCATTGCAATTGTTTTCATTTATACTGAAACTCCAAAAGGGCTTCATAAATTGGCTTGTAGACACCACATGTCAAGTCAGGAAAGATTAAAATTGGTGACTGTAGTGTTCAATTGATTTGTGTTCAATTATTTCTGTCTGCTAAGAGATCCATGTTCATTGTGCTTGATTGATTTAGTCTGGATATTGATTCGGAGAAAAGTAAAATTAAGCAACCACCACAGAAGGAGCTGAAGTTCTTGCGCATGTAGAAACTAATGACATCTTTGCATTGCTCTGAGACAAAATAAAAACTGTGCCATGAACAGCCAAAAGCTTTGATGAAAAACAGGTTCCAGTGAGGTTTTCAAAAGAGAAGAAAAATTGAGACGCAGAAGTTTAAAGATGAAAGCAAAAAATGCATGAAGGTGGCAAAGGTTTTGCCAGCTGTAGTAGTATGAAAGAAGATGGGTAATACAGAAGGGTTCAAAGAGAAGGAAACATAGGACTGAAGGAGATTGGACAAATAGTGAGTAGTAGAACCTGTGTCCCTGAAGTTGAGGAAAGTCTTGCTTTATCTGTCAGGTACTTAATTACATTTGAGACCTCAATCTGTGATTTTCACCATAATATTTTTAGGCTCTCAGAATCGCAAAATGTTTGCAGATAAGGACCTACAAAATAAACAAAATTTCAGTACTCTGCAGGATTGAAAAGAATAACACACTTTTAATCAACATAGCACCAGAAAGCAATTATTAAACTAGTAAGCATATTCAAATCCATGAGCTGAATAAATATACATAATTCAAAAAACTATACACATAATATCTCTATTAGACCAGCAAAAGGGATTCGGTACAGACACACTGACTGTTCTACCACTGATCATCAAAGTCAAAACAAATCAAAAACACAAAACTAACAACTGCCAGAAAATTGAAAGAGAAACTGAAAAAGCTGGAAGCATATGATGATAGCGCAGTGAAGAAATAGATAAGTTAATGATTTCAAGAACTAATACCTTCTGAAAACTGAGAAAAGTGAACAAGCATTTTGTTTTTCCTCTGGTACCTATTCACCTTAACTTTCTTGGATTACTTTCAGCTTTCTTAGCTATTCACAATTATTTTGTTCCTCTAATGCCTTTAATGCTACGTGTCTGATGTAAAAAAAAGTCTTCTGACAACCCTGTTATCCTTTCGATGCTACAAACACTATATTTAGTAGCATCTAAATATGTTACAGGTTACAATTCATCCCTCCCCTTGATACCTCCTGTCTTTTTGCCCTTTCCCCTCAACATTATTTCCATTCTATTAAAATTATGCTATGTTTCATGTTTTTCCCATTTTCATCAAGTTACTGGGTTTTTGGTATGTCCTCTCCACAAGATATGAACTGATTTGCTCTTGGTCTTCTGCATTTTCATGCTTTGACCTAAATTTGAATACAGAAAATCCCACCATTAATCTCCCGTTAGAAAGCATATTGTTAGAAAGATTTATAATCAAAAGGCTGCACTTGCTGATTCCCGGGAACATATACTTTTGCTTCGATCTTTCTTGAATATATTTAAACAAAGAGCGAGAAATACCTAACAACTAAAAAAACAAAAGAGTGAACGATGTTAGAAAACTCAGTAGGAATTTAATATTAGTTTAATATTGTACACACATATAAAATCAAACAAGATGGAAAGAGACCATTCAGTCCATCTTGCCCAAGTTGGTTCCTTGAATGATAATACAATTAATCTGTCCCTTGCTCTTTAGTCATAATCTTGTGATTTTTTTTTGTTCTTTTTCAACAACTTACCCAATGCTGTTTTGAAGTTTTCTGTTAAATCTGTCACTAGCACCTTTTAAGGCAACACACTGATGCATTCGTTCTTCATTCTTTCATGGGATATGGGCATCAATGCCAAGAGGGCATTTCAGAGGGCAGCTAAGAGCCAACCACACTGTCATGGATGTGGAGCCATGTATGACCGGACAAGGCAAAGATGGCAGCTTTCCTTCCCTGAAGGCCAGGTGGGTTTTGAGAACGATTGATGATAGTTGTCATGGTTAGCTTTACTAAGCCAAATCTTCAATTCTAGATTTTTAAAAACATAAATTTAAATTCTGCCTGTGATGCAAGAGAATTACAACTGATCTCTCTCATCAAGCAAAATCTTTTCATCCCTTGAATGATGTGGGCATGAAAGAATCAGTTCGGAAGACAGGGTGAGATCAGAAAAATTGAAAAATCCAATTCTCTAACCAAGTGTTATATAGTCATAGAATTTGCAGCCTGGAAACAGACCCTTCAGCCCAACCCATCCATGCTGACCATGTTTCCCATGTTAAACTAGCCCCACCTGCCTGCACTTGGCCCATATCCCTCCAAACCTTGCCTATTCATGTACCTGTTCAAATGTCTTTTAAGCATTGCAACTGAACCTGCATATACCACTTCCACAGACAGTTAGTTAGGGATGGCACGGTGGCTCAGCAGTTAGCACTGCTGCCTCACAGTGCCAGGGACCTGGGTTCAATTCCTGCCTCGGGTAGCTGCCTGTGTGGAGTTTGCACATTCTCCCCATGTCTGTGTGGGTTTCCTCCGGGTGCTCCGGTTTCCTCTCACAGTTCAAAGATATGTAGGTTAGGTGAATTGGCCATGCTAAATTGCCCATAGTGTTAGGTGCATTAGTCAGGGGTAAATACAGCGTAGGGAAATGGGTCTAGGTGGGTTACTCTTCCTAGGGTCGGTGTGGACTTGTTGGGCTGAAGGGCCTGTTTCCACACTGTGGGGAATCTAATGTAATCTAGTTCCACATACAAACCACTCTCTGCCTGAAAAATTTGCCCCTCAGGTCCCTTTTAAATCTTTCTCCTCTCAGCTTAAAACTGAGTATTGGCAGTGGAAAGGTGAGATCAATTGTTGAACCCAGTGGGTTTTTATATCAATTGATGATAGTTGGCATGGTTAGCATTACTAAGCCAAATTTTCAATTCCATATTTTTAAACAATTAAATTTAAATTCTGCCTGCTACGCAGACCTTTGCTAGTCACCTTATTTCTTTTAAGTGTGGAAACAGGCCATTCGGCCCAACAAGTCCACACCGACCCTCCAAAGAGCAACCTACCCAGACCTATTTCCCTCTGACTAATGCACCGAACACTATGGGCAATTTTGCATGGCCAATTCACTTGACCTGCACACCTTTGGATTGTGGGAGGAAACCGGAGCACCTGGACGAAACCCCCACAGACACGGGGAGAATGTGCAAACTCCACACAGACAGTCGCCCGAGGCTGGAATCGAACCCGGGTCCCTGATGCTGTGAGGCAGCAGTGCTAACTACTGAGCCACCGTGCTGCCCCTCAATGCCCCTTATGCCTCTTATCTGTGCCCTTTATGATTTTATAAACCTCTATAAGGTCACCCCTCAACCTTCTACGCTGCAAAAAAAAGGCTAACTGAAATTCTCCAGTCTCTGCAAAATCCTTGTAAATCTTTTCTGCACCCTACCAATTGTATAGCAGGCTGACCAGAATTGTACATAGTACTCCAAAAACGGCCTCACCAATCCCCTCTACAACCTCAACATTGATGTCCCACCTTCTATACACAAGTCTGAGCAGAATTCCTTTCAGCTTAACATTAGAAAAACCAAAACAACATTGAAATTCCAGAAGCAACTATGGTATAAATCATTAATTATTTTCAATTACACGTTTGGATGATCAGATTCCAGATTCAACCTATAATCCTATTCAGCACTGAGTTGACCTTCCTCATGCACATGTAGTCTGTTGTCTCGACAGCTTTCTTTGTTTCAGAATTAGTGACTTTACCTTTCCACTGCCAATATTCAGATCATCACTTATTACCTCAAACATCAGCTTCCAAACATTTTCTGTTTTTTTCCAAGCTTCCCTCCTCCATAAATTCTAAATTATCGAGACGCCAATGTTTCCTCTCCAACATCCATCAAAGCCAAACTCCATTCAACCTTCAAACATGTGTAGAACCCCAAACCACCGCTATCTGAATGACTTTCACTAATTATACCTATCCTCCATTCAGATCATTGTGCTGATTATCTTCCATTCTCCAGACACCAGTTTAAAGTTCATCTTCCATTCCCCACACACCACACTACTGCTCCTTTTCCTTTCTCCAGACACCCGTCTACAATTCATCTTCTACTCCCCAGTCACCAGTATAAGGCTCATCTTCCATTCTCCAGACACCACACTACTGTTCCTCTTCATTCTCCAGACACCAGTCGACAGTTCACCTTCTGTTCTCCAGATACCAGTCCATGACTCATCTTCCATTCCCCAGACACCAGTCTATCTCTCATACGTAAGTCCCTCAGTGGTACACATTGTTTCGCCCACTATGCGCAACCCACCAGAATTCCCTTTCCAATCTTTTTTCCTTGTCACCTCTCCCTGTTGTGTTAAGACCTCCCCAGTATAATTCTGTTTCTCACTGTACCTCAGTGGTTGTTTGTTCGCAACAGAATTTGTCTTTAATCTATTTTGTTATTCAATTGAAGATTTTTTTTGTCAGGAGCATTATAAAAATGTAAGCTGTTATGTGGTGTTGAGTGACAGAATCAGCAGCGATATATGATCATAACTCTCATGATAGTTCACGAGATGCCACTTTCAGAACTTGTTATGATTCCTAACAGAGACCATGATCCGTTCCTTTCATTGTCAGTCTGTCACTTTAAGTGAATGCAAGATTCAAGACACCTATTTAACCAAACACTTGGTATATTCTTTGAACTATGTCATGTTCTTAAAGAAAAAAAATGAATTCTTTGCAACATTTGATAACCTTTAGCTGCCTTTGTGGTGAATAAAGGAGACCAGTAGTTTTTAATTCATTGATGAAATCTTGTATTACACATGGCAACATTTCTGTTGCCACTGAACTTCAGCATTCTATGGGTCCTGGTTCTGTACTGTGTTCACAATGGTTTATTTTACTCGTTTTTTTTAAATCTCTTTAAGCTGCTTTAGAGTCAAACTGGTTCTGCTGAAATTTGCTCAAATCACACTAAAGAGCTCCACCTAATGGAAATCAAGCAGCATGACAACAATCTTGTTCTTCCTTGGAGGTGAAGATGGCCATGTTCATCATCTGCAGTGCTTGGTAGGCATACATGGGTGACTGCTGAGGTGAACCTGCACACATGAGGTTCTGCTGCAAATAGCACTGGGCTAAGTACTGGGTGAATTTCATCTCCTTGTGGTTTTCTCTGCATATCCATGTGAACTTGCGTTTGAAGGAGGCCGCACTTTTCTATTCTGTGCAGAAATCCTGAGAGAGCTTCAGGTTAGGCCACCAGAGTGTCATTGGAGTTCTTCCTTTGACTGCCCTGAATTGGCACGCTAGCTTCAAGCTTTCCATAAAAGATTCATTTCTGTAAGCACTCATCGGGCATCCTGGCCCCATGATCAGTCCACCTCACTTGTCACTGCCTCAGCAGGGTGGGGATGCTTAGCATGTCAGCTCAGGTAGGCCCCTCACAGGTATTTTGTCAGCTATTTGATCTTCTGAAGCTTCCAAAGGCCATTCAACTGTGTGCACAAACTAACCCTCACACGTAGACAGGACTATTGCCCTGTAGACTTGCAGCTTGGCAAACAGACTCGCTTATTTTCATTTCAGAGTTTGCTGAAGGCCGCTGTTGCTTTATTCTTGCATGTGCTACATCATTAACAGGGATACCCCGAGAGAGAGAGAGAGAGAGACAGAGAGCCACAGCGAGAGAGAGAGAGAGAGAGAGAGTGCTGTTGAGAAAAATGAACTTATCCACTGCTGATGTGCTGTGGTCATGGTCTGAAACCCCGAGGGTCATGCTTTCCTGAAGCAGGCTAATACATTACTTCACCTTTATTTGTGCTGATTGTAAGATGTCACACGCATTAGAGAATATTTCCAGCTCTGAACCAGCAGCTAGGGCACAACTAATACAAAACAGGAAATTGTGAAATATGTTGTTGGAGACATTGGTCTTTGCTTGGAACAGCCTCGGGTTGATCAACTTTCCAACTATGTTATGCCTTGACTTTGAGTCCAAGATGTCCATTGTGGAAAGAATTGAAGACCATTGGGCAGAAAACATGCTGAAGATGATTGTTGCTACCATGCAGCCGTTTTTAACTCAATTTGAGACTGGGAATGGATCAGAAGATTGACTATCATCCAGGGTCTCTTTGAACATGCCACCACAGAACAGTTGAACCATTGTGATTAATTTATCAGGGCAATGAAATTTCTCCTTTTGCCTTCCAAAGTCTTTCACAGATCCACAAATATGGTGTAGATGTTCATATTTTGCTCTTGTCACTTTCTTTGGAGATGTCTAACTGAGTGGTTCCTTGTTCTGAAACGTACCTGACTCTCTGGCAGCAGATTCTGGTCAAAATGTTGGATCTCATTCGAGAACACAGAGAGGAGGGCCTATTTGGATCTATTTGAACACATTAGCATGCCATTATTACCAAATTTTGCCTCATTTATATATTCCCATGTTCCCACCCATCTGATAGAAACTAGACGTAAACAATTCCTGACATGAAGGTCAGGGCAGGTACCTAATAATGTCAACTCATTGCTTGTTCCTCCGGCTCCCTATTTAGCCAACTGTCCCCAACATTTCAGGGCACAGTCAATAGGCACCAATTGCCTCACCAAGGCAAAAGTGAGGACTGCAGATGCTGGAGATAAGAGTCTAGATTAGAGTTGTGCTGGAAAAGCACAGCCGGTCAGGCAGCCTCTGAGGTGCAGGAAAATCAATGTTTTGGGCAAAAGCCCTTCATCAGGAATGAGGGCTGACCCTCAGTTGAGGCATAGCTGACTGTAGAGAGTTTAGGTGGCGGCGCATGGCTGCAAGTGAGGAGCAGAGGATCCTGAAGGAGAACCATTGCTGATGGTTTTGAATTTGTAGTCTACACTGGTTGTCCTGTTCGGATCCAAACTGTGCTGGTTTGAATGTAATCCGGAGTCCATGTGGGATCAGTTGGTTACGCAGGCAGGCACTGAGGAAGCAGATGTGACTGTGGTAGTGAGTCTATTTCAGGACATGGTTGAAGAGCTTCAGGGCAGAGGAGATGACCTGGGGGGTTGCAGTGAGAGAGAGACTGACTGAAATCCTTGTAGAGAGAGGAGGAGTACTTCTTCAAGGTAGGCATCCTTGCAAGAGGATTCGCAGTAAGGTTAAAATCAACTAGGCAAAAGTGAGGACTGCAGATGCTGGAGATCAGAGTCTAGATTAGTGTCGGATAAACAGTTTATTCCAGGCAATATGGCTGGAAGAGAAATTGACCCAGGCTGACACAGAACTGATAGTCTGCACAGACAGATCAGATTTTCTCTTCCCAGAGCTGAGGATGAGACCAGTTTTATAGTAATGCTGCACAATGACACTGATTAAGAAATGGGAAACTACAATGTTTCTGGAAATTGAGTAATTTAGTTGCAAGGATGCTAATTGGAAAACAGTTTATCGGCTGAATGTCCTGTTCCTTCACACAATGCAACATGCTGACAGTATCGTGGTTCCATTCATCTTCACAGGTAGGTGTTAAAGTCTTTTCTGAAATGGTGAAGTGCTTCCATTGTCCTGTGGTGCCTTTCCGTCTGACCTGCTCTTTGTGTGGCTTTGGTATTGCTGGGCTGTGAAACTGCCCTTAGGGCTTTAAGATCTCTGTCATGTCCATGAGAGCTTAAAGCGTATTCCATTGTCTGTGTGTTGTCTAACCCTCTTGTGAGCTGCTCGGGAATTCTGGGTGTCCTGGTACAATTTGGCCAATTTGCTTTTGTGGGCCTATCGTGGGTTAGTAAATTTTTTCTCACAATTAGAGTGTTGCTGGAAAAGTACAGCAGGTCAGGCAACATCCAAGAAGCAGGAAAATCAATGTTTCAGGCAAAAGCCCTTCATCAGGAATGAGGAATCCTGATGAAGGGCTTTTGCCCGAAACATCGATTTTCCTGCTCCTTGAATGCTGCCTGACCTGCTGTGCTTTTCCAGTACCACTCTAATCTAGACATCAAGTGCATGCAAACCTTGTGCAAAGAGGTTGGCATCATCCACATACCAGCCTCACACCCTCAAGGCACATCTCCAACCCACTTACAATCTCATTTTGCATCACAATATTGGAACCCAGAGTGCACTGGCACCTTTCATTATAATGCTGCTGCCAGAACACTTTAGATGTCGAACTCATGGATTTGACCAGGGCTTATCTCAGAGATCTTCCCTTGCTCTCTTAGTGTTCACTCACTCTGTGTGTACTTCCATACTTATAGCATCTCTGTCTTGCCTTGTCTTTTGCCCTTTGTCACCTCAGCCAGGGGTAAAGGCTCCAGTATTTCTGCCTTTCACGTTACTGATTGTGGACACAAAGCCAGTTCTCAACAGCCCCCATCAATCAAGTGGATGGACATGTTACTGTCCGGCACAATGCAATGTCAATCCCACACCTACAGCAAGTGAGCATCTAAAATCTGGATTTAGGCTGTTGTCAGGAGCAACCATTTAATGTATGCTTTTACTAACTACAAAATGGTTTCTCAATGCAAGTAACATAAAGTAACATAATAAAATGGCTTCAGGCTGTAAATTAACACTGTGTTTAAAATGGCTGCTCACCTTGCTAAATGCTGCATTCCTGCATTGCTGAGCTAACTGAATCAAAAGATTACGCAGACAATGGAGCCTTCACAGTATGGAATTAACTAAGCTAGATAGGAGATTACTAACCATCCTAGCTAACCTTTAAATGCAAGTGCGAAGATATAATGGGTGGTAAACAATTTCATTTCCCAGGAAATATCATTGGCTTAACCTGCTATCCATTATGTCATTTTGTTGCACTTTATTGGATTTACTCTGCATTTAAGGCTGCACTATTTCTTAAGAAACATATAAAAATTGCCTTTGTTCCAAGTGAATTGCGCAGTTTCTCCCAGTAACACAGAAGCTTTTAACTTCTGTGCTACTGGACAAACCTGTGCCCGGTGTTGTAATAAATTGTGAAATCTTGCTGAAGCAGACCATATTCCTGTTGTTTCTTTGACCAATCGCGGAACCGAGAGATGCCTCCCTGGGGGTGTGAGGTCTTCACATGTGTCTGTGACACAGGCAGTAACCATTCTGCATATACTTTACAGCCTGAAGCCATTATATTATGTTACTTTATGTTACTTGCATTGAGAAACCATTTTGTAGTTAGTAAAAGGCCACGTTGCAGTCTAAGCAGAGACTCAGTCAACTAAAGGGAGATAACCTTTAGTCAGTGGGCAGCAGCACAGTAAGTTAACAGCAGTGTCCACTGTCAGTCTAAGGACTTGGACACAGTCATTCAGCCACTCAGCATGCTCAAAGACAGGCGGTCTGTGTCATCACTGTCCTGAGAGTGGGCCACAGTCAGCCCTGTATCTCCAGATCAAACACTCTACAGTTCGTCAGAGAGCTACACAGAGATGTGTCAGGGGTCTGATCAGTCATCAGTCAGGGCTCGCCATCCAAGTCAGTCAGGGAGAAGGGAGCAACAGCAGTCTCAGGATCAGCTCAATGTAAGTCAAAGGAGACTATTAGGGACCACTGGCAGTGTGTATGACTGGGAGAGTATGGAGATGGGAAGTAAATGGGTAATGCCATAGTGTTGATGTCATCAACATCAGCAAGATCTAGACTACTACTTCATTGTGACTTTCAATTAATAACTCAGAGACATTCAGAACAATGAAGCAGCCACCCTTTGCCTTCTAGAAACCAATGGAAGCATCAAGAGAAGGAAGAGAGAGAAGCAGTATCTGATCAACACAAGAACCATCTTAGCAGACCCTGTGAACAGAGACCACAGGTGTGTTTTCCCAATGGCCCACTGTCCATAATATGATATGTGTGTGTATGTGTATATGTGTATGCGTTCACGGACACATGTGTGCACGTGTGTGTGTAGTTTTCTGTGTGCGTGTGTGTGTGGTGAGTGTGATGTCTATGTGAGTGCATGAGTGCATCTGTGTGCATGGTGCGTGCGTGTGTCTCTGTGTGTGTCTGTGTGTGAGTACACATGCAGAAGTGAGAGTTTATAAAGGGGTTAGAGCTTTAGCTAGTAGTGTTATATGTAGCTCAGGAGAAAGTGAGGATTGCAGATGTTGGAGATCAGAGTTGAAAGTGTGGTACTAGAAAAGCACAGCAGGTCAGGTAGTATCTGAGGAGTGGGAGAATCAACATTTTGGGCAATAGCCCTGCATCAGGAAGTATATGTAGTTCAGTTGGCTGTTCAACTAGTTGTGATGTAGAGTGATACTGACAGTGTGGGTTCAATTCCCACACAGGCTGAGGTTACTATGATGGAGTCTCCTTCGTGACCTCTCCCCTCATCTGAGATGTGCTGACCTTCAGATTAAACCGCCATCAGTCATTTTTCTCTCTAATGAGAGATCTGCTCTATGAGCTGGTCAGACTATAGCAACTTTACCTTTATAGGCAATCCCCAGGTTGTGAACAGATTCCATTTTGGAGTCTGCTTGCATGTCAGAGCACAGTACAGGGCAATGGAAAGCAGCTATTTGTGAGTATAAGCAATGTTTAGGCGTCAGGTATTTAAAAATTAAAACCACATAGTGGGTTGTATTTTTGAATCAGGGAGACCCTGTACCTTTAGAGCCAACAGTTCATAAACTGTTTACTTTTTTTACTTATTTGTAATAAACATTAATTCTTGTTAAACGCAGCAACCCGGTCTGTGCACTTTGTCAACCTGGATCAAAAAGGCAGGTGAATTGGAGAATTCTGTGTTATTAAAAAATTGTTAAACTGGGAGGCACTGTGGCACAGTGGTTAGCACTGCTGCCTCACAGTGCCGGAGACCCGGGTTCAATTCCCGCCTCAGGCGACTGACTGTGTGGAGTTTGCACGTTCTCCCCGTGTCTGCGTGGGTTTCCTCCGGGTGCTCCAGTTTCCTCCCACACTCCAAAGATGTGCAGGTTAGGTGAATTGGCCATGCTAAATTGCCCGTAGTGTTAGGTAAGGGGTAAATGTAAGGGTATGGGTGGGTTGCGGGTCGGTGTGGACTTGTTGGGCCGAAGGGCCTGTTTCCACACCGTAATGTAATCTAAAAAGCAGAATTTGATTTTCCATCAGCTACCCCAGTGAGGAGTAACAGCAGTGAAATAGAGATAGAAGTTCAGCTGTCTGATGAATACATTCACGGTAGCCTTAAGAATAGAGCAGCACAGCAATGGGCAATGATTCTTACTTGGTTGCCAGGTTATGGAGTCTTCTGCATTACATTAAATCAACAGGTAACATGTTAAATTTATTCACAGCAGAAAGGAAACAAGCGTCATGCACCTCACTGGCTCAAATTGAACAAAAACATTAACAAGCAGTTGCCAGTCTAGAAATAGACCACATTTGACAATTATGCTCAAATTATTCCTACAATAAATCTATTCATAACAATAATATATTGTTTCATTAAAGAGACCAGAGTACTAATCCCGAATGCCAAATCGGCTAATAGAAATGGCTGCTGGTGCATGCATAGATAAAGTTAGTGGTAGAGCTGTATTAGTGCAGTGGTAGTATTCCTACCTCTGAGCCAGGACACCCAGGTTCAAGTCCCCACCATTCCCCCTCGCCATCCCCCTCTCCATCCCCCTCCCCCCCCCCACCCCATTCCAGAGATGTGTAATAACATCTTGGAGCAGATTGATTAAAAAAATCGAAGAATATCTGGTGATGTCAGCTGGCCCCAATAGGTTTGAGATCCATCTGTCAATGTCATCACGCTCTGTATACAGTGACCTCTGCGTGCATACTGACTGCCCACCTTTACTTCACGGTAATTAGTTTTCAAAAGTAACAACTAGCCCCACACCCTCCCTCAGCCTCTTCCCCTTACCCTCTCTCCCAGCTACCTCATGTCAATCAAGTCCAGGGTGGGGGCAGCCGATAAACTGGATCCTCAGAAGGAAGGTAGCATTTTCGTAGAATAGAATAGAATCTCTACAGTATGGAAACAGGCCCTTTGGCCCAACAAGTCCACACTGACACTCCAAAGAGTATCCCACCCAGATAAAAACAATGACTGCAGATGCTGGAAACCAGATTCTGGATTAGTGGTGCTGGAAGAGCACAGCAGTTCAGGCAGCATCCAAGGAGCTTCGAAATCGACGTTTCGGGCAAAAGCCCTTCATCAAGGGTTTTTGCCCGAAACGTCGATTTCAAAGCTCCATGGATGCTGCCTGAACTGCTGTGCTCTTCCAGCACCACTAATCCAGAATCCCACCCTAATACTCTACATTTACCCTTGACTGAATACACATCCCTGAAAGCCATGGGCAATTTAGCACACCTTTGGATTGTGGGAGGAAACCAGATGCACCTGACGGAATCTCACACAGACTTGGGGGGAACTTGCAATCTCCACACAGACAGTCACCCAAGGCTGAAATCAAACCCGGGTCCCTGTAGCTGTGAGGCAGCAGTGCTAACCACTGAGCCACCGTGCTGCATCAATTAGCCAAGATCCCACAGAAGCGCCCCATACTTTGTTTCCACCCAGTGCGTGCCTTTACAGTGTGGTTATATCAGCAACACCACCTTTGTCACAGGCAACTGTTGCTGCTACTCTGTCACTGCGTAGTGACATTGACCTACAGTACTGTGTTCCAGCTCGTGCTCATAGGCACAATAAACATGTCCTAAAGGAGAAGGTCATGTAAAATGTGACTCCATTTTAACAGTGGACAACTTCTATATTACACCCTTTAATGCCTATTAAGAATTGTGACAAGCCAATTGTAAATGCTCCCCGTATTGTCTAATCTTACATTATGTATTGCCTGGTATGGCACATCCACACTTGTTAAGGTTGTGTACCTCACAGAACTGTGCAATATTCAAAGTGCAGTAATCTTTAATTACTTATAATCAATACAGTTTCCCTGCAGACAAGTGTGCTACAGCTCAATGAAATAAATTTATTAGAAAGTAGGTATTGGTTTTTGATTGCTTGAAAAAGACTTGTTATTAAGAAATAAAAAACTTGAATTGGTATAGTATTTTTCCCACCTCAGCACAGCTCAAAGTACTTTGCACCCAATTAGTTTCTTTCAAGGTAGTTTTGCTGATGTAAGGTAGAGAAATGGAAGCCAATTTGCACACAGCAAGAGTAATCCATTTTCATGATGTAACCCAAGGGATATATAAGCTGAGAACACAAAGAAAACTTCCTTGTTCTTCGAATTATGCCCTGAAATCTTTTGTGTCCATCAGAAATGGGTAGACATGATTATATTTAACACCAACCAGTATTTATGTAAAAACGAATTTTTTAAAAATCCCACTGCGTTTCACAGAAACATTGTAAAACAAAATCTGAAGCCAAGCAAAATTAAGTTAATCCACAAGGGAGGTTGTTAAGAGTGTCTTAAATGGGGAGACTGAAGTCAAAAGGATATGTGGTGTGTTGGCAGGATTCTAGCCTTGGCATGGTCACCAGTGATGAAGTAGTTAAAACTGGGAATGATTGAAAAGCCCGAATTAGAGGAATACAGATATCTCAAAGAAATACAGGTCTGAAGGGCATTACAAGGATAGGGAGAATTGATGCCTAGGAGGGATTTGAAAACACAAATGAAAGGTTAAAAATCAAGATGTAGCTTGACCAGAATCCAGTGCACAGCTGCAGCAATAGGGGTGATAAGGAAACTAGGGTCAGTGAGAGTTAAGTCACAGAGTTTTGGATGACCTCAAGTTTACGCAGAGAGGAATGTGGAAGTGCACTGGAATGGTCAAGTTGAGAGGTCACAAAGACATGGCTGGAGATTTCAGCAACAGATGAACTGAGTCAGGCCTGATGTCATGGAGTTGAAAATCATCATGAATACAAGGTCAGAAGAGTTAAACAGATCCAAGCCAGATGTTAAAATAGGAAACAATACACAGAGCTTTCCTTTGATAGTAGGTTTATTCACAGGAGGCAGTGTTACAAATCTCTGTCTCCGAGCAACCACCCCACTCAGCAGCCCCTTGTTATATGTGCTTAACAATCAACTGAAACCCATCATTCATTCTCCTTTAACTGAATAATATAATTGACATGACCTAAACAGGAAGGTCATCACGGAGTCAAATGTAACACCAAGTTTGCATGTAAACCAGCTTTATATACACTATTAGGAGAAAGTGAGGACTGCAGATGCTGGAGATCAGAGCTTAAAAATGTGTTGCTGGAAAAGCGCAGCAGGTCAGGCTGAAGAAGGGCTTATGCCCGAAATGTCGATTCTCCTGTTCCTTTGACGCTGCCTGACCTGCTGCGCTTTTCCAGCAACATGTTATATAAACTATTGCCAGGCACAGTGTGAAGTCAGTTGTAAGGTAACATAGTTTGGAGGGGTGCCCTGAAATGATGGCTTTTGTTTCCCTAATATTTGGTTGGAGGAAATTTCAACTCAAATTGAATTGTGGTGGAGGAGTCAATAAAAGGTGGAGGTGAGGGAGAGCTGGGAGCTGTCATCATACATTTGAAAATCATCATTGTGCTTCCAGGAGATGTCACCAGTGGGCAGCGAGTACATGAGATATAGGAGGGAGCCAAAGATAGATCCAAGGGGGAATGCCAAAGGTGAGAAGAGCAGGTTCAGGTAAAGAAGCTATTACAAGTGATTTCCTGGCTACAATTAAATAAGTAAGCATGGAACTTTGCAGGCAGAATCCCACTCATCCAGTTGGATGACAATGCAGATGTATTGGAAGAGGAGAGTGTGGTCAATCATATCAGAGCTGAAAATGTGTTGCTGGAACAGCGCAGCAGGTCAGGCAGCATCCAGGGAACAGGAGAATCGACGTTTCGGGCATAAGCCCTTCTTCAGGAATGAGATAAGTGTGTCCAGCAGGCTAAGATAAAAGGTAGGGAGGAGGGACTTGGGGGAGGAGCATTGGAAATGCGATAGGTGGAAAGAGGTCAAGGTGAGGGTGATAGGTCAGAGTGGGGTGGGGGCGGAGAGGTCAGGAAGAAGATTGCAGGTTAGGAAGGCGGTGCTGAGTTCGAGGGATTTGATTGAGCATCTGCAGACCTCACTTTCTCCTCAATCATATCAGAGGCTGTGCAGTAACTGCACAGGGGAAAGTTATCTTTGTTGCAGTCACACAAGCTGGCACATTTAACGTTGATACGAGCCACTCAGTAGGGAAGGGAACCTGTTGGAAAGGATTCAAACATAGTGTTCTGGAAAAGATTGTAATGGACTTCGGGGGAACAACATGCTTAGGATGCAGAAAGGAAAGGGAGTTGGATGATGAGCTGGCAGCTGGAAAGGATAATGTGATCAGAGTTGTTTTCTTGAGGAGATCTGTGATGATTTGAAGGCATGTGAGAAGACACCTGAAGAAAGAGAGATCCATTAACATCCATGAAAGGATGGGCTGCAGTTTAGTGGGAATAGAACGGAGTGAGCAGGAGCTAAGTCCAATGGATAAGATTTGCTCCTTGGAAGGTATGAGGAACAACAGCAAAGAACCTCGAGAAAAATGAGAGTTTATAGCTACGGCATTGGGACTTGTTATGGACCAGACCAAACCTCCTCAAGGTGATAGCTTAGACCCTAATTTTTATCTTAGTTAAAGGCAAGAGTAGGGCATTGCATTCCAGATGTGATTTGATTGATCAAACTGCCAAGCTTTAAGCAAAACATATTTTATTCTTACACCACAGTTTAAATACAAACAGAAAAATTGGCAGGACTTCAGCTCTATCAAAACTTAACAAAATAATAAATTATTTAACTACTACTCATCAAGTAGAACAGCATCCCATAAACTTGGCAAAGGCAAAACAGTTTTCCCTCAGTACTATCTCCTCCAGTCCAGGAGAAAGGAACACCAACAGAATGAGTCTCAAAGCAGACAGAGACCTCACACATTTGCAACAGCAGAGAGAGAGCTGTATCTAGCAGCTTCAGTTCCAAAACCCCAACATCAACAACTGAAACCAAAACTAAAGCCCTGCATCTGTATGAGCCTGACTTCACCTGTACATGCTTCCTTTGTCCAATAAAAACTCCAAAGCTATTTACTCTGTTTTACATGGAGCAGATAATCCTGTTGTACCAGGATTACAACAGCCCTCTTCAAGAGAAATAGGACAGAACAAACCCTCTAAAAGGCACATCTCATCACAGACCATTGAAAAAAAGTTTGGTCCAGTGGGCTACTGGAAGAAAAGGATGTGATTTTGATCATAGTGGGAATGAAATCCATAAGCACGTCACACTTATTGTTAGAGAGGAGGATAGACGACTCTTGAAAGAGATTTGAGAAGACAATATGCATTCAAGAAAGAAATTCCAAGAAGATCCTGGAGCAATTAATAATTTTAGTCAATGAGAGCAAATCCACTCATATCTTATTACCTAGCCAGAGGTGACTGTGAATGCTAAACCAGTTATCTAACTTATCCTTTCAAATCAAGCTGTTTCGACTTCAGGGAGAAGAGATGAAATCCTTACCAGGTGGAGCTGCCAGAGTTTAAGAATGAGTAATGGTCTGATCAGGCATCATAGCTAGAGGCAAGGATGAAGCTAGCCGCTGAAATCCTATGATGAACATAAGTCCAAAGCCTAGATAGCTGGCATTTTGAAAATGCAGTTTCATTTGATTTGATTTATTACTATCACGTGCACCAAGGCACAGTGAAAGGTGTTGTCTAACATGCTTTACAGACAGATCATATATACAAGTACATCAGGGTAACAAAATAGAGTGCAGGATACAATGTTATAGCTGCTGAGAAGTTACAGAGAGAGATCAACATTAACATTAAAGAGGTCCATTCAAAAGTCTGATAACAGCAGGAAAGAAGCTTTTCTTGAAACTGTTCATTCATGTATTAAATTTTTATATCTTTTGCCCAACAGAAGAGGGTGAAAGAGAATACAACGGGGGTGGGACGGGTTTTTGATGAGTTGGTTGGTTTCCCGAGGCAGCGGGATGTATAGACAGAGTCAGTGGATTGGAGGTGGCTGGTCATGACTCTTGCGGTTTTGGGAAAAACAGTTGCCATCCCACGCTGTGATGCATCCAGATAGGATGCTTTCTAAAGTGCATCTATAAAAATTCTTAAAAATCTTTATGGACATGCAGAATTTCCTTTGCTTCCTAAGGAGATATAGGCATTGCTGTACTTTCTTGACCATAGTGTCAATGTGGGTGGACTAGGACAGATTGTTGGTGATCGTCACTCCAGGAACTTGACACCCTCAACCATCACCACCTCAACACCACTGATGCAGTGCCCTCCACTTCACTTCCTGGAGTCAATGACCAGCTCCTTCATTTTGCTCACTTTAATGGAGAGATTTTGTCTTTACACCATGTCGCTAAGTAGTCTACCTCCTTCCTAAACTCCATCTCATCATTGTTTGAGATCCAACCTACAAAGGTGGTGTTGTCAGCAAACTTACATAAGGAGTTGGTGTAGAATTTGGCCACATAGTTGTAAGCGTATGAGCAATATAGTAGGGAGCTGAGTACGCAACCTTGTGGGGCACTGGTGTTAAGGATTACTGTGGAGGAGGTGTTGTCACCTATTCTTACTGACTGTGGTCTGTCTGTTGGTCAGAAAGTCAAGAATCCAGTTGTGGAGAGGGAGCCCAATTTGAAGTTGAGTTTGTTTGCAATTATTGTGTTGAAGGCAGAGCTAACATTAATAAGTAGAAGCCTGATGTAGATATCTGTCATGGAAATTAAATCGACTCGACTCAAATGCTAGCAAGAGCAAAGAAAAAGTTTATTTTCAGACTCTGCAGAGTCGACCTGATCCATTGGCAAGATGCCTTATGTAAGGGGCACTTAACAACTTTCACATACTCTCTTTATACTATACTTTGCTTTTCCTTATCACATCTCAAGGCCAGGAGCTTGGATCATTCAAGCTCCTTCCCACATATGGAGTTGTTTTTCTCATTCCTTGACAGTTGATATGATAGCTTACTGCCCTTGTAATTCCTTACTGTCAGTACATTTTTCTGTCTGTCTGCAAATGCTTTTGCAAAGTCAGGCCTTTATTTCTTTGAATCGATTATGCTTTTATAGATTTCACAATAAATGTTCATTTTCCATTACAGTATCCTTGTTGTTGGATGTCCCAGAAGTGAGCATAGGGCCAGGGAGATGGCATCTGCCATAGAACCACCGCATCGGTGGGCAAATTACAAGGGATGAAGGCAATCTGGAGTTGACGTGAACCATGACCAACCTCGTGAAGCACTTCACAATTGTAGATGCCAGAGCCACCAGGCTGTAGGCATTGAGGCATGCTGCATGGTTTTGCTTTGGCACTGGGGTGATGGAGGTCTTCTAGGTAAGGACTTCAGATCGTAGTAAATGAATTGGGGAAGTATTTTTTCCAATGACCAATAGAGAAGGAGGGTTGGAGTGCAGAATATGGATGTGAGCAGAGAGTGATACAGAGCAATGATCTCAGGACATGATGATAGGATGTGATTTCATGATTAAGGAGCATTTATTCAGATACCTCATGCTCTCTGGCAAAGCCTGAGTTAGCCCCCATCTACACAAACTACAAAGACCACCGGTCTTCAAGGTAGTATATCAATAATTTTTATTGCTAAGGACAATCCAATAATGGCACAAGCTGCCAAAGGAAATAGTCACATCTCTATCAGAAGATCCATTTCCAGGTTATTTCCTTAAGCTTTTCATTATCTGAGCTATCGTATCAGTGGGCCTGAACCATGAAAATATAGGCAGAATAGCCTGAGATATCAACACAACCAAAGCTGAAATAACCTCGTCGCCCCAGCCCCGAAAGAAATCAGAAAAAAAAGCAGATTGATCCTGATTGTTCATGTCATTTTCATCAGTTTGACTCACAAAGGGACTCATTTATGCTTGCCAAAAGATGCATATAATTCACATGCAGGGTTCCATTCTCTGCAGGAAAAAGGAATTTGTCGAGGCAACTTGCCCATTTTTTAATTAAATAAAAGCCCTAGTCCATTTTCCATGGCAATGCCTTAATTTATCAGAGTTGACTTGCCAATTGAAAAGCACCATTTTCTCATGCAATATAAAGCTTTGCTCACTTTGAAATTTGGCATTCTTAGACCTGTCCCATCAAGTGCAAGGCAAAAAGCTATGACAGAACTGTACTCCAGTGCAATAGCAGCTGGAATGTGTTACTGGAAAAGCGCAGCAGGTCAGGCAGCATCCAAGGAACAGGAGAATCGACGTTTCGGGCATAAGCCCTTCTTCAGGAAGCTTATGCCCGAAACGTCGATTCTCCTGTTCCTTGGATGCTGCCTGACCTGCTGCGCTTTTCCAGCAAAACATTTTCAGCTCTGATCTCCAGCATCTGCAGCCCTCACTTTCTCCTCCAGTGCAATAGCAGCCTGGATTAGGTGGTAAATCCTTGGGTACAAATTTTCTGATTGGAAGATGGTCATTGCAGTGGTGCACGAATGAGTTGGGTATGAGGACCTTGCAGAAGGCCCAACGTAGCTGAGTCCAAAGGAATTGCCCAGGAAACTGGAACTTCTGATGGCCTAGTGCCTGGAACTGTCCAAAACGCTTGCCAGATCTGAGATGGGCATAGTGATGGTCTTCAAAGACGTGGGAATGATTGGAGACTTGAGTGTGGGAGGAAAGAGGCCTCATGTGGAAGGTCAGGAAAGAGGTGTGCTGCTTGATCACAAGATTGGCCCAGTCAAGTACTTTAGATCAGGCAGGTATGAGTAAGGGTTTTTATCTCACACATCCAGCAGCCCTTATCTAGTCTTAGCTGCTGAGTTTCTCAATGATGGGAAAACCATCATTTAACTCAAAACTTGAATAACAAAGAGGCTCCTGGTCTCATTACAATATTTAAAGGGCCATATAAGATCCTCAGAGTAATTTGATTGCCTACTCATCTCCACAAAAGTTGATATTACCATCAGATATTTTACAATTTAGCCACCACTCTTTCATCAACCCACACTCACTATTTTATGGTTAAAATTTCCTTTTATTGGCTTGTTGCAAATGAGTAGCTCTCTTGAAGTCATAGCAAGCGCCTGTGGTGACTAATAGATCATCATTCCCATTTATTGGTTTTGCAAGAAGAAATATGAGCGATCGTTTAGCTAACCGAGTACTTCTTTCTTCAGTTAATTTGAGAATAGTTATAAAACAATCCATATGTTAAGGACTAAACAATCTTTGTGTCTTTAGTTGCAATCCTAGCTGGAAATTAAATAGCTCTGAATTTTGGTTCGAATTTCTTTTGATATCAAGGCATTCTTTTGCTAAATGCAACTTGACATAGACCGAGTTGAAAAGCTTTAGTGCATTTTGTAAGGATAGATCTACATTGCTGACAGGAAACCTCATGGGTCTTTGCAAGAGAGATGGCTGAAATTGCAGCTTGAAATGATATGCTGTACTTCTTCATACACAGACGCACATGCACATACAAAAACACACACATACACACAAACACACATACACACGCACAAGGTAGAAAGAACATGGATATCAAATGGATGAGCACATTGGGAAATCAGAGCTGAAGTCCAAAACAATGTCAAGAAACCAGAGTTGGATTGAAAGGAGAGGGAGGAGATCTTTTAAGGATTCAGCGAGCAGCAACGACTCGAAGAGAAACTTATAAATTAATAATGAGGCTCATAGAATTATCCATTATGTGACTTCATTAATAAACCATGTGGTTAATGCTCTGAGAAATCAGAAAAATCAAGCTGGCGCTTAAGATAGGGCAATCTACCCCACCTCAAAAATTTTGAAATAAATACTGTTTGGAAGATTTTCGACTGATATGAAAAAGGGCGGGTCTGGAGCCAAATGAGGAAGAACAAACAGATGTTGCACAAATTACAGCCAAGTTCTTATTGGAAGCACAGACTCTTCCAGTAATTGCACCAGTTTAGGTGATGGACTTCCCGTAGACAATTGCATACTGCACTGTTGCTGATTTAGTAATGGAAGGGGGAGTTTTACTTGTTTAGAGATCATGGTGATTATTCATACAGTTTAATTTCATAGTTTAATTTCTAAGTTGGTAGTTTAGCAGATCATGGCAAGCTATGACAGAGATAGTGTGTTTACATTTCTCTTTAGACAAGAAAAAACAATGTTCTGATTTGTTGATGGATTAATAACCAAGGTAGTAAACTTGATTGTAGCTGCAAATATTTTAGATTTCTTGCCAAACTTCTGTACTTCGTCTACTCTCTCACTTTATAAGCTAGATTCAGTCTTGAGTTTCACAGAGAAATGAATAAATCATTCCACCTAGTTTTTCTTATCATCAACAATACTTTAACACTATTCTGTACAAAGCACAGTTCTATTTGTGCCTCTCCACTCTATAAGTGTTGGTTTTGGCTCAGTTTGTTACAAACTTGACCCTATCTCAAGACAGGGTCCCACTCCAGAGATTTGAATGCAAAATAGGCTCATAGTTCAGTGCTGTACAGAAACGGTGTTGAGAAGCTTTCCCTGGTATCCTAACTGATGCTCAACTAACTAACAAGCCGACCATTATCAAATTGCTGTTTATTGGATCTTGTTGTGCACTAATTGGCAGCTGTGTTTCCTACACCAACCATATCTACATAACTAATACATTGCATTTAAATAGATTACAACATCCTGAACCCATGAAAAGTGCTGTCGTAAAGTGGTCTGGGGTCAACAGAGAACAGACATGATCAAGTCGGCCATTATTTAGTTGGTCACTGCCAATCTCCAAACTTTACTATTGATCTTCTCCAGAAGGAACTCAAAGTCACTGCCAGGTATGGAATTGACAGCAACAAACTGAACTAAGATATAAAGTGACACTAAGCACAGTCCAAATCCCCAGGTCGTCCACATATTGAACAAACACTAATGACCATTCAACCTGAATCTTAGTAACATAAACACCCTAATCTGATGATCAGTACATTATTCTACATTTCTCTCTTCCAGCTTTTGTATTTTATTACTTACTTGAAATGATTGATTATTAAACTTATCTCAAGTTTACTCTTGGAAGAGACAAAATTTGTTTTTTTAAACAAATAAGCAATTGATAATAATAACTAAAATAATTTGCCTGAGATGTTCTCCTGCTTGTGTAGAGACTGGGCTTCTTCATTTTCAGGAACGTCCATCAGATGTCCACACATTTCTCATCCTCCCATTGGTGCTCCACAAATTTGTATGTGGCTCCAGAGATTTAACTTCTCTGGCTGGACAAACAAGCCCAGAGCTGTCCTCTGTCCTCCGATGGAGACTACTCAAAATGGCTCCCCCCCGCCCCCCACATCTCTTGTTCTTTCTTCCATGTGACTTGTGTCATTCATTTCAAGGTCACCTGAAGCCCCAGTATGATGTATGCATGTACACAAAGGAAGAGTGCACCTTGCAGTTAGACAGAGAGCAAGTTATCCCTTGCGATATCCTCAACCCTCAAAATCCACTATTGGTTCTCAGTTAGCTGTGACCCTGTATTAGAGAGAAAATGTAAGGCACTTGTGGGAGAAAATTCGCTACCCTGTCCACCCACAGCATGGCCAAAAAGAGTATAAGGAACCTTGTCTGCCTAATCCACAACAGAAACTACCCAGAGTGCCTCAGCCTTGACCAAACAAGCTAACTAAGACAGTAGGCAGCAAACAGGAGATGACTCAAACCACTTCCAGACTGGGAAACACTTCCCAAGACAGTCTGACAATAGACTTCCTAGCCCTCAATAAGCACAACTACTCCTGAAGCCATAAGGGCAACCTCGCTCCTCACATTTAGTAGAACTCCACAAAGGGTGCCAAGACTGAAAGGCACCAAGGTAACCATGACCAAGCCACAATGGAAACTCACTGATGCTGGGATGAGAGACACTCACACCTACTCTCACACAGGACCAAAATCTCCTGTTTCGATTATGGACTGGTTGCTACTCCCAGACAGCTGATTGCTCTCCCAGCAATTTCATTCTTCTCTTGATCAATCTGTAATTCACACCATTGTAACTGTATCCTTATAAAAACTGCCCGCACTCACCGTTTGGGGGAGAGAACTTTTGACCTACCTGTACAGACTGCCAGTTCTGTGTCAGCCTAGTCAATTTCTCTTCCAGCCATATCACTCGTAATAAACAGTTTGTCAATTTCACCCGATCCGCGCTTGTGCAGTCTCTGTTCAATTGGGTAATTTCTCTGACTGTACTCAACCTCCTTCATCTCAGAGGCTACTTCATCTGACATCTGCCAGCACATCCATTTAAACCTCCTGCCTCCTGTCCATAACCAGATAGAGAAGCAGGACAATCTACAATCTGATTATCTCCTGCAAAATGCTAACAAAAGTCACCCTCAAAAGGGGGCAGAGTCCCCAGCATGGGGTCATCCATAAGTACTGCTTTTTCTTTAACATCATACAAATATAAAGCCTTAAAAGCCCCAGAAGGAACTTTAGACTCCCAGACTTATGCCTGCAAAATCACATAGGCAGCACATGAGAAATTTGTTTATGACTTCCATGGTCAAAGCCATGATGGTTGCTAATGAGTCTGTATAATGAGGAACTATGTGAAAATGATGTAGGTTATATCCCACATGGCCTTATAATGATAAGAAAAATCGGAGCAGGAGTAGGTTTAATGGCCCATCCAACCTGTCAGATAATTTATGGACTTCATCATCTTCATATACCTATTTATTTGTTGGTTACCTTAGTGTTTAAAAATTTATCGAGCCCTGCCTTGAAAGTACTGATCAACTGAGCATTGAAAATAGGCAGCACGCTGGCTCAGCGGTTTAGCATGCTGCCTCATAGCACCAGGGAACTGGGTTTAATCCCACCCTTGGGCTGTGTGAACTTTGCACATTCTCCCTGTGTCTATGTGGATTTCATCCAGCTGCTCCGATTTCCTCCCACAGTCCAAAGATAAGCAGGTAAAGTGGATTGGCCATATAAATTGCCCTGCAATGTCTAGGGAGGTGTTGGCTAAATGGATCATAGCCACGGGAAAATGCAGGGATAGGATGCCACTGGAGAGTCGGTGCAGACTCCATGGAACAAATGACCTCTACTTGCATGGTAGGACTTCTAAAACCTGACATAGAAATTGCAAAGATTCACAACCTTCTGAGTGGAGATATTTCTCCATATCTCAGTTCTAAATGACTGAGACTACTAGTAACATTTCTAGACTCTGTTACTCAAAGAAGCAGCTTTTTAGTACCATTCATTTTGGATTGCACCTAGTGTGAACAGAAAGGATATTATTTGTACCAATATCCTTTGGAGCTTTAGTATGTCAGGCAAATGCCAATCCCCATCACAGAGGTCGCTGATCTCACTCAAGTAGGTCATTCATTTTGACAATTTAATTTCTTCTTGTCATTTTTGCATTGCCTCGATAATAATGCTGACAAGATCATTCATAGTGTCTTTGAAATTCTTTTTTTTTGTTTTTATAATGAGGTTTCCAAATTTCTAAGAATCAAAACAATTCTCAAGCACAAATTCCCGAGCATGATGTTCTCCATTAGATATTCCATTTGTCCAAAATGCCAACTCATAGAAGCTTAAAATAGTTAGCCTCAGTTTGCCGCTGAATGAATAACATCACTCAATGATTCTTCCATGTGACGTGGAACCATTTGACCCAAAAATTGTAGAACAATCTTAGCTTATTAAATTTTATTATTCACCAAGCAACATGACACTCATCCTACAATGTTCTAAATGGCAACTGACAAATAATGGAAAGAAAAAAGCCTATTTTCAAGTATTTTATAAATCACAGATAGACTCGAACCCTCTAAAAATATAGAAACCAAGGTGTTGCTCTTTAAAACTTCCTTAATCCTCAGGCTTACCACAAATCTTTGCCAGATTTTATATTGTTTTTCCTTCGATTTGACACTATCCTTATCATCTCTTGTTAGCCATAGTTGGCTTATCCCCTTCGTAGAATCATTCTATCTAACTGGGATATTTTTATTGGAAGCCATGATCTGTTTGCTTAAATGTCTATCATTTTTCATCAACAGTCTTTATTGCTAAATTCCTTTCCCTACCCAATTCCAGCTTGCCACATTTCCCATGTTACGATAGTGACAAAACATCAGAAGTATTTCATTAGAATAAGGTGTTTTGGGACATCTGAAACACTTTATATGAATGCAAGTTTTCCCTGCCGTCTGTAGAAAAGTTACAATGAAAACAGACAGTTACAGTAGCAAATTGCGATAGCAAATTATTCCACATGTGCATGAAGAGATTTATTAATGTCACTGTGGTAAATGTTTATCTACTTGCAATAAGTGAGTAAAGCATTTCACCCATCACAATCATCCACCCCCCATCATTTCAAGAATCAATCAAGAAACACCTTCTGTACCAAATTCTAATGGAAATTATATTCCCACGTTCTACAATTGAATTATGTAGTAGAGGATTCGCTAATAATTACAAAATTGTCAGCAATGCGTTTTTAAAGTGTTAAAACTACTTTAAGCCTCAAATGGCAATAAAGAGTTGTTTGCCACAATTACCCATGTGGGAGTTTCTTCAGTATTAAGCAAACAATGTTACATTATCATAGAAACCTAAATCTCTCAACTTATAAAACAAAGATTCTGTGAAATTGTAAAGTATTTATTCCTATCGATATTTTAATAGGGAAAATCACAGTTCCCATTTATAATTAGTGGATAAATTAATAAACTAACTAATCTTCAAAAAACAATCAAAGTTCACTCCAGTGGACAGGTCATTCTGTGATAATGCATGTTTTGTTAACTCGAAATCACTATATTACGATTGTTGAACAGGGACAGAGTTTCTATAGTGCAAAGTTTTAAAGTGTGTGTTGGTTATAACACGATTCTGACCCCACTGGTTCAAATGGTGCTGCTATTATGCGATTTTCTTATTACACAGGTTGCATGAGAACGGAACTACTGCGTTATAGAAGAACTGATTGTACATTAAGAGGTCTAAAATTCAAGCCAAATTAATAACTTAATTGGTATCTGTATTCCACCTTTGAGTGACTTCTATTAATTTGACTGTTTTGACTAACAAGACAAAGTATAACTTGGCAATTGCTTCTCCTGCTTTGCTCATATGGTGACCCATGGAGTACTTTTGGGAGATGTCCTTGGTCTCATCTGCTTCATTTTATGCCTGTTATCCAAAACCAATATTACTCAGAAGTGTGTTGTCAATTTCTGCATGTATGTCAATGCCAACCAGCTATAGCTGGCTGCAACTTCAATTGTTGTCACCACACTGTCAAGCTACGTTTTGAGCATCAGAAAATAGACGAACCAAAACTTCCTCCAGTTGACTTTTGCTGACCCTGAGACATCCTCGTGAGTGTCTTCACATCTCTGTCTGAAGCCCACTAACCTCTGCAACAAATTTAGTTGAAGTCAACATTCTTTCCCTATGCTCAGCCTGTAACCAAGACCAGTTTCTTTGACTCTCAAGTTGCTGAGAGAGGTCCTTTTGCTTACGTTGGGTTAAGAGTTGCATGTGAGCTTAAGGCATTGCATCTTAAACTGCTGCCAATCACTGCCACCATAAAAAATTGTCCCACAACTTGTCTGTCTACAAGCAAAAATGGAACTGTTAATCCAGAGACTCTGGTAATGTTCTGGGAACCCAACTTCAAATCCCACCATGGAAGAAAGTGAAGGTTGAATTCAATAAAAGAAACTGGAATTAAGAGTCTATTGATGGCCATGAATTCATTGGCGATCATCAGGAAAACCCATCTGGTCCATTGGTGTCCTTCAGGGAAGAAAATTGCTATCCTTACTTGGTCTGGCCTACATGTGACTCCAGGCCCAATCAATGTGATTGACTCATAACTATCCTCTGGCAATTAGGGATGGGCAATAAATGTTGGCCTAGCCAGTGACACCTTCATCCCATGAATTAATTTTATAAAAAGGAGTCAAAGACATAAACGTAGCTTCCTAGTTAACAGTACTTGTATGTAGTCTTACCTTTCAATAAAAAAAACACAGTATTATTCCTCTTTGTTGTATGATCGGTTCATTTACTTTGAAGAGAAAAACGTAACACTGACATGCCCTGTGCTCTCATCACTTGCTTTCTACCCTCTCGAAAAAGAGAGCAGAACACCCAGTGATCGTGTTACACCCTGGTACTAACTACATAAGTAAACAAAGGGATGTGGTCATAAAAGGAGAATATATAGAAATGTAGGACCTCAGAGTTAGTTATCTCAGGATTACTACCAGTGCCATGAGCTAGAGAGTAGAAACAGCAGGATATATAGGATCAACATTGGCTGAAAAGATGGTGTGAGGGGAAGGGTTTCAGGTTCATGGAGCATTGGGACTGATTCTGGGGGAGGCAGTTACACCTGGGCAAGACCAGGACAGATGTCCTTGTTTGCCATTTGGTAGAGTGGTTAGGGAGGGTTTACATTAGTGTGGCAGGGGGGTGAGAACCAGAGGAGTAGGGCACTGGATGCAGAAATTGAGGCAGAGGTAGAAACCAGGGTAAATGTGACGAAGAACAGACAGGGAAACGTTGTTAAAAAGAACAGTGAAGGTGGTCTGAAATGCATATGTTTCAATGCAAGAAGTATTATAGACAAGCTAGATGAACTTAGTTCCAAGTACTAACCAATGCTCTATGACATTATTGTGATACAGAAACTTGGCTGAAAGGGGGACAGGACCTGCAGCTGAATGTCCCAAAATGTAAATGTTTCAGGTGTGATGGGAAGGAATGTAAAAGAAATGGGGGAGTTGCATTACTGGTAAAGGGGTATCTCACAGCTGTACTGAGGGAGGATACATCAGAGGCAGTATGGGTAGAACTCAGGAATAGGAAAGTTGAAATCACAATGCTGAGGGTATACTACAGGCTTCCCAACAGCCAGCGGAAGATAGAGGAGAGAATATGTCAGATATTGGAAAGATGTATAAATAGCAGGGTTGTTGAGCTGGGTGATTTTAACTTCCCCTATATTGACTGAGACTCACTTCGTGCTAGGGGCTTGGATGGGGCAGAATTTGTAAGGGCCATTCAGGATGGATTCTTGACTCAATATGTAAATAGTCCAACCAGGGAAGGGGTTATACTGGATGAATTTTTGGGAAATGGGCCTGGACAGGTGAGTGAAGTTTCAGTGGGGGAAAATTTCAGGAGTAGTGACCATAATACTGCTTTTTAGTTTTAAGATACTCATGGATAGAGGTAACAGCAGTCTCGGGTGAATGTGTTAAATTGGGGGAAGGCAAACTACAACAATATTCGGCAGGAATTGGAGAGTAGGCAGAAGTGGGTACTGCAGATGCTGGAGATTAGAAGCAAGATTAGGGTAGCGCTGGAAAAGTACAGCAGGTCAGGCAGCATCTGGGGATCAGGAAAATCGATGTTTCGGGCAAAAGTCCTTCAACAAGAACCAGAGAGTGTTGACTGGAGGTGATTATTTGAGGAGACATGTGGGAGTATTTCAAACGGCAGTCGATAAGAGTTCAGGAGCAGCACATTCCTGTGAGAGTGAAGGATAGGTGTAGCAGGTTACATGAACCTTGGATGACCAGTTTTGTTATGATCATGGTCAGAAACAAAATGGAAGCAATGTAAGGTCTAGGAGGATGGGAATTGATGCAGCCCTTGAAGTATATGAGGATAGTAGGAAAGAACTTAAACAAACAATTGGAAGAGCTAAAAGGGGTCATGAAAAGTCATTAGCAAGCAGGATTAAGGAGAATCCTAAAGCTTTTTACACAACTATACAAAGCAAGAGGGTAACCAGGGAAAGGATCACCTCAAGGACAAAGGAGGGAATCTATGTGTAGATCCAGAAGCGCTAGATGAGGTCTTAAATGGTTACTTTGTATCGGTATTCACCAAGGAATTAGTGGAGGATGATCTCAAGGAAGAAAGTATCGAATTTCTAAGCCACATTGCTATTATAAAGAAAGAGGTGTCATGCGTCTTAAAAAGTATTAAGATGGATAAGTCTCCGAGTCCTGATGGGATTTATCCCAGAATATTGGAGGCAAACGAACAAATTGCTGGAGCACTGTCAGGCAACCATGTATCCTCTTTGGCCACAGGTGTGGTCCCAGAGGACTGCTAATGTTGTCCCATGCTTTTAAAAAGGGTATCAGGGATAATCCAGGAAATTACAGTCCTGTGAGCCTCATTTCAGTGGTAGGGAAATTATTGGAAAAGATTCTCAAGAATAACATCTACAAACATTTAGAAGCAAATGGACTGATTAGCAATAGACAGCATGATTTTGTCCAGAGGGAGGTCATGCCTCAATAACTTGATTGAGCTTTTTGAAGAGGTGATGAAGATGATCGATGAGGGAAAAGCAGTTGATGTTGTCTACATGGACTTCAGTAAAGGCTTTGGCAAGGTCCTTCATGGCAGACCGGTACAAAAGGTGAAGTCACGTGGTATTATGGGTGAGCTGGCAAGATGTACACAGAACGAGCTTAGTCATAGGAGACAGAGGGTAATGGTGGAAGGATGCTTTCAGGATGGAGGGCTGTAACTACTGGTGTTCAGTGCTGGGACTTTCTGCTGTTCATGATCTACATAATGATTTGGAAGAAAACATAGTTGGTCTAATTAGTAACTTTGCAGATAATACAAAGATTGGTGGAGTTGTGGATAGTGAGGAGGATGGTCAGAGGGTATGGCAGGATATATTAGTCAGTGGAGGCATGGGCAGGAAAATGGCAGATGGAGTTTAATCTGGCCAAATGTAAGGTGATGCATTTTGGAAGGTCAATTGCAGTTGGAAATTATACAGGGAATGAGAAAACCCTGAGGAATATTGATATGCAGAGGGATCTGGGTGTGCAGGTCCACAGATCACTGAAGGTGGCAGTGCAGGTAGATAAGTAGTAAAAAATACATATGGCATGCTTACCTTTATTGGATGGGGCATTGAGTATAGGGATAGATGAATTATGTTGCAGCTTTGTAGAACTTTAGTTAGACCACACTTGGAATAATGTGTGCAGTTCTGGTCACCACACCATAAGAAGATTGTGGATGCTTTGGAGACAATACAGAAAAGGTTTACCAGAATGTTGCCTGGTATAGGGGGATTTTAGCTATGAAGAAATGTTCGATAGACTGGATTTGTTTTCACTGGAATGCAGGCGGTTGAGAGGCGACCTGATAGAAGTTTATAAGATTGTGAATGGCATGGATAGAGTGGAAAGTATGAGGATTTTTCCCAGGATGGAGGGGTCAATTACTAGGGGACACATGTTCAAGCTGTGGGGAGCCAGGGGAAGTTTAAAGGAGATGTGCGAAGCAGGTTTTTCACACAAAGGGTAGTGTGTGCCTGGAATGCACTGCCAGAGGAGGTGGTGAAAGCAGACACAATAACAGCATTCAAGAAGCACTTGGATGAATACATGAAAAGAAAGGGAATAGAGGGGTATGGTGAAGAGTTTTAGTATGGAAGGGCAAATTGTCAGCACAGGCTTCGAGGGCCAAAGGGCCAGTTCCTGTGCTGGATTGTTGTTTGTTCTTTATTATTGGTAATTGTTCTTTCAGGTAACAGATCTGGATTCTAGTTCTTTCTACATACTTTCCTCACTGATTTCAGAAATACAATAAGTCTTTTCTCTTCAGTGTTATCCTCCTTAGCTTCTCTATTTATCTCCCATTTCACTATGATCAGTGTTTTGTATATCCCATTCCTCCTATTGTAAGATGTCTAAGATATCTGCACATGAGAAGTGCCACTTGTCTTTATATAATGATGTGCCAATTTATCATGTTTACATATTGCTTTGTTTTTTAAAAGCAATTAAGTTGTTAATTTCTCATTCCTCAGCAGGACACTCTTTGAGTTTATTTCTGGCTTCCTAAACAGTAAATGCCTTGCATTATCTAATTCAGCTATAGCCTTTGCATTGCTGTGAAGTAGTTCAGAAGCACATAGATACAAAATAAAAGTAACTCACTGCAACACCAAAACTCAATTTGGCAGAACACGTATATTTTACATTAAGTGCAGTCAGAAGCCAATTACTTTGTTAGAGAGTCAACTGCCCTGAAATATTTAAAGCCTTAGGATTTCACCAGCATTTTAAAGACAGTGAACAAAGCCCAGTAAACACATTCAACCAAGGAAAATGGTTGAAAAACTGTATGGCTGCCTGTCGTATAACTTGGATCTGCTGGCCTTTGCATCACATTCTGCAGAGGTCAATGCTTACAGATCAACTGGCCACATGAGGTAGGTTTATAAACAAATGATCTGCAGCTTACGAGAACATTTTGTGTGCAAATGTAAATTAGAAATATATCTTCCAGAAATGTAAGGCAACAAGAATGAACCCTCAATAGCTTCAATTCATCCCATAATCTAACATTGCTTATAAAATTTGAAAATATTCTTGTCAAAAATAAAGACTTATAGCCATAGACATTAGGTCATTGGTGTTGGAGTATGATTCCAGCTTTGGGTGCATGGATTAAGCGAGAGAGGTCCTGGGTTCAAAGCCTGGATAAGGTTTAGCATGGGGCAGCACGTTGGCTTAGTGGTTAGCACTACTGCCTCACAGCGCTAGGGTCCCGAGTTTGATTCCACCCTCGGGCAACTGTCTGTGTAGTGTTTGCACATTCTCCCCTTATTTGCGTGGGTTTCCTCCAGGTGTTCTGGTTTCCTCCAAAGATGTGCAAGTTAGGTACATGGGGGGTGCTAAATTACCTATAGTGTTTAGGGATATGTAGCTTAGATGGATTAGCCATGGGAAATGTAGGGTTACAGGGATGGGTCTGTGTGGGATGCTGTTCAGAGGATCGGTATGGACTTGTTAGGCTGAATGGCCTGTTTCCACACTGTAGGGATTCTGTTCTAAACCAATAGCTCTGGTCAATCTACAGTGATGAATACATGGGAGGTAACTGGAGAAAGAGAAGTGAAGCAATTCACTGCAGGGTGAGAGAGTTGTTGGAAGGGCTGACTCACATTACTCTGTGCTGTCAGAGAGAGGTTTCAAAGGGTTGAAACAAAATTCCACCTTCCCTGTCGACAGAGCTAACACATGGGAACAACACTGAAAAAGATGAAACCCCATCAGTCTGAAATAGCTAATAACTCTACACAATGTCATGATTTTAGGCAAACCAACAGCAAACTTTACAACCTGTGTTGTAAAAGAAATTAATTTTTCGTCAACATGTAACTGAATTCAGATAGCATGTTGTTTTTCAATTCAACTCCTACACATCAGATTAAAGGAGAAAGATGATTGCAGAAGACATCCTGATGAGCAAGAGGATACACAATAGAGCAATTTCTTGTTTTATTTGAAATGGATTTTTCAGACTGAACTCAGATTGTTATATATCAATGATTTCATCAAGTTTATGCCACACATTCAATTAAAATGTCCTCACGAGCAAGCAGTAGTCGATCAATATTGTCAAACTGATTCTGAACTACTACTGCCAAATCCACTATTCTGGCGATAGGCCCAACTGGCTTACATAAATGATTATAAGATCCGCCTGTCTTAAAAACATAAGCACAAGCATTCCTTGGAAAACAATGAGGCAATATTCACCCACCATAGAATCACTATGGGATTCATATTGCAGGAATCAAGTCAATCTAAATACACATGTTATGAGCTCCCCCTACTGTAACATAAGCAGAAGTCACACAACACCAGCTTATAGTCCAAAAGGATTATGATGAAGCAGCACATCAAAAGCTTGTGATTTCAAATAAACCTATTGAACTATAACCTGGCATCATGTGACTTCTGATTTTGTCCATCCCAGTCCAGCACTAGTATCTCCATGTCATGGCTACTGTAATATAGAGTGAAACTTTGATAACATCAAATGGAATAGGAATATTGGACTGGGCTCCCTCTCGGGTGTGGGGGAAGAGAAGTCAAGAGTGTTTCAGGGATAGCCATTCTTGGAGATTATGATAATGACATAGCTTTAACTGACACAGAGACAAGTTCCCTGCACAATTCAAAGTAATGGATGGGCAGAGAGATAGAGTGCTTGAGCAAGGAGGCACCCTCTAACCAACTTCCTTCAAATTTTAATTAAAGCGTGGTTCATCTGGCCTTGAGGGGAGGCATGGATTTCCCTTGACAAGATCAGGGCTGCAGACACAGCCATACCCAGGCAGGAAGGAAACACCTCTCGGAAATGCCCCAGACTGCCAATTCCAAGCACCTGAACTGACCACGCTGAGAAACTGAAAGCAAGCAGCAGAATGCCAGAGGCCTCCTTTAAGAGAAGTTAACAAAGCTCTTAAAAGAAATCTAATTGAGTGGGGGTGCATCAATAGCTGCACCTGCAATGGATTTGAGAAGCATTGTGAACCTGTTCAACAACAGTCTGAGGGTGACACATTGGGGTTATTAGCCATGCTTTCTGGATGTACCCCTTATCATCGATGGGTCAGCCCTGGATGTGATGTAGGAGAATGAACAACTTTGGATTGCATCAAGAGTGTGGCGCTGGAAAAGCATAGCAGGTCAGGCAGCATTCAAGGAGCAGATGAATCAACGCTTCAGGCAAAAGCCCTTCCTCAGGCTTTTGCCCAAAACATCGACTCTCCTGCTCCTCGGATGCTGCTTGACCTGCCGTGCTTTTCCAGCGCCACACTCTTGACTCTGATCTACTGCATCTGCAATTCTCACTTTCTCCAACTTTGGAATTGTGTAAAATGTAAGCATGGGAACAGTTCCCTGGATAAAGTATTCACACCTACAGGAATTATTGCCTGTGGTCACAAACTAGCTGGATATTGAGGGGATGAAATCCCTTGCTGTTCAGGAATCTGTCTGGATGACACCAGGGAATTCTGAACTCCAGTGTTCTCTTGGATCCTGAGAAACCCAGCAACACAATTCAGGCTGTTTGGGTCCCACATGAATTGCACAATCAAATGTGTTATCTAAAGAGGGGAATTCGTGAACTCACAAATGCCAATTGGGAGGTGCCATATGTATCCTCAGCTGCAGTTTCAAGGGAACAGTTGGAAGAGGGATTCAATCCTGCTACAATCTTCAGCTCCATAGGTACAGTGCTTCTTCCAATTCACAGGGTGGGAGATCTTCTTGCACAGGTTGGCTGAAATAGGTTAAAAACAATAATTTAATAAAATAATTTGCAGTGTGAACCTTTAGACTCATAAGGACACAAAACTTGTTAGATAAACAAAACATGGTGAAAGAACGCCTCCGGTATCCTGTCACCCTGTATTTACACATGGAAAGAACTTGACACTGATCGAGCTCCTCAGAGCCAGCTCATAGAGTGGACAGAACCTCTGATACTCCTGTTTATATCTGTCAGCTGGGATCCCTGATTGGGGCTGTGAATCTTATCCAATTAAGGAGCTCATATTCTGAGGTCCACTTGATGAGGCTGACCTCATTACGATCACTATACATGGGACCATTTGTTCTCGGAGCTAGGTTTTCTGGAAGATAGCAAAGGAATAACAAGCTAATGCCCACAGTCTTACTGAATGGCACTGCTGCCTCACAGCGCCAGGGACCCAGGTTCAATCCCAGCCTTGGCGACTGTCTGTGTGGAATTTGCACATTTTCCCCGCATCTGCGTGAATTTCCTTTGGGTGCTCCGGTTTCCTCCCACAGTCCAAAGATGTGCTGGCCAGGTGAAATGGCCATTCTAAATTGCCCATAGTGTTAGGTGCATTAGTCAGAGGAAAATGGGTCTGGCTGGGTTAGGCAGCATCTAGGGAACAGGAGAATCGACGTTTCGGGCATTAGCCCTTCTTCAGGAAGAAGGGCTAATGTATGCCCGAAACGCCGATTCTCCTGTTCCCTAGATGCTGCCTGACCTGCTGCGCTTTTCCAGCAACACATTTCCATCTCTGATCTCCAGCATCTGCAGACCTCACTTTCTCCTCTGGGTGGGTTACTCTTCAGAGGGTCGATGTGGACTTGTTGGGCCAAAGAGCCTGTTTCCACACTGTAGAGAATCTAATCTAAAAAGGTTATTTATTTAATGAACCACTGAGTCTTGAAAGAAGTCATTAAAACATCAGGGATATCAGACAGGAAAGCATTTTTGATATAAACAAATCAGATATGAACCATTAAGTAAGGACAAACTGTCACCTCTAGTGCAATCAAACCTGATAATATGTACATGCCTTTACACTAATCATATATTACAGTTAGATCTATATAGTGATAGATTAATTGCACTCATATTCTATTCATGATGTAAACCTAACCAATAGTAATGATTCGGTTTAGATAATTGTACACCTCTTAATTAATTAATTTCTTGTGACCAAATCTGAGAGTATAACTGCTTCTGTAATTCTTTATTCTGTGTCTCCAACTTATTAGCTTTTAGATACTATGGAGACCGTGGCTACAGCTAAGTAATAAAGGCAATTTTAACACTCCACAGATCTCTATCTCATCACTCTTTATTGATAAGGGCCAGTGGGTCTACTATGTGACCCCAAAAGTTCACACAACAGTGGCACTTGTATGTGACACTATCTCTTGTCACATAAAGACACCTGTGGCATTGGCAATCACTCATCTGCAGGTTGCTACAACAGCATTGGTATGCCCTCTCTCGATACATTGGTACTGAAGACCCTGGTTATCCTCTCCACACATAAAGTTCCCAGAGCCTTGGGTCTCTGGTCCTCTTGTCACTGGGTATCCCCTAACCTCCTCCATAGATGCAGCAAAGGCAGGGCAGCTGCTGAGTTTACTTGGCAAACATTTTGCATTTAACTAAGGGTCTGAGAACAAATTGCAGGAAGTAAATGCTTGGTTTTCTTTAGAGAACTTGTCATAGTCAACCTAATCTTTAAGCCTTTATCGGCAGCTTATGTTGTGTTATGTCCCATAGCCAGTTTGACAGTGTGCCTTTAAGACACATATCGTAGCATGAGGGTATCAAAATCCCATACTCCATCTTACCTCAGATCACTTGAAGTATGGCACTCCTTCATCGTGAATGCTCTCCACCATACTACATTCTTCCTGCTGTAGATGGTCTTCTCTTAACCTAAACCACCTCCTCAGTCATGCTTTACCCTGCTCTCTAACTGTTGTTTTGTCCATGGGAAGGAAAGATGAACGAGCTCCTCATTCTTTCACCCTTTTAGCATGCAGCTATTTCATACCTCAATTAATGAGATCAAAATGAAGGAAACAATTATAAGGTTTTATTGAGTAAAAGAATGTAGAATTTTATAAGGTATCACCGCTCAAAAAATAACAAAATCTCATATCAAACATGCCCAGAAACACAGGTATAAAGTTGAAAATGGAGATGTTGAGCACGAAAGGAAAGATCTAAGGAAATGCACTTTAAAAGCAAAATCCTTAGAGTTCTTGACATTTAGTTTTAACGTGACATCATGGTTGTTTAATTAATTACTTCAATTCTCACTACCTGAATGTTTCCCTGATTTGTTTTTCACCAGCTTTTCTGAGAGGCTGAGAGAATACAGAAAGGTGGAGAACAAATGATGTCTTGATCCTTTCAGCCAATAAAGCTTCCTGTGGCCTTCAGCAGGTCTCAACCAGGTCAAGGGGCATTGCCTTCAGTCCCGGCACATTTGGTCAAGGGCAACCTTCAAAATGGAACCATTGGTTTGGGAGCAGTCAGTCAGCCACTCAGGATAGTCAGTGTCAGGATACTTTTTACATAAGGAGTGAGGAGCTAAATGTCTGTCGTCCACGCCCATCAAGTGATTTTTGGCCTTACTGGCGTCTATTTTCCTCCTAGAATGAAAGAGAAAGAGAGGCAAGGACAAGAAAGATGAAAGAGCTGACATACATATTACATTTGGTGGAGATTACAGCGGTTTATAAAATCATGAGGGGCATGAATAGGGTGAATAACCGAATTGTTTACTCCAGATTAGGGGAATCCAAAACTAGAGGGCATAGGTTTAAAGTGAAAGGGGAAAGATTTTAAAATGACCTAAGGGTGGGGTGGGGGGCGGGGGTAACCTTTTTACAGAGAGGTGGTCCCTGCATGGAATAAGCTGTCAGAGGAAGTCTTGGAAGTGGGTACAATTACAACATTTAAAAGGCATCTGGATTGGTATATGAATAGGAAGGGTTTAGAGGGATATGGGTCAAATGCTGAAAAGTAGGACTAGGTCAGATTGGAATGGCTGGTCAGTACAGACAACTTGGACTGAAGTATGTGTTTCCATGTTCTATGACTCCATTAGTTATTGGGCAGCATAGAGGGTGTGCAAGGTTAATGATATCAGGGATTGAGTTGTGTGACAGCCAGTTATGGAAGATGTCACAGCCATTAACCAGAGGATGAACCTTGGTGGGAAATGGGTACTGTAGTAGAGACAGAGTGAGTGTGAATTTACAGAGAAAACATACCCTGGTGGAATGGGGAAGGACATTGACCTTCTGACAAGCCACAACAAGACTGCCTCACCTGGAGACTGCCACGCTGTGCTGAGGCCACTACTTCTCCTTAAGGCCAGAGCCTCAGCCTAGCCTGTGAGTCTGGGCCAGGGGAGTCAGCCAGGGATCTGCTCCTCACTTGCCGGGAGACCCCGGGCTGGGATGGAGCCATGTCCGGCTCGTCCTGGTGTTACAATCGTTGCCGCTGGAGGCCTACTCCTTCACCCACTGCTCTCCAGGCTCAAAAGAGAAAAGAAAATGAAAAGAAAAAGAGCTAAAGAACAAAAGAGGGGAAAAAAGGGAAAGAAAGCAGACGGGAACTGCTGAGCCCCAGGCTCAGCCCATGTACTCCATCGCTATCTACATCTTCAGGGTGTTCCATCCCTTAATCAGCTTTCCCTGAGCCCAGGAGCCAAACTGTTATGACTTTCTCTTCATTTTACTTTTTATTATTATGAATGACTTCTGTCATTGATGTGGGTGCCACGGTGGGGTGACTTATAAAACTGTTCACTGTACTTTTCATGTAAATATACACATGATAATAAATTTCTGCTCTATTCTATTCTCTTTCCTGCAGTGGTGGGCATTCCTCTGGATGGCTGAGACTGTTCTAAACCAGGTGTCAACCTCAGATCAGGCTGGTGTAGTTTGTTGTCAAGGCCTCCACTCCTGAACCTGAGAGCATTTGTCAGTGTACACAACAGGCTTTTAAAGATGGATGCAAGGGATGTCAATGGCAAGTTGTCCTGGATTGTCTGAATAGAACTGGGTGAAATCAAATGTGTACCATATCTTAGGGGTATGGTAGCTAATTAATGCAGCAGGTTTAGTACAATATGTTAAAATAACTTGCTAGGCCTCATTGTAAAAACAAACCTCCATGCAGCTGCCATCTTTCTTCGACCCTATCAATGTGAATCTTCCCTCTTCCTCCCAGTTCTCTTTCCATTCCTCAATTGGGCATGCCTAACAAGCATGACCTTTAAGTTTGATACCTTGCCATATCTTTCCACCTTTTTCTGTAAATTTTCTGTTGACCCCCACTTTCATTTGCTACATCCTTGAAGCAAAGAAACATTGTGGTGATGAAGGAGCCATGCTACTAGAGAAGTGTGTACTTGTCAGAGCTTTCAGGAAGAAGTCTACCCCACCAGGTATACACTCCCATTATTTTGTTGGGCTTGAACATAGCTTTTCTCACTTCTGTCTAGCAAGATTGCACTGAGGTTAATGAGAACTCATGGCATGCACATGAATGGGAAAGAGTTTCTGAATCATTGGGAATAGACACTTGCCTGAAAGTTTCTAAGAACTCAATACCAAAACTCTAATCTACTATCAGGAATCTGAATTTTGGCCTCCTAACCAATTAAACTCAGTCTCCTTCCTATCTAATCTCTCCAGGTGGGCCCAGAAAAATCCCCCTACTGAAAGCTATCTTTATCCCTTTGCAATATCATTGTGTTCCCTTCACTACCCACTTTCCCACCTGTCTTTGTATTGTTGAACATAATACATTCAGTCATAAAATCATAGAGTCATAAAGATGTACAACACGGAAACAGACACTTCAGTCCAACTCGTCCATGCCACCAGATGTCCTAACCTAATCTAGTTCCATTTGCCAGCAATTGGCCCATATCCCTCCAAACCCTTCATTTTCTTATACCCATCCAGATGCCTTTTAAATGCTGCAATTATTCCAGCCTCCACCACTTCCTCTGGATGCTCATTCCATACACACACCACCCTCTGTGTGAAAAGTTGCCCCTTAGGTCCCTTTTATATCTTTCCCCTCTCACCCTAAACTTATGCTCTCAGTTCTGGACTCCCCCAACCCAGGGAAAAGATCTTGTCTATTTATCCTATCCATGCCCCTCATGATTATATAAATCTCTGTAAGGCCATCCCTCAGCCTCTGATGGTCCAGGGAAAACAGCCCCAGCCTATTCAGCTTCTCCCTATAGCTCCAACCATGGCAACATCCTTGTAAATTTTTTCTGAACCCTTTCAAGAATATCCTGCTTGTGGCTGACAAGTGGCAAGTAACATTCATGCCACATAAGAGCTAGGTGGTGACAAGAGAAAAACTAATCATCATCCCTTGCTTCTCCCATATCAACATTGCCGCAGCTGTCAGAAACAGAACTGGACTAGTCATATAAGTATTGATGGAACAAGACCAGATCAGAGGCGAGAAACCTTGCAGTGTGTAACTCATTTCCTGGCTTCCCAAAACCTGGATACCATCTATAAGGTACAAGTCATCAATATGCCCCACTTGCCTGGATAAATGCCCCTCCAGCGACACTCAAGAAGAAGCTTGATGCCATCCAGGACAAGGCAGCCCATTTGATTGGCACCACATCCACAAACATTCAGTCACACCACTAACAGTCCGAAACAGCAGTGTGTAATACCTACAAGATGCACTGCAGAAATTCACCAAGGCTCCTTAGGCAGAATCTTCAAAACCCATGACTCATGCCATTCAGAAGGACAAGCAGATACATGGGAACACCATCACCTGCAAGTTCCCCTCCAAGCCACTCATTATTCTGACTTGGAAATTTATCACTGTTCCTTGTATTAATGTGTCAAAATCCTGGAATTCACTTCCTAATAGTATTGTGGGTCTACCTGCAGCAAATGGACCGCAGAAGTTCAAGAAGGCAGCTCACCAATACCTTCTCAGGGGTAACTTGAAATGGACAATAAAAATTATTCCAGCCAGTGACATCCACATCCCATGACAAAATAATGAAAAAGAATACTTTGAGCCCCAGCTAACATATCATCAACAGAAGCGTCAGCTGAATATGTAAAAACTTTTATTCATGGGGTGTGTTCATTCAATGGTCTAGCTCTGTATACATCTTATTACATTAAATTCGAAATTACAGAAATCTGAAGTTTCCATAAAATTTGGTGTTAATTTTTTTCACTTTGTGGAGTCTTTTTTTTTTCTCAACTAGTTTACTAGTTTTTTGTATGTCATCTTTAATCAGAAGTGAGAGAGACAATGATATTGGTATAAACAACATTAGTGAATCAGTTTCCATTAATAGAGAAGAATTGCAAAACAAGACTTCATATCACACAATCATGGAAGAATGTTGAGACAGAGATCACTGCCCTATTTCTGGAAAGAGTCAACAAACAGTTGAAGTCAGAGAAGGTAGAGGGACAAAGCAGGGTTATGTGATTAGGATTTGCAATTTGTATTTCTTGAGCAAAGTGCCAGCAGTGAGATAGAAACTGTAGCACAGAAGGAGGTCATTACAGACTGCAGTAAATTCAGCCCTATTTTGAAGGCTTACTCATACTGATATTTGCTGTTAAATTCTGTGTCATATCAGCACTGCTACCTTGTTTTTAATTCTAGCAGCAAGATTCCTGACCTTTCCAGCATTGATCTTTCCCTGTAGTATTAACACAATATACTTTCACCTCAGATTTCCTTTTGAAGTCATACCAGATCCTTGAAGTGGAAACCTCTGCCCTCTGTTAGCTTTGTAGACCTGATGTGAAATAAGTTCAGTCCATCTCAGTCAATAACTGGCCAATGGTAATAAGCATGAAAACGCATTGTCAGTCTCACTCAGGCTCCAACATTGAATATTATAATAGGTGGAAATGTCTCACTGGTTGGTCCCAGAGCAAAGGTAAAGTTGCCATATATTACAATGGAATGGGGCAGCTCTCTTCTAGAGAGAGATGACTGGTGGTGGTTTATCCTGAGGGTCACAATACCTCAGGTGAGGGGATCGGTTGAGAAGGAGACTCCTTCATGGTAACCTCAGCTGGTGTCGGAATTGTATCCATGCTGTTGGCATCACTTTATATCACAAGCCAGCTGTCCAGCCAATAGAGCTAACTGACCCCAACCTGTGTTCTTTCAAGATTCAGTTTTTAGCATAATGTTGGGAGAGAGGTGAGCTTGCCAGAAGTAAGAACAAAGAGAAATTGCACAATCTTTCAACTTCATAAGCAAAATCACGCAAATAGCTTACAAAATGTTGATATTAAATACAGTGTAATTAAAGAGCATAGAACAATTTTCTGATAAAAACAAAATAACAGATGCAAGCATTGTGACAAAAGCAATCAGGATGAAATAGCATCAAATGATGTGTGTAGGGAAGATTTCTCCTGCTTCCTATTCATTACAACATAGTTAAAATGCCATTTGCAATTGTTCATGAGCTTGCTCTAAAGAAAGAATACCAGATTTTCAGATAATAACCTTTAAGGGTCACATAAGTGAATGGCCCAAATTTAGCCATGGTATAGATAGTAAAACTATCAATGTTGGCCATCATAATCCACTCAAACTGACAGCAAAGTCCACTCATGCACAGAATAGTACAGAAATCCAGATGTTTCTGTTAGCGGTTCTACATTTTTTTATAGAGGGTTTGATGTTGATCCACACATCCCAGATTACAAAAGTCTGAATTGACAAGTATTTTGCTGACTCATGGTAAAACTCTTGATAAAGTCACATTTTGTTAAATGTGATGTAACTAAGGTTTTAACAGTAAACTAAGCTCATAATCTCTATTAAATTTCCAGTCCAGGGAGCTAACTTTATATTTGTGAACTGTCATTGTTTTACTCACAGATGGAGTATGGAAACAGGCCCTTTGGTCTAACATGCCCATGCAACCCAACCTTCACAGTTAAACTAGTCCCATTTGTCTGCATTTGGTCCATAACCCTCCATAACGATTCCATCCACGTATCTGTCTAAATACTTCTTAAATGACAAAATTGTACATGCTTCCACCTCTACCTCTGGCAGCCCGTTCCAGACACTCATCATCCTCTGTGTGAAAGAATTGCTCCTCTGGATCCTAGTTTTAATTTAAGACCCCGCTACCATGGGAAAAGCCATTGGCTATCTACATTACCTATGCTTCTCATGATTTTATAGACCTCTATAAAAACACCCCTCAAAATGCTATGCTCCAGGAAAAAATGTCCCAGCCTACTTAACCTCTCCTTAGAACTCAAATCTTCTAATGTAGGAAGTATCCTAGTAAATCTTTTTTTGCACTTTTTCTAGTTTAATGATATCCTTTCTACAGCAGAGTAACATAGTACTCCAAATGTGGCCTCACTAACGTCTTGTACAGCTGCAACAAAACATCCCAATTACTATACTCAATGCTCTGACCAATGAAAGAAAGCTTGCTGAATTCCTTCTTCACCACCCTGTCTACCCGTGACTCCATTTTCAAGGAGCTATGAACCTGTACCCCTAAATCTCTTTGCTCTACAGCACTTCCCAAGGAACTACTATTTTCCATAAGGATAAAATAAACACATTCTTTGTTAATTGCCACGTTAGCTTCTATCTTAATTCAACCATAATGATTCAATTCACTATTTAAAAAGTTAAAGTTGAAGTGAAGTAAATACATTTAACTTCCTGGATTACAGTGTATGTGAATAATTCAATGTTATTTGCTGTTTACCTGCTTGCTGACATTACTTTAACTTGGCATCAGACATAACCAGTTGTCAGGAGCAGGAATACACACATCACTGTGTTGTGGGATCTTTGTGAACAGCTTTTTTGAGCCACTAGCAAGACTTATTACTTCAGCACTGACTGCAAATCCAGCTTGATATTTTCCAGCAACTCTCTAATATTCTGATGAAAGTAAATTAATGCCATTAACCACTTTTGCCATTAATGTCAGAGATGGCCATGCCTAGGTTACACCTTAATGTAGAACTTGTAATCTCTTCAAAATGTGATTAACTTCAAATAGATACCCATCAGTTACTAGGATCGTAGCTCTCCAGTGATGAAATAAATAATACATTCATATAAGGATGTCCCTTGTGTGAATGAGTCAAGGTCCAATGCACCTTTGACAAGAGCTAACAAGCGAATAAGGTAGACAAAGGTAAGATGTTGCTGGAAAAGCGCAGCAGGTCAGGCAGCATCCAAGGAGCAGGAGAATCGACGTTTCGGGCATGAGCCCTTCTTCAGGAATGAGGAAAGTGTGCCATGCAGGGTAAGATAAAAGGTAGGGAGGAGGGACTTGGGGGAGGGGCGTTGGAAATGCGATAGGTGGAAGGAGGTTAAGGTGAGGGTGATAGGCCGGAGTGGGGGTGGGGGCGGAGAGGTCAGGAAGAAGATTGCATGTTAGGAAGGTGGTGCTGAGTTCGAGGGTTGGGACTGAGACAAGGTGGGGGGAGGGGAAATGAGGAAACTGGAGAAATCCCTTGTTCATCCCTTGTGGTTGGAGGGTTCCTAGGTGGAAGATGAGGTGCTCTTCCTTCAACGGTCGTGTTGCTATGGTCTGGCGATGGAGGAGTCCAAGGACCTGCATGTCCTTGGTGGAGTGGGAGGGAGAGTTGAAGTGTTGAGCCACGGGGTGGTTGGGTTGGTTGGTCCGGGTGTCCCAGAGGTGTTCTCTAAAACGTTCCGCAAGTAGGCGGCCTGTCTCCCCAATATAGAGAAGGCCACATCGGGTGCAGCGGATGCAGTAAATGATGTGAGTGGAGATGCAGGTGAATTTGTGGTGGATATGGAAGGATCCCTTGGGGCCTTGGAGGGAAGCAAGGGGGGAGGTGTGGGCGCAAGTTTTGCATTTCTTGCGGTTGCAGGGGAAGGTGCCGGGAGTGGAGGTTGGGTTGGTGGGGGTGTGGACCTGACGAGGGAGTCACAGAGGGAGTGGTCTTTTCGGAACGCTGATAGAGGAGCGGAGGGAAATATATCCCTAGTGGTGGGGTCCGTTTGGAGGTGGCGGAAATGACAACGGATGATACGATGTATATGGAGGTTGGTGGGGTGGTAGGTGAGGACCAGTGGGGTTCTGTCCTGGTGGCGATTGGAGGGGCGGGGCTCAAGGGCAGAGGAGCGGGAAGTGGAGGAGATGCAGTGGAGAGCATCGTCGATCACGTCTGGGGGGATATTGCGGTCTTTGAAGAAGGAGGCCATCTGGATTGTTCAGTATTGGAACTGGTCCTCCTGGGAGCAGATGCGGCAGAGACGAAGGAATTGGGAATATGGGATGACATTTTTACAGGGTGCAGGGTGGGAGGAGGTGTAGTCTAGGTAGCTGTGGAAGTCGGTCGGTTTATAGTAAATGTCCGTGTTGATTCGGTCACCCGAGATAGAAATGGAGAGGTCTCGGAAGGAGAGGGAGGAGTCTGAGATGGTCCAGGTAAATTTGAGGTCAGGGTGGAAGGTGCTGTTAAAGTGGATGAACTGTTCAACCTCCTCGTGGGAGCACGAGGTAGCGCCGATACAGTCATCGATGTAACGGAGGAAAAGGTGGGGGGTGGTGCCAGTGTAGCTGCGGAAGATGGACTGTTCCACATATCCTACGAAGTGGCAGGCATAGCTGGGGCCCATGCGGGTGCCTCACCTTCATTCCCCTATGCTCTCGGATTAACCAGTTCAACATGCGGCGAGACATCGAACAATTCTTCCGTCGCCTTCGCCTCCGTGCCTACTTCTTCAACCAGGATTCTCGCCCACCCTCTGACGACCCCTTCTCCCGCCTCCAACACATTCCATCCACCTGGACACCCCGTGCTGGCCTCTTACCCGCCCTCGATCTCTTCATAGCCAACTGCTGCCGCGACATTAACCACCTCTCCACCCCTCTTACCCACTCCAACCTCTCACCCTCAGAACATGCATCCCTCCACTCCCTCCGTTCCAACCCCAACCTCACTATCAAACCAGCAGACAAGGGAGGCGCGGTAGTAGTTTGGCGCACTGACCTTTACACCACTGAGGCTAAACGGCAGCTCACAGACACCTCGTCCTACTGCCCCTTGACCATGACCCCACCTCCCACCACCAAACCATCATCTCCCAGACCATCCATAACCTCATCACCTCAGGGGATCTCCCATCCACCGCCTCCAACCTCATAGTCCCGTAACCCCGCACCGCCCGTTTCTACCTCCTGCCCAAAATCCACAAACCTGACTGTCCCAGCCGACCCATTGTCTCAGCCTGCTCCTGCCCCACCGAACTCATCTCTGAATACCTTGACATGGTCCTGTCCCCCTTAGTCCAAGAAGTCCCCACCTACATTCGGGAGACCACCCACGCCCTCCACCTTCTCCATGATTTTCGCTTCCCCGGTCCCCAACGCCTTATCTTCACCAGGGACATCCAGTCCCTGTACACCTCCATCCCCCATCACGAAGGACTCAAAGCCCTCCGCTTCTTCCTTTCCCGCTGTACCAACCAGTACCCTTCCACTGACACCTTCCTTTGACTGATTGAACTGGTCCTCACCCTGAACAACTTCTCTTTCCAATCCTCCCACTTCCTCCAAACCAAAGGAGTAGCCATGGGCCCCAGCTATGCCTGCCTCTTCGTAGCATATGTGGAACAGTCCATCTTCCGCAGCTACACTGGCACCACCCCCCACCTTTTCCTCCGTTACATCGATGACTGTATCGGCGCTGCCTCATGCTCCCACGAGGAGGTTGAACAGTTCATCCACTTTACCAACACCTTCCACCCTGATCTCAAATTTACCTGGACCGTCTCAGACTCCTCCCTCCCCTTCCGAGACCTCTCCATTTCTATCTCGGGCGACCGAATCAACACAGACATTTACTATAAACTGATCGACTCCCACAGCTACCTAGACTACACCTCCTCCCACCCTGCACCCTGTAAAAATGTCATCCCATATTCCCAATTCCTTCGTCTCTGCCGCATCTGCTCCCAGGAGGACCAGTTCCAATACTGAACAACCCAGATGGCCTCCTTCTTCAAAGACCGCAATTTCCCCCCAGACGTGATCGACGATGCACTCCACCACATCTCCTCCACTTCCCGCTCCTCCGCCCTTGAGCCCTGCCCCACCAATCGCCACCAGGACAGAACCCCACTGGTCCTCACCTACCACGCCACCAACCTCCATATACATCGTATCATCCATTGTCATTTCCGCCACCTCCAAACGGACCCCACCACCAGGGATATATTTCCCTCCGCTCCCCTATTAGCATTCCAAAAAGACCACTCCCTCCGTGACTCCCTCGTCAGGTCCACATCCCCCACCAACCCAACCTCCACTCCCGGCACCTTCCCCTGCAACCACAAGAAATGCAAAACTTGCGCCCACACCTCCCCCCTTACTTCCCTCCAAGGCCCCAAGGGATCCTTCCATATCCGCCACAAATTCACCTGCACCTCCACACACATCATTTACTGCATCCGCTGCACCCAATGTGGCCCTCTCTATATTGGGGAGACAGGCCGCCTACTTGCGGAACGTTTCAGAGAACACCTCTGGGACACCCGGACCAACCAACCCAACCACCCCGTGGCTCAACACTTCAACTCCCTCTCCCACTCCACCAAGGACATGCAGGTCCTTGGACTCCTCCATCACCAGACCATAGCAACACCACGGTTGGAGGAAGAGCACCTCATCTTCCGCCTAGGAACCCTCCAACCACAAGGGATGAACTCAGATTTCTCCAGTTTCCTCATTTCCCCTCCCTCCACCTTGTCTCAGTCCCAACCCTCGAACTCAGCACCACCTTCCTAACATGCAATCTTCTTCCTGACCTCTCCGCCCCCACCACACTCCGGCCTATCACCCTCACCTTAACCTCCTTCCACCTATCGCATTTCCAAAGCCCCTCCCCCAAGTCTTCCTCCCTACCTTTTATCTTAGCCTGCATGGCACACTTTCCTCATTCCTGAAGAAGGGCTTATGCCCGAAATGTTGATTCTCCTGCTCCTTGGATGCTGCCTGACCTGCTGCGCTTTTCCAGCAACACATTTTCAGCTCTGATCTCCAGCATCTGCAGTCCTCACTTTCTCCTAAAAGGTAAGATGTTCTCATTATAATTAAGAAATGCTTATCTTTAATTCATCAGTTAGTGGCAGGTATGGGTCTTTTTAAAAGACATTTTTTAAGCTATATAAGGGCTAAAACTAAACAAGATCACTACCAAGTTGCATTACTGTGTAGCCAGCATTTTATTCTATCAGGATGGAAATACAGGATCTATGAAGGCCATTGTAGAGATAATAAACCCTTGCAGAGGAAGAAGAAACGTCTTTTCTACTTTATCAGAAATAGAGACTCACAGTCTGCAATCTTGGATGAATCAATTATTCAGAACTCAATTGCTTGGGCAAAAGACATTGATTTTCTTAAGATGATTTGAACTAATCAAAGTTACCTTTTGCAACATACAATGGATTTTTGAACTTCCGATGGAGTTGGCAAGAAGTCATGTAACTAACCAAGTTGTGTGTGTAGATTTGGATTTAACTTTGTAGAAAGTATTAGTAACAGAAAAGACAAGCCACTTTCCCATGTTCTATCTCTATCGAAGCCAGCAATCTGTTTGTTGTGTATATATTCCTGCAAGCAGACAGAAAGACTTCAACAATGTTCCTAGAAGAGAGACATACCAATTATATCTTCAGTCAAGAATCAAAATCTCTGGATCTACCTGTATTTAATTTGTATTTATTTTTGCCTTATACTGATTCTTGACTCAGTCAAAGTTAGCTTCCTTTAATCTGTAACTTGTATTTTCCATGTTTGATTTAAGTGTGTATGCCTATCCAGGAGTTGCAGAAGTTCAGATATATTTTTACCTGGATTAAGTGGATTGTTTGTAACATAATAAAACTGACTCTGAACTTCTTTTTCGTTCAAGAAAACCCTGTCAAGCTAATTCTTTATAAACGTCTGCATATGGTGAATTATAAACTGAGTTGACAAAATACTTTTTTTAAAATTAAAAACCACTGTTGCAATCAGATGAGGCATGGGAAAAGAGGGGAATCTATTCACCCCTCCTCACTTGGTCAGAGGTACATTAGGTCCCCCCTCCCCAGAATACTTCTGCCAAATGTACAAGCTATTGAAATAGGATAGGTGACCTTGGCTCACCTTCCAAAGGGATTCGAGAGAATGCTATGTGCTCTGTTTTACAGAGACATGGCTCCCTCCTGTTAGACCTGACTGTGTCTTATAACCTGAGGGATTCTCAGTTCACCGAATGGACCACTCAGCATCCTCCGGCAAGGCAAGGGTCGGTGAGGTCTGCCTCCTAATCAACACCTCCTGGTGCTCAGACATGGTGACCCTGGCAAGTTTCTGCTCCCCAGACCTCCGCTAATGTGAAAGCAGTCTACATTTCATCCCATCTGAAAGCAAAAAGTGCACTTGAAGAAGTATAAAACACTACAAACAGTCTGGAGACAGAATACGCCGTGGCCTTGATCATAATGGCCAGTGACTTCAACCAGGTCAACCTCAAGAATGTGCTTCCAAAATACCATCAACAGTATCCTGTACCAGCAGAGGTCTGAACATCCTTGGCCATTGCTATATAACCATCAAAAAATCAAATCACAACACAATGCTGCTCCTCACAGCTTACAAACAGAAATTGAAGCATGAGGACCCCAGACAGGGAGTATTGCAGTGTTGGTCTGAGGCAACAGAAGGGCTATTACAGGACTGCTTAGAGTCAGTGGGCTGGTCCATATTCAAGAACTCAGTAGCCAATCTAAACAAGTATGCCACTACCATTACAGATTTCATTAGTTAATGTGCAGAAGACTGCGTTCTAAAGAGGTTAATCCAGATATTCCCCAACCAGAAATCACAGATGAACTGTGTGATCCACTGAAGTCCAGGCCTGAGGCATACAAGTCAGACAACACTGACCTGTACAGGAAATCTAGGCACATAAGGCAGAGATTCCAAGACGCAATAAGCTTGAGATATGGACACACTCATTTGTAGCAAGGCTTATGTGATATAACAGGCTACAAAGCCAGGTCAAACAGAATCGTGGGCAACCGTACATCCCTACCCAAAGAGCTCAATGCTCAATGCTCAACGCATACTCACTTTGAATAAAAGATCAGTGAAATGATGGCATCTATCCCAGCAGCTTCGAAGGCACCAGCACCCACAGTCACCACTGTGGATGTTAGATCGGCTTTTGTGAGATTGAAGCCATGGAAAACGATTGTCCCAGATAGAATCCCTGCCCGTGCACACAGATCCTGTGCAGATCAGCTGACGGCATTTTCAGCCCCCTACTATATTCTTTACACACTCGTGGCTGTGTGGCCTAATTCCACACTAATTCAATTTACACATTTGCTGATGACACCACCATTGTAGGCTGGATCTCAAACAATGATGAAACAGAATCAGGAAAGAGATAGTGTTTATCAACATGGTGTAAAGTAACTATGTTTATATTAACATCTGCAAAATGAAGGAGCTGGTTATTGACTTCAGGAAGTGGACTGGAGGGCACACCCCTGTCTGCATAAATGGTGCTGAGGTGGAGATGGTCGAAGGCATCAAGTGCCTGGGAGTGACGATCACCAACAAGCTGTCCTGGTACACCTACATCAACGCAATGGTCAAGAAAGGAAGAGGGAGAAAGTGAGGACTACAGATGCTGGAGATCAGAGTCGAGAGTTTGCACCAGAAAAGCACAACAGATCAAGCAGCATCTGAGGAGCAGAATAATTGACGTTTCGGGCATAAACTCTTCATCAGGTATGAGGCTAGTGGGCCAGGGTGGATGAGAGATAAATGGGAGGGGGTGAGGCTGGAGGGAAGGTAGCTGGGAATGTGATAGATAGATGAAGATGGGGGTAATGGTAATAGGATGGAGAGGAGGGTCGAGCGGATAGGTGGGAAAGACGATGAACAGATCATGAGGGCAGTGCCAAGTTAGAAGGTTGGATCTGGGATAAGGTGGGGGGAGGGGAAATGAGGAAACTAGTGAAATCCACATTGATCCGTGTGGTTGTAGGGTCCTGAGGTGGAACATTCTTTCTCCAGGCATTGGGTGGTAAGGGATTGGCAATGGAGGAGGCCCAGGACCTACATGTCTATGGTGGAGTTGGAGGGAAGTTAAAGTGTTTGGCTACATGGTGTTGTGATTGGTTGGTGTGGATATCCCAGAGATGTTCTCTGAAACGATCCATAAGTTGGCATCCTGTCTCCCCGATGTAGAGGAGACCATGTCGGATGCAATGGACACAGTAGATGATGTGTGTGGAGGTACAGGTAAATTTTTGTTGGATGTGGAAGGATCATTTGTGGCCTTGGACAGAGGTGAGGGGGGACAGAGTGTGGGTGCAGGTTTTGCACTTCCTGCGTTGACAGGGGAGGGTGCTATGAGTAGGGCGTGGGCTAGTGGGGGGGGGGAGGGGGCATGGATCTGACAAGGGAGTCATGGAGGGAATTGTCTCTCCAAAACACAGATGGAGAGGGGAGGGAAATATATCCCCCTTGGTGGGGTCTGTTTGTAGGTGGCGGAAGTGTCAGAGGACGATGCAATGTATCTGGAGGTTGGTGGGGTGGAAGGTGAGGACCAGGTGGGTTCTGTCCTTGCCCCACCCCCCTCACCTCCATTCAAGACCCCAAAGGATCCTCCCACATCTGATATAAATTTATCTGTACTTCCACACACATCATCTACTGTATCGTTTGCACCCGATGTGGTCTCCTCTACATTGGGGAGACAGGACCACAACTTCCCCCAGCCCCACCCCTCTTCCATTTATCTCTGAGGGCCCTGTCCCACAAGCCTCATTCCTGATGAAGGGCTTATGGGGGTGAATGTTTTTCTTATTCAGCTAGTGGAAATGAGCTGCTTATGTTGAATAGTGAAACAGACTCAATGGGCTAAATGGCCTACTCCTGCTTTATTTTCTATGTTTCTACAAGGTTGATGGAAGCAGACAAGATGAATGATTTCAAAATAAAATTTGACAGGCACTTTACAGAAGCAAACCTGCAGTGCTGCAGGGATGGATTGTGGGAATAGGACGGAATTGTCAGTTCTACAGAGAGCAAGCATGGACTCGACGTGTGAGTAGATGGAAATGTGGAATTCAGAACACAAACAGATCAGCATGACCTTATTGAACAACAGAATAACGATTGTGTGATTCTATGTTTCACTGCACCAGACTGCTAGTTGGATTTAACATTAATAGTATATTAGACAATAGGTGAGGAGCTCCACCAAGTGGCTTTATGTCTGCTATTAACAAATGATCCAATTAATGTATGTATGTATGTGTAGATGGGCTGTGGTGCTAGTAAAGCACAGCCGGTCAAACAGCATCCAAGGAGCAGGAGAATAGATATTTCAGATATAAGCCCTTAATCAGGAATGACAGGAAATGAAGGGCTTATGCCTGAAAGTTCAATTTTCCTGCTCTTCTGATGCTGCCTGACCGGCTGTGCTTTTCCAGCACCACACTCTTCAACTCTGATTCCCAGTCCTCACTTTCTCCTGTGTGTGTAGGTACAAAGGATCATTCTGTATATATTGCATATTGTCGATATATACTTCATTACTGCTCAGAATTCATTTTTTGAGGTGTTTGTGCCCCTGAAGGTCAATGAAAAGTTCATGATCTAGAATATAATCATTCTCCCGCTTTGGACAATCAGTTTTAGTGTTAAGTAATGGTAATTAATATTGTGTGTTGAATGCAGGTTAAAGCCATGTCTAAATTCCACAGTTTTCTTTGTGCTGATCAGAAAGCTGAGCAACATCTTTGGCTTTATGGCCAGCCCAAGAAAATATGAACATACAAATTAAGACCAGAAATAGACCATTCAGCCCTTCAATTCTGCTGTTCAACAAAGTCATTTTGTTTGTGCTCTAAATTTCACATATCCATCTATTCTCAACAACCTTTGATTTCTTTGGCCTGACAATAACCTGTGTACCTCCACCTTAAAAATATTTAATGACTGCAACTCCACTGACACAAATTTCCAAAAGTGCCAAAAAACCCTTCAACAACATCCTTAATTTTAAACAGTGTCCCTAGTTCTGGACTCACTCACAAGAGCAAACATCCTGTCCATGTGCACATTGTCGAGGATCTCATAAACATCAATCAAGTCACCCTTCGTTCTCATGGAAACAAATCCAGTCTGTCCAATCATTTCTCATAAGGCAACCCCTCATTACAAGTATCAATTTACTAAACCTCTTCTGTACCACTTCCAACGCACTTAAAAGCTTCCTTCAATAAGGAAACCAAAACTGTACGCAGTATTTGAGATGTGGCCTCACCAATACCCCATATAACCAATGTGTAGAATCCTTACTTAAATTTTCAACCTCTCTCAAACTCAAGGTTAACTTAACATTAGTTTTTCTGATTATGTGATGTACCTGCAGACTAACGTTTTCTAATCCATGCACTAGAACACTGAGATCCCTCTGCACTTCAGAATTCTCCATTCTACTTGTGTATCTTTCCTGCCAGATTTACACATTTTCTCACATCATACTAGATCTGCCAGATTTGTTTTATTTGTTCATTCAACCTATCTATTTCGATCTGCAAAATTGCAATGTCATCTTCTCAACACACTTTCCTGCTTATCATTGTGTCTTCTAAAAGTTTAGCCACTGCAATCCCCTCACTGAAGTTATTGGTGTAAATTGTAAAAGGTTGAAGGCCCAGTATAAAACCTCACATGGTGTTAATCGCAAAAGACCCGCTAATGAATAATGAATGCTAGCCAGCCAATCTTACCTCTATGTTAGTATTTTAACACATGAACATCTACTTTGTCCAATAACCTTTTTTATGTGGAAACTTGTCACATGGAAATTCAAGTAAAATACATCAATGGGCTCCTCTTTAAGGACAGTGCAATTTACTCCTTGAAAAGACGTTCAAAAGACGATCCCTGTCACAAAACCATGCTGACTCATCCTTATTACCTTGAATATTTGCAAGTGCCCAGTTATAACTCATGATTGATTGTAATAGATTCCCCATTACAGGTGTCAAGCTAAATTCAAAATGTGAAATAAATGTATTCAAAATGTGAAACAAATGTCACATAATTCACTTAATGATCCATTCTATCTTATTTATTTTTGTTTTGGCAATATCCAGTGATATCATTGGCACTGTCAAAGTACATATAATAGAACTGACTTGTTACTAATCATTATGTGCAAAGTAGCATAAAGATCTTAAAGTGACAAGATTTTCCTTATTTAAAAAATATGACAGAGGTTGCTAGAGGTTCACCTGTTTCAGGATCTAGTTTGCAAAATGAAAACATCAAGTTCCAAACACAATGCACTTGCTTTCAGTGAAAGTCTTAGAACAGGTCCAATATGTTGGTGCTAATTATTTGTTATATCTGAGCAAATCATGCTGGATAAGCAATGAAAGAAAGAGAAAGCAATGGACTCACACCAAACAATCATTTTATCAACTGTTGAAGATGGTCTGGCTGTAATTTATGATTATCTCAGGATTTCAGGGAGCAATGTAATTGGAAAACATTGCTTAGTTGTCATAAGGTACTTAGGAACCAGCACTTAAGATATATTGAGTGGAGAAAATCAAGTCTCAATCATTTACCGAGCTCTCAGGCTTGAATGCTAAAATTGAACAATTCCTGTCCTTTGGAGATGATGGACAACTTAAGACCCTTTCGGAACAATCAAACTAGTCGAAAATATTCCAAGGAATTAAAGTAATTTATTGAATGGAAAAAGCATCAACTTCATGACAAGGAATTAATTGTTAAATTTCCCAACCAGCATTGAAATAAAAACTCCCATTGACCATTTTGTTAAAGAAAGATGCCATGATACCTCAACAAATCAACAAATTTGGCAAAATAACAAATGTCAGTTCTGGCAATTCTATTAAATGGCAATGTCAAACAGGCTGCTAATGAATTTTGAACCATGTGCTGGAGTACAGCTTTCTAATATTATATTGATAGTTTTATTTGTGAAGTCTGGAGACACACTTAAGATAAACCAAAAATATTCTTACAAGGAGAAAAAAAGACAGTAAGTTTGCTTACTGAAATAACATGATGGTAAATGAGCCTTTTGTTTGCAGTGTGAAATCTAATTACTGTTGCCAACTCATTCCAGAATTAAACTGAAAGAGACCATCTTCAGCATCTTACGCAATGAATGCAGCCACTTTACTTGATGGTGGAATGAAGAAAGGTGTATGGGAACACCTGCCTCTCAAAGACCCCTCCAACCCACACACCATTCTGATTTGGAACTGTATTGTTTCTCCTTCACCGTTATTGCACCAAAATTCCAGAAGCTCCCTTCCTAAAAACATTGTAGTGTGCCTGGGACAATTGGATTGCAACAGTTCAAGAAATCAACTCACTTCGACCTTCTTCAGGGCAATTAGAATTGGGCAATAAATGCTGGACTGGTCAACAGTGCCCACTTCCTATTAAGGAATGAAATATTCAGATAAAACTGCATTAATCGCATCAAACAGCTTGTTAAACTGCCCTCAATTGACCTAATTTGTTTAAAACCTGTGTCTGTCATTTGTATACATCTGAAAATATATTCTAGGTGATGAAGTAGAAAGTCAAGGAAATGTAATTCATTTATTTTGTTTATCGCAGGAGATTACATAATTGCTGCTGGGAAGAGTGATGAGGATTATGCAGTTATATTGAAGGTATGATACAAGCTTGAAGTGACTAGTTGGTCTTTCCTGTCTTATTTTTGTGAATAAATCTCATATTGACAGAGCTCATAATAATGCAAATAAAAAACTTCAGTCCATGTTCAAGTGCCACCTCACCAGCATTCAGATCCAGAGGATCATTGTCCACATTTTCCACCACCTCAAATAGAATGCCACTGCCAGATATATATTCCCTTACCCTCTCCTGTCAGCCTTCCACAGAGATTGTTTCCTCTGGGACACCCTGGTCCACTCCTCCACCACTCCCAATACCCCCACACCCCCACAACACCTTCCCTACAACTGCAGAAGGTGTAACCCCCGTCCATTTACTTCCTCCCTCCTCACACTCTAGGGTCCGAGACACAGCTTCCAGGTGAAGCAACAATTTACCTACACTTCACTCAATCTAGTCTGCTGTATTCGCTGTTCACAATTTGGTCTCCTCTTCTTTTGAGGGAACAAAGTGTAGACTGGGTAACCCCCTCGCAGAACACCTATGTTCTGTCTGCAAAAATGACTCTAAGTTTCCTGTTCCCTGGACAACATCTCTGTCTCAGACTTGCCTGCAGTGCTCTAGCGAAGCTCAGTACAAGCTGGAAGAACATCACCTCATTTTCTACTTGGGGTCCTTGCAGATTTCTGGACTCAATATCAAATCCAACGATTTTAGAGTTTAAGTGATTTCTCCCCTGTCTTTACTGCACCTCCACAGACCAGGCCTTGTCATCAGATGATATGTTGCCGCAAACAACCCATTGTCAGCCACTGGCGGACAGTTCTGAGGAAGGGTCACTCGATCCGAAACATTAACACTGATTTCTCTCCACAGATGCTGCCAGATCTGCTGAGGTTTTCCAACAATATCTGGTTTTGTCAGCCACTAATGGTCCCCATTAGCAGGCCTAGACTGGCCACTCCTTTGTCTGCCCAACTGTTTTTGTCTCTCTTTAGGCTCCATCTGTACCTACTGTTTACTCCTTCTCTTGTCTCCCACCTCATGTTTAGCACATATACCAACCTTTTTTGAGCTACAATCAGTTCTGAAGAACAGCCTCTGGACCCAAAATGTTAACTCTGATTTCTCTGCTCAGATGCTGCCAGACCTGCTGATTTTTGTTTAGCAATGTCTGTTTTCGAAGCTATTTTCATTTTGTTGGTTGAGTGATAAGTATTGGACAGGATACCAAGGAGAATGTACCTACTTCACTCTGAATCACACCATAGAATCATTGACACACTTTCTCCTGGGAAAGCAAACAAAGCATCAGTGTAATGTGTCATCTCAAAATAGCACCTCTGACTGCATCCATACTGCATTCAAGGGTCATCTTTGATTTGATTTGATTTTGATTTTACTGCCATGTGTACAAAAGTACAGGAGTATGGTGAAAAGTGTATAATGTCACCACACAAGGCACCATCTTAGGTACAAGTACCCAGGTACAGATACTTAAAGACAAGATAGAAAGAAAGAACAAAGTTAAAATCTAAACTTTCAAGATGGCGGTGACCCAGTAGGTCTGCTTTGCTGAGCTCTGCATCAGAACCCAGACAAAGTAGGGCACTTACCCTTCCTTTACTACTTACTGTGCTGGAAATAACCATTTCTTGACCCTAGAACTAGCTTGTATTAGTTTGAAATTGTTATGAAAATGACCAAAGGGAAGGGAGCATGAGGATCGCATCAAGCAGGAACCCCCCTACAACGACGGACATATCTGTGGCAACAGCATCAGCCTCCACGACCACCCCAGAGGATTCACTTGTGGAGCAGAGCCTGATCTCAGAGTTCATGAAACTCCGAGAGAGGATTGATTCATCGATGGAGGAGACCCGGGCCAGGCTTGAATCGATATGAATATGGAGAGGAGAGTGCTCCGGTCTATGAGTGCCCTCTCGGTTAGCACTCTCTATCACTTGTTAGGAAGTAATGTTTCTAAGGACATTGAGCAGATATGCAGAACTTGGACTCAAGAATTGGGAGTGGAAATCTTGTCAATAATGTGGGAGGATCTCTGGGAAAATGTTAGGAAGATCTCAATTTGCAATAGGACTCAGGCTATTCAATTGAAAGTGCTCCATAGGGCTCACTTGGCACCGGAATGGCTTGTGAAATTTAAGACAGGAGTGTCCCCAATGTGTCCCAAGCGTAAAATGAATGTTGGCACTCTTACTCACAATCCGCAGATATTGGGATGCCATAACGAGTGTCTTGGAAGAGGTTTTGGGAACTGAGGTTAAGTTGGATCCGGTGTCCCTCCTTTTGGGTCTTCTTCCAAATCTTCCCTCTATGGACATGCAGGAGAAGAAATTGTTTAATGTTCCTTCATTCTGTGTGAGGAAGAACATTCTAATGAGCTGAGCGTCGGAGAATCCCCCGGGACTTTCGAGTTGGTGTAGGTTAGTTATGGCACTTCCCCCTGGATCTCCTTACGAGTGTGGTGCATCAGAATACGGAATTGTTTTATAGAAAATGGCAGCCCTTTCTGAATCATATTGATGCAGACTGGTTGGCTATACTGATCATGGCCTTTGTGTAGCCGTGAGGGTTATGTCTGGCAGACCGGGGACTCCTGGGGAGGAAGAATCCTGAACAAATTAGAATTTGCTTACTATTGTTCCCAGAGGTGGGGAGCTTTACTGAGGTTGTGCTCGGCATGGTGGCTCAGTGGATAGCACTGCTGCCTCAGAGCACCAGGGACCTGGGTTTGATTCCTGCCTCAGATGACTGCCTGTGTGGAGTTTGCTCATTCTCCCTGTGTCTGGGTGGGTTTCCTCTTGGCGCTCTGGTTTCCTCCCACAATCCAAAGATTCAGGTTAGCTGAATTGGCCATACTGGTAGGTGCATTAGTCAGGGGTAAATACAGCGTTAAAGGAATGGGTCTGAGTGGGTTACTCTTTGGAGGGTCGCTGTGGATTTGTTGGGTTGAAGGGCCTTTTTCCATACTGTAACAAATCTAATCCTACCTTGCTATAACTTGGTTTAATGTTATTTTGTTTGTTTATTTATTTTTCTTCATCTTTTTCATTGATTATTGAATTGTAGTTTTTGTAGAGGGTTTTTTTTTGCTTTTTCTCGTGTTTCGGTAGTTTGTGGAGCAAATTAGCATTTTGTTTCCTATTATTGTTATTATATTATAAAATTGTTACACTATTTTGTACTGGTTTTGAAATTTTGTAAAAAACTTAAAATCTTTTTTTTCAATGAAAATATTCATTTAAAAATTCTAAACATTGCAGTAATTATAGTAAAACATACAAACTAAGGTTAAAAGTCACACATTGCAGGCCTTCTTATTTTTAAGTAGAAAATTAAAAAAAAGCTGGAAGTTGAACCATTACAGTCTTTCTTACGTGCTTGGCCGCGGTGGGATTGAACTTTGAGAAATCGCCTCGAGAAGTCCAATGCTGAGGCCATACTGGGCTGACAATCCACCATACAAGGCTGAAGGTCCAGGGTGCGGAGCTGAAAGACCACCCCGCCAGATCAAAGGTCCATCACACCGGGCCAAGAGGTCCACCACACCGGGGCTGGAAGTCACCATACCAGACCAGGTCTGGATTGTATGCTCAAGTCTCCAGAGTGGGATTTGAATGCACAGAAACACGAATGCCATCACCTAAGGCCACAGCTGACACACATATGGCCTGTGAATAGGTTGTAAGAAATCCAGAACAGCTGTTGGATAACATTTACTTACAAACATATTATAATTAGGTTACAATTTCTTCTGCAGCCTTTCAACAGCTTCACCAAATACTTCATCAGTTGTAAAGTTCTTTGAGGCATCCAGTGGTCGTATAGAGTACTTAATAAATGCTAGTCTTGCTTTCTTTTAGAATTGGTGCTCCATTGTAACAGAAACCACATAATTGGAGAAGGTGCATTTGATCACCAAAGGGATCAAAGGTCACAGGGAGAAAGCGGGAAGGGGTTGAAAAACCTATCAGCTATGATTGAATGGCAGGACAGACTTGATGGGCCGAATGGGCTAGTTTCTGCTCCTATGTCTTATGATCTTATGACCTTATGGTTTCACATAGAAGAAGTTTACCTCAGATTACAATGGGATCTTGATCAGATCGGCAGAGGAATGGCAGATGAAGTTTAATTTAGATAAATGTGAGGTGCTGCAATTGGGAAAAGCAAATCAAAACGGGATTTTTACACTTAATGGTAAAGTCCTGGGGAGAGTTACTAAACAAACTGACCTTGGAGTGCAGGTTCATAGTTCCTTCAAAGTAGAGTCGCAGGTAGATATGATACTGAGAAAGCGTTTGGCATGCTTTCCTTTATTGGTCAGAGTATTGAGTATAGATGTTGGGAGGTCATGTCGCGGCTGTATAGGACATTGGTTAGGCCACTGTTGGAATATTGTGTGCAATTCTGGTCTCCTTCCTATCGGAAGGATGTTGTTAAACGTGAAAGAGTTCAGAAAAGATTTACAAGCATGATGCCAGGGTTGGAGGATTTGAGCTATAGGGAGAGGTTGAATAGGCTGGGGCTGTTTTCCCTGGAGCATCAGAGGCTGAGGTTTATAAAATCATGAGGAGTATGGATAGGATAAATAGACAAGGTATTTTCCTTGGGGTGGGGGAGTCTAGAACTACAGGGCATAGGTTTAGGGTGAGAGGAGAAAGATATAAAAAGGGACCTAAGGGGCAACTTTTTCACGCAGAGGGTGGTACGTGTATGCCAGAGGAAGTGGTGGAGGCTGGTACAATTGCAACATTTAAAAGACATCTAGATGGGTATTATGAATAGGAAGGGTTTAGAGGGATATGGACCAAGTACTGGCAAATGGGATTAGATTAGGTTGGGACATCTGATCGGAATGGACAAGTTTGACTGAAGTGTCTGTTTCCGTGCTGTACATCTCTATGATTCTATGACTCTAAGTGTTTACCTGGTAATGGTATGGAATGAAGTGAAACTTTCTGAGTAAAATGGTATCAAGGGAAAGACACATGTTGCTCAGATAATGGAAGAGTGGACTGGAACAACAGACAGAACAGTCCTTCTGCAAAACTGACAGAAGAAAGGGAAGGTGTACTTGTGGTGGAATTTTGCTTAGGTGGTGGAAATACAGATGTAAATGCTAAAATAAAGGGATACTTGTTTAAAAGAGAAGCAAAAGAGACACAGAAAACAAAACAGAAAAGATTAAAGGGCCCATTAACAATAAGCAGAAATCAAAACATTGTGAACAAAGGGCCATTTCAGGAGCTCCAATGTGGAAAATGGAATCACCAGAGGAAATATGATGGAGAGGTAGAGAAGAAGGGGCAAAGAACAGAGTGGAAACAATAGACAATGCAACTGGTGTTGGAATCTACACACAAGATAGCTTTTGGATTTAAATGAAAAATATAAACTTCAAGTGTATATGAATGCAATTCTTAATCCTGTAAATGATAGATGTGCAGATGAAGCTTGAAAAGATGGTAAAATAAATTCCAGCTGAAATGGAATAGATCTCTCATTGTCTGTGCTGCTTCAGGAAGGACTTTACCAAAAGTATTATTTTTCATGACGATTTTCTTTTCAATGATTTAATATATTTTACCACTTGGGGTCAGCCAAGTACAATAAACAACACAGAAGACATTGCTTCCTGTTAGCTGGCAGCATGTTGCATTTGCTGGTGCCATTCTTGTTGTCAGGAAACTAATGACAGTAATTATGGGAGATCACGAGGAACGTGGTGCATAGCAACAAAATCAAGAGCATGACAACAACCAAACCTTTAGAAATACCTGAACTTTATTTTGAGTTATTATTCATTTCATCTAAAATTCTCCATGCTTCTGTTAAAATCTGTGCTTTCTCAAAGTTCATTGTATTCAATCATACTTTTGCCCATCTGCTCACCCGCTCCTACCCTAACCTCTTTCCATCTTTCCCTCCCAACTTGGTCAGCCTGTAAAGTACTCTCAACAATCTTTTGATGGCAAGGTGCTAGAGAAATATGAAGTGTTATTTTACAATTGTAGCTGTTGGTTTTATTAACATTTTTGAATGCATTATTATTGCTTATTTTCCATGGATTTTCATGTGCCTTTGCATTTTTTTTGTGTAGCTTATTAAGCTTTTGCAATATTAATTTCAACTTTTGTATTTTCTTGCTGCAAATATTGCAACAGACAGTCCAATATTCACAATGAGACAGCAGACAAAATCAGTAAGTCATCCAGCAATTGGAGAAGACAGGTGGCAGATTGTTTGTATGCTGTAATTAAACTGATTGTTGGGCCAAAGACAGTCACTGCAGCTGGATATGAGCGTTTCAGAGTAAAGTGACTGGAACTGAATTCGGCCAAATGGTTGGGGAGGGGTGGAATGAGATACTGTAGGGATGAACTGTGGTGAGGAAGAACGGATATTGACATAAATATAAAAGTGAATAGCAAATTGACACAATATTGAATTTAGATCAAACAGCAATTTAATCAGGTGGCTCAGATGGTTTTGTGAACACAAAAATACATCACATTGTAGGGAATAAGAAACCACCCATGAATCCACAATCTTGGCAAAGATTTCATATTGTCTGGTGCTGACTAAACCATTGACTTAGCCTTGTAAGGGAGCATTCTGCTCAAAGTCCCCCGGTTTGCTAAGATAGCACATAAAGTTCCAAAATACCTGTCCATTCTCATTTTTCTGTTTTTCAAACCTCACCCACTGTGCTTGCATCCTTCCTCACCCCCACTTCACAGAACAGTACTAATCATGTACCAAAAGGATGTCATTAATATTGAATAAGTGCTTTTCACTCACTTCCGCTGCATGCTCTTTGTTTCACATTTCTTGAATAGATACACTGTTATTTGCTGATGCTGAGTTGTTACTGGTTACCAATGAAACTTAGGTGTAATATGTAATTAACATGGTATCAAAACATTCACAATTGTATGATTGTGTAGTTTATGGAATTGAAATGAGCAAATGAATTTGTTTAGTTGTACAGCAGAATTTCAAAAGAAACAGGTGTTAACAATATCTTTTGAATAACTCTTACATTTATAGAGAAGACAACAGTTCATGCTGCTGAAAGCTAAAGATCATTTGTTCTGCAGGATTAAAGATGCGATAGTTTATCAGTTAGTCTGAACACTGTAGTCAATAATTATTTGGACAAAACTAGATTTTCCTAGATTGCCTTACAATGAACAATAGAACAAGAAGCAATTTTGTTTGTCTGATGGCCTGAGTCTGTTTTCAAGATCTAATTCACCTATTACAGAAATTAGTAATTGCATTCACTGTTACCATGTGATTGGATTAGTAAATAGATTATCAAAATGAACACACCATCGCTCATTTCCTATGATAATTTCATCCTTCCTTTCCTTCTAACTTTAATTGGCAGAATCAGTAACACAAAGAAAATTATCACCATATTTTAACTAACGTACATTGACCAGGATATGATGTCATGTAATTGTTATTGCTTCTCTTTTCCTAAGGGATCAGTTTAATCTCAGATGTGACCCTGACTTCATTTTTCGAACACTTCCTCCGTGAAGTGATTTCATATAAAACTGACTAGTAACTGGTCAGGGAGTCTGGTACTGTTTCCAATTAGATCTCGCTCAAAAACCATAATGTATCTTCATATTTAAGAATCATGCATGAGCCATATCAAGGTCTTTGTGTCACCTTAGCATACCATACTTAATCATATTTAAAGAGCTGGACATATCTTTCCAAAGATCATGTGTCTTTCCAAACGTTGGCTAATAGGAGGCAGTTATTTGTGGACTGACACTTGTTTTACTTATCACGTAGGAATGGATATGCAGGTGAAATGGATATATAGTGTCAGTAGAATCAGTGACCCACTAAAACGTTTTGAGTTCATGATGTAAGATCTGATTTTGATGCTGGGTTTCCTCTTGGCTTTCTGTAGATCAACTCATAATGCAGCCTTTTCATGCAATCAGTCACTGGAAATTGGAAAGTAGCACAGTGGTATATTAGTGTTGAGAGTGTCTCCCACGGCTCAGTCGCTAATAGTCTGCTTTCTGAGTTATATATTCTTGGTTCAAGTCCTACTGCAGAGTATTGTAGAAGGAAAGCTAAACTGTGTTAAGCCCTCGCTGACTTTCTTTTATTATTTATTTTATTTATTATTTCTTTTATCAATTTTGTGTTGGAATTGTAAAAATGGGAATTATAAATTCAAGATGGTTTATGGATTTTGGGAAACACCTTGTGGTAAAACAATAAGAACAGACCAAACAAGCATTTATGTCTTTGTGAGGTCAGGCCTGGAGGCTCATTTCAGGCTGATTCTTGGTTAAAAGAGTTCTGACATACACAACAACCCTGGAAGGGGTTTTGCATTTAAAAAGATAGTAGAAGTTGGCTTTTAATGAGGTCAGTACCTGGGAATTGGTGCTGGCAAGTCTGGAAGATACACTATTTTCAAGCAGATGGCAGGTGTTGAATAATAATTGAAGACTTGGGAGAAGGTGGTCAGTCTGTTGGAGAGGCACCATAGTTAAAGTTTATTTTGAACTGTGTTTGCTGCGAGAAGTGTTTGGCTGCTGTTGAACACAACTTGAAGATTTGAAATCTCTGTGTGTAGCCTCTCTTACCAGCTTTCAGAAGATCAAAGAGTAAAAACTGAGTTAGAAGAATTACCTTTCCCCAAGTGAACTGAAAAGATGACTCTGAGTGGCATTTCAACAAGGAAATGCACATTTATACCTGTGGAAGAAGACATTATGAAAATCATTTATATAATCTGGCCAGTTTTCTTATTTCCTTTTATGTACACCTTAACTGTGTTTGAGGGTTGAAACAAATGTTTTGGGTTTAAAGCAATTAATTAGATTACCTTGTTGTTTATTTTTTTTCTCTGTTAAAATTATTGCACATTTAATAAATAGTTAAGTCTTTTGATTACGATACAAAACCAGTGTCTGGAATTAATTATTCACAAAATCGGAGATTGGTTATTCAAAAGTCTGGTTTGGAACCATTGGAGTAACTATTGAGGATCTACGATGGATTCAATTTTACTATGTTGTGAATACAGACATACAAAGGCTAATTTGATTCAGCCGTCTATCTCCATGTCATAACAACTGTTACAGTGTCAGCTTTTGAATGAGATTTAGGCCCCCTGTTCAGGTGGGTATAAACAATCCTGTGGAACTACATCAAAGAAGACCAAGACAGTTATCATGAGTGTTTTGACCCATACATATCCCTGAATCTACAGCAGAAAAACAGAGTACCTGTTCATTATCACATTGCTGTTTGTGAAATTTGCTGCTGTGTTTCCTACAATAGCGACTACACTTCAAAAGTACTTCATTGGCTATAAACCGTTTTGAGACATCTAGTGGTCATGAAAAGAGCTATATAAATATATATATATATGTATATATTTACAAGTTTTATATACAAGTGCAATGTATGTTATGTCTTTGATGCAACACAGTTTTTAATAAATTTACAGTTTTCAAAATACTCTTTCAGAAGGCTTAAGGTGGATGGATAGGTAAATACAATCTGTGATGAGATCCTGTGATCAGCGGCTGAAGCAAAAACAGTACAACTGGTCTCAAAGTGGGAAAATTTGTTCCTTCTTGCTGCCATTCTCCAAGTGCAAGTGGAGCAAACCTTTAGGTAAAACATTCAGCAGAATAAGGATTTCTTGAGGGATGTCTGAACCCAGATTAGTCAAGCAATATTCCAGCATCCTTGGCAGCCATATAATCCGATGTCAAATACCTGCTGGGGCGCAATGACAGTTTCATGGCTTTCCTCTGAAATCCACTAACACTGAGCAAGACTGGTGTTTGACACTTTACGCTGGCTTTCAAACCACCATCAGATGTTGTCATCAAACAGTGAATATTTTTAAAGCTGCCAGGCAAAATTTTTCATTTTAAAGTTAAAGTATGGTGCCCAGTGTGTTGGGTGGTATAACATCTGCCATTGCTCAGAACAGGTTATCTTGCATGGGTTACCTGCTTTTCAGCTCATTATCTATGCCAGGATGCTGCCGGAGTTACTCAGTGAATCATATGGCAAGTGAGTTGGAAGTTCTCACAACTGGCTAGATAACCTTCCAGTTGCCACTCTACTATCTACATTGTCCCCTATCATGAGAAGGATTCTGGGTAATCCAAGATGGAGGATGGGAAAAATTTCTGGCTGTAATAGGCTGCTCCTTGTTTGAGATATTTTAGGTGTCCGAGGTGATTTCCTCGAATTCCAAGAGCAGCAATTAATGTTGTATATGCTGTTGCATTGTTTTGGAACTTTGGAGAAAAAAACAGTCAACACAACAGCACTTTTAAAAGGGAGAGGGACAGACAAAGGCAGCACATGGTCTGAGCAGGAGAGAGAGAGAGAGGAAGAAACCCACATTGCTAACTGAAACAGCAGTGAACCTATTGAATTCATGTATCGCTGGACATCAGAATGTGTCTAGGAAAATTTAACAAACAGTAAAATTCATAACTGATCTTGGAGGAACCTGTTCGGTAGAGGACACAACATAGAAACAGGTAAGTGAATAGTTTTAAGTATGGCCTTGCTGTAAATCTACAATTGTGAGTAGAGTGGGTCCTTTCTTGATTGTATGTTACATTGAGATATGTCTCTTGATTAAACTTAAAAATATAAGTCATAAGTATTAAGTTAGCCTGGAGCAGTGTTTGTAGAGGAATAAGACGGTGCTATTTTCTGGGTTTGCAGATTTGAAGAAGCAAAAATGGCCTTTAGGAGAGTGATATGCTCTTCTTGTCAGATATGGGAGCTTAGAGAGAGTTTATGGGCTACTGAGGATTATATCTGCAATAAATGCCGTTGATTGCGAATCATAATCAGATTGAATGGATCGGTTGGAGTGACAGTTAGAGGCAATGAAGAATTTACAAGAGCAAGAGGGTGTGATGGTTGGCAGTTACAGGAAGGGAGAAAGGTTGCATTGATGGGTACACTCCAGGAAAGGTAAGAGAGATAGGCAGGTAGTGCAGGAGTCTTCTGTGGCTATCCCCATTTCAAACAAGAATGCTCTTTTGGAAAATGTAAGGGGTGATGGATTTTCAGGGGAATGTAGCACGAACAGCCAAGCTTCTGATATCAAGACTGGCTATAATGCAACATCGGGTTCCAAGGGATTGATTGTGTTAGGGGACTCTCTAGTCCGAGGCCAGCAGCAAAAAATCAGAATGATGTGTTGCCTTCCTGGATCAAGGATGTCTCATAGAGAGTGTGCAGAATATTCTCAAGGGGGAGAGGGCCCAGTAGGAGGTGATTGTATACATTGGAACCAATGATGTAGGAAGGGAAAAGGATGATATTCTGAAGGGAGAATATAGAGAGTTTGGCAGGAATTTAAAAAGGAGGTTCTCGAGAGTAGTAATGTCTGGATTAGTGTTATGAGCTGGTGAGGGTAGGACTAGGAGGATAAAGCAGATGAATGCATGGCTGAGGAGCTCGTGTATGAGAGAAGGATTCACATTTTTGGATCATTGGAATCTCTTCCGGGGTACAAGTGACCTGTACAAGATGGACAGATTGAACCTGAATTGGAAGGGGACTAATATACTGGCAGGGAGATTTGCTAGAGCTGCTCGGGAGGATTTAAACTAGTAAGGTGGGGCGGTGGAATCCAGGGAGATAGTGAGGAAAGAGATCAATCTGAGATTGGTACAGTTGAGAAAAGGAGAGAGTCAAATAGTCAGGGCAGGCAGAGACAAAGCAGAGGACAAGGTGGGACTGACAAATTAATCTGCATTTATTTCAATGCAATGGGCCTAACAGGGAAGGCAGATGAACTAAGGGCATGGTTAGGAACATGGGACTGAGATATCATAGCAATTACAGAAACATGGCTCAGGGATGAACAGGCAGCTTAATGTTCCAGGATACAAATGCAACAGGAGAGATGGTGAGGGGAGGGGGGGGGAAGAGAGGAGGGGGGGTGGTGGCATTTTTGATAAGGGATGGTGTTACAGCTGTACTGAGGGAGGATATTTCCAGGAATACATCCCAGGAAGTTATGTGGGTGGAACTGAGAAATAAGAAAGGGATGATCACCTTATTGGGATTGTATTATAAATTTTAAATCCCCTAATAGTCAGTGTGAAATTGAGAAACAAATTTTTAAGGAGATTTCAGTTATCTGTAAGAATAATAGGGTGGTTACGGTTGGGGATTTTAACTTTCCTAACATAGACTGGGACTGCCATAGTGTTAAGGGTTTAGATGGAGAGGAATTTGTTAAGAGTGTACAAGAAAATTTTCTGATTCATTATGTGGATGTACCTACTAGAGAAGGTGCAAAGCTTGACCTACTCTTGTGAAATAAGGCAGGGCAGGTGACTGAGGTGTCAGTGGGGGAGCACTTTGGGGCTAGCGACCATAATTCTATTAGTTTTAAAATAGTGATGCAAAAGGATATACTGGATCTAAAAGTTGCAGCTCTAAATTGGAGGAAGGTTAATTTTGACCGTATTAGGCAAGAACTTTCAAAAGCTGATTGGGGGCAGATGTTCGCAGGTAAAGGGACGGCTGGAAAATGGGAAGCCTTCAGAAATGAGATAACGAGAATCCAGAGACAGTATATTCCTGTCAGGGTGAAAGGAAAGGCTGAGAGGTATAGGGAATGCTGGATGACTAAAGAAATTGAGGGTTTGGTTAGGAAAAAGAAGGAAGCATCTGTCAGGTATAGACAGGATAGATCTAGTGAATCCTTAGAAGAGCATAAAGGCAGTAGGAGTATACTTAAGAGGGAGATCAGGAGGGCAAAAAGGGGACATGAGATAGCTTTGGCAAATAAAGTTCAGGAGAATCCAAAGGGTTTTTACAAATATATTAAGAAGAAAAGGGTAACTAGGAAGAGAATAGAGCCACTCGAAGATCAGCAAGATGGCCTTTGTGTGGAGCCACAGGAGGTGGGGGAGATATAAACAAGTATTTTGCATCAGTATTTACTGTGGAAAAGGACATGAAAGACATTTAATGTGGGAAATAGATGGTGGTACCTTGAAAAATGTCCGTATTACAGTGGAGGAAGTGCTGGATGTCTTGAAACGCATAAAAGTGGATAAATCCGCAGGACCTAATCAGGTATACCCTAGAACTCCGTGGGAAGCTAGGGAAGTGATTGCTGAGCCCCTTGCTGAGATATTTGGATCATCGATAGTCTCAGGTGAAGTGCCGGAAGACTGGAGGTTGGCTAACATGATGTCACTATTTAAGAAAGGTGGTAAGGACAAGCCAGGGAACTATAGACCAGTGAGCCTGACATTGGTGGTGGGCAAGTTGTTGGAGGAATCCTGAGGGACAGGATTTACACGTATTTGGAAAGGCAGGACTGATTATGCATAGTCAACATGGCTTTGTGCATGGGAAATCATGTCTCACAAACTTGATTAAGTTTTGAAGAAGTAACAACGAGGATTGATGAGGGCAGAGTGATGGATGTGATCTATATGGACTTCAGTAAGGCGTTCTACATGACAGGTTACTCATGAGAGATTGATTAGCAAGGTTAGCATGGAATACAGGGAGAACCAGCCATTTGGATACAGAACTGGCTCAAAGGTAGAAGACAGAGGGTGGTGGTGGAGGGTTATTTTTCAGACTGGAGGCTTGTGACCAGTGGAGTGCCACAAGAATCAGTGCTGGGTCCACTACTTTTCATTATTTATATAAATGATTTAGATATGATTTAGGTATAGTTTGTAAGTTTGCACATGACACCAAAATTGGAGGTGTAGTGTACATCGAAGAAGGTTACCTCAGATTACAATGGGATCTTGCATGACTGTGTCACCAAATATCAGACTAATGCCATTTACAAGTTCGCTGATGACACCCCAATAGTCAGTTGAATCTCAGATGGTGACGAAACAGGCTATAGACAAGAGGTGGAAGACTTGGAAAAATGGTGCACTGAGAACAGTGCTCTCAAAGCCGGCAATGTAAGGAATTCGTTATTCACTTTCAGCGGGATGTTACTCATGCCCCCCTACACATTAACAACACAGAGGTGGAACAAGTGGATGCATTGGTTACAAAGGCCCAACAACGTCTCTTCTTCCTCAGGCAGCTGAGGAAATTTGGCATGACGGTGAATACCCTTGCCAATTTTTATAGGTGCTCCATCGAGAGCATTCTGTCTGGATGTATCACTACCTGGTATGGCAAGTGTACCATTCAAGATCGGAAACAGTTACAGAGAGTGATGAACTCAGCCCGGACAAACATAAAGGCCAACCTCCCATCTAGAGAATTCATCTACCAGCCCCGCTGTCAAGGAAAGGCCGCCAGCATTCTCAAAGATCTATCCCACCCTGGCAATGTTTTCCTATAACCTCTATCATCGGGGAGAAGGTGCAGAAGCCTGAACACACGCACCAGCCGGTTTCATAACAGTTTCTACCCTACAGTTGTTAGAATACTGAACAGACTCACAAACTCTTAACATTCACCAGTACCTGTATTTTTGTTTACCTATTATTTACTATCTGTGCTATTTACCTATGTAATCTGTCTGTATTGCTTGCATGACAAAGCTTTTCACTGTGCCTTGGCACATGTGACAATAAATTTAATTCATTCATTCATTCTTGATGAGATGGCCCAATGGCCAAGGAGTGGCAGATGGAGTTTAATTTAGACAAAGGTGCTGTATTTTGGAAAAGCAAATCAGAGCAGGACTTATCCACTTAATGGTAAGGTCCTACGGAGTGTTGCTGAAAAAAGGAGATCTTGGAATGCAGGTTCTTAGTTCCTTCAAAGTAGAGTCGCAGGTAGATAGGATAGTGAAGAAGGTGTTTGGTATGCTTTCCTTTATTGGTCAGAGTATTGAGTACAGGAGTTGGGAGGTCATGTTGCAGCTGTACAGGACATTGGTTAGGCCACTTTTGGAATATTGTGTGCAATTCTGGTCTCCTTCCTATCAGAAGGATGTTGTGAATCTTGAAAGGGTTCAGAAAAGATTTACAAGGATGTTGCCAGGGTTGGAGGATTTGAGCTATAGGGAGAGGTTGAATAGGCTGGGGCTGTTTTCCCTGGAGTGTCGGAGGCTGAGGGTGATCTTACAGAGGTTTATAAAATCATGAGGGGTATGGATAGGATAAGTAGACAATGTTACCCCTGGGGTGGGGGAGTCCAGAACTAAAAGACATAGTTTTAGGATGAGAGGGGAAAGATATAAAAGAGACCTAAGGGGCAACCTTTGTCACACAGAGGGTGGCACGTGCATGGAACGAGCTGCCAGAGGAAGTGGTGGAGGTTGGTACAATTGCTACATTTAAAAGGCATCTGGATGGGTATATGAATAGGAAGGGTTTAGAGGGAAATGGGCCAGGTGCTGGCAAGTGGGACTAGATTAGGTTGGGATATCTGGTCGGCATGGACAGGTTGGACAGAAGGGTCTGTTTCCACGCTGTACATCTCTATGACTCTATAACTGTGACTTATGACTATTCCCTCAGCTACCAGATATGACCAGGCCAAACAGCATGTGTGAACTGCCTGCAACCTCCATGACACTATAGATTGTCCCTAAAATCCCACTGGATTCTGTTTGATTCAGCCCATAACTGGCTGCAACTCCTCCTCCAGACTGACATTTGACCAAGTGAGCAGCAAGGCCTTGCTTGACTGCCAGGATTGAGTGTGGCCCAATCCCTAGACTGCACCAGCACAGGTGCCCTGACTTGCATTGAACCAACCCTCACCCCAGACTATGAAATGCCCAGCCTCTGGACTGACTATCTCCCAACCAGGACTCCCAACTGGTGTCTCCCCTCGTTCCACTAAGCATATCTAACCTTTGTGCTTTATGCATTTCAAGTACGTGCACTGCATTTGAGTGCAAGGGATAAGGCTGCTGCCTGACCCTGCCCACAAACATGTAAACTGAGAAGCTGATGCTGGTGTGTTGCAATTGCCCAGCTGAGAGAAACAATGGCCCAGGGAGACTAGATTAGATTAGATTAGATTACTTACAGTGTGGAAACAGGCCCTTCGGCCCAATAAGTCCACACCGCCCCGCCGAAGCGCAACCCACCCATACCCCTACATTTACCCCTTACCTAACACTACGGGCAATTTAGCATGGCCAATTCACCTAACCTGCACATCTTTGGACTGTGGGAGGAAACCAGAGCACCCGGAGGAAACCCACGCAGACACGGGGAGAACGTGCAAACTCCACACAGTCAGTCGCCTGAGGCGGGAATTGAACCTGGGTCTCTGGCGCTGTGAGGCAGCAGTGCTAACCACTGTGCCACCGTGCCGCCCAGACACTGTGCCTTAATCACTATGGAAGTGATTCTATCTAAAGTGAAGAGAAGGAATGTGATCACTCTGTGGACTGAAAGCAGAGGGTTCAACTTGACAAGTACTTGCTTGGTTTACACGGTTGAGTTTTCAAAGCTTTGAATATTTCAATTGGCAGAGGTTGATTGAGAGGGAGAAGTTAATTCCAGTGGGTGGTGTAATTAAAAGCAAATATATATTCTGTGTGAAATCGATCTCATCATCTGAGAAGGAAGGACTTACAACTATGATAGTTTAACTCAATCTGATCGTTGGGACTTTTAGTAGTATTCATCATTATTTTCAACACCCCAGCGATGGAACGATTCTACCTACCATTCTGAGGAGTCACTCCAAAAGGCATTGGCATCCATAAGTGCCATCAACCTAATCTTGCTCCTCACCACACACGTTACCCCACAACCACCATCGACAAGGCAGGTGGCTCATGGTTGTCATTGTCAAACCAGCAAGTTGAATCTGGAGGCTTCACATCTTGTTAAATGCCAGTAAGGCAAGAATCCCAATTTCATTAAGCCTTAGAGATCTAGCCTCTGGTAAAGTCTCCTAACTGAGAGTGTGGTTAATAAAGCATAGAGTATCATAGAGTATTGACAGAAGTGTACAATATATGAGCAAAGAAGTTATTTAAAACTTGCACAAGACACTAGTTCAGTCTCGGAGTATTGCGTCCAGTTCTGAGCTCCGCACTTTAGGAAGGACTTGAAGGCTTTGAAGAGAGCACAGAAAAGATTCATCAGAATGGTTGCAAGATGAAGAATTTCAGTTATGAAGATAGGTTTGGGAAATTGGAGCAATTTGCCTTTGAGAAGAGAGGCTAGGAGATGATTTGAAAAGGTGTTCAAAATCATGACGAATGTGCACAGTATAAACAGGGAGAAACTGTTCCCATTTTGGAAAGGATCAAGAAGATGATTTAAAGTAACTGTTAAAAGACAAAGATGACTCAAGGAAAACCTTCTTTCACATAGGAAATAGTTAAGGTCAGAAAAGCATTGCCTGAGAGTATGGTAGAGGCAGTTCAATTGATGTATTCAAAAGGCAATTAAAAAAGGAAAGCGGCTTTAAGTTAATTGTTCATTTAGAGATTTGGTGCAGACACAATGGGGAAAATAGCCTCCATCTACATTGTAATGATTCTGTGATTCTGAGAGGAATATGCTTTTTATTTCAGCATCAAAAGCTGACAAGACTGATTTCTATACCAAAATCATCACATCTATTGGATGAAACTCATTATAAACAATTAGATTACATGTTAAAAGAGGAAAACTATTAGAAATGAGGCATGAACAATATTTCATATTTAAGCACTTTCAAAAAGAGGTTTTGAGAAAGGAAAGTTGTACAGTTCATTTGCACTGAGGTGTTTTCACTATGACATATTCAGGTGGTTGTATGAGTGTTTTGCTTCGGAATATTTATTTACATAGGGATTTCCAATCAATTTTGTCAGAGAGATCACAAATAAATTGCTCTAATTTTCATATTTCTGCCACGTGCTCAGTCCATTAGTTTGGTACAGAGTGAAAAAGTCCAACTTCTCATTTGCTCAGACCTTTGCGATCTTGGGTGGAATAAACAGCAGCACAACCAGCTTCTGTCTCAGGCCACAATAAATGGCAAAAACTAACAAAGTAAAAGTTTAAACACAAACAGTTAAAATGATTCCTGTTATGCAATGCTCACTTACTCAGAGTGAAACCATCGCCAAAACACAACAGCAAAGTGGCTGATGTCAGAGAGGCAAACGGGACAACATGGATAAATGACCATGTTAGTGTTCACTAATCACTATCAACAGAATCTGTCTCGTGAGATTACAGCTGATTACAACACAGCAGTGTTCCAATACTTCAAAGATAACAATGACTAGGCAGACTCCCCTGACCTTCTAGACTCAATATTAAGTGCAATAATTTTAGGGATTAAATGTATGCCATGTCCGTACCCCAACCACAACACCATCAGGCTTTATTGTCACATGGGCTTCTACCACAAACAACCCATTGTCGCCACTAACAGTCCCCATTGGCAGCTATTCATTATCCCAGACTGACTTTTGCCATTCCTTTATCTGGCAGAAAGTGAGGATGCAGATGCTGGAGATCAGAGCTGAAACATGTGTTGCTGGAAAAGCGCAGCAGGTCAGGTAGCATCAAATGAGCAGGAGAATCGACATTTCGGGCATAAGCCCTTCTTCAGGAATGAGGAGGGTGTGCCAAGCAGGCTAAGATAAAAGGTAGGGAGGCAACACGACGCCTGGGGGAAGAGCGCCTCATCTTCCGCCTAGGAACCCTCCAACCACAAGGGATGAATGCAGATTTCTCCAGCTTTCTCATTTCCCCTCCCCCCACCTTATCTCAGTCCCAACCCTCGGACTCAGCACCCCCTTCTTGACCTGAAATCTTCTTCCCGACCTCTCCGCCCCCACCCCCTCTCCAGCCAATACCCTCACCTTAACCTCCTTCCACCTATTGCATTCCCAACGCCCCTCCCCCAAGTCCCTCCTCCCTACCTTTTATCTTAGCCTGCTTGGCACACCCTCCTCATTCCTGAAGAAGGGCATATGCCCGAAACACCGATTCTCCTGCTCCTTTGATGCTGCCTGACCTGCGGCGCTTTTCCAGCAACACCTTTTTCATTCCTTTATCTGCCCAACCATTTTTCTCTCTCTCTGGGCTCCATATCTACTTATCATTCACTACTTTTTCCTCCTGCAATCTATCTTCAGCATATATACCAATTTTTCATAGCTACAATCAGTTCTGAAGAATGCTCATTGGACCTGAAATGTTAGCTCTACTTTCTCTCCACAGATGCTGCCTGACCTGCTGAGTTTTTCCAGCTATTTCTGACTTTGTTCCCTTGACCTGTCAGTTTAGAATTATTGCACTCAAAGTCTAGAGATTCAGGTATAAATGTCATCTTTACATATAATTTGTCTTCAATTAATAAACATAAGTCATTTTTAAATATGAAAGAGAACACTTAGCACTGAAAGATGATGTAAGTGAATGAACTGAAATGGCCCACACATGAGAATATAACATCAGTAACACTTTTAAACCAAGCACATTTATTGGCAAATGATAGTACCCATGTTCTTCCCTGCTTCCTGACTCTGAGGGTTACCGTCTGCTTCTGGTGAGCACAATCTGTGTGGAAACTTAAAAGCCAATTTGTTTTCTATATTACCCCAAACTACATTAATTGCACTTACAGGTATAGAAGACAGCCAATCTCAATCAATATGATTTAACACTGTCGTTAAATTGGTAAAAGTTCTCAATGCATTTACCTTTGTAACAAGCTTTTACCCATGAAGTATTAATTTAAGATTTTTAAATAAAGGCATTATATATGTACAAGTACTATCATTACCTCAGCTTGAGACCAGCAATAGAATTAATACATAGAAGAAGTTTTTTAAAATGCTGGAAAAACTCAGCAGATGAGGCAGCAAGTTAACATTTGAGGTCATTGGCCTTCCATTCGAGCTGGATAGAAATGTGGAAGGTTTTGAGCCACTGGAAATAGGGGTTGGGTGGGAAGGTCAGCTGGAGAACAATATTGTACTATTGTTTGTGGGCATCCTGCTTTGAGTAAGTTAGTTGCTGCATTGCCCTCAATACAAATGCAACTTCAAAAGTACTTCTTTGAGTTGAAGCACTTTGGTATCTCCTGAGGTTGTGAATGGTGCTACATAAATGTAAATTCTTTCTTTCATTCGCATCTAGCATAATGAATTTGAATCTAACTGATGTCAGAGCACACTTAGTCAGAATATGAAGATTTCATTTTCCAACATAGACATTCATCACTTCCAAAAGCAATAAGAGCACATAAATTATTTGAAAAATGAAAGTTTAATTAAGTCCTGACATTGACTCTAAAGTAAACAGAAAATCACAGCAGCATCACTCAAGTAATGCACAGTAACCCAATAATCTATACCAAATTTGATTTCCCATCAGGGAAATTTGAAATTAATGGTAAGCTCAAAAAGGTGCTAAGAGCTTGTGACTTAAACCTTAGTAATGAAATTATACATTGACAAATGTAATACTAACATGAAGTCTGACAAATAGGCATGTATAATTAACAACTTACTGAACTTCAACATTCCGATAGTTGTAATTAACACCACAACATAGCTCATGTTCATTGTAGTAGTCAATACTTATCCATGTTTTATGATTCTAGTAGAGTAGCCATTTGACATGTTACACATTAACACAATTTCTTTCATGTCCTATATTGGTGAGTCTTTGTTTTTAACGGTTGATCTTATATTGCAAAAAATCCATCATGTTGAACAGGGATCGCACCCAAGTGTTGGTGACCTCCTCCAGGTCTGGCAGGGCTATTCAAGTTACTTTCCTCAATGTCCCTCAGAATAGGTAGAAATTAGCCATCTCTAAATATGTTCCCCTTTATCTCTGGGAAGAAAGAAAGATTGATTGAGTTCTTATAGCACATTTAATGACCCCGGAACATCACAAAGGACTTGGTGTCAATGAATTGTTTTGAAGTGCAGCCATGAAAGTAATGACAAAAAAAATGCCACAAGTCAGTTGGCACACAGCAAGGTCCCACAATTAAATAGTTATATTGCTGCCGCTTGAGGTTAAGTGTTAGCCGTAACAACAAGTGATTCCCCTTGCTATTTTTCACATGGTAATATGAAACAGCAGATAAAATCAAGTCATGGATAGGGTCAGGTCAAATCCTAATGTAGAAAACACCAAGGTTTCACTCGGCTTCCTTGAAATGGGAGATTTGGAATATAACTCCAGTCTATGTTTAATGCCTGTTATTTAACATTCTTCAGTTATCTTCTCTAAGGATCTCCCAGTTTGCTTCTTTCTTATCAGTCCAAAACCCAGGAACTGTTCAGTATGTGTGTTAGGCCCAGCCTCTCAGTGGGAAGGGAATTCCAGAATATTAAAGTGAAGCAGTGGGAAAAATCAGAAACCGAGACCAGGCCCCACATGAGCACAAGACCTCCACCAGGATACTTTAACATCGATACAGGCTGCCCACTTTAAGGAGAAAGAGAATAAATTTACAAATTCCGCAGTGTTTTTGGACTCATACTTTGCTGAGGAGGCCATTTGTCCCATTGTGCCTGTGTCTACTTATTCAAACAGCTCTCCAATTAGAAGGGCCACCAACTTAAACAGTTAATTTTGTTTTCCTCCACAGTGCTGCCTGAACTGCAAAGTACTTCCAGTACTTGTCTTTACTTATTATATTCCCACTGCTCTGCTCTTTCCTTGTAGCCCAGCAATTTTTCCATTTCAGTGTGAATGGTTAGAATATGGAACTAACCACCACAAGGTGTGGTTATACACATCAGAAAAGAAACTATATAATTCCATGGGGAATAGTAAGTGTAGCTGAAAGGCTAAACCAAGATCATTGGAATGGGAGATTAAGCAAGTGGTGCATAGAACAGACTAATTGGGCGAAATAGTCATAGAGTCAAAGAGATGTACAGCATGGAAACAGACCCTTCGGTCCAACCCGTCCATGCCGACCAGATATCCCAACCCAATCTAGTCCCACCTGCCAGCACCCAGCCCATATCCCTCTAAACCCTTCCTATTCATATACCCATCCAAATGTCTCTTAAATGTTGCAATTGTACCAGCCTCCACCACATCCTCTGGCAGCTCATTCCATACACATACCACCCTCTGCGTGAAAAGGTTGACCCGTAGGTCTCTTTAATATCTTTCCCCTCTCACCCTAAAGCTATGCCCTCTAGTTCTGGACTCCCCAGCCCCAGGGAAAAGACTTTGTCTATTTACCCTATCCATGCCTCTCATAATTTTGTAAACCTCTATAAGGTCACCCCTCAGCCTCCGACGCTCCAGGGAAAACAGCCCAAGGCTGTAGAGTCTCTCCCTGTATCTCAAATCCTCCAACCCTTGCGACATCCTTGTAAATCTTTTCTGAACCCTTTCAAGTTTCACAACATCTTTCCGATAGGAAGGAGACTGGAATTGCACGCAGTCTAACCAATGTCCTGTACAGCCGCAACATGACCTCCCAACCCCTGTACTCAATACTCTGACCAATAAAGGAAAGCATACCAAATGCCTTCTTCACTATCCTATCTACCTGTGATTCCACTTTCAAGGAGCTATGAACCAAGGTCTCTTTGTTCAGCATCACACCCTAGGACCTTACCATTAGGTGTATAAGTTCTGCTAAGATTTGCTTTCCCAAAATGCAGCACCTCGCATTTATCTGAATTAAACTCCATATGCCACTTCTCAGCCCATTGACCCATCTGGTCCAGATCCTGTTGTAATCTGAGGTAACCCACTTCGCTGTCCACTACACCTCCAATTTTGGTGTCATCTGCAAACTTACTAACTGTACCTCTTATGCTCACGCCCAAATCAGCACCGACCCTTGTGGCACTCCACTGGTCACAGGCCTCCAGTCTGAAAAACAACCCTCCACCACCACCCTCTGTCTTCTACCTTTGAGCCAGTTCTGTATCTAAATGGCTACTTCTCCCTGTATTCCATGAGATCTAACCTTGCTAATCAGTCTCCCATGGGGAACCTTGTAGAACACCTTACTGAAGTCCATATAGATCACATCTACTGCTCTGCCCTCATCAATCTTCTTTGTTACTTCTTTAAAAAACTCAATCAAGTTTGTGAGACATGATTTCCCACACACAAAGCCATGTTGACTATCCCTAATCAGTCCTTGCCTTTCCAAATGCATGTACATCCTGTCCCTCAGGATTCCCTCCAACAACTTGCCCACCACCGAAGTCAGGCTCACAGGTCTATAGTTCCCTGGCTTGTCCTTACCACCCTTCTTAAACAGTGGCACCACGTTTGCCAACCTCCAGTCTTCCGGCACCTCACCTGTGATTATCGATCATACAAATATCTCAGCAAGAGGCCCAGCAATCACTTCTCTAGCTTCCCACAGAGTTCTCAGGTACACCTGATCAGGTCCTGGGGATTTAACCACCTTTAACCGTTTCAAGACATCCAGCACTTCCTCCTCTGTAATATGGACATTTTGCAAGATGTCACCATCTATTTCCCTACAGTCCATATCTTCCATATCCTTTTCCACAGTAAATACTGATGTAAAATACCATTTAGTATCTCCCCCATTTTCTGCGACTCCACACAAAGGCCGCCTTGCTGATCTTTGAGGGGCCCTATTCTCTCCCTAGTTACCCTTTTGTCCTTAATGTATTTGTAAAAACTCTTTGGATTCTCCTTAATTCTATTTGCCAAACTATCTCATGTCCCCTTTTTGCACTCCTGATTTCCCTCTTAAGTATACTCCTACTTCCTTTATACTCTTCTAAGGATTCACTCGATCTCTCCTGTCTATACCTTACATATGCTTCCTAATGTCCTTCTTCTGTGCTGCAAATTGTATTTAATACATTTGTCCCCCTTTTGAAAGTTACAAATCCACCATCCTTTCAAGCAGTGCATTTCAAATCACAATTCTATTCCCAATGTTCATCACACTCTCTGAGTGTAGCTCTGCACAATTTGTAGAGAGAACTCAAATGCTGCAAGGGTTGAAGATAATAAAACAAGGAGCAGCAGATGCTGGAACTCTGCTCAATGATTCCAGAAACACTGACTCACTGCCCTGTCATAAATAAATAGGTCCAACAGTTTATCACTGCAATAACTGCACACGGAGAAATTTACCTTTGATGGATCCCTTTTGAGTAATAATTTCCAAAGAAATAATACTGAAGTTGAGCAATGCTCATCCGAATTAATAAAATACAGGTATGGGGGAAATAGTCATTATTTCCTTTGAAACTAAGTACTCTCACAATAAATCCTTAAAAACTATTGAGAATAATTCTACACAATGGGTGTGTAACTTGCTCTGTAAAAATGCTGTTCGAACCTATATTTGTATAAAAGATAATCAATGTGAAAATAATTAATTTCTCATAAATCATCTATTTTGGAAGATAAGCTTAAAACTGGAAAATCACATATAGACAGATTGCTTCAGTTAAGCTGTGCAGTGAAATTGTACTCACAATTTACAAGGACAAGGCATATCATTTCATAAGACCCAGAAACAGACAAAATCTTTTCTCCCCAAATAGGAATCACTACTTCATCCCACAAAATATAATTGAACTATCATTTCATATTCAAAGTATGAAAAAAATTGCAATTATATCGTGGCTTTCACAGCAGCAGTATGTCCCAAAGCACTTTACAGCCAAAGAAGTGTCTTTCTAGTATAACTAAGAGCCATGTCAGAAATGCATTAAACCATGAGGATGCAGAAATGGAAAGGAAGAGAAAATAACTGCATTCTGGAAGCAGAGAATACCATCAACTTATGAAGCAAGATCACCTCATAAGTGAATAACAAGGGTGCAATGAGATAATAATTTAAGTAGGCCCTCAATCCTGTTGTTATTGCTCACAGCAAACAGGCACATTTACAACAAAGAAGGAAACTGATCAACTCATTGAGTTTCAAAGAGTAATCCAGTCTATCCCATTACCCACTCTATCCCTAAATCCTCGAGTGAAAGGCTTTTCCTCTTGAAAAGCTAGTTCTATAATGCATTCATTTTAATCCTCAATGGGGAGTTATACCGAACAGTTATTCTGCTATTAGTAACAAGCAGGGTTCAAGTATTAACAATCATTGTCAAACGTGAAGTTAATTTGCAAAACACCATTTGTCACACACTTAGTGGTTTACATTTGGTACAGTTAATAGCATTTGCTAAGAGAGATGCAGGTTTGGCAAACCCACCCAATGTTGTTACCTTCAAACCATGTTCTGACCACAGAGAATGGAACATTGCACAGACATACACTCACTGATATCCAGAGATGCCTTTTTAAAATGATGACCCCTCAGTTTTATTTTCTGAGGCTTAATGACCAAGAACCACAAATCAAACTTCTAATTGGTCCATTTGTCAATCAACAAATTTATAACAAAAAGCTCAACCCATCCAAAATGGTCAGATCTGTACTAGAAAGCATAGTCTGAGATTTTCATTTGTTGTATTAAACATTCTTACAAACTCCAAAATTGAAGCAAAGGACTATGGATGCTGATGATCTGAAAATAAAAACAGACAATGTGGAGAAAATCAGCCAGTCTAGCAGCATCTGTGGAAAGAAAAACAAGAGTTAACATTTTGAGTCCAGTATGGGTCCAATAGATCAGAAGACTTTCTTTAATATATAGAAAAAAAGGGCCAGCACGGTGGCTGTGGTTAGCACAGCTGCCTCACAGCACCAGGCACCCAGGTTTGATTCCCTACCTCGGGCGACTGTCTGTGTGGAGTTTGAACATTCTCCCTGTGTCTTGCATGGGTTTCCTCCCACAATCCAAAGATGTGCAGGTTAGGTGAATTGGCCAGGCTAAATTGCCTGTAGTCAGGGGTAAATATAGGGCAGGGGATTGGGTCTGGGTGGGTTACTCTTTGGAGGGTTGATGTGGACATATTGGGCCGAAGGGCCTATTTCCATACTGTAAATAATCTAATCTTAAAATATAACTCTTTCTTTCTCAAAGAGACTACCAGACCTACAAACTTTGTCCAATACTTACGCTTTTTTAAAAAAAATTTTTAACAAAGTCTAAGTTTAGTACCTGTACCATGTTATGGGTAAGTCAGACTGTGGCTTTGTACAGGTACATCTCAACTTGCTGCCGAGCTATAAAATAGGCACTGCAGTGGCCAGCTGCCAAAGTTCTTCAGCATTACCTTTTGTGAAGAAGAGTCATATCAGACTCAAACTATCAACTCGGTTTCTCTCCTCAGAGATGCTGAAGACCTGTTAAGTTTCTCCAGCATTTTCTGTGTTTGTTTTAGATGTCCAGCATCTGTAGTGTTTTGCTTATATTTGACCTCTTCAAGAATAATCAGCAAAGCTTGTTTAGATGAGTAAAGGATAAGGTTTGAAAGTAGCACAACACTTCTATTGTGGCAGGGTTACAAATAAGTATTGTAATAAATCTTTAATAGTTTTCTTCAATGTATTGTGTTTATAAACAAATAGAGCAAATGATTTGTATCTTTTTATATCAAGGTTTGGCCCTTTCATACGTTATTTTAGTTTATTTGGTCATGTGCTGTGAACATCACTGGCTAGGCCAGCATTTATTACCAATCTCTAATTGTTGTGGAGAAGGGGGTGACATTCTGGAACCTCTGCCGTCCATAATAAACTAAGACATAGGAACAGGAGTAGGCTGTTTGGCCCTTCAACCTGCTCTGCCATTCAATAGGATCATGGCTGATTCAATATTCCCCATGTGGTGTAGGCACACAGACAGACAGGGAGTTCCAGCATTTTAATCCTGCATCAGAAAAGTAACATCATATGATTCCAAGTCAGGATGGTTTGTAGCTTGGATTGGGAGGTGGGGGGGGGGGGGGGGGAGAGAGGGGGGAGCTTGTAGTTAGTGATATTCCCATGCATCTGCTGCCCTTACCCTTCTAGATGATGGAGATCACCATTTTGGAAGGTGCCTTAGCAAGTGAGCCACTGGGCACCAGCAAAGAGCAGGAACATTCCAGATGAAGGTAGATAATTGAGCAAACACTTTCTCCTTGATGTCTCCTTGAGTGCTGTTGGGGAAGTGCAGTAAGACAGGTGTTTATGATCCTGAATAAAGCTGGAGGTGCGGGCAGAAGGAATTTCTTATTCCCTTAAACCAGCATCTCAACACAGGGATGAATGCAAAGAATTTCAAATGTATAACAGTTTCCATTAATGTTATGCCTGTGCAGCAGCTGCAGAGCAGTAAGGAACCAAACAGACACCAACTTTAGCCATGGGTTAGGGTTAGGATAGCGGGGAGAGGCTTGGGTCTGGGTGGGATGCTCTTTGGAGGGTCGATGTGGACTTGATCGGCTGAATGGCCTGCTTCCCCACTGTAGGGATTCCGCGATTCTATGAAATGATGTGAGCCATCTCCCTCCAATGTGCTGGAAACTTAAATACTGCAAGCATGACATGAACTCCCTCCAAAAGCTGCAGTTTCTAACCTGAGCCGAGCCCATCGATGATGTCATTCAGTTTATCCGCCCTGTGGAAAGGACCTCCCTGTCCATGCTCAGATTATGAAGCATCCGTGGCTGTTCAGCACTGAGCTATGCTTCCTCCTGTGCCAGACCTTACAGCACAGCATTAGTCCATTTACTTGGCGGGGCATTTCAAAGACCGGTCGTTAGAGAGAGAGAGGGAGAAACAGACAGGAGATCAAAGTGAGTATCTCCTGTGAGGCTGATGTGGGTAAGTAATCAGAAGGCGATGGAAAATAGCAACGACAGTCATCGGTGAGGGCAAGGACCTGAGGAGTTAGAGACGGAAAGCATAGTTTGTGTGTGTGTGAAATAGTGGAGTACGGTCGTTCAATTTCCTATTTCTCCCCCAGAAACCGCGCACGGTATGTTAATCCCATACTTTCAGGCAAAAGTGTAGAAACACAGGCTGGCGCTGGAAGGGATAATGCGAGTCTGAAACGAGACTCCAACTGCCCTTCAACTTTCCCCTCCCCCCAAATACTTAGAATTTGAGGCCAAGTTAGGAGCTGATTGCGAGTTGCCCAAAATCTTTCCCGAGTGTCAGGTATCGCTCCAATTTTGCCAAGGACGGGCTCAGAGGTTGAGAAGGTGGAGGGAGGGGGTGAATGAATAGACTGACATGTGGGTGATATCTGGCTGAGGTCCCCCAGTGATCAATCAGGGCTGATCTGTCAGGATGAGACGGCCAGAAACAATAGCCGTGGACACGACGGGCCGAGCGGACGGCTGGTGAATTGTGCGGACACTGATCTTCAGCATTTGTCCGGGGGGGGGGGGGGGGGTGGATTTCGGTGCAGAATTTCCAGGCGTTCAGATCGAGGGCGATGCGGTGGTGGATGGAGCCTGTGCTGGAACAGCAGCCCAATGCAATTATCACTCTGAAGGCAAAAAGGGCTTGGTGCCTCCTGCAGACTGTTAGCTGCGCCCAAAACTAGCACAACAACTCCACAAGGAAATAATCTCCAAGCAAGCTAGGAAAGTAGACTGGTATGAGTCAATTGGGAGAATTCGGCAGAGTAAATCCATGGCTGGTCTTTAGGAAGCCAGCAAACGGGCTATGTCGAAATCTCTTACCCAACCACCCCCAATCAATTCCTACTTAGGAAGGGAGCATTGGTTTAAAGCAGAGGTACATTGGCCACAAACCAACAATACATTGCATTTATTCGCTCTCTTCAATGTGTTCCAAGGTCAGTCAGTTTAGTTGGCTGGACAACTAGTGATGACAACTGCACAATTCCCACAGAGGCTGTTACCATTATCTTTGCAATCTGTCCACTTGCTTGAGGTCTGGTGACCCTCAGGTTAAATGACCACAAGTCATCTCTCTAATGTAAGAAGCAGGACTATGAGGATTTTACCTTCTTAGTGTCCCGGGGATGCTTCATGTAAGCAGAACTTGGCATGATGGCACCTCAAGAAATATTTGGACAGGCAGCCAAAGAGATGGGGGTGTAAGGGGAGTCTTCGAAGAGGAGATAGATGTGGAGAAGTGTAGAGCTTGTGGCCTGGATTGCTGATAGTGCAGCCAGTGGTGAAGTGAAATCAATCAGGGACGCCAATCAGACCAGACGGAGAGGAATGAAGACACCTTGGAGAGTCGTGGAGTTTGAGGAAGTTACAGAGGCAGGGATAAACGTGTTTGTGGAGGACTTGAATTTGAAGATCAGAATTTCAAACTTGGGGCGTTGTTAGACTGAGAGCTAATGCAAGTCACAGACATGATGGGGAATGGGTCTTAGTACAAAGTGGGATATGGGCAGCAAAGATTGAAATGGAAATTTTAGAGGCAGTAGGTAGGCCAGCTGGACAGCATTGGATATCTGAAGTGAACAGATGTGGACTGATCAGCAAATGAGCTGAGACAGAGATGGAAATGAGTGACAGTAAAGAGGTAAAAGTAAGGGCTCTTGGTAATGGAGAAGATATGGCTTAGAAGCTGAGTTCAGAGTCCAATAGAATACCAAGATTATTAACAGTCTATTTTAGACTCAGATAGTGGTAAGGCGGGGAGATGGAATTACTTTCTACGGAACAAAATTTCAACCATTGTGAGTTGAGCTTGCACTTTATATTTTCAACATGCAGAATCATTGGTAATGGTATGGTCTCACATACTAATGAACGCTAAGAGATTATTCAAATTGATGTGGTTAAAGTATAGGCTTACGGTAAAAACGTTATGCCTGCTTCCAAAAATATTTCATTTATAATGTACAATGCTTATATAGCTTTGGACAGTTTGATAATCTACACCTTGCTCTGCATCCAACCTGAAGGAGCCTGTATGTCATATTTTTTAAAAAGTTACAAAATACTCATTGGAATAGATTCAATGCTCTTGTTGCCATCAGTATATAAATTTATAAATCTAGGTTTTGTAAAATAGAGAGAGCTCTGAATCAATGCAGTGTAACTGCTCATATGATTCAACTTTAACAGAATTGAATGCAGATGTAACATTGTCCGAGTGCATAATTTTTACTGGATTTTTGGTTTTAAGGTTAAATTCTAAACTTGCTCAGCAATACATTTCACCCAAGACTGGAATCAAACTCGGGTCCCTGGCATTGTGAGGCAGGATACTGTGCCACTATAAGCTCTCCAAACTCTACTGTTTGCTCTGTGAACCCACCCACCTGTCAATGCTTGAATACTACTTTGTATAGTCTGAGTTTGCATTTTCAAGTTTCATTCAGTATGAGCATATTTCATGTCAATCCTGCAAACTTCAGTCCATTGACAGCTTTGAGGTTTTGCTCGACCTAATAGGGCCAACACTTTTCTTTTTATAAAGTCACCATAGTCCCAGAGAACCATGAGATTACTTTCTTATTTGAGACAGGGAGAGAGAGAGCGAGAGAAATGACTGGTGGTGGGTTTAACCTGAGGGTCACCACGCCTCAGGTGAGAGTGGGATTGAGAAGTTGGGACTCTCATGATTATCTCGGCCAGTGCAGGAATTGAACCCAAGATGTTGGAGTCACTATACATCACAAACCAGCCATCCAGCAAATTGTGTCTCTATGTAGCACCTGAAAATATTTTGAGTTTTTTTGGAGAAAGAAAGTGTTAATTTACCTTTAAAAATTTGAAAAAGCCTATCCATTATAAAAGAACTTGCATCCACAGCAACTTGCATTTAAAAAACACCTTCAATCCACCTGGATTCAGTGTGTTCATTTTTAAGTATTGTTTTTCCATGGTTCTTGAATTTGTTTTTAGATTTTTAGATATGTACAACTGATGTTCTAAACATCTGCCAATCTGACTCCCCAAATAGAAATTTAGTTATATTGACAATGTTCAGGACTGTCCTGATGGTCTGTGTAAATCACTGATCTCTTAACGCACCTTAAACTTTTAATAGTTCATTACTAATGAGGCTTACACCTTGTTCTAAGCTCTCCAGATCAGTTGTTTGCGCAATGACCCCACCCATCTGTCAGTGCCTGCATTTCTAGTTTGTAATGTCTGAGTTCACATTTTCAGGTTTCATTCAGTTTTGTACTTACACTTCTGTTTTGAAAATGAAACCATTGGAGAAATACCAAATATTTAGTGGATATGAAAAAAAATGTTAATTAGAGATCTAAATTGTCAAGATCAAATCATGCTTGTAAAGAACGACTTTTTTTTATTTGGTCAAGGGGCATGGATGTCATTGGCTTTGTTAGCATTTATTGCGCAATCCTAATTGAGCTGGAGAAGTGATAGTGAGCCTTGGTGAATGTCTGCCAACAGTAAGGTGTAGGTAGACCCACAGTGCTGTTAGGGAGGAATTTCCAGGTTTTTGACCGAACAACTGTAAAGGAGTAGCAATATATTTCTAAATCAGGTTGATGTGTGACTTGGAGTGGATTTTGTTAATAGTTGTATTCAACTGCAGCCCTTGTCTTTGTGGGCAGTAGAAGTTGTGAATCTGCGTGATCCTGTCGAAGGAGGTGTTTCTTTTTGTTCAACTAATTGCAGTGTTTGAAGCGAGTTCTCCCCATCAGAGTAAAGGCCAAAGTTATGATCAGAACAGACTGAAATCTATCAGTGGCAACCTATTAAAAAGACACATGGTCATCATCTGGGATATCAAACATCATAGTTCAAGAATAGAATTTGTATTAATTATACAAGGTTAGAATCATAGAGAATGCAGTTCAGCATCATTATCTATATATGGGATTATGCAGGACAACAATATGTGTACCCTTGGTAGGAGTGCAAACTTTGGCAGTCAAGTGCAGCCTTCTCAACCACAGCTCTAAGAGAGTGTGGGCTTTTAATTATCTCATTTTGTAAAAAAAATTCCCTGTCAAAGATTTGTAATTAATGAGACCTGCCTAGAAATAAGAAATTAGCCTAAATGTACATAGTTTTAAAAACCTTTATTAAAATATAATAATCATTTTACCCAGGTCTGCTTGACATTTCATGTTAAATTTCACAGCTTTCTGTGCTAACCATGAGTATTGCAATCATCTGATTAAAAATGACACTTCTGCAATAGTGAGTCTCGTGTACAGTGAAGTGGTAACCAATTCCCTAATTCTGCAGCATCTTCTAGAAGAATGCTAATGTGTATTGATTAGAACTTATTAGATGCAGTTTTTTTTTTTTAAATTGCCAACATAAAATTTCTATTATTAAATGACCAAAAACGGACACTGGATGTGTTATGCAAGAAATAGTAACTATCCTTGTTTGTATTGAAGAGTCCATATGGAATCTTAAATCAGCATTTCATAAACTTTATCCCTGTCCCTGAAATCATTCCAAACATTTTCCTTTAGGTTATAAGTTGTGCTATAACTGTGAATAGTTTTATTCTGTTGTTGATCTGCTTGTTTTGCTACTGTCACATATTGCATAGACTTTTGATGCTAAAATATTTGATTCATGATGGCAACATCACTTAGGATTATTGATTGTGATATAATCATTGCAAATTCACCATGTGCCAATCTAAACTCAATTACCATGAAATAATACTGTCAATGCTTATTACAGTATTTGACAATTTATCAAGCCCTGTGCCAAAAGCTTCTTTTCATCTGAGTGCTAATTTGTGATATTAAGGAAGAATTATTTTCATCACTGTGTTTGATATATCCTTCTTCATTGCCTAACATGATGACGTAAATCCTGTTAAAACACAGTATCACACTGCCTGTGTGTGACAAGAAGCAGAACTATTTCAGTTCATTCAATTACATAAAATGTCCAAGTCATTTGACCAACTGGCCAATACTCCACAGATGTTTCCTCCAAACCTGCTTCATTTAATTCTATCATCTTAACCATTTACATCTTTCTGCCTCATAAGTTTATACAGCGTCACCCTAAATATGACTCTCCTCAACTTCTACATTGTGGAAGTGAAATTAACCATCCCCTGGGTGAAGACATTGCTCCAGTTTGATTTATTCATGACTATATTGCATTTGTCTTCCTCAGTTTAGTTCTCTCCACCAACTTTCCTACGTTTAATCTGCTAAACCTCTTCATAATCTTAAATACATTGATCATCTCAATTTTCTTTCCTGGTCAAGAGATTCCCATCCTGATCTAACTTTCCTAATAAGTATAATGTTATTGTTCTGGTACCATCATTATAAGTCTTCCATTTACCTACTCCTGTCCCTCTATTTTTTTAAATTGTCAGCAGATCTCTCAAGAGATCTACCTAAGGTTCTAGACAAGTTTAACATAACTTTTTTCTGCTAGAAGTGTATAAAGTATATAGGATGTGACTGAGAGGCTTACAGCATTGGTGGATGTGAGAGAATGAGATAAAGCACATAAACAGTAAATTTAAGTCCTTATCTAGTTTACTGAGTGATAAGCAGCTTGGGAGATTGCAGATCTGGGGGATACAAGATGCCATTGAAAGATTCATTCACTGATTTTGATGATTTGGGTAGGATCGGTGATGTTTCTGTGACAATGCAGTCAGGTTCCCTGGGTTAGACTCCCAGAATTCACCTCGTTGACTACCTATTCCTATTCACCCCTGAAGGACGTCTGGGCCCCCTGCAGTAACATCAACTTTCTCCTCAACTTGACCTCCAGGACTATGGCTTCCAGCGCTGAAACAGAGAACTTGACAGCCCCCTCCCTGACCTGGTTCTTCACTGGCAATCTTTTCAGTCTTCTGCCTCCTTTCAAAGATGTTCACAAAAAATTTCACCAAGTTGTTGCAGTTTAATTGCACCATCCTTTTGAGAAGCAGGCTGCCTTTAGGTATTGCAGGGTACCAGTAAATCTTGCAGCTAAGCATGAATCTGGGTCTCCTGTTATTTGTGTAGACAGTGAGCAGAGTTTTACAAATTAAATGGCATAGCACAATCAGTGGTGAACATGCAACACAGATAATACATATTACCTGCATCACCTGGATCAGATTAATCTCACGTCTCAATCCCTGTACCCACAAATGAATGTAGTCAATTTTTTAGCCCAAGGAGTGATATTCCCTTTACGCTGCCCCAGCCGACAGCCGGTCCCAGGAGATAACTTCATATAGCATCATTTTGACTTTTTCCCTTCCTAGCCATTTAGTTTCCTGATACCTTGAGTTCAGGCTTTCAGCTTAATGCAAAATTACAGGCATTTTCGCAGAGTAAACTCACAGCGTGAAGAAGTGGGTTACTACCAGCTGTATTCATTTCATGTTCAATCCTTATGACCTTTCATAGTCAGCCTTTCATCTTTTCACTATGACCTAGATTTAAAAGTGGGCTCCAGATATGAATGGACTGTGGCAGTCATCTCTTTCCAAAGTCACATTCCTGTTCTTTATATTGCAGACAGAATAATAAATCATATCAAGATTAAATTTCCGGTCATTGATCAAAAAAGGCAAAGCTCTTATGAACCAACTCACTGAGCATTATTGAACTGTGAGATGAGTGGAATAAGACTAGCAAAGGTTACAATGTCATAGGCAAAATGTTTAAGTATATATTAATTCAAAGTGAGATTCACACACATTTATTAACTTCCTCTGCATTGTAATGCCCATGATATACTCGCTGACAACATTGCATTGAGATTATTTAACTGCTTCTCTGATCTCTTTTGTGTAAATATTATTCTCGGATCACATCAGCAGCCATTCATTAGAGACTGGATGTCTAATAGTAAATCTAACCTCCAGTTTTTATATCATAACTTTTAACAAAAAGAACTATATGCCAGCTTATAAAAATAGAACCCCCTAAAGCAAAAACTAAACTGTGTTGGAGCCATTTTTCATATTCATCTTCTGCCTCAGTAGAAATTGATGAGATGATTGCAGCTCCCTGCAGTTCTTATTTGCTTCATCCAGGCTTGAATTCAAAGTTTTTTTTTCAACTGTGTTTGTATAATGTAATTTAGTTAAACAAACTTGCCAGGCTGTGCCTATTGATTTGTTTATCCATTATGTTTTGAAAAGCTGCTCAGTTCACTTGTTCCTGTTTTGAGGAGGGCTATTTTAGCATCCTATTCGAATGACACTGCCAGTGAGCATTGATGCTGGTATACTTTATAAATCTATATTTCTGCTTTTAAATGTTTGAAAAATTTCTAGACATTTGGAAATATATCAACAGGAGGAACTTATATCAAAGGAATATGGTACACCTGAATTAAAGTCACAGTCAGACATTTAATGAATTTTTGGGTTCGGTGATCATTAAAACAATGAAAATAGCTTAATTTTTGCTTCTGCCAATTTAGTTAGTGCTTATTTTCAATAATGTATTTATTTGTTTAAACACAGATAAGTTGGCACCCATTCAGATCCAGTGATGAAGACAAGTTCAACTGAGAACATTGATCTGGGCATGCGATTATGCTCTGAGTCCAAAGATCTGCTGACCAACCATACAGAAAGCACCTACTACAGCAGTTCCAGAAGTGTATCCATTTGGACATCAGAGCCACGGACTGCCTGGGAAACCTATCACAAACCTATTATTGTCATGTCAGTTGGAGGGGCTTTTTTCTTTTTGGGGTCCATAATGACTGGTTTGTATTTTGGGCAGATCACAAAGAAAACATGCAACGTGCTGGGGCCTGCTTTTCTCTCCATTGGGATGATGTTTCTCATATTTGGATTAGTCTGGCTCCCTATCCTCAAAGAAAAACAAAGAAAAAAGTCTATGTCAAGGTATTTAAGGAACCACAAACCACCATCATTCTTTAACTTGTGAGATAGAACTACACTACAGAGAAGCTGATTGTTAAACTGACTGTTTCTATGAGTGGATTTCTCACTGTAATTCATGTTTACTTGGGCTTGTGGAAGTTAAAAGGAGATGTATGAAAAGCTCTCCTCATTTATTCCTTAGCATCAGTGAAACTGGTGAGAGAGAAAGAAAGACATGCATTTGTGATGCACCTTTTATGAACCAAGGATATCCCAAAGTGCATTCTCGCCAACAATTACTTTTTAATGGAAGAGTAGATACTGTGAAAGATCTGGAATAAAGTCACAATGTAACATTTAATGAATTTCATTAGCTTGATGATCATTGAAGAAAATGAATTACTTTTTTCAATGGTGTATTTTTTGTCAACATTTCTACCTGATGGAATTTTATCAAATAATTTAATTTTATGGCTTCTCAGAGCTACCCAGTTCCGAGCATTACGCTGTTTTAAGCAACAAACTAATGAATGCATCAGCCAATCCATCAAGCTGTCCAGTATGTCGCAAACCATTTCTGAAGTCATGAAATTAACTGTGTCAGTAAAACGTTATCAATTGTGATGTAAAGTTATTTGTAAGTACTGTCATGGATATAAACCAATGAATCAATAGGAGGCATGATAGAAAATATGCATGTTTTCATGTGGTGCATAATTTTAGGTGTCTTTGCAAGAGAGTAAAACATGCATCAAGCTAAATATTGCACTTAATCACTAATTATCTGCCTTGCTGCACTGGAAATTATTTGCGCACAGTAAAGTGTTAACCCTTACTTTAAATACTTGCAGTACAATTTGTTTGTCCAAGCATATTTCAAGTTGACTTGTTATATTGAGTGGATTTTTAATGAGATTTGTAAATGATCGTGTTTGGTGTAGCAGCTACTGTTAAAAATTGACAGTGTAATTCTCTTAGTTTTCAAATAGAAAAATTATTGAACATTGCACAAGACTACCTTAATGTTAATCTCTAACAAATCACAAACAGATCCATATGAGGCATCTTCCAACAATAAAATTCATTTATATATTGCCTCTAACATAAAAATATATTCTACAGTATTTCACGGATCCATTGTCAGATAAATTTCACAAAAATCATCACGATCTTTCACTTCTTATATGAAAATAGATACAACTCAAATGCATTTCTTTGTCCTGAAATTCAATAATACTTAACTAAGAAATAAAAAGTTAATTAAAAATAATTGAAAGTAGAATTAAATTGACCAACTTAGTCCATCTTTCTGTTTAAACACGGTGTAAGTTTGAATTTGTAATTTCGTCTGTGATTTCCACAGGTACTTTTAGGAATTCTTTCATTTGGAAGGAATTAACAAACTGTTTTGAATAAATGTAAGCAAGTTGAGAGGAATATTTAAACGGTTCTGGATATTTTTTGCCAATTATTCACTTTTAGTTTTATTGTATAACACACCCATGCGTCAGCTAAGAATTTAAGCAGGATGCCGATGCAAGGGCCAGTGGGCAAAAAGTGTGCATCACCTGGAATAACACTCACTCTCTATCATTTTTCATCTTAGGATCTAAAACCTGCTGCAGATTTTACCTTCTCTCTCCATCACAAGGCAATCAATATCTACCCACAGCATCACCGCATTGAAATAGTGAGCAGAAATTGAGAACTCACAACATGAAAAACTGAAATCAGGAGTCTACACCTTATTGCCCTGGAACGGTTTGTGCTGAGATATTAATCTACCTTTCCGTCAATGTCAGAAGAACATCTTTTTCTTTTAACTTTTTCTAGTGATTTTACCTGTAGCCACTCAGGAGCAATATGACTTCAATAAAAACTAAAAAAAAATTTGCTGATGCTGAAAGTCAAAAATGAAAACAATGTGCTGGAGAAACTCAGCAGGTCGTACCAGACTTAAAATGTTAACTCTGTTTCTCTGTCCACAGATGCTGCTGAGTTTCTCCGGCATTTGTTTTTGCATTAATATTAGGTTTCCATAGAAAACCAAGACTCATTTTACATTATATTCTTGAATCTAAACATAGAAATGTAATTAGCGATTTTTGAGAAGATTTGTAGCTCAGGTTGATAAATATATGAGTTCACTGAGCCTGAAGGTTTGTTTTCAGATGTTTCATCACCGTACTAGGTAATATCATCAGTGAGAGTTTCTGGTGAAGCGTAGGTGGCATGTCCCACCTTTCTATTGGTCTTGGTTTCTTAAGGTGGGTGATGCCATTTCTTTTTTTTTCAAAGGAAGATACATAGGATCTAAATCGATGCCATTCTAACCAGAACTCCATCAATAAACACATCAATTTAGATCATATCTACCTGTCCTTGAAAAGAAGAACCAAAAATGACATCACTCACCTTAAGAAACAAAGACCTATAAATAGAGAGGCGGGACATACCACCAGCGCTTCACCGGAGAATCTCCCTGATGATGTTACCTAGTATGGTGATGAAACATCTGAAAACAAATCCTCCAGCTCAGTGAGCTAACCTACATACTTATAGAAATGTAGCTCCTATAAGCAATACAATTATCTTATAGTTTTGGTACTGAATTGTTTCTTAAGCTACTTTCATACATAAATTCCTGCCTGAAATGTAGAGCTTGATTGCATTCTGAGTATCGTAAAAGTAGGTCTGTATCAACAATGAGGCTCCTGCACAGTGTTTCTAGTGTAATCATCTGCTTTTAGTGCCAGGTGTTTTATTCCCTGTGTGAGAGCCATCGGAAAACTTACTTGCAGGCCATTAGTTTAGATTTTTTGTTAATGGATTGATCTAATTGATCCCAGTCAAGATGTAATGGCACACTATAATATGCGGTAAGACCTGGAAAATATCCAGGTTTGGACTGATAAGTGGCGAGAAACCAATCGTGCCACACAAGTGCCTGACAATGACTATTTTCAAAATGAGAGAATCTAACCTCTCCCCTTGACAATTCCCATCACTGAATTCACTCATCGTCAACTTTCTGCTGGCTGACCATTAATGAAAAACTGAACTGAACTGGCTATATAAATACTGCAGCTACAAAAGCAGATAAAAGACTTGGAATTCTGCAATGAATAATTCACCTACTGTATTCCCAATACTACTTCAAGGCACAAGTCAAACATGAAGGAATACTCTCCACTTGCCTGGATGGGCATGGCTCCAATGACACTCCAGTAATATAGTGTCATCTAGGACAAAGCAACTGAAGTGATTGGCACCTCATCCATCACTTGCAACACACATGTCCTTCACCAACAATGCACCCTGGCAGCAGTGTTTAACACCTAGCACTTCCACAACTCACTAAGACTCCTTGGACAGCATTTTCCAAACCTATGATCTCTACCACCAAGATGGAAAAGTTCTGCAAATGCTTGGGAATAGCACCACCTGTAAGTTCCATTGCAGGTCACTCATCATCCTGACTTGAAACCATATCATCATTTCTTCATTGTCGTTGGACCAAAGTCCGAGGGCTTCATTCTTTACAGCACTGCCCAACAGGTATAGACCCAAGGACTGAGCAGTTCAAGAAGGAGCTCACCACCACGTTCTCAAATGGAGTTAGGAATGCGCAATAAATATGGCCTAATCAGTGATACCCACATCCCATGAACAAATAAAAATAAAAAATGGATCTCACCACAGACTCAGGAAAACCAAAATAAAGCCAGAATACCACTATTGATCTTAATCCAATTACCCATCAATGAAAAATGTACCAATACAGTTAAATCTGCAGTAAAATAGCATCCGAACATTTACTGTCTAAGCAAATAATTGGAGACTGCCCATGTGAGACGTACTAGAAAGAGTCCGTTGTCTGTACAATGCTACCAAAATATAAATTAATAGCTTCAGATGAGACGAAGGGAAACAAAGCAGCAAGAAAGATTACTTTGAAGTATGAACAGAATTAACTGGAGCAAATGCAAGGCCCAATTAATGTATTAAGTGAATTATATCTGTAGCCACTATTCCTCAGTCAGCAATGCCCATATTACAACAAAACCTTGAGTTTGGGGCTGCAAAAGGTATAGCAAGACATTTCCCACTGAGATGGAGGGGATGACAGTGGTAGGCTCACTCTATAACGCTCTTGTGTATCTCTTTACCATTTGTTATGGAATAGAATTCAGGATTATAAAAATACTTTCTGTCCCCTAGGATGAAATAATATATAATACATGAAGCCACAGAACCAGAAGATAGCAAAATTTAAAAAAAAGAAAACTAACATTAAACTCCATAAGAAACGATACAGTGGGTAATTTATCTTAGTAGAGAAATGACAAAGTAACTGAACAGCTTATGACTCAATCCATACACATTATAAGGGAATATGACCAAATATTACATGCTGTGGCAATTAAGACTTTTTTTTTTAAATTGTTTCCTGGCTATAAAGCAAATTTGTTGAAATCTGTGACTCATCAGGACAAGTGTATAAATAGTCTTAGCTCTCAGATGGAACTTCCTGCAAACATTTGGTTGTTTAATAAATTTCAGAAAGAACTCAATTTTTTCAAATGGGCTATTAAATATTGACTTAGTACAAAGGAAATATACTTGACTTTCTTTTCATTTCCATTAGAATTGTAAAATATTTATGTGTGCAATAGAATAGTGCACATTGCTTTAAAGTTTCATTTTTGAAGGTGATTGAAGACAGTATATATAGAATAAGCTTACAGAGCATCATGTTTGAGAATACAGATCCAATGTGGTGTTACATAACCAAAGGTTAAGTACTATACATGTACTACCCCCAATCATAAATTTCTTTCATAATACCGATGTTACATTTTAGCTTGAATTGTCTCCTAGAAAAGACATCAATATCACATTAAGGTAAATTGGTTATGTGAATCAGCAGGCAGTCTGTACAGATCCCAAATGGATGGATAGCATTGATGAAGTATGCACATAAAGTACTGTGGAAGTTTCATGTAGCATTGTGCCATAGTTATATTTGATAAAGTACAGACATTCAAAAGGAACTAATGACAGACTCTGCATACTTGATAGATTACAATGCCTGAGGCCGAATACTAAGGATATCATTGTACGCTCAGTTTCAGCTCCATAATTTGAGACAGTTTAGTTCTTGCAAAGCACCATCTATTTCAATTATAATTTATATTGTGCTTTTCATCCAAATCACTTACTGATAATCTAACTTGAGTTGCAGTAGATGATGACTGAGTGATGTCTAGAGGTTGGTTTACTAATGTATTTTCATAGAAATTAGGAACAGGGCTAGGCCATTTGGTCCTTCAAGCCTGCTTCTCTTTCAGTACAGCCATGGTTGACTATCCAACTGTACCTGCTTGCTCCTTATTCTCCTTGCTCCTTTAGCCCTAAGTACTATATCAAGCTATTGTATCATGCCAAAGCATGAATGATCATCTAATTGATGGATTTGTCAACAAACTGCACCAAGAGTCCAGGAAGTCCTTTGCATCATCACACAATTTGGGTCACTACAACAGACACTCCAAATGCTAAGGTACTGAATAGTACTGACAGATGCCTAGCCTTTCCATTGTATGTAGAAAGTTGAAAGAGAAACAAAAATATATTAAACAACTTGCACCATTTTCCTTGTTGTACCAACAATCTTGTGTTTCACTTAATCCAAACAGATGCTGGCATTAATTGGACAGCATGATTTCGGATAAGTCATCATTCTGATCTCATCCAGATATCATGGAGAAACCTAAGGCAGTATACTGGAAGAAATCACAGCAACTTGAAACATTCCACATGGCTGTGGGTAAATCCAATCTGTAGAATACAACTTGTATTGAGTAGTATAAAACTCACTTCCCCTGATGATCACTGTACAAACGAGTCATACGGTGAAATCACGTTGGCAGATTATTATCATCAGCCTGGGAATAAAACAATCATTCCATGGAGCCCAGTTAATTTAACCTGTTGTGTATTTATGTAAACTTATTCCCCCCAAATTAGTTTGTAACCTTCATAATATAGGAATGTTAATATTTGGCTTGATTTGTCTCTGGAAAAAGATGATCAATATCACAGCAAATGGGCTGTCCAGCTCAGCAATCAGGGCTGTATGACTGTTTGATTTTGGTGACTCCCATTTATAGCAAATACAGACTGAGCAAGCTGAAATTGTGCCTGGCAAAATTTGCCTGTGTATTTTCTGTTCAAACCATTTGGTGTGGAACAGTATTAACTAGCAGCAGTCAGATGGGAAGCAATGGCCCTATGGTATTACTGCTAGAATATTTAATTGAAAATTCAGCTAATGTTCTGGGGACCTGGCTTCAAATCCTGCCATGGTAGAATTTGAATTTAAAAAAAAAACAATTAAGAATTTACCAGTGACATGAAAATATTGTCAATTGTCAAGAAAAATCCATGCGGCTCACCAATATTCTTCAGGGAGGGAAATCGGTCATCCTTACCTGGTCTGGCCTACATGTGACACTAGATCCACAGCAATGCGATTAACCCCCATATTGTCTGAAATGGTCTAGCAAGCCACTCAGTTCAAGGATGTAAATGCTAGCCAGCTTGTGATGCCAACATCCCATAACTGAATTTTTTTCTTTTAAATTCAAGTGAGATATTGTCAGCTGAATCATACCATAACAAACAGAGGGGTTTCCTGTCAAAACAAATTCAAAAGTAATTTCCCCACGCAGATTTTTTAAAAAATATGTTGTGGGATGAGTGCTACTTGTTATATTTGGGACAATACTTTAAAAAGTAGCATTGACATTGATTCTGGAGTTTGGATGATAATTTGCACAATCCATTGGGGGCAGACTTTTAACCTACTCTCATTAGTTCAATACTTTAACATTTGTTCTATTTTTTTCAAAACCTTTGCTTCAACAATGATTTCAAACTAGAGACTTCCAAAAATCAAGCTTGATGCTTCCAAATCATTACCTGATGTTTTAGCCAAATGTTAGCCCTGTTCGGAGTGTTCCATGTCCTTTTAGCACATCAACCTTTTAAAGTAGAATTAAAATTGAAGAAAATTGCTGTCTGATGTGTCCATATGTTGCTACAATTTTCAAATGCACTCACTGACCATTTGTGGTAATTGCTTTCAAACAGTTGCAAATGGACAGCATTGCAAGAAGAATTGGCGTCCTATAAGGATTTGTGTGAGGGTCTCAATTACTCACTGATTTATTAATAAATTGGATAATGGCATGAAAAGTTTTTTATCCAAATTTGCTGATGTCACAATATTTGGCAGCCTTGCAGCCATTATAGATGATAGCATAAAATTGCAAAGGGATAGTGATAGACAAAGTGGATGGACAAAACTGTGACAGATGGATTTCAATATAAGTGAAATTGTCAATTTTGGATTCGAAACGGATAGATAAAGGTTCTTTCCAGATAATATGCAGTTAAATACGATGGAAAGCGTCTTGGGGATACAGGTGCATAGATCTTTAAAATGCCACATAAGTGCAGAAAATAATCAAGGCGGCTAATGGAATGCTGGTCTTTATGTCTAGAGGACTGGAGCATAAAGATGCTACAGTTATACAAAACCCTGATCACACCAGACTTGGAGTATTCTGAGCAGATCTGGGCACTAACCCTTAGGAAGGATTCATTGGCCTTGAAAGGGGTACAATATTTAAGTTTATAAGAATGATACCTGGACTTCAGAAGTTATTAGGAGAGATTATACAAATTAGGCTTCCTGTAGAATTTAGAAGATTAAGGAGTGATCTGATCAAATTCTTCAAGATAAAAACAGGAAAGGACAAGGTTGATAAAGATAAACTATTTGTTGATTGGAGATTCTCCAACTACAGAGCTTTGAGTAAAAATTAGAGCCAGACCATTTAGAAGAAATATTAGGAAGCACTTTTTAACACAAAGGGTCATAGAGGCATGAAACTTTCTTCCACAAACAGCAGTGAATGCTAGATCAATTAGAATCATAGAGTCATAGAACGGTACAGCACAGAAACAGGCCCTTCAGTCCAAATTGTCCATGCCAACCAGATATCATACATTAATCTAGTCCCATTTAACAGCATTTGGCCCATATCCCTTTAAACCCTTCCTATTCATGTACTGTACCTATCCAGATATCTTTTAAATGGTGTAACTCTACCAGCCTCCACAACCTCCTCCAGCAGATTATTCTATACACAGACCACCCTCTGCGTGAAAACATTGCCCCTTAGGTCCCTTTTAAATATGTCCTCTCTCACTTTAAACCTATACCCTCTAGTTTTGGACTCCCTTACTGTGAGAAAAAGGCCTTGGCTATTTATCCTATCCATGCTTCCCATGATTTTATAAACCTCTATAAGGTCGCTCCTCAGCCTCTGACAGTCCAGGGAAAATAATCCCAACCAATTCAGCCTCTGCCTGTAGTTCAAACCCACCAAACCTAGCAACATCCTTTATAAACCTTTTCAAGTTTAACAACATCCTTTCTATTGCAGGGAGACCAAAATTGAACACAGTATTCCAAAAGTGGCCTAATCAATGTCCTATACAACCACAACATCCCCTCCTAATTCAATGCACTGACCAACAAAGGCAAGCATACTAAACACCTTCTTCACTATCTGGTCTACCTGCGACTCCACTTTCAAGGAACTCTTTGCTCAGTGATGCTCCCCAGAACCTTATCACTAAGTGTATAAGTCCTGCCATGATTTGCCTTTCCAAAATGCAGCACCTCGCGTTTACCTAAATTAAACTCCATCTGCCACCCCACGGCCCATCAGCCCATCTGATCAAGATCCTGTTGATTGTTAACTTTAATTCTGAGACAGATTTTTGCTATTAGGCAAAGGCATTAGGGAATATGGATCAGAGGTAGTTACATGCAGTTAAGTCACAAATCAGCTAACGAGCTCATTCAATGGTGGAACAGGCTTGAGGGTCTGAATGGCCTACACTTTTCCTATAAGAAAAATCCATGGGGATATTATAATTTAGCTGTTGCTTTTAGCTTTTGACAGAAAGCATTCCCCAAGCCATCAAGAGTTCCTATTCTCTTTCTTTGTCGATGTTTGGGCCAAGACTAGACTGTTTACAACATTGCTGTAATGTTGGCCCCTTGGAAGGGTATCTACCTGGATATATGCCCCATCACTAGGATCACCTCTATAAAATCACTCAACTCTTCCACTACATCAGCTCACTTGTTGCTGGAGCTTTGATCCAATCCTAAACTTAACATCAATTGCAAAATATTCCTGGCTGGGCAGGAATTTAAGGTAATCCAAATCACAGCTGCCTTTATCCTCACTCTCATCTGGTCTGGTTCATTAACCATTACCACTGTGCTCCCTGACCTACATCAACTGTGCATTCAGTAACCTCTCTGCTTTAAAAGTCTGATCCATGTTTTCAAATCTCTCCCATCTCCTGTTTTCTCTCGCCCTAATATCATCCAAGATATTGGTATTCCTCCAATTCTCACTGCCTTAGGACTGGGTATTTTAATCAGTCTCCAGCTACCTGGAACATAAAGTGGAGAATTCTCTCTTTTAAGATATTCCTGAAAACCAACTTCTGGAATAAGCTATGCCTCATTTGTGAATTGGTGTGAATTCAGTTTGTTAAAGACATGTGAAGCAAGTTTGGGGATTTAAGGATTGATTTAATTTTTGGATTGATAGTGATCTTGGTGTGGATGCATTTTCTATAAATGTTCACACTGCACAAACAGACTAACCTACTAAGTCATTTTAACACCCCCACAAAAATGAAATGGTCAAAAGAACTGTTTCAGACTTATTATCAAGAAACTGCTGCTCCAGTGAAGTTTTATGTATTTCAGTTTTAAACCATCATTTAAAAAATAAATTTCTCAAAGTATTATCTTTAATTTTGAAAACATTTAGCCCACGTCTCCCTAACCAAATAAGACAGGATTTACGTCACGGGAAGCCACTATACCCAGCACAAACAGTTAATGGGACAATTTGCACTTCTCCCAAATTTGTTTTGGAAAGGGTGTGAATGTAGCTGGGCTGCAGGCAAAAGGCGATGGTGCTGAGAGGTATTGGAAGGTGTCCTGCTTTCTTCTGGATGGCCATTAGCTTGGACGTGGGAGGGCTTTCCTTACTTTTAGTTGGCATTTTTGCTAATGTGCAGGTGGGTGGTAGGGGCTTTGGGGACTGTCTCGTTTACAGCGGCTCGATCATCGTCTTCTTCAGCTTGGTCTGGTGGCTCTTCTGGTGCACGGGCAACATCGAGCTCCCTCCGGAGGAACTGGAGAACGCCAAGAGCTTGGCCCAGTTGACCAGAGGGTTTTCCGAGAGGTTGCCCGTGAAAAGTAAGGACTCGCCGCGGGAGGTGGACGCTACGGCCATCCGCTGGGACACGGTGCAGCGGTTCAGTGAAACAGCGCCTCCCCAGACACAGCAGCCCAGATATGTTGAACTCAGCAATGTGAGGTACCCCCAGTATATACTGACCAGCAGAGTACAGCAACAAGGAGAGCGACTAGTCTAAACGGCGAGATCTACTGAGTTTGCAGGTAGAGTTATTACCACAATTATTTATCTAACAAAATCGGCAGTGAAACTACACCGTGTTTCATAATTGCAACCTATGACTTGACCTGGTTGGAGAATGAGCTTTGGACTCCCTTAATGGGGAATTCGCTAAACTTAAATATTCGAGCTTCACAATTAACAGGACATCCGCTAGGAGGTAGCTCATCTGTGGGAAATAGTCTTTCAACCTATTTTTTGAGCCGAGTCTACTCTTCATTCATGAAACGAATAAGCAATTAGTAGAAGTCGAAACTTTGTGTCTTTTAGGTCAAGTGTTCTTAAGGGGAGACTTGCAGAGTTAATGGGCTCAACTGGAATTAGGATCAGCAATTAAAGGGGTTGTTAGCCTTTGCACACTGGTAATTAGAAGTTAAATTTCAGTTTCATTCAAGTAGACCCTGCTGGTTACTTCACTCTCGTCTGGTTGGGTTCACCAGAACTGAATCTGATGGAAGCTTGGAAGGATTGCTATTATAAAATAGGTTGGTCATATTGGGACCACAACCAATGTAGGCTTGTCTGCTGGCCATTTGAAAAGCTTTATTCATTCAAATCTAGTCCATTCCAGAAATCACAAAAAAGATATTTTTTTAAAAAAGTTTAAATAAAATCTTCTGAAACAATTAAGTTTTGAGTTAAATGTTGTAGACTGTACTGATAATAGTTGAATTCTGTGTTTTGTGAATGCCTGGTCTAATACTGAGCTGCAGAGTAAGTAATCAAGAACCTCTGATTTGGCAATCTTCTCTAATATATTCTCTCTTTTTCAAGTAATTAAATAGTTTCCAAAAGGAAATAAAGGCAAGTGTAGTTACATAGGGCTTTTCACAACTAAAGGACATTTTCAAGAATTTCAGTCTTTGATCTCAAAACATTAACTCTATTTCTCTCTCCTCAGATGCTGCCAGACCTGTTGTTTCTTTATTGTTTGTCATTCTAAGAATGCTTAATATTCAGTAATATACTTTCAATGTAGTTACTGCAGTAATCTAACACATACAGTAGCCAGTTTGTAAGGAGCAAATGCTCTCAAACAGCAACATAATTGTTTGTTGTGATATTATTTGAGGGATAAGTATTGACCACAACAACAGAAATAACTCTCTTCTTTGAAATTCCACCTTGGGATCTTTTACGTCCATCTGACAGGGTAGATGTAGCCAAGGTTTCAATATCCTATCCAAAAGAGATCACAACGGTACAGCACACCATCCGTACTGTACTGGAGCACCAGCCTTGGTTTTATGCAATAAAAGCAAAGTCTTGGAGAAACTCAAACAGGTTTGGCAGTGTCTGGCGAGAGAAGTAGTGTTAATGTTCGGATCCAATATGACACTTTTTTGGAAGTAAGGAGGTGAAAATTTGATAGGCTTTAACTGTAAACAATGTAGGGAGGAGCAAGTGGAACAGAAGGAAGCATCCGAGAAACCCACATAACTAGGGAAGTAGAGTGGGTTTTAAATGAAATAATGGGGACAAGGGCCCAAATTTGGGAAATTGTCAATCAGCGTGGAGAATCTATAGCAGAAAAAGGAATTAATGTGAGAAATGATAAACAGACAATGACTGGAAGGTACAGAGAATGCAGATCAGATTACACTAGATCTTACAAAATTTAAGAAGTTAGGAAATGGAGATGAAGACTGAAGGCAATCTACCACTTGTAGGAGTTGTGTACAGAGCTGAAAATGTGTTGCTGGAACAGCGCAGCAGGTCAGGCAGCATCCGGGGAACAGGAGAATCGACGTTTCGGGCATAAGCCCTTCTTCAGGAATGAGGAAAGTGTGTCCAGCAGGATAAGATAAAAGGTAGGGAGGAGGGACTTGGGGGAGGGGTGTTGGAAATGTGATAGGTGGAAAGAGGTCAAGGTGAGGGTGATAGGTCAGACTGGGGTGGGGGGGGGCGGAGAGGTCAGGAAGAAGATTGCAGGTTAGGAAGGCGGTGCTGAGTTCGAGGGATTTGTCTGAGACAAGGTGGGGGGAAGGGAAATGAGGAAACTGGTGAAATCCGAGTTCATCCCTTGTGGTTGGAGGGTTCCTAGGCGGAAGATGAGGCGCTCTTCCTCCAACCGTCGTGTTGTTGTGGTCTGGCAATGGAGGAGTCCAAAGACCTGCATATCCTTGGTGGAGTGGGAGGGGGAGTTGAAGTGTTGAGCCACAGGGTGGTTGAGCTGGTTGGTCCAGGTGTCCCAGAGGTCTTCTCTGAAACGCTCCACAAGTAGGCTGCCTGGCTCCCCAATATAGAGGAGGCCACATCGGGTGCAGCGGATGCAATAGATGATGTGTGTGGAGGTGCAGGTGAATTTGTGGCGGATATGGAAGTTTCCTTTGGGGCCTTGGAGGGAAGTGAGGGGGGAGGTGTGGGCGCAAGTCTTGCACCTCCTGCGGTTGCAGGGCAAGGTGCCGGGAGTGGAGGTTGGGTTGGTGGGGGGGTGTGGATCTGACGAGGGAGTCACGGAGGGAGTGGTCTTTACGGAACGCTGATAGGGGAGGGGAGGGAAATATATCCTAGGTGGTGGGGTCCGTTTGGAGGTGGCGGAAATGACGGCGGATGATACGCTTTACATGAAGATTGGTGGGGTGGTAGGTGAGGACCAGTGGGGTTCTGTCCTGGTGGCGGGTGGAGGAGCGGGAAGTGGAAGAGATGCGGTGGTGGGCATCGCCGACCACGTCGGGGGGGAAATTGCGGTCGACGATGCCCTCCACCGCATCTCTTCCACTTCCTGCTCCTCCACCCTTGAGCCCTGCCCCTCCAACTGCCACCAGGACAGAACCCCACTGGTCCTCACCTACCACCCCACCAATCTCCATGTACAGCGTATCATCCGCCGTCATTTCCGCCACTTCCAAACGGACCCCACCACCTAGGATATATTTCCCTCCCCTCCCCTCCCCTATCAGCGTTCCGTAAAGACCACTCCCTCTGTGACTCCCTCGTCATATCCACACCCCCCCCCCCCACCAACCCAACCACCACTCCCGGCACCTTGCCCTGCAACCGCAGGAGGTGCAAGACTTGCGCCCACACCTCCCCCCTCACTTCCCTCCAAGGCCCCAAAGGAAACTTCCATATCCGCCACAAATTCACCTGCACCTCCACACACATCATCTATTGCATCCGCTGCACCCGATGTGGCCTCCTCTATATTGGGGAGACAGGCCGCCTACCTGCTGAGCGTTTCAGAGAACACCTCTGGGACACCTGGACCAACCAACCCAACCATCCTGTGGCTCAACACTTCAACTCCCCCTCCCACTTCACCAAGGATATGCAGGTCTTTGGACTCCTCCATTGCCAGACCACAACAACACGACGGTTGGAGGAAGAGCGCCTCATCTTCCGCCTAGGAACCCTCCAACCACAAGGGATGAACTCGGATTTCACCAGTTTCCTCATTTCCCTTCCCCCCACCTTGTCTCAGTCAAATCCCTTGAACTCAGCACCGCCTTCCTAACCTGCAATCTTCTTCCTGACCTCTCCGCCCCCCACCCCACTCTGACCTATCACCCTCACCTTGACCTCTTTCCACCTATCGCATTTCCAACACCCCTCCCCCAAGTCCCTCCTCCCTACCTTTTATCTTAGCCTGCTGGACACACTTTCCTCATTCCTGAAGAAGGGCTTATGCCCGAAACGTCGATTCTCCTGTTCCCTGGATTCTGCCTGACCTGCTGCGCTGTTCCAGCAACACATTTTCAGCTCTGATCTCCAGCATCTGCAGACCTCACTTTCTCCTCGGAGTTGTGTACAGGCCCACTAACAGTAACCCACATGGTAGGACAAGATACCAAGGAATAAATAATGGGAGCTTGTCAAAAAGGTATGTGATTATCAGAAAAATTGGTTGGGTAGACAAAGGAGTGGGTAACGGTCAATCTGCTATTCATTGGACTCTTTAGTGGCTTTTAACCTACAGATAGATGGAAGTAATCAGACATGGAGTAAAAGATAGTCTAGATAAGGGGTTCTATTGAATGTTTTCAGGACATTTCAGAGACCAGCATATTATAGCACTGACCAGATAGCAGGCTATCCTAGACCAATAAAATAGGATTAATTACTGATCTCATAGTGAAAGTGCCCCTGGGTAGCAGTGACCGTAATGTAATTAAATTTTGCATACACTTTTAAAGGGAGAGAAGTGGAGGTCCAATATTGTTTTGAATTCAGACCAGAGCTATTATGGGTATGAAAGCAGAGCTCACAAAAGTGAACTGGTAATTTAGATTAAAGGATAAGCCATTTGAGATGCATAGGAAACATTTAAGTGGATATTCTAGAAGCGCAGAATAGATACATTCAATAAAAGAAATACTCTAAGGGATGGACTCACTGTCCCTGGACAACTTAAAATCAAAGATAGTATCAAATTCAAATACATATAATGATGCAAAGATAGTGACAGGTGAAGATTGGATGGAATATTTTAGAGAAAAGCATTATTTAAAGATTAATAAAGTGGGAAAAATTAGAGTATGAGAGAAAGTTAGCCAGAAATAGAAAAACGGATAGGAAAAGTTTCTTCAGATATCGAAAAACTAAGAGCTTTTGGAATCATAGAATCATGCAGTACACAAAAGTCCATTTCACCCATCAAGTCAGTACTGCCAAAAATATATTATTGCCTACGTTCATCCCACTTTCCTGCACTAGGCCCACACCATTAATGCTATAACACTTCAAGTGCTCATATAAGTACTTTTTAAAGTTTCTGAGGTTTCCCACCTCAACTACCCTCTTGGGCAGTGGATTCCAGACACCTGCCACCTTCTGAGTGAGAAGGTTTTTCCTTAAATCCCCTTTAAACCTCCTGCCTTTCACTTTAAAATTATGCCCCCTTATTGCTGAACCTTCGACTAAGATGGACAGTTAACAGAGTAAGTCTTGGTCCTTTCAAAACTGAGTCAGGGAAATTAGTAATGGAGGATAAAGAGATGGCAGAAAAATTGAATAGATGTTTTGCATTCGTCTTCACTAGAGAGGATGTAAGTCCTATCCCAGAAATATCTGTGATCAGGAATTGAAAGGGAGGGAGGAACTCAGGAAAATTACAATTGCCAGGCAAGTAGTACAAAGTAAATTGTTGGAATTGAGAATTGGCAGTCCCCAAGTCCTGATGAATTTCATCATAGGGTCTTAGAAGAAGTAGTTAGTGAGATTTAAAAAAAATACAAAGAACTGCAAATGCAGAAGATGAGAATGGTCCTAAGGGAAGAGTACTAAACTGGGCCAAAGCCAATTCTATCAAAATTCGGCAGGACTGAGAAATGTGGATTGAGGGCAGCAATTTGAAGAGAAGTCCACATTTGATATGTGGGAGGCTTTCAAAGATAGGTTGAAGACAGTGCAGGATAGGCATGTCCCTTTGAAAACAAGGGATAGGAGAAGCAAGATTCATGAACCATGGATGACAGGAGTAATTGTGCCACTAGCCAAGAGGAAAAGGGAAGCGTACATAAGGTCCAGGCAGCTAAGAACAAAACAGACTGTGGAAGAATATCAGGAGAGTAGGACCAATCTTAAACAAGGAATCAAGCGGGCTAAGAGGGGTCATGAAATAACTTTTGCGAGCAGACTTAAGGAGAATCCCAAGGCCTTGTATTCATATATAAGAAGCAAGAGGGTAACTAGAGAAAGGGTTGGTCCACTAAAGGATAAGGAAGGTTGTGTGTATCGAACCTAAGAAATTGGGTGAGATTCTCAATGATTACTTCTCATCTGTGTTCACTGAGGAGAGGGACATGATGAATGTTGAGATTAGAGATAGAAGTTTGATTACTCTGGATCACACTGACATAAGGAGAGAGGATGTGTTGAGTAGGCTAAAGGAAATTAAGGTGGACAAACCCCAGGACCAGATGGGATCTATCCCAGACTGCTGAGGGAGGCGAGAGAGGAAATAGCTGGGGCCCTGACCGATATCTTTATAGCATGCTTAAACACAGATGAAGTGTCGGAGGACTGGAGAGTTGCTAATGTTGTCCCTCTGTACAAGAAATGTAGTAACTACAGGTTTCAGGTAACTACAGACCAGTGAGCCTGACATCAGTGGTGGGCAAGTTGCTGGAGAAGATACTGAGGGATAGGATCTATTTATATTTGGAAGAGAATGGGCTTATCAGCGATAGGCAACATCGTTTTGTGCAGGGAAGATTAAGCCTTATGAACTTAGTAGAGATCTTTGAGGAGGTGATCAAGTTGATAGATGAAGGAAAGGCTGTAGATGTCATATACGTGGACTTAAGTAATGTGTTTGAGGTTCCCCATGGTAAACTCATGGAGAAAGTGAAGTCACATGATGTGCAGGGTGTTCGAGCTAGGTGGATAAAGAACTAGTTGAGCAACAGGAGACCATAGTAGTTGAAGGGAGTTTCTTGAAATGGAGAAAGGTGACCAATGGTGTTCCACAAGGATCAGTGCTGGGGCCACTGTTGTTTGTGTGATACGTAAATGATCTGGAAGAGGGCATTGGTGATCTGATCAGTAAGTTTGCAGATGAGACGAAGATTGGTGGAGTAGCAGAAAGCATAGGGGACTGTCAAAGAATACAGGAGAATATAGACAGACTGGAGAGTTGGGCAGAGAAGTGGCCAGATGGAGTTCAGTCTGGGCAAATGTGAGGTGATGCATTTTGGAAGGTCTAATTCTAGAGCGAACTATACTGTAAACAGAAGAACCTTGGGGGAAAAGTTGATGAGCAGAGAGATCTGGGAGTTCAGGTCAATTGTACCCTGAAGGTGGCTGCACAGGTGGATAGAGTGATCAAGAAGGCATATGGTATGCTTGTCTTCATCGGACAAGATATTGAGTATAAGAGCTTGCAGGTCATGTTAAAATTATACAAGACTTTGGTTTGGCTGCATTTAGAATACTGTGTACAGTATTCTGGTTGCCACATTACCAAAGGGATGTGGACGCTTTGGACAGGATGCAGAGAAGGTTTACGAGGATGTTGCCTGGGATGGAAGGTGCTCTCTATGAAGAGAGGTTGAGTAGATTAGGATTGTTTTCATTAGAAAAAGGAGATTGAGGGGGGAACCTGATTGAGGTCTACAAAATCATGAAGGGTATAGACAGAATGGATAGAGATGAGCTTTTTTTCACAGGGTGAGGGATTCGATAACGAGAGGTCACATGTTCAAGGTGAGAGGAGAAAAGTTTTTAAGGGGGATACACACACAAAGTACTTTACACAGAGGGTGGTAGGTGCCTGGAATGCATTGCCAGCAGAAGTAATAGAGGCAGGCACAGTAGGTTCATTTATAGTGCGTCTGGACAGATGCATGAGTAGGTGGGGAACAGAGGGATACAGATCCTTAGGAATTGGCTGTAAGGTTTAGACAGTGCATTTGAATCAGCATAGGCTTGGAGGGCCAAAGGGCCTGTTCCTGGGCTGTAAAGTTTCTTTGCCAGAAATCAGAAACATCAGAAATTGCTTGAAAAAGCTTTACAGATCTGGCAGTAGTGGAGAGAAATCAGAGTTAGCATTTCATTTGCAGTGGCCTTTCTTCAGAAGTGATTGTAGCCAGGAAAACATTGGTATTTATTCTGGAGAAGAGAGGGGATACAGGAGAAGACGTAAACAATAAGTGAAAATGGAGGCCAGAGGAAAACAGTTGGACAGACAAAGGAGTGGATAAAGGTCAGCCTGGGGAAATGAATAGTTCTGAAAGGGGGACTTGTTAGTGGTTGACTGTGGGTTGTTTTGGTAGCAGTCCACATGATGACAAGGCCTGGTGTGTGGGGGTTGGGGTAAGAACATTGGACAAGGTGCTCAGGTCCTAAAATTATTGAACTTGATATTGAGTCCAAAAGGGTTCCCAAATACAGACTGGGTGTCCACTTTGTATAACACCTACATTCTGTCTGCAAAAATGGCCCTGAATTTGTGGTTGCTGTCATTTCAACACATTGTCAAGTTCCCCGGCTTACATCACTGTCTTGGGTCTGCTACAGAGTTCAGCACAAGCCAGAAGAACACCATCTCTTTTTCCTCTTGGCAGAAAGAATAAAAAAGAAACATATGATGTGAATGGTGAGAGCTAGCCGAAGTCTGAAGTACAGAAAGATTTGAGTGTCAAATTGTATGAATCGCAGAAGATTAGTACGCAGGTACAGCAAATAATCAGGGAAGCAAATAGAATGTTATGCTTTATTGGGGGAGTTGAATACAAGAGGAGGGAGTTTCTACTTCAGTTATACAGGGCTTGGTTAGACCACTGTGTAGAGTATTGGACTCTGTACTTATGGAAAGGATATTGATGCATTGAAAGCAGTCCAGAGAAGCTTTTTAGACTAATACCTGGAATGAGCAGAATGCCTTCTAAGGAAGGGTTAGGCAGGTTAGATCTATATCCTCTAGAGCTTAGAGTCAGAGCTGACTTAATGGAAATGCATAAGATCCTGAGGAAACGTGACAAAGCTGCTTATGGAAAGGATGTTTCATCTTGTGGGAGAATCTCTAGGACTAGGAGTGACAGTTTGAAAATAGGCAATGGCCCATTTAAGACAGATGAGGAAACTTTTTTTTTCTGTTGATTCTTTGGAACTCCCTTCCTCAAAAGGCAGTGGATGTAAAATTATTTAAGTATTTTTAAGGCAAAGGTATCCCCTTGATAACTAAGGGGATGAAAGATTATCAGGGCTATTCAGGAATATAGAGCTGAGGTTAAAATCAGATTTTTTTGTATGTTAGTGTGAATAAAGATAGCAAGCTAAAAAAACCAAGTGGAAGAATATTTTAGTGTATAGTGCATTATTCAGATCTGGAATCTGAAAGTAGTGGAAGTGGATTCAATATCTTTCATTCAAGTATTTATCCAATTTCCTTTTTTATGATAGATTTCTGACACTGGGACAAGTACAGAAGAGTGGGAGTAATTGAAAAACTGAGCCAATGTGGCTACTTGAGCCATATGGCCTAACATGTTGTACAATCCAATGTTTAGATTTACTGTAACTCAAGCCAGCTTTGTTTGGAGGAAATCTATTGAACCTCTGGAATTTTGCTTTTCATACTTTGCTGCAGATCTATATATGATGCTCGAGTCTGCTGGCATTATGTTAGTACAGGTTTTGGTAAACCAATGTCATCCTTAGGTATACACTGTGTTTGGCTCTTTAGCAATACACAATTATTTATCCATCTAGACAGAGGAAATGGAATAGGTACTAGTTTATGTAAATATTTTGGACTCCATTATCCCATCATCAGCACACTTATTTCCATTAGCTGTTTCTCTCCTCCATTATCTGAAACATAAACAAATGTTCATTTGTTTAATGACTATTATCTCTCTTTATTGATTGCATGAAGAAAGCTGTGAATTTAAAATTGATGCACAGCTCTGAAGGGAATCATGAATGCATGTGCTTCCTATTGGTTGATGTATTATTTCAGGGTTGGATGCTACTAAAAGCAAAGCCTTTGGTCATAGGAAGAAGTGGCCTAATGTTTGCAAAGTAATTGGATCTTCACTTTGCCTGTCAGTTTGTGGCATATGCACGTAGTCCAGGATGGTTTTCAATGTGTCATGAATGGATTTTGAAAGTTTCATGTTGATGCTTAAGTAATTTTAGTCACCTCTATCATACAACAGTCTGACCACACAATAGTGAAAGAGAGACAGACAAATCAGAATCTGTTGATACTCCTCAGTGGCTAGTTTGTACTGAATGCTCTCACACTTATTTCATAAAACTTTTAGAGCAAAAATAATTCCTGATTTCAAGTTAAGAGATCTTTATCCTGACTAAAGAGCTCTTTCCAATTTGAATGCCCAGTATGATACACTACTAATTCTATATGCAGAGTAAATCACCATCTCCTGTTCCCCAAAAATGGACCAGTGACTCGACCTCCGAAGTGTAATATTTATTTCTAATTATTAATAAGTATCACTCATTAAAATAGACTTCATTTGAATCTAAACTGAGCAGCTGCCAGTTGAGTTTTGCTTGGCAGGTCTGTGCTTATTAAAAGCATAGGATTTGCTGGGACTTGCCTGTGGTTAGAAATCTTGAAGGTTTGAACATTTACATTCCATAATGTGATATATGTAGTCATTGCTTAATATAAAGGGAAGGCATTTGGGTGCTATCACTGTTCAGGCTTTGAAAGAAATCCTTCCATCTTTATATTGCATTTTTGGAATATCCCAAAGCACTTTACAACCAAGAAAGTACCTTTTGCAGTGTAATCACTGTTGTAATGAAACCATTTATTTCCACCTGAGAAGACAGACCTCTACTTGGTGCCTATTTTAAAAGATGTCACCATTGACAGTGCAGAACCTGTCAGTATTTCTCCAGAGAGTCTTTTGTTGGTGTGGGTGTGTACTCCAATCTCTTCACATGAGACTTGAATGTACAACCATCTCATTCAAAATCCAAAACTGAGCCACAACATTTGACATTGTGAGATAGGAAATCTTAGGCCTGATGTATGACTGTCATTGTCATATACATTGTAAATAAAATTTATGCTGTACATGAAGCAGGACAGGCAGCCTAGCAGAAGGCAGTAGAAAGTTTAGTTTGGATGTATGTGCAGATGAAGACAAGAGAGGCAGGATATCTTTTGCATAAAGCTTGGACAAATCAGCAAACAAGCAGTAATTTGAATCTACTGACTTTGCATTAAAGGAACTGAGTTGGAATAAGTGTTTTGTTGCGTTCAGAATACACAGGTGTTATAAAAGTGACTTTATAAATCAGGGCTTATTTAATGCAGTGATTCTCCTGTGCACATTTACTGGGCTTTGTCTTGAAAAGAAACAATGGATGTTGTACTGTTCCATTCAGAAGGAACGTGTGCTCGTGGACTGCTTTCTAGAGTTCTCCTTTGCTACTGCATGAAGAATTGGAGATGGCGATAAAGATAGGCAGAGCAGCAACAGGCCTGTACAGGATCTGAGTCTGTTTCTCCTCTGCCACAGATGTTGCAGCATAATTGGAACTGTGTTGTCTGTGACAGCAAAGGTCACAGGAGTTAACGTTTATGCCTTTGGAGCTTTCTGTGCATCTCTGGATGGACTTGCATCAATTCTCTCCATTTCTGGCACTGAAGGAAGGTGCTAGAAATCATGCTGCTGCAGTGATCTGCTTCTCTCCACTGCTGCTGAGTTTCCAAGTCACCTATCGCCCAATGAGTCTTAGACTCATACAGCACGGAAACAGACCCTTCAGTCCAACTTGTCCATGCCGACCAGATATCCTATGTTAATCTAGTCCCACACCCATCTTTCAAAACAGAACATTTTCTCCACACTCCAAAAAAGTTTTTCTCGAGTAAAATGCTCATTCTAATATAAACTTTGTGATTTTTTTTTCCCCCCGATTCTGCCTCTGTGACCTCCTCCAGCCACATGTGCCATGCTCTTTTATCCAGTTCTCCCTCTGCTCTGTTTGTTCCTCCAGCTCCTTCCACTCTATTCTTGGTGACAGAGCAGTCAGGTGTCTGGCCTCTTCTTTTGGATTCTGCAATCTATCGTTCTGTCTACCTTAAGACGGTCCATCACTTTAACAAAACCATTAATCCCCTTCTCCAATCCCAAAAAAAGCTTTACATTACTAACCCTCTTTGGGAAGTTTCTTGCAGAAATGGAGGCTTGTGTATTAAATTAATTATATTGAATAAGTTTTCCTTGTTAAATTTGTAGTGGAATTATATTTACAGAAAACAAACATAGGAAGTGGCTGAACTAGTTCTGCACGTCTGAGTGACCTGCTTCAAGATGCATTCAGCAATTCTGATTAAGGGTGGAAAGATAGTGAACAATAATTTACATCTCAGTGGCTGAATTAGGGACCCCATCAATCTAGAATTGTTTTCAGGCTAATTTCTAAAATAGTAGCATGATAAAAAACTGAAAATAAATCTTTTGAAAAGTAATTAACTTAACAGAAAGTCATAGCATTATTGAAACTTTTCGGGGGGGGGGGGTCGTAATGGCTTTGATATGTATTAGCTGAAACCATTGTCACGTTTATCTTCATGATTGAGGTTGGGTCGAGCAAATGTTTACATTCCAGTTATTCCCTCTGACGATTATCTCAAAAACTTTCTTAGCAAAGCTTAGTCAAAGTCAGCCGACACCAGGTTTGAGTCCAACAGATTTGTTTGAAACCACAACCTGACAAAGTGGCAACACTCCAAAAGATTGTGATGTCAAATAAGCCTGTTGGACTATAACCTGGTGTCATCTGACTTCTGACCTTGTCCAACCCAGTCCAACACTGGCACCTCCAAATCTTAGCAAAGCTTGGTGACAAATAGGGAACACTCAGGAAGAACTGATGAATTTCTGTTGATGATACGGATCAAGATCTCGACTATAGCTTTAGATTAGATTCCCTACAGTGTGGAGACAGGCCCTTCGGCTCAACCAGTCCACACCAACCCTCCGAAGAGTAAACCATTTCCCTCTGACTAACGTACCTAACACTACGGGCAATTTAGCATGGCCAATTCACCTGGCCTGCACATTTTTGGACGAAATGTATGGTGGAGGTATGTACTTTACTGAGTTACCTCTTCGTTTGTTATTCGTGCATGCATCAGACTTAAATCTTCCTATGAATGAAATGATTTCCCACACTATCTTGCAACAACTTGAGGTCATCCAAAATTTTGTCTATGTTTTAACTCTCAAGAAAATCCGTTCCTCTATAACCATGTTTCTCACTGATATAATTTGGCTGTCAGGTAAGCAGCCTATGGATTTAAATGCTTATCTTTGTTTTCAAATTCCACCCATCGCTTCACCTTGCGTATCTCTGTAATCTTCCCACAGCCCTCCAGGATGTCTGTGTTGCTCGCAATCTGGCCTCTTGTGCATCCCCGACTAATAATTGCTCCAACCATTGGTGGCCGGGCTTTCATTGGTCCAGTTCCCGACCTCCATACAGACCCCCACCTCTCTACCTTGTTTTGATATTTAAGGCACCTGCAAAACTTGTGTATTAACTAAGCTTTTGGCCATCTGATTAAATGGGCTATATTTTCCTGCCCCCTTGCCTGTTTTTCTTTCTTTCAACAATCAGGACTCGCAATGAGTCATGACCCAGTGCTTTCTTGAACCGTAGAACTGATATCACTTTAAAACCTTGCTGAACTCTTATCAGTTGGTATTTTTGTCTAAGCAGGTGGGTTCTTGGTGCCTGTGGGACCACCATCAGATCAGTCCATATGTGAATCTTGGACGTAGCCCCCCCAAGGAGTTTGAAACTTTTCACCAACATTTCTATAAACTTTTGGCAAAGTGTGTTCCTCCTCCTCTACATGCATTCTCCAGGTATCCACAATGTATCGAACCATTGAGCCACTGGCAAGTCTTTGAAATGCTCCTGAAGCTGACAGAATAAACAATGAGCTTTTAAAGCTTCTTTTAAGACTGCAACTCAACCATAAAAGAGTCAATCACAGCACTCATTTACAGTATCCCTGGCAAAAGTTATGATCAACTTCATACCTATTAATTTTGCGCAAATAAATAAATATTAAAGAAAAATTGTATTGTAATAAAGATACCAAATAAACACAGCTAGTAGTCCCATTCAAGCTGTGTAGACAGACCCTCTACTGAAATCCAGTAGCCATTCTTAACACTCTGATAAAATGAGGCACTGAGCCTTTGACCCAGAAGATGTAAAGAAAGGAAAGCTTATAATTTCTTTAAAAAATCTGTGAAATCTAAATTGTTAAGATTTTGAAAGAAGTTTTAAGAGTTTGTGTAATTGTGAAGGGATTGAGTGATTGTTGTGGATAAATGGGCATGGGGTACCAGAGCAAGGAGGCTATGCTGTGCAAGACATTTGCTTAACATTAGCTCCAGTATTCTGTGTAGTTCTGGGTGCCACACTATGGGAAGGATATGAATGCATTGGAGAGACTGCAGAAAAGATTTACAAGAACAGTTACAGGGGTGAGAAACTTCAGTTGTGAGGATTGATTTGGGAGGTTAGGACTATTCTGTTCAAAGCGATGAAGGCTGATAGAAAGTTTCAAAACCATGGGTGTTCTGAATAGAATAGAGAGAAACTATTCCAGCCATAAGAGGATCAAAAACAACAGTACAGACTTGTGAAATGCAAAAGTAGCCAATGTGATGGGTGAAAATGTCTTTTCTTTAGAATGAGTTGTTTGATTCTGGCATACATCACCAGCAAGCATGGTGAAGGCAGATTCAATTGAGGAAGCCACTACACATTTATGTGAATAGAAACAAATGTGCAAGGGGAAGGAGGAAAAAGCAGGAGAATGGCACTTGGTCATAAAGTTCCTTTGGAGACCTGGTGTAGACAAGGTAAGTATTTCGTTCTGCATTTTAAGACCTCTGTGATTCTGTGATTTAGAAATACTGATCCATGTAACCTGTCAGCCGCTGACCTGGATGCAATACCAATAGGAAGAAAATTGAGATCCAGACACAATTAAAAAGAAACAGCGGCAGAAAGAGGAACACACCGACATCTTGAGATAGCAGCTGAAAAATGTGTTGTTGGAAAAGCGTAGAAGGTCAGGCAGCATCCAAGGAGCAGGAGAATCGACGTTTCGGGCATAAGCCCTTCTTCAGGAATGAGGAAGGTGTGTCAAGCAGGCTAAGATAAAAGGTAGGGAGGAGGGACTTGGGGAAGGGGCATTGGGAATGCGATAGGTAGAAGGAGGTTAAGGTGAGGGTGATAGGCCGGAGAGGGGGTGGGGGTGGAGAGGTTGGGAAGAAGATTGCAGGTCAAGAAGGTGGTGCTCAGTCCGAGGGTTGGGACTGAGATAAGGTGGGGGAGGGGAAATGAGAAAGCTGGAGAAATCTGCATTCATCCCTTGTGGTTGGAGGGTTCCTAGGCGGAAGATGAGGCGCTCTTCCTCCAGGTGTCGTGTTGCCATTGTCTGGCGATGGAGGAGGCCAAGGACCTGCACGTCCTTGGCGGAGTAGGAGGGGAAGTTAAACTGTTCCGCCACGGGGTGGTTGGGTTGGTTGGTGCAGGTGTCCCAGAGGTGTTCTCTGAAGCGTTCCACAAGTAAGCGGCCTGTCTCCTCAATGTAAAGGAGACCACATCGGGTGCAGCGGATGCAGTAAATGATGTGTGTGGAGGTGCAGGTGAATTTGTGACGGATATGGAAGGATCCCTCGGGGCCTTGGAGGGAAGTGATGGAGGAGGTGTGGGCACAAGTTTTGCATTTCTTGCGTTTGTTGGGGAAGGTGCCGGGAGTGGAGGTTAGGTTGGTGGGGGTGTGGACCTGACCAGGGAGTCGCGGAGGGAATAGTCTTTCCGGAACGCTGATAGGGGAGGGGAGGGAAATATATCCTTGGTGTTGGGGTCTGTTTGGAGGTGGCGGAAATGACGAAGGATGATACGATGTATCTGGAGGTTAGTGGGGTGGTAGGTGAGGACCAGTGGGGTTAGTCCTGGTGGCAATTGGAGGAGCGGGGTTCAAGGGCAGAGGAGCGGGAAGTGGATGAGATGCAGTGGAGAGCATCGTCAACCACGTCTGAGGGGAAATTGCGCTCTTTGAAGGAGGCCATCTGGGGGGTTCGGTATTTGAACTGGTCCTCCTGGGAGCAGATGCGGCGAAGGAATTGGGAATATGGGATGGCGTTTTTACAGGGGGCAGGGTGGGAGGAGGTGTAATCTATGTAGCTGTGGGAGTCGGTCGGTTTGTAGCAAATGTTCGTGTTGAGTCGGTCGCCCGAGGTAGAAATGGAGAGGTCTTGGAAGGAGTCTGAGATGGTCCAGGTAAATTTGAGGTTGGGGTGGAAGGTGTTAGTAAAGTGGATGAACTGTTCAACCTCCTCGTGGGAGCACAAGGTTTCAACCTCCTCTTGAGGTAGCAGCAAATTTCTACCAGCCAGTGGTCAGTTTTTCTGTCAGGCAGAAAGGGAGGTGAGCTCTCTGGAAGCTTTGGTCATAAGCCATCAGAACTGTCATGATCTGAAGAAGGGCTTCACAGACGTGACTCTTGCTGATGATTATCACACCCATGAAATTCTGGGGTGAAAATCCTATTTGGATAAGACATGGAACTTACTTTTATATGATTCAAAACATGATATTCTGAAAGTGTATTTAAACACTACCAGCTGAAGGGGAATACTTGTGGTTATGTATGACATGTATCTTTGTATGAAATATTTAAAATGAAATTAACCTTTATTTGAATAATCATTTTCCCGTTGATTCATATTAATTTGTATTGGTTAAATTTAAGGCTACAGAGAGTGAAATTGAGTTGGTCATTTCTTCACCGGAATTGTCTGATAACTTAGCTTATTTAAGTTCATGGTTTCGCCATAGGCTTCACAACATACCTCTGCCTCAGACCTGACCAGTGAGGTGGCACAACAAAACCTTGCTTTCCCATGTGTCACAGGGAGAAAAAAGATTTGGGCGTGGACCACCTAGCTGGAAAATCTTGCAACTATGTTACCTAGGACTTAAAGAAATGTTTTTGAGTGTACTAATTGTATAATGGTGCAATTTTTACGAAAGTTAAACTGTTCAATTTCCTGATGGTCTTGTCTCTCATTTTAAAAATGCTCATTGCCGAGTTATTAATTGATGATCTTACCTCCTCTTGAATGCAAGTGGTCACATGATGCCTGGTGTACAGTGTGTAAAACATAAAGGAAGAATCTATGCCCCTAAAGAACGAAAGTGATTTTTACATGCAATTTTCAGCCTTCAAACAATGAAAGCCTTCATACCTCAAAAGTTTCTGGGCATATGATCCATATTATCCTTCTATTAGCAATGGCACATATCCTCAATTCTTTTCAAAGTACAATATTGCAACTACAGTCACTATCAGGCCAGCACTGAATATTTTCTCTCCAGTTACAATGCAAGAAGAGTAGTATAATATGCACTCATGATCATGCTTGAGAGGGTTTGTTTACTTTTGCACCAATGTGTAATCTATTAAATTCAATATTGCATCGCGGACAATATGAGAGTCTCTGTACTTTGGCGGCTTGCTCCCACCTACCATCATTTTTCTCCCCACACTCATAAGTAATTGTCCATTATTATTATTAAATTGTGACATATACAAATTTTTGATTTTGAATTTTTGCATTTTCCAAGGTATTTAGTGCGCACATTGAACCACTCTATCCATAACTGGGTGGGGAAAGGTAAAGTATTAAATTGTTTGGTCAGTTTACACAGTTGTTGTCATGTGGAATATCTAACCGCCACACCAGGAAGTTGCTGCTGGGAAAGTAAGTTTGCACTGCTGTGACAAAGGTATATAGTTTCAAAAGGGATATGTTTTGGCAAAAAAACAAACACTCTGTGACATAGAAGATCCTTTCTAGATTGGGTTGGTTACTACTTCCTGCTGTACAAGAGTGTGGGACAAACAAAACCACAGATCAATTACAAGTAGAATCTGTGGAGATCATTGACACGGTTAGTGGTAGCAGAGCCTAAATCCACAATAGGTTGACACATATTTTCCTGGACTAGGGTAAGAGACTTGGTAACTATCAACAATTTTATATAACAGCATTATGCTTAGTCATTCTTTCTTCTTGCAAACTATCATTCTCATAATGCAGATATGTTACACACACAGGAGATGTGCTTTTTAACAAAAAATGAAGACGGCTGTGCTCTTTTCAAAGTGAAGTGTTACTGTTACAATGCTTCAGATATCACAAAGGCATTTCTTTTGTAGTTAGTGTACGTGAAAATTCAACAGAATTTATAAATGATTGCTAATGTTTTCTCTTTTTGACAAACATAAAAATGTTTTTTCCAAATGTGTTTGTAATAAAATTGAACTAAATGTTTTAGTTGAATTCTTAATGTTGATTGGGTGAGTGTGATACATCGGTGTAATAAATATATTTATGAAGTTTTCGTAATGGCTATCCCACCACAACACTTGCGTTTGAATAATTGTTTCAGTCAGCTCAGCATAATAATTAGCTGAAGTATTGCACAACATAATTTTTTTCAAACTCACCATGATATTACTTTTCAGCAGAATTGATTGTGGCATTGTTTCTGTGACTTTGTGTGGTAAAGTTGGAAGATGATCCACCCTGACCTCCTGTTACTGCCTGTTTTCGGTTCAACATTAACTCAACAGGATGATGCCAAGCATGGGGAAACTATAATTATGAAGATATATTGGAAAGACTTATATCCAGCAGTGCACAAAAGACAAACCAGATAATCTAACATTTTTGTTCTAATTATGAAGGGCTTTGAGATTAGTAACAATTGGCAATTTTACTATCTTGAATGTGCTTTGTAAATGCAAATTTTTATTCTAACAACTGTTTCTTCTGTTTGAGAACTTGGCAAACAAGGGGCCATTAATTTAAAACCGAGTGAGGAGAGGAATTGAGAGAAGGATCCCTTGTGCACCTGTTGAGTGGTTGGAGAGGTTTTGGTTGAGGACACTAACCTCTGTAGTGATATTCAGGGGCTGAGATAACAGACAGAAATCAACCACAGTAGTCATCTTTTATGGCTGGTGTATGTCTAGCTAGTGATGGGTGTTTGCCTAATTCCCATTGGTTTCAATGTCACCCTTGGTCAAATGCTGCTGCTTTAATGTTTCAGACAGTCGTTTTCATCTCTCTTGATGAATTCAGCTTTATTTTTTTTATCCAAATTTGTATAAGATGGAATCTTGTTGAGAGACACGTTGTTGTATCTTTTTCAGGGAAAGTGTGGCTAAATGAAGCAAATGATGCAGCAGGACGATGGAAAGATGGTTTTTCATTTGGGCATGAAATGAGAGTTTTTTTTTATGCCACCAATGACCTTTTGATTCCAAAGTTGGAATTTGGCATATTAAATTTAGGTATTAAATGTTTGTAAGTTACTTTCACAATGGGGCTCAGGAATGTACACCTTTTGTGCTTTCTAAAAGAACAACTGAAATAATTGCCTTGTGTTGCTTGCAGTGTGGAATTAGTATGATCTATCCATCAACATGAGAACAACTCTTCCCAAGAGTCTGACTTAATGGAAAGTGCTATGCTCACAAGTGAGGATCATAAAATAAGCATTGGCTGCAGCATACATTGTACCATAAGTTAATCGTAGGAATCAGATGTGTTTGCTTGAGACCCTTATGCTGATTTTTTTTTCAAATAAAGTATCTGTTACAATTGTAAAATAAGGGGAAGAAATTAATTATCACACTTCTTAACGTGTGGACAACAGAAGATTTTAATTTATTTTTACTTGGAACTGACCATTTTAAAGCCTTAAGTCAATTCTGTAGGTGTGGCAGTTTGCAGTATTAGACCGAATGAATTTGTTCGGATTCCAGAAATTTGAGGAATCCTGTTCTGCATTTTGTTTTTCAGTTGTTCATGTTACAGAGGCTATTACTAGCAAAGCCTGCAATCTGCCCTGGAGAGCAATTAAAGTTCATAAAATCCCTACAGTGTGGAAGCAGGCCATTTGACCCATCGAGTCCACACTGAATAGGCTGGAGCTGTCCTCCCTGAAGTGTCGGAGGCAGAGGGGGTGACCTTTATCGAGGTTTATAAAATCATAGAGTGAATGGATACAGTGAATAAAAAGGGTCTTTTGCCTGGAATGGGGGAGTCCAGAACTAGAGGGCATACGTTTAGGGTGAGGGGAAAAGATTTAAGAGACCTGAGGGACAACCTTTTCACACAAAGGGTGGTGCATGTATGGAATGAGTTGCCAGAGGAAGTGGTGGAGGCTGTTACAATTACAGCATTTAAAAGCCATCTGCCTGGGTATATAATTAGGAAGAGTTTAGAGGAATATGGCCAAGTGCTGGCAAGTGAGAATAGGTTAATTTAGGATATCTGATAGGCATGGATCTGTTGGACTGAAGGGTCTGTTTCCATGTTGTACATCTCTATGACTAAGTGTCATGTTGTGAAAATGTTTAAACCACATTTATGTGGGTCTGGGGTCATATGAGCTAGAAAAGGTAAGGATGGCAGAACTCTCTCCCTAAATGACACTTGTGAATCAGTGTTTCTTTTTTTATGACAATAGATGATAATTTCATGGTCATCATCATACTGAGACTACCTTTCAGTTCCAGATTTATTTTTAATAGAATTTAAATTCTATCAGCTGCTGTGATGAGAATTGACCCAGCATTTCCAGAACATTACTAACCCAGTGACATTACAACTACACCACTGTCTCATCAAATACTCAGGATCAGCAGTTCATCATGTCTGAAAAGTCATTTTGTTAATTACAGACTTGGGACTTCTGGTCTTTTTGAGCATTACACTTTGGAATAGCACTACAGTTTTCTGTGAATTTACCATTGATTTGAGTAACAAAGACCCTACAATTATGTTGAGATGGATAATAAAAATGACACAAAAATTAATTCATTGAATCAGTTATTTTCTCCCAATACTGAAAGGCAGCACTTAGGAGCTCAGGATGACAGATTTGTTATTTTCAATGACTCTGGTTCAATCTGATTTCTGAAGAGGCAACTTTATTCCAATCTTGTTTGACTTAAGAATATACAAGAATCTTTGCTCTGCATACACTGCAGTTACTCAACACCAGGTGTGGCAGTCAGGATGTTGTTAGGCTGTGCTGGGAAGGAAATATGTTCCTGAAAGTTCTATATTTAAATCTCATTTCCATGCAGAACTTGAGATAAGTTAAGAGTTCATGTTTAGTTTCATATTTAGTGAATATTTATCCAATTCATTATTGTTTCTCTGAAATGTTTCAGGGCTTTTCACATGATAAATTACGAGTTGAGATATTTCAAAGTAAAATCACTTGGACCTTAGCAATGTCCCAGAAGTAGTAAAGAGTTGATTGGCTGGCTGACTGACTATTCTGCTCTTGGTGCTTTTGTTGAGGAAGAAGTAGGGGCCAGGAGAGTTTCCTGGGTTTTTAAAAGTGTCCTGAAGTCAAAACCTTGGGTATAACATCTGATTAGGAGAAAGTGAGGACTGCAGATGCTGGAGATCAGAGCTGAAAGTGTGTTGCTAGAAAAGCGCAGCAGGTCAGGCAGCATCCAAGGAGCAGGAGAATCGACATTTCAGGCATGAGCCCTTCTTCAGGAATCAGGGCTCATGCCCGAAATGTCGAATCTCCTGCTCCTTGGATGCTGCCTGACCTGCTGCGCTTTTCTAGTAACACATTTTCAGCTCTAACATCTGATTAAACAACAAACACACCATCCTCTCTCTTTTCCATTAGTCAAGCAACTTCTGTTTTCTTTTGATGTATGACACTTTAAGGAAATATTTATTCCCAGAACACACACTTGTGGTAGCTTTGGAAAATAAACATCATGGTTCAAGTGTCCACAGTATTTCACTTAAGTTTTGTTCTGATTTTCCATATTTTACTATTGTATCCGTAACAGCCACTATCAGTACAATCAGTGAAAATGGTCCTTGCTATTGCATAGGAATCTGCCTTAACCAAGTCCTCATAATGCCTTGTGTTCTTGCCCCAACTCTGAAATATTTCATCTCCCTACATTAAGCAGCTTTGTGGCTTCTGATCAGATTTGTTTAGTACAAAATATCATGCTATGGTTTAGTCTCCAATCTGCTAAGAATGGGAGTTCCAAAGATATTTTTGTGTTGGGCTATTGTAGTTATTTATATTGGGAAGAGGCATATTTACCTCCTCTTTCTGAATGGGTGTAACTGTATTCTTCCATCTATGATCTCTTGTGGGTCCACAGAGAAAGTGAGAACTGCAGATGCTGGAGAGTCGGTCAAAAATTTTGGCGCTGGAAAAAGCGCAGCAAGTCAGGCAATATCTGAGGAGCAGGAGGGGTAGAAGTCCTCCTGGGCGGACTTGTGGGCGGCACTGTGGCACAGTGGTTAGCACTGCTGCCTCACAGCGCCAGAGACCCGGGTTCAGTTCCCACCTCAGGCGACTGACTGTGTGGAGTTTGCACGTTCTCCCCATGTCTGCGTGGGTTTCCTCCGGGTGCTCCGGTTTCCTCCCACAGTCCAAAGATGTGCAGGCCAGGTGAATTGGCCATGCTAAATTGTCCGTAGTGTTAGGTAAGGGGTAAATGTAGGGGTATGGGTTGTGCTTCGGCGGGTCGGTGTGGACTTGTTGGGCCGAAGGGCCTGTTTCCACACTGTAATCTAATCTAATCTAAGTCGGTGCACCATACAATCACTGTGCCCCCAACCCCACCCCCCCCCCCCCCCCCCCCCCCCGGGCAGTTTCTTCTCAGGTGCTGCCTGATCTGCTCTGCTTTTTGCAGCACCATTTGTAAATATAACCTCTTTGCCTTGATGTTTCCTTGGTTGTTTTTTTAATATATAAATTAGAAAGCCTATTCATTTCCAACAGCACGTTCATCTTGCTAACAAATGACTTTGTTGAACTCTTCTGTAGTGCAACCAATGGCATTAGGCAATGCAGCTGAAAGCATCAACTCATGGTCTAAAGGAAGACACAGAGTGTTGCCATAGGATCATGGTGTAGGCTTGCAGTGTCCTGACTCCTTCACTTGCCCCTTCTCGGGTGTGAGTAATGTTTTCCTTGGTTCCCCCTTCCTCAACTATTAAATTATTAGCCTGCTCCAGGGTTTGGGAATTGGGTTGGTCCGGACTCTTAAGTAGGGCCAACAAGAAAACATTGTCCAGTTCCATAGCATACTGCAGAACAGCATAATTCTACATGCTGCTAACAATTGTACTCGAGGGATACAAGAAGGTAAGTGTAGAGAGGGAATTTAAAAACTATATTTGCTGGATGGTAAAAACACACCTTAAAATTCAGCCTCTCAAATAGCTTCAAATGTTTTCTGTTGGGAACCAAGTAAATTATGCCCTCTGGTGTAAAATCAGATACTTAATGGTGGCTAGACCCAAAATTGTTGTCAGCTGCTGCTAGTAGTTGGGCTTGCAGGCACTATATTAGATCAATGTAAACTATACCACAAACTGTGATCTGATGCTCAAAACTGTACTCCACCCCACTACATGCTCCCACACAAGGCCATGTTCAACCAAAATTATTGTAATTCAACCGCTAGCTGGCTCACTGTTAAAAGATGGCAAGAATGAAATGTTTTCACAAATCAAACATTTTTTTAGCTGGAAAAATGGCAATTGAAAAGCTTGATGCAATGTTCATGTTCTTTCTAGTATACTAGATTATATATTAATAAGCACATTATATATATTATACACACACATATATACACATATGCCCAGTCTATAGTTCTCCAAAACTCTAAATATAAACTGGGCTATAGCCCAGCTCACAGCTCAAAAAAGGAAACCCATCCTTTATTTGAATAAGTTGTTGGCAAGTGTAAAGTTTGTTTAGTAAACTTTGCCTACAGCACATATTGTTGAGGAGTTTAAAATAAGATGAGGAATCAGGCCTTGATACACTGTACCATGCTATTAATGGGAAATTATTGTGGTGACAGAAAATTGGATCAGTTATTCATAGTGATTAAAAGTAAATTCCTTTATGTTTCACCCAACCTGTACTTCCATCCAGACACATGAGAAAGGGTTTTCACAGCTGAGTACGACCTCTGCAATAAGAGGCTGAAATATGATTCCCGCACTTTAGTAGCAGAGGTGCATACCTCGGGCAAGGGAACAGTGATCTTTGTGAATACGTCTGCTTTTTGTTTTCTTCAGCCTTTCTGATAAGATTGGTCTAAGGCACAAGAAGCTTCTGTTGCCCTTAGTACAAGTCTAATTACATCATTCAGATGGGAGATTTTCAGCAATTCTTGATGCCCATTGATCCAAAACAAGCAGTACTCGAGTATTTGGAGCAAATTAGATTCCTGCAAGCACACAAACGGAATTTGCTTCAAAACTATAACAATGACAATTTGATGTTATTAGTTTTTTTTTAACTGAATTGGATTCATTGGTAGTTCACCACTGTTAGATTCATTGCCCCATTTCTTTGGTTGCAGCCATTTTAACTACTATACTTAACAGTGGCTATCTTGTGTGTCACCTGCACATTAGTAGTCTCCTGCCATATCTCAGTGTTAACTATAGGAATTGAACTGAATTGAATCATTTATTGTCACATGTATTCAATATAAAATTTAGTGAAAGATTTATACCGTCGCCATAACTCTCTGCCATCCTCATTAACATAAATAAAATAAAGAAAGATAACTTAGAAAGAGTCCAGTATTTCTTTCTCTACTGTTAGAGACTTTCTCTGGGCTACATCAGCTCACACCATGCAACTGCCAGAGTCCCACTCCAGGTTTCACAAACCAGCTGACACAGCCTTCGAAGACACTGCTGCTCCAGACCCCATCAAAGCCATCTTCCTGACAGATAGGAAGATGGTTGTCATTGTGGAGGTCAGTCATCTCAGCTCCAGGACACCTCTGCAGGAGTTCCCAGAGTAGGTGTTCCTCAGGAGATGCCTGATATGAAAAATTTCCGTCAACAAAAATTATTGCAAGAAACTGCACCAGCACAATTCTGCTCCAGCATAGGAAGCTTAATGCCAGTGCATGACATGAGAATCATGTTGGGAGATCACTAGCCGTATCTAAATGATTGGACTATGGGGGGAAACCAGAGTAGTTCTTCCGAGTCTACTGGATGTGTGAAATACACCAAAGCAAATACATTAGTGCTGCAAAGCTCTCATTCTATAAGCTTAGCCCCAGTGGATTTTCATGGTTAAATATGATTTGTTCAGCAAAGTACTTTGTGCAAACTGACTAATTGATAGGTCTGTCTTCACTACACATGAAAGAATATGACTGTAATGTGTTACCTATTCCTTGTTTTAGAGTTTTGTTTTCAATGCTCATCTGATGAGGTATGCATTGCAGTTATCCTAAAAAGCAGAAGCATTTGCAGTTAACTTGTCCTCTCCTTACCAGCACAAAGTAGCAAAGATCCTCTTTGCTCTCAGTCAGATTCTGTGCCAGTCTTTCTCATACAGTAATGTGCTGGAGTGGGTAGAAATGTAAGAGAGAATTTCTATTTCGGAACAAGCATGAGAGAAAATGTAGGATTCATGAAGATTAAAAATCCAGATAAAAATTGTTGCTTTAAAAAGGGAGGATCAAAATGGCAAGAATTTTTGAGTAAAATGAAACAAAACCAAAAATATGTAATTTACTCCATCTTCTGACCTTTACTATCCTTTCAAATATCCTACAATTATTTAGTATTATAGCAGACAGTTTGAATAGGACGATATAAGTATTTATTCTGAAAATAGTTCAAGTTATTAGAAGCAATATTTTGGTCGTGGAACATTTCTCTTTTTTCAAATTATTTTCCTCACCCATTTTTCTAAAGCATGTTAATTGCTGTCGGCTGCTCTCCAGTACCTCAAGTGACCAGTTGTTACGTATAAAGAATAGAGGATAATAAGAAATAGGAGCAGAAACAAAGTTAAAAATCACACAACACCAGGTTAAAAATCACAAACCACCTAATGAAGGAGCAGTGCTCCGAAAGCCAATGCTTCCAAATAAGCCTGTTGGACTATAACCTGGTGTTGTAATTTTTTAACTTTGTCCACCCAATCCAACACCAGCTCCTCCACATCATAGTGAACAGGAACAAGTCATCTAACCTGTGGAACGTGCTTCACTATTCAATAAGGTGGCTGACCCGATTGTGACTTTAACTCCACAATTATGCCTGTGCCCCACATCCCTCGATGAGCATAGGATCCCGACAATGTGGAAGCAGGCCATTCGGCTCATCGAATCCACACCGATCCTCTGAAGGGCATCCTACCCAGATTCTACACTCGACCCTCTCCCCTGCAACCCTGCATTTCCCACTGCTAATCCACCTAGCATACAGATCCCTGGATGTATGGGCAATTTAGCATGGCCAATCCACCAAACCAGCACATTTTTGATCAGTGTTGATCAAAACTCTTTTCAAACTGATCTTAATATATCTGCTGCACAGAAGGAGGAAACTTGGTCCATGGTATTTGTGCAGGCTTGTTGAAAGTTGAACCAATTTTTCTGACTTCATCGTTCTTGCTCCATAACCATGATTTTTTCTTGTTTTTAAGGTATATTTTCCAAATCACTTTTAGAAGGAGCTGTCAAATCTGCTTTCACATTTCATGTGCCACTTTCCAGATCATAACAACACAATCAAATTTTGGTCTTTCCTGGTCAGCATGGCTCAGGACCAAAAGGAGTCTTCTTAATCAGAAAGTGTTTGGATGCCTTTATATTAAAAATGAATTATATGATGAGGTTCAGTCAAAATAACCAATGGTGATTGCAAAACGCTTCCTAGAATGATAACTGTAGTGATTGGAACAAAGTGAGCCTGGTGGACTGCGTGGAAGGAGTTCCCTGATGGGGGATGTTAACCTGGTTCAATCAAGGAGCCCTGTTTGACAGATACAAACAGGAGTGTTGCTTCCCTGAAAGATTATAAAGATTGTTTTCAGTGTTAGCTGCCTTGCCCTGATCATCTGGGCTTGTTGTGAACAAAAAGGATATCACTAGTAGATCAGAGCTTACTGCACTTTGCCTCTTCACAATGTTAATGTGTTGCTGTGGCTTCTAAAGTGAGCATGACAACCTAGAAGATGATTGTACACAACATATAGTGGTAACTATAACACACAAGTCTAAATTGATCCAAACAGTGCTCTGCACTTTTCTCCCTGCCTCAAGAGAAACCCACTGTTTGTATATTTTTGTGTGAATTCTGAATATTTGAGATTGCGGGGAGCATTGAGTGTTGTTCAAAAGTATTTTGAGATATATAGTTATTGTACTCACTCCACATCAGGTAAATAGTTATAATAAAGTTATGGAACAAAAAAAAAACAAACAGGAGCGTCAGAGGTAGTGTTCCTATGAGAGCCAGATCTGAGAAAGCTGGAACAGTGTCAAAGACTTTCTACATATAATTGAAGAGTGACCTAGTGATTGGATACCGGCCTCTATGGAGTTATTTCAATAAAAGATAAGCAATTACAAGATTCACTGAATTGGGAGCTTGTTTTCTGCATCTAGGTGTTACTGGCAAGGCCAGCACTTATTGCCCAACCCTTATTGCCTTTGAACAGAGTGACTTGCTAGGCCATTTCACAGGAATAAGGATTCACTACTGTGGATCTGGAGTCACACATGGGCATGACTAAGGATGGCAGGGTTCCTAAAGGGCATCAGTGGGTATTTATCACAATTGATGATAGCTTAATTTAACCATCAACTAGTTTTATATTCTAGATTTATAATTTGTTGAATGTAAATTCAGCTAATTGTGATGGTAGGATTTGAACCTACATTCCTCCTCTGGATTATCACAATGCCACCATTTCTCTGGTTGAACTATTTAATCTGATGATTGAAGGAATTGGGTGAATCATCCCACAACACAACAATGTAAAGTAGTTGAAGCAATATGCGTTGCTCATCTTGGCTTAAGTGTCCAATAATTCCTCCAAACTTGGTGTCTGAATTTATGAAATGTATTTTTTTCAATGGGGTTCTCAACAAAATAAATTCATGTTTGCATTTTTTGCAATTAGTGCACGTGGCAATGTACATTTGTATCTATTTTCTGGAAGGACATTGCTGTGACATATTCCATTACCCAGTGTTTGTAGGAAGATTGTGACAATGCATTATATTTCTTGGCATGACTGTATTGGCAAAAGCTGTGTAGACAACAAACAAATTATCGGAAAGAAAAATAAAGTGAGGAGGTTAACCACCATGAAGAGATTACACTGGTGCCAGAAGGTAAAAGTGAAAACGTTGACTTGGATATTTCAATATATAGTCATTTGGTCATACAATACATGATTATTGCTGTAAAGAGACACATCTTGTTGTAACTTTTCATCTGTAGGACAACTCACAAGAAACCAAATTGAAGGAGAACCATACTGTATGAGAGGAGAATCCTAATTTACGGACAAGTGGACTCTGATTTCTGGAGTCAAGATTAGAGTGGTGCTGGAAAAGCACAGCAGGTCAGGCAGCATCCGAGGAGCAGGAAAATCGACATTTTGGGCAAAAGCCCTTCATCAGGAATCCTGACGAAGCACTTTTGCCCGAAACATTGATTTTCCTGCTCCTCGGATGCTGCCTGACCTGCTGTGCTTTTCCAGCACCACTCTAATCTTGACTCTAAACTCCAGCATCTGCAGTACCCAATTCGGCCTCTGATTTCTTGAGGTTTTGCCAAGCAGAATGCCCTAATTAATGATAATTTACAGTTAACCATCATGTTTTATTTCACTTTTAAGCCAGGCAGTAGGCTCCGATTGGTCAACGCATTGCCCCAAAAAATCAACAAGTGAATGGTTTTCATCTATTTTGTTGAATAGAAATAGGTACAGTGTATGAACACATTCTTTATGTCTGTAAAGAACAGGAAAGTGTCTAATCATAAATGAAGTTTGCTGTACAGCCTGACTGATGATTCTAAAATCATAAGACCATAAGATATCAGAGCAATTAGGCCATTCGTTTCATCAAGTTTGTTCCACCATTTGATCTTGGCTAATATGTTTCTCAGCACCATTCTTCTGCCTTCCCTCCATAATTATAATATATAATTTATAATTGACATTCAATTGAATACAACAATGCCCATCATAACTGGAACCCTCAATTCAACATCCTTCCCCGGCTCCCAGTCCTCACAATGTCACTCACCGACACATCCACCAAATGACAGAAACACACAGGCTGGCTGAAACCATTGTGCTGCACGTCACTTACCAACTCCATGATGACCTACTATGCGCTTTCCATTTCAATACCCCATATACAGCAATCTCTCGGAGCATGATCTACCAGCAGACATCCTGTGGATCAAGGAATGGCAAACATGGCACTAACAACTTCCTGATGGCTAACCCCATCTGTTGACTGACAGAGCCTTTGAAGTAACAGGTCAAAAATGGTCCTTCATGAACAGGTTCAGGATAAGGCATGGCGCCCGTACAGTCAAACTCCATTACTGGGGTGTCAGTACAAACCCCCCATCCACCACTTGTGGAAGGATATAAACAACACTGCACATAACTGAGGAGTGTGCCTGTGCAGGCTAAGTGATAGAATAATTGACTTTAAGTCAAAAAATGATGAGGTAATCACTTAGAATTAGAGAGTCATACAGTACAGAAACAGACCCTTCGATCCGACCAGTCCATGCTGAACATAATCCCGAACCAAACTAGTTCCACCTGCTAGCTCCTGACCCATATCCCTCCAAACCTTTCCTATTCATGTATCCATCCAAATGTCTTTTAAAAGTAATTGTACCCACAACAACCACTTCCTCAGGAAGTTCATTCCACACGCACAAACCACCATTATGTAAAAAATAGCCCCAAGTATCGTTTTTAAATTTCTCTACTCTCACTTTGAACATGTGCCTCCAATCTTAAAATCCCCATCCTAGGAAAAACACAACTACTATTAACGCTATCTGAACCTCTCATTATTTTATGAACTTTTGTAAGGTCACCCCTCAACCTCTTATGCTCTGGTCAAAAACACCCCAGCCTAACCAGCCTTTCTTTTTAACTCAAACCTTCCATACCTGTCAAATACTGGTAAATCTCTCCTGCATCTTCTCCAGCTTAATGGTATCCTTCCTATAACTGGGCAACCAGAACTGGACACAATATTCAGAAGAGGCCACACCAAAGTTCTGGACAACCTCAGCATGACTTCCCAACTCCTCTACTCAAAGGTCTGAGCAATGAAGGCAAGTGTGCCAAATTCTTTTTTAACTAGCCTGTCTATATGTAATGCAAACTTCAAAGAATTATGTACCTAAACCCTTAGGTCCCTCTGTTCTACAACACTACCCAAGGCCCTACCATTAATTGTGTAAGCCCTCCTTTTTTTGTTGTAAGAAGATGTAATACTCACTAAATAAATAACCAAACTAGCTTGGTCTTTGAGTTGATACTGTTGCCTTATAATAAAGTGCTGAGTAGATTAAGCCTACATTCTCAGATTAGAAGAATGAGACGGAATCTTATTGAAACACACAAGTTGCTTCCCCTGACTGGAGAATCTAGAACAGGAGGACACATTCTCAAGGTAAGTCCCATTTAAAACTAAGATTAGGGGAAATTTCTTCACTGAAATGTCCGTCAGTCTTTAAAATTATCCTTCCAAGAGGTTTGTGGACATTGCATTGTTCAGGATGTGTAAATCTGAGCCAGGCAAATGTTTGGTCTCTCAGGAATCAAATGATATGAAAGTGGCAGAAGCATGAGGTTGAGACAACAATTAACTCAAATACAGGGGAGCAGCTGTGAGAGGGCCGATGGTCTACTTCTACTCCTATTATGTATGTTCTTTTCTCAAACGTTCAACTCAGAATGTTAATGCTGCAGGATTAAACACTTAAAAGCAATTACTTCCATTCCTGCCCATCTGGTGAATCATGATTTGATGTAAAGCTTCCTGTAATCTACGGCAATGATTTACCTTAATTCTAATCTCAATTTCCTTCAGTAACATGACAACAGATTTCCTTTTATCATGCTAGTTGTCTCATAGCTGCTTTCAGTAAGACCATCAACAGTCCCACAGCCTCTCTGCTGAGGGAGGCAAGTTTGGCCCCAAGGGTGTTCTCTGTTTGAGAGTGGGTTGAGACTGTCCAAGTTTCAGACATGCTTCCTTACACCTGTCAACTGAGGAGAGTTTCTGCAATGGAATTGAAAGCAACATCCATGGTTGGGCGACATGGTGGTTCTGTGGTTGGCACTGCTGCCTCACAGTGCCAGGGACCAGGGTCTATTCCAGCTGCGGGCGACAGTCTGTGTGGAGTTTGCACATTCTCCCCGTGTCTGCATGGGTTTCCTCCGGGTGCTCCAGTTCCCTCCCACAATCCAGAGCTGTGCAGTTAAGGTGAATTGGCCATGCTACATTGCCCATAGTGTTCAGAGATGAGTAGGTTAGGTTAGGTTAGGTTAGGTTAGGTTAGATTAGATTAGATTAGATTAGATTAGATTTGTGGGCGGCACGGTGGCACAGTGGTTAGCACTGCTGCCTCACAGCGTCAGAGACCCGGGTTCAATTCCCGCCTCAGGCGACTGACTGTGCGGAGTTTGCACATTCTCCCCGTGTCTGCGTGGGTTTCCTCCGGGTGCTCCGGTTTCCTCCCACCATCCAAAGATGTGCAGGGTCAGGTGAATTGGCCATACTAAATTGCCTGTAGTGTTAGGTAAGGGGTAAATGTAGGGGTATGGGTGGGTTTCGCTTCGGCGGGTCGGTGTGGACTTGTTGGGTCGAAGGGCCTATTTCCACACTGTAATCTAATCTAATCTAAACTAATCTAATCTAATTACTTACAGTGTGGAAACAGGCCCACTCATACCCCTACATTTACCCCTTACCTAACACTATGGGCAATTTAGTATGGCCAATTCACCTGACCTGCACATCTTTGGACTGTGGGAGGAAACCGGAGCACCCGGAGGAAACCCACACAGACACGGGGAGAACGTGCAAACTCCACACAGTTAGTCGCCTGAGGTTAGGTGCATTATCAAGGGTAAATGTAGAGTAATAGGGGAATGGGTCTGGGTGGGTTTCTCTTCGGAGAGTCAGTGTGGTCTTGCTGGGCCAAATGGCCTGTTTCCATACTGTAGTGGTTCTATGATGATCCAGATGTGTCTAAGGTTCCCAACTTTCCCAGGTCGGCCTGCAGTCTGAAATCATTGAAGATATCATGGGGTATAAAAATAATTATTTTTCTCATTTTCTTTAAATGTTTAAATTTATTGAAAATGGAAGAAAGGGCTATTTTGAAAGAGACCTTGGTATGCAAGTTCATAGTTCCTTGAGGGTGGGGTTATAGGTAAACAGAGTAGCAAAGGCGTTTGGTACACTTGCCTTTATTAGTCAATGCATTGATAATAGGAGTTGGGAGGTCATGTTGCAGCTGTACAGGGCATTGGTTAGGCCACTTTTGGAACAGTGCATTAAATTTTGGTCTCCCTGCTATAGAAAAGATTTACAAGGGTGTTGCTGGGGTTGGAGGTTTGAGCTATAGGGAGAGACTAAATAGGCTGGGGCTATTTTCCCTGGAGTGTCGGAGGCTGAGGGGTGACATTATCGAGGGTTAGAAAATTATATGCGGCATGGATAGGGTCAATAGCTAAGGTCTTTTTTCCCACATTAAGGGAATCTAAAACTAGAGGGCATAGGTTTAAGGTGAGAGGGGAATGATACAAAAGAGGTAACTTTTTCATGCAGAGAGCTACCAGAGGAAGTGGTGGAGGCTAGTACAATTACAACACTGAGAAAACATCTGTACCGGTACATGAATAGGAAAGGTTTAGATGGATATGGACCAAATGCTGGCAAATGGGACTAGACTAATTTAAGATATCTAGTCGACATGGACAAGGTGGACTAAAGGGTCAGTTTCCATGGGGTACAATTCTATGAATCTATGATTGATCAAACAATTGGATAATGAAGAATGTTTTGCTTTCCAATTGATAATGGGAAGGTGCTGGGGACTTAAGTCTGAGTATGGATGTGTTGGGCAGCTATTGAAGGCAGTATAGGAGTGAATTTGGATGGACAGAATCATGTGATGAAGACCTCCAGGAATATCTTCAATGACAATTAGCTCTACTTCTGCTTAATCAAGTATCTCATAAAAGATGCTTTAGTTATTCAGTAGGTTTGTAGAGAATAATATCAATTAATCAAAGATAGAATACCAGTTGGTGTGGCAGTATGGTGGTTAGAACTGCTGCCTCACATTGCTGGGGGTCCAGGTTCAATTCCAGCATTAGTTGGGTGTGTGTAGAGTTTGCATGTTCTCCCTTTGTCTGTGTTCCTTTTGGGTGCTCTGGTTTCCTCCCACAGTCCCAAGATGTGCAAGTCTTGTGGATTGGCCATGCTAAATGCCCTGTAGTGGATTAGCTGCGATAAATGTGATGTTACAGAGAAGTGTGGAATGGTCTAAGGAGGGTTGGATAGGCTAAATCCTGATAGGCTAAATGGCCTTCTGTAGGGATTCTATGGTACAAGAGCAGAGTTATTATTCACATCCACTGATGCCAATGCTTTTGGCTTAGATACAGACATTGGTGATACTGCTGACCTGGAATAAAGCCTTGCTGGGAAAATCTAGCAACTTCTGTGGCAACAGATATACCTCTCCTTCCTGCACTATAAAATTTGTTCCATGGAAATTCTCAATTTGGAGTTGCAGTGATGTCACCAAGATGCCCAAACTGCCAATCAAACTAAAGAATTCTCACAGAAAACCAACCAACCAGAAAATCATGTATTTTTTTAAAAATGCATAGATTAACTAAAGACTGGGCATACATAAGGGGTGAAGGTAGAAGCTGAAGCAACATTTTCAAAAACAATTCTGAAAAAGAAATTAAACAAAATTTAATTTACAAAATCTAATAAGTAGCCTTAACATATCACAAACATAAAATTATTGTTTCATAGTTAAATTTGCTGTAGTTATCACTCAGTATGTCAGTAGAAAGCCAGTTACACCTGACTTTTTATCAGTGATGTCAGAGGAGATATGGGGAAGTTCTCACAATAGTTCTGTTGGTACTGTGTACATTTATGACAAGCATAGGGCAACCTGTTAGGACAGTTTAGAAACATCAGTGATAGCTTCCAATCCATGTTGTTCACATGTTGGTTCACACCATTACCTCTGCTCTATAGATATACAAACCAACCTGTTCAGATATGTCATTACACACCTCTGAAGCAATCTGGGCCTTCTGACTCAGAGCCACACTGAGTCACACAAACTCTATGTTCTCACCATATTAGTGATTGACTGATTTTACTGTTTACCAGTTCTGAGCATAAGGAGCTGAATTTCCATATTTACCTTCCCTCTCCCACATCATGACATTGCAGTCAGTTTCAGAGGGAAATAGTTGTGAATACTATTATAAGTTTACCAATTCCAGGCCATTGCCTTATCTGCAGTAAGAATGTATTTCAAAATTTAAGTGATGTCTCCGCAGAAAGCAACAATTCCATCATCACCACCCCTTCAAATTGGGTGTTGGCTACATAGTAGAAAGCTATTGTGCATGTTTTGTTTCATTGTTCTCTACATATGTAAAGGAATTTCAAAATAGGGTTTGGTGTAGTAACGTCATTATTGCTGGAGTGTGGGTAGGAACGTCAAAGTTCAGATGGCCTTGAGAGGTTTTCACAATGGCTGCAATCGGCTCCAACCAGCCACCAGTCACCAAGTAAAACTGTTGACACCTCATTGATACTGAATGTCATTGATGTTTAAAAAATGTATGTAAAGTATTGTCACAAAATGCTGACTCACATCTTACTTATTAAGCCTGAACAGCAAGCCAATGATTATTATTCCTTAAAGATCCTTCTCATTTCTTTCATTCACTCCAGCAGTTGAGATATTTCCAAATATTTTCCAGTATTACAGCGTTGTTTATATATATATATAAATATCCATTAGCTTTTTTTCTCCATACTGCGCAAATTTCAAAGTAAACTTGCCAGCTGATTTGCTGGAGCCGTCCCTATGTTTACCAATATAAAGAAAGCAAATCTGAAGCAAAAACGAAAAAAAAGTGCTGAAAATATTCAGCAGGTCAGGCAGCATCCATATAGAGAGAAACAGGTGGCTGAATCTTATGGGTTTTTTTTGACTAAGTGTAAGTGACCTTCTTTCTGTAGTGCTAGGCATTCCTCCCAGTAGCTGACACTTTCACTGTGATGCTGAGCGAGATTTCTCGTTGTATTCTACCAAACACATTGCATTAATTGATGTTTCAGCCCTTGTGGAAGACATCACATCTGATTTCTACACCAACTTACTATGTGCCATTCCTGGAGCAACTCACCACTCATCAGAGATTCCAGAATTAATTGGCATCCCTGGTGCCAGTCCCATATTTAAAAGGACATTGCACACCTGGGCAAGCACTTCCAGTCTAGTTCCTGACAGTTGCCCCAGACATGACATACGAGGACACATCGGGCGTGGTCCTGGAGCTCCTGCTAGACAGTGTGTCACACTGGCAGGATTTCCTCTTCCTCAAGGACCAGCAGTGGAGGCCGCAGTCATCCGAGATTGCAACCTCGGTTACAGCACTTTCAGCCATCTGGAGAAATACCAGAACGGTAGGAAGAAGGTCAATGTCCTTCTCTAGTCTGCCAGTGTAAGTACCATTATCTTCTCTCAGAGAACTCTATCACTGCTCCTACATCCTCCTCCCACCAAAGCGCATGTCCTACCATTCTCACCATTGCCTGCAATATCTTCCCCATTCACCCTAGCCTACCCCAACTCCTCATGTCCTCAGCATGGGCTACTCACTCACTCAGTTAACAGCTTAGTTAACCACTTCCATCTTCCCTAATGACTGCCCCGCTCTCTCAATCCAGGAAAACAGCCCATAATAGTGCAGTATGCATCAAGACAGAGTGTGTGCTACACATCATTTGGCTCAATACCCATTATGAGCAGAGGATCCTGACTCTGAAAACCCAGGCAGAACCTGACCTGGTATCAAAGGCTGCCCTTGACTTACTGTGCCAGGATTCACTGGGTGAAGGCTATCCTACTTGATGAAATGAGACTTGCTGACAACTGGGACATGCTTTCTGGCTTTATTTCTGTGCAAGGTCAAAAGTCACACAACACCAGGTTGCAGTCCAACAGATTTATTTGAAATCACATGCTTTTTGAGCACTGCTCCTTTGTCAGGTGAAGTGTCACTTCACTTGACAAAGGGGCAGTGCTCCAAAAGCTTGTGATTTCAAATAAACCTGTTGGGCTTTAGCCTGGTGTTGTGTGACTTTTGATTTTGCCCACCCCAGTCCAACACCGGCACCTCCACATTATTATTTCTGTGCTAAAAGACATTGCAAGGCTGTAGTAGTATGAGCCTGTATCTCTGGCTGAGGGAGCAAAGTGCAAAAAGGCAAGGAAAGGTCCTGAAAGATAGGAATGCTGTGAGCATCCAGCATCTAAGCACTATGGCAGTGAGGAAAGAGACCAGAGATACAGTCTGCTCCAGTCCATGAGCTGGGTGCATGGCCCTGAACACAAAGTTTAAATGAGTGAACTAGATCGATTAACCACAATATAATCCCACCATTAGGTCAAATCAGGTCAAACTTAACAATACTGGAATTACCAAGAATATCCATGATTTGCCAAAGTACTTATTAGAGAATTGAGATGATATCATTTTGAGTCTGATTTCAGAACTTTTATCCATTAAAACTAAGCTGAGATGTGTGACACCAAGCCCTGATTTTGTCCAAGAGGCATGAACTACCAGCAACCTTGCAGGATAATAAAAACTTGTATTTGTGTAATAAATGACCTTTCTCTCAGGGGATTTTAATATAAGCACATCACAACCAAGACAAGAAGAGGGAATCGGCTCCCTTTTTAACTTCCGCTCAGTTGGTCGCAACAAATGTTCTCATTTGTTTTTATAGCATTGCTATCACACTTCAGTTAAAACATAATTAACCACATCAAAATGAAGGACCTAAAGCAAAATTTTCCTTGAGTGTAAGAAAGAGGAATTTTATTATTACTGATCCTGAGAAAAATAACAAAATTGCAACTTCAATCATACTCACAGACACAGATAGCAACTCAAAGAAGAAAGTGGCTGGTACAGACAGGAAGAATAAGCTACGGAACCTTAAAATAAAAGGTCCTTAGAGTTTGAGTGGTGTCAGATTTAAAACCTGAGGCCAGTAATTTAATTGTTGGCGCATATTCTGCAGCACTGATGACATTTGTAAATCGTTATTTCTTGATCAATTGTTGTTGTCCCAAGTTGTTTTTTCACTAGGCACTAACTTCAAGGCTGATAGGCTGGAGAGAGAGGCATACATCATCCTTGTTGTCACCAGTTCATTTGTTTTATCTCTCTGTTTTGCTGTTAAGCAGTTGTTGATATGGACACAATCCTATATTCCTGAATCTCCTGCATTGTTATTCCAAAATGAATATTCAACCAAAACTGTTCATTTCTGAACATGTGAATATATTGTGGAAGTATGAATTAAACAAGAGTTGTGAATTTTCTTGATGTTGACTCAGTTGGCTGGTTTCACTCTTTAGATAACATGGCAATCTTAATATAGTTGGTTTCATTTATTCCATCTGGGTTTTCTGGACTTGTCTCAATCTGTGGTCAGGTGATCATAGAATCCTCAAGGTGTGGAAACAGGCCCTTTGGACCAACAAGTCCACACTGATCCTCCAAAGAGCAACCCATTACTCTACATTTACCCCTCACAAATGCACCTAATCTGCACATCCCTGAACACTATGGGCAATTTACCTTGGCCAATTCACCTAACCTAGGCAAAAGTGAGGACTGCAGATACTGGAAATCAGAGTCTAGATTAGAGTGGTGCTGGAAAAGCGCAACAGGTCAGGCAGCATCTGAGGAACAGGAAAATTGACATTTCAGGTAAAAGCCCTAATTTGGATTAGTGGTGCTAGAAAAGCACAGCAGTTCAGGCAGCATCCGAGGAGCAGTAAAATCCTCCTCGACGAAACGTCAATTTTACTGCTCCTCGGATGCTGCCTGAACTGCTGTGCTCTTCTAGCACCACTAATCCAGAATCTGGTTTCCAGCATCTGCAGTCATTGTTTTTACCCATCATCAATTTACCTAACCTGCCCATCTTTGGATTATGCAAGGAAACTGGAGTACTTGGAGAAACCCGCACAGACACGGGAGGATGTGCAAAATGCACACAGACAGTTGCCCGAGGCTGGAATCAACCAGGACTCCCTGGCATTGTGAGGCAGCAGTGCTAACCACTGAACCACCACGTTGCCCCATCACAGCAACTTTTTAGGTCATATTTGTCCTTTTTTAAAACCATTGAAAAATGAAAGGTCTCAGGCATGACAAACAGTGCAATGGAATATTGATAGACCACATTTACTATAATTGTAACAACATGTCATTAATTCATTTTGATGTAATGTTGCTGTTCTACAGGTAAATATATGAGACAAGTTATGTACAGTAGATCACACAATCAATCATATCATGACCATCTTATGAGATGGAGTTTAAGGGATAAATATTGAGCAGAACAATGAGGAGAGCTCCTATCCTGTTCTGCAAAATAGTGCACTGTGATGTAACCTGTGTGGGCAGATGGAGCCTCACCTTTGCATCTCATTCAAAGATTTATGCTGAAGTTCCTGGAGTGGGATTTGATCTCACAAGCTTCTGATTCAGAAGCAATGACCAACTTAACCAAGGTTAATCACTAAAGAACATTCTCATGAGATAGTGTGTTCCCTAGTGTGAATGTGACCATGTATTGTGCTTCTTGCCATGACTGTACCAACAATCACTGTTTGAAAATGGTAGCTGAGAACAATATTCGACCCGGGGAATTCCCTGCTGCTTTTTTTAAGAGAGTCATGGATTATTTTACAGCTCCCTGATGGAGTTACGGCCTTCATATAAAAGCTAGAACTCGAACAATGCAACACCTCGTCAGTACTTCACTGAAGAATAAACACAATACTAAAATAGTGTTTGCATCCACAACTCTTTAAGACTTATTATTATGTGTTAACACAAAACCAAACACATAAATAAGAGTGGTAAAACAGAAACTTAATATGACCGAAGCTATTCATATTCATGAAGACAAATTCAATTATGGTGAATCTGGCATTGAAATGGGAAGACAGCGGCAAAGGAACATAGTAGCAGGAAATGGTCATTCAGTCCATCAAGTCTACTCCACCATTTTATTATGATGGATCATGCCACTTTTCTGTATTATTCCCATATCATTTGATGTCATTAGAATTCAGCAATGTATCGATTTTTCACTTGAACATGCTCAACGTCCTCTGGGGTTTAGAGTTCCAAAGATTCATCAGCCCCTGAGTGACAAATTCTACCTCATCTCATTTATAAATAGCCTACCCCTTATCCTGAGATTACATCCATTGTTCCTAGATTCAACAGTCAGGGAAAACATCCACCTGTCACAGTCTGTAAGAGTTTTGCCATTATCAACAAGATCACCTCTCAATCTTCAAAAATCTATGCAATACAGACCCAGTTTCCCCAATCCCTGATCACAGGACAATCCTGCCATCCTAGGGATTAATCTGGTGAACCTCTGACACACTCCTATTATAAATATATCCCACCATGGATATGGAAACCAAAACTATATGCAATACTCCCAGTAAGGTTCCACCAAGGCTCTACATAACTAGAGCCAAGACATTTTTACTTCTGCACTCAAATCCCTGTTTGATGAAGGCCAAGATACCACCTTCCTAATTGCTTGCTGCACCTGTATGCCTTTATGACTTTCATGACTCATGAACAAAAATATCCCAGTCCTTTTGGACACTAATACTTCTGAACCAGTGACCATTTAAGAAATACACTGTTTTTCTACCAAAGTGGATCATTTTCTATATATTTACATTATATTCCATCTGTCCTGTTCTTACTTGTTCACCTAAGCCTGTAAAGCCTCCTCACATCCTCATCACAACTTACATTCCCATCCAGCTTTGTGTCACTGGACTAGTCACCCTGAAGCCAATATTCCAGAGACCTGAGTTCAGTTCCGACTGTAGCAGCTGGTGGATATTAATATTTCCTAATCAGCCTGTTCAGAGATGTTATTACCACAACTCTGGAGCAGATGAGACTTGAACCCTGGACTTCTGGCTCAGAGGTAGGGACAATACTATTGTGCCATAAGAGCCCTCAGGTGGTGCATTTTTAAACTCTTGAGGGATCTCATGATGTAGTGATAATGTTGCTCCTCTAAGCCAGGAGGCCGGGGTTCAAGTATCACCTACTCCAGCAGTGTGTAATAACACATCAATATGGATTGGTTAGATTTTTTAATTTTTTAATATGGGATTGAAAGATAGGTGACCATGACAACTACCCGTGATTGTTGTGAAAACGCATATGGTTCACTGAAACTCTTTCAAAGAAGAAAATCTGCTTTCCTTACTAGGTCTGGTTTACATAAGACTCCCAGAGCTATGTGATTGACTCTTCACATTCCTCTGAAATTATTTAGGAATTTATTCAATGTCAAGGAGAATTATGGATGGGCAACAAAAGCTGTCTTGACACTAATGCCCACATCCCATGAAATAATAACAAAACACAAAGTATTCAGCAGGTCTAACAGCAACAGTGTAAAGAGGAATACAGCTAACATTTCAGGTCAATGATCTTTCAAATGAGGACCTGGAAAAACCTGTCTTGCTGTTTGTTTGTGCACTTCAGCAGTACATGACTGCCTCTGGCTTGGACCATATGGTTTCACAGTGGGAATGTTCAAATTATTTTTAAACACAATTTTGGCATCAAAAAAATTGTTATTAAAATATTTGTAACTTCTTTCCACTTAGTTAAAATGTTTAAACATATTTGATGAATTCTTGTTTGCAAAGAAACATTCAAAGCCACTCCTTGGGGTGCTCCACCCTCTATCGTGCCCAATGCTTAATTTTTAATTTGGCAAAAGATCACAATCTGATTAGCAGCGGTGTTCCAGCAACAGGCTGGAACTTCCCATACAGCTATTGTTATTTTCAACAGCAGCAAAAAGAGAAGCTGCTTTAATTAAAATCTGCGTAGGTTGTCCAGGAACCCACGTGGATCATCCATAAACATGGGAGGGAACACCAGACAATAAAACAGCATTCCTTTATATTTTTAGCACTGGCAAGAGGTTGCGCAAATTGGCCACTAAATGCCTGCACTTAGTCATTTCAGTATAAAGCAATTTTCAATCTGGTTCAGTGACATTTCTTACCAACTTCTTTGGTTCACATGTACAGTCATATGGTCAGTAAACCTCAAATCCAGTTCAATTCCTGTTGGCATGGGACTTTAAAAGGCCAGGTGTCCCAGCATTAAATCATCTGACCTCATTCAGCTCGGTGTATCCGGTAAAGAAAATCAGCCATGGTTCCCTGCACGTGAAGGATAGGCATATTTAAAAGTTGTAACGTTAGCAATTTTCACCCTGGGTATTGTAAAGACATTAACCTTCTTGGTGGGCTTTACAAAATGCAAGCCCAGCTTTATAATATTAGTCACCTATGTCCGTCCATACACACCAAACATCTACAAGCTATTAGAACACAAACTGTGTGATCCCAATCCTTAAATGCAATCTACATAATCTATGGTGAGGTTGCATTGAGATGATACAGAGGTGGATTCATGCGTCAGTCTTCAGACTAGTGACATGAATCTTTTATTAACTATAAACAGAGTGAGGTAAGTCATTCCTGGGAGATTGTGAACTCTGTCCTGGCTCCAAATGTGTCAGACTATCAGCAATCATCACTGATGTTGTATAGTATTTCTCAGCAGAACAGGGCTTAATCCTTATTCAACACTTTCTAACTGGACAGGGTCAAACAATTAGTTTATTTTTCACCCCAATCTGTCAAGGGAGTTGAAACCAATTCTGAAAATCTTCTGAAAAACTTAACTCAAGTGAGTTAACTCTCAGGACAAAAAGGAATTAAGACCTTGAGTTTATTGCAATTAAAAATAATAACCCTGTGCTTATAAATCATTTTGTTGCAGTTGACTCAGTTCATGCTTATTTTTCCATTCACAAGTGATACAAAATACCACAAAATCATCCACAACTTGAAACTAGTAAGTTATGCAAGGCACTTTTGTGGAAAAATAAATGATAACAGTCAGGCAAGAATAAGGGAAGATAATAAGAGATTTTGCAGGAAGGAGGCAGCAAAGCAGAGACCTTTAAGAAGTGTTAATTCTGGGGCTGAAATTGGTTTATCAGCTCACAGTGAATGGGGGCACTGCCGTCAGATTTTATTTTCGAACCATGTAGAAGCTCTACTAAGGCTAAGAAACAGTTTCTAAAAAGTGTTGATGTATTATTCTATGAATATTAGAGGAGAGAAAAGTGGGCACACCAAGTGCCAATTCACTAAACTTCATTTTGTGCTGCTCCTACCATTGGATGCTTAAGGTCTCACTGAATGCCATCAATGGAAGGCTGGGGGCAGCGTGGAAATAGAAAGGAGGCCAGAATCAGAAGAGAAGAAAGTACACACATATGGCAGAAAGACGCTCAGGAAGTAATTTGTGTCATTACAGCCTTGGTTCAAATATGGACAAAAGAGCTAAATTCCAGAGTGAGGTGAGAGTGACAGCCCTTGACATTAAAGCTGCATTTGACTGAGTGTGGCATCAAGGAGACCTAACAAAACTGCAATCAATGGGTGTGGGGGACAAACTCTGTGCTGGTTAAAGTCATACCTGGCATGCAGGAAGTTGGTTGTGGCTGTTGGAGGTCAGTAATTTCATTTTCCAAGACTTCTGTGCAGGAGTTCCTCAGCGTAGTATCCTAGGCCCAACTTTCTTCAGGATCAATTACCTTCCTTCCATCAGAATGTCAGAACTGGAGATGTACACCAACAATTGCACAATGTTTAACACCATTCATGACTCCCCAGATACTGAAGCAGTCTGTGTTCAAAGGTAGCAAGACCTGGACAATATCCAGTCTTGGGCTGACAAGTGGCAAGTAACATTCATGCCAGACAAATACCAGGCAATGCCCATCTCCAATAAGAGACAATCTAACCAATGCCCCTTGACATTCTACTGTGTTACCATCACTGAATTCCCCCACTGTCAGCATCCTGGGGGTTACCATTGACCAGACACTCAACTGATTCATCACATAAACACAGTGGCTACAAGATCAGATCAGAGGCTAGAAACACTGCAGCGAATAACTCACCACCTGACTCTCCAAAGCCTGTCTACCATCCAGAAGGCACAAGTCAGGAGTGTGTTAGAATACTCCCCACTTGCCTGGATGGGTCCAGATTCAACAACGATCACAAGCTTGACACCACCCAGGACAAAGCAGCCCACTTGATTGGCACCACATCCATAAATATTCATTTCCTCCACAACTAACTTTCAGTAGCAAAAGTGTACTAGCTACAAGATTAGATTACTTACAGTGTGGAAACAGGCCCTTCGGCCCAACAAGTCCACACCGACCCGCCGAAGCACAACCCACCCATACCCCTACACCTACACCTACACCTAATACTACGGGCAATTTAGCCTGGCCAATTCACCTGACCTGCACATCTTTGGACTGTGGGAGGAAACCAGAGCACCCGGAGGAAACCCACGCAGACACGGGGAGAACGTGCAAACTCCACACAGTCAGTCGCCTGAGGCAGGAATTGAACCTGGGTCTCTGGCACTGTGAGGCAGCAGTGCTAACCACTGTGCCACCCGTGCCGCCCACAGATACAATGCAGAAATTCACCAAAAGTTCTTAGATAGCATCTTCCTGGTCAAAATCCTGGAATTCCCTCCTTCATGGTATTATGGGTCAATCTACCATACATGGATTGCAGCAGTGCATTACCACCTTCTCGAGGGTGGCTAGGGATGGACAAACAATGCTGGCCAACTAGCAATGCCCATGTCCTGTGAATGAATAAAAAAAAACAGCAGACTGATTTCAAAAGGAGAACAAAGGTTTTGAATTCAATACAATAAGAGTCTATAGGAACCAATAAACTGTGCCATCAATAGGAGTGATAAAGAGCTGGAGTTAGTATAAGATAGATGAAACAACAGAATTTTAGATCAATTGGAAAGGAGGCTCACCAAATTTTGTGGACAAACTGAAGATATCAAAGTCTGGAAGAGACACAATTGCAGATCTGGCTTTCTTTGGCAGTTTGGGAAATTAAAGGTGTCTTCATATAATTTTTCCACTTAGGTGGGAAACGTGATTTGAAGTACAGATCAGTTTATAATATAATTCTGAGTCATTTGCCAAAGATGTTTTGGAATAAAACAGCCACCTGCCTGTAACATATCAATATGAAATTCTACAAATTAATAAATTAAATTTTCCTTCAAAAAACCACAAGGATGTTACCCAACCAGGGAGGAATGTTTTAAATTTATAAACTTTGTTGTAAATGAATTTCTCTGTTGTTATGATTGTAGTCTTGAAATTGAATGTGGCTACTTTAATTAAGAGAAGTTATTGGAGTCGAAGGTCTTTTAGGTAGCTGTTCATTTAACATTCTAAAACTATACTTAATAAAGTTTTGCAAGAGGTCTGCACAGTCACATTTCTCTTCAGAAACTCACCATTGTTTTGTGATTTTGTACCTCACTAACAACACGGTTGACTATTTATTCAAGTAGAAAGTGAGGACTGTAGATGCTGGAGATCAGAGCTGAAAATGTGTTGCTGGAAAAGCGCAGCAGGTCAGGCAGCATCCAAGGTGCAGGAGAATCGACGTTTCGGGCATGAGCCCTTCTTCAGTATTTATTCAAGTACTCACTCTACAATCAGTAATTCTCTATATTTCAGGCAGTCTTATATTTTTGCATTCAGATATTCTGGTATTTTATGTGCACACTTTAATGATGGAAAGCTACTTTAAATTTTATCTTTTAGTTTCTGCACTCTCTTCAAACAATCCATTGATAAGATACAAGCACGCGAGCAAAATATCCAAATGAGCCACTCCTTTAAACTCTGTCGCTCTCCTCTCTAAATGTCAGAACAGCTGAATACCATTTAACCTGGAAAAACCAGTTTGAAGACATTTTCAAGTGTGAATAGACTAAGAAATGGATAACAAGGATAATCGTGGCTGCTGGCAACAGGTTGAACATGAGTTCAAGTGAATTTTCAATTTTGGATTCACACATTTATACAGATTATTAGTTTTAGTTTCAGTATTACCTACAGCAAAGACAAGAGTAATTTGTTCTTTTGCCTACTTTTTACAGTATTGTATTTCACATTGTTTATAGATGCTTTAAGCCTGAATATGTTCATTGCAGATAAACAAAACAGCACCTCATGGACTTAGACTATTATAACAAAACAATAGTGACTGAACTATACTCACCAGAAAATTTTGTGTATTTTGGAAAGAGGTGAGTTGGACAAGTGAGCTGTAAACATTGAATGTCCTGTTGGTCTGTCATACGTCTTGACTACTGTTCACTCTTCTGGTGTTGACATTAAAATTTACCAAGGCATGTGTATTGGTATCATAAATCATTGGCCACATTTTTGACCTTACTCTTATTTATTAAATGTCGGGCAACGGTTCAGCAAATAAATAGGTCTGGAATCAAAAGAACAAAATTTTAACTCTGTCCAAACCCATCCACTCTTACAAAATTTAGATCAAATCTAATTTCCCAGAAAAGTTGCAAGTGAACTCTGAATTCTCTAAGTTCCTAATATATATGCAGGAAAAAACAGTTAGAAATAATTGGTTTTCTTCACCCATTCCAAATTGTTTTTCTTACCTAATCTTGATTTTGCTAAGAACGGTTTAAAACAGTATTTATTTTTTTTCCCAGATATACTTATAGGCAACAACAAAAACTTATTTTTCTGTAATACCTGTCATCCAGACAAGGTGTGTGGGTGGGTATATGGGTGACCATAGGGATGGAATGATCAACAATATGATCAACTTAAGGATTTTGTTTTCAAAGATCAAGTGGATGAAAAGACAAGAGGCTTGGAGATGGAATTTGGGAGTACCAATTTCTGATTTCTGGAAGATTCTGTTTGATATGATTGAACTAAATTGGTAGGTCACTCATAAGATACAATTACAAGGTGTTCAGATTGGACAAGGCAACATTGGAGATTGTACTGGGTGGGTGGGGGTGGGTGGGGTGGGGGGGTGTAATGTTAAAGCTATGATGGAAGTCATTGAACCAACAGTGTGAAACAAGGCTTAGAAACGAAAGTGCAGTTGGATTGGTTCAGATGAAGAGTCACTGGGCTCAAAATGTTAGCTCTGTTTCTCTCCACAGATGCTGCTAGACCTACTGAGTTTCTCCATCAATTTCTGCTCTTGTTTCAGATCTCCAGCATCTGCAGATATTTGGTTTGTATTCTGCGAAGATAGATTTATCTGAGTAATAAGGGAGGGAATGAACTGCTCAGCGAAAATGATCGCAGACGCAGAGACACTTGATGAGGTTGGGAGGATGGCATAATAACAAATTGATAAGAAGGATGAGATTAGGGTGACCCTGTGGTTCAGTGGTTAGTGCTGCTGCCTCGCAACGCCATCGACCCAGGGTGACAGTCTGTGGGGAGTTTGCACATTCTCCCCGTGACTGCACGGCTTTCCTCCAGTTACTCCAGTTTTCTCCCACAGTCCAAAGATGTGCAGGTTGGGTGCATTGGCGACGCTAAATTGCCTATAGTGTCCAGGGTAGATGAGTTTGCCATGGGAAACACAAGGTTATAAGTTTAGGCTAGGGGTTGGGTCGGGGTGGGATGCTCGTCAGAGGGTGGAATGAACTTACCTATTCCTATTGTATCTGGAGGTCCACTTGGTCATCCAAGGCAGGGGGCTGTTTGCGAATCAACACAGAGCCTCTCTAAAATAGCAGGGGGTAAAATGATTGTATTTCAGGAAGGGGGAGGAGGGAAGTGAGGGGAGGGGGAGGAGGGCAGTGAGGGGGGAGGGGAAGGAGGGCAGTGAGGGGAGGGGGACAGTGAGGGGAGGGGAAAGGATGTTGGACACTTTCTCCTCCCTGGCCATCACGAGATGTGAGCCTTGGAAATTGGGCGACTGCGGGTTGTTGAGAATAGTCTCGAGGACTTAAAGATGTACCTGTCCAACGCTGAAGAAGGTGGGAAGGTAAAGGGGAGCTGGTCTCAGTGAAATGGCCATTCACCTTCCGAACCCTGAACGAAGGGTTTGAGATCTTAACTCTCATTTCCCGGGCGCCCTCATTCTCTTGACAAACTGAAATCTCGGTCAAATCTCTCACCTCTCCGCGGGAGCTCTGTGAAACATTCCCCGCCCCTTTGCCCTTTCGACTTTTACAGGTGTCGACAGGAGGCGCTCACCTGTCTGACTGCTCACAGTCCCAGCTCATCCGGCAAGTGTCACATTTTAGACCCACACAGAGCCCTACACAGCGAGGCACAGATACATTCAGGTCCAGACACACACACACAGGCATAAACACGCAGAGAGAGAGAAAGAGACAAAGACACACACAGTCTCACAGAGTCCAGTCATACACACAAGTACAGAAACAAAGTCTCACACGGAGAGGTACACACACACACACATACATACATAAGGAGGCGCAGACACAGAAAATAGTCTCACACAGAGAGGTAAAGACACGCCCACCCACAGAGGTACAGAGAGTCTCACACAGAGAGGCACACACACTCAGTTTCACACACACAGTCTCCCACAGGTGTACACACACGGTCTCACACGGACAGAGTCTCACGCAGACCCCAATGCTAGGAGCTGCTAAGATAATCGGCCGATGCGGTCTGCTCTTTCTCCTCGCCGTCATCTTTGATGTGGTGGGTGTCATTCTGCTGCTGGTGGGCATTTTCGGCTCCCTGTCCTACTGGGACTTCTTCATCTACACGGGAGCGATCGTGGTCGCCCTGAGCTTGGTGTGGTGGACCTTCTGGTACACGGTGAACATCGAGGTTTCTGAGAAGGACCTGCTGACAGTGCGGGTAGGATGAGAGGGACAAGAGGCTGCTCTGAAGGAGGAACGGGGAGAGAAGGAAATCCCACAGTCTGGGACTCAGGTAGGTCCCTGCAGGATACATTCCGGGATGTTTTGTTAAAGGGGGAGGGGGGGGGGGGGGAACAGGAAACTCATTCCCGGACAAACTCCAAACGCACCGTGCCGAAAGACTGGAGTCCACATCACTTCCATTAATGGTCTCCTTTTCTTCCCATTAGCCACGGAGTGGAGCTCCCGGAGGGTGACGGTTTCAGCAGGAGTCTGGGTGAGGTGTTGGGGGACTGAACTGGAGCCCTATGCGATTGAATCCAACAGCGGACACACACACACCTCCTGCTGAGATCCCGGAATCTCCTAACTGAATCCTCGCCAGAGCTCCATAGGGGGCTGTGAGTCTCTCTGCCATCTCTATACCTCTCTCTCTCACACACACACACACACACACCAGAGAGAGCAAACTGCTGCTATACAGTGTACTGCTCTGCCCTAGAGACCGACAAACCTTCCCCACAGCAAGGAGCAGCCTGAACCCACGGACTGGGGAAAACACAAACATACCAAGCACCGACTGACAATGGAGAGCGAAGGACTATTTCCAAGAAAAGTGATAATATTTAATTTTTAAATAAATGGGAGATAACCCCTTCATTCAACCTATGGTTGGAAGTTTACGTGAAATGCCGTGAAAGAATTATTTCTCTCCCGGTACGCTACTTGCTCCGCCGGAATTACATCATGTTGGAAAAAAACCTTTAGTTTTACACTCGTCGTTTTCTTTTGAGAAGATCTCTTCAAACTTGCGGGATTCCCTCTGAACGATAAAGCTACAATCTGCCACCAACTTTACAAATCAGTGTCTCCCCGCTGGCTTCCAGCTTTGCGAAAGGATGGTCGGAGTAAAAGCCAATTGTGCAACTCAAAAGTCGAATTCAAATTCCCATACAGCATCTGGCCTTTACCTCAGCATTGCTTTAGCCTGTTTAATATTCCTTGTCCTTTTCTAGTTGGTGTGAAGTCAGCCGAAGCGCCGAGTTGTTCAGATAAAGTCTGTTTGTAGCTTGATTTAGAGTTAGTCACTTCTTGTTGTAACAGTGGTTATGCTATTCCGGGGCAACACGACAGTTTCACTGGGGCTGTTAATGTAACTTGAAATATCTTGAACTGTTAATGTACTAATAACACGCCGACGTGCGTTTTTAAGAAGACAAAAACAAGTTCAAGTTGAATTGTTTACTGTGTGGCAGTGGCTTGGGGGGGTTGGTCCCTATTACCTGTGTCACAGAATCGTGTGCTATTCATCCCTAAATTTAACGAAGCTTCACAATACGTCCACAAACTCCAAACCTGCACACGCCAAAATTCAGGCCAAATCTTAAAAGGAAGCCAATATATAGATTGAGGAAAATATTATTAATATAGTTTAGACTGCTAAGAATAGAGGTGTTCACTGCAAAAATAGAATCAATTGCAATATTGGAAAACTTGAATTAGGCTGCAAATACAATTAAGAAATATCATAGATTACTTACAATGTCCTCCCAAGACTGGAGAGACACAGGGCAGGTGAAATATATGTTTATATCTGTTTTTGTAGCTAGTTTTGCTGAGCAGGACAATAGCCTACCGATAGCCTGTTAAATTGCCCATTGTATCCAGGGATTTGCAGGCTAGGTGGATTAGCCATGGGAAATGTGGGGTTACAGGATACAGTAGGGGGGATGGGTCTGGGTCGAAGGTCAGTGTGACTCCATGAGCTGAATAGACTGCTTCCACATTCAATTATTCCATGACAGAGCCAGATGCCTCTCCTCGCACTTGCATCTTTCCTTTAGCATGTTGACTATCAAACTATTTGGCTGCCTCATGAGTACATCTTCTGTGAATGGGCATGTAAGGAACATGAGTTGATATCGAGTTGGCATGAAAAGTATGCCAGCACATGGGAAGTGACTGGAGGCATGGACAAGACATTTTGAACCTGCCTTCCAGAAGGTTCCTCAGTCCAGCCTCTGGTTGATGACTCTATGGACCTTGAGTTATGGGGAAGTTGACCCAACTCCACAGAAATTAAGAGATGTTAACCGCTCCCTGGAGCTGGCTAGGCCAGGAGCACGCCCAAGTCTCACAGCTATGAAAATAACTGGTGCCAGTAAGATTAGACGTTTTCTGCCATTTTCCACAAAAGTTCAGCTCAACTTATTGTTACTTTTGAAAAGATGATTGGCTGAGTGATTACATTTTAACATGATGATTCATTGCCATTAATATCAGCCAAAATATTTCAATTCCTTGATTTTCTTTCCTCTGGTCACTTGCTATATTTTGGAACTTAGCTGTTTCATCACCCCTCCCACCGACCAGCCTCCAAAAAGGCAAGATTTAAATTAAAGCATCTCATATACATTAGAAATTATGGAAATATTCTGAAGCACTACCTTCCCAAAATTTCAGTACAGAATTCAAATCATTTTTGTATTGGGATAAATATGATGTTTTGAGATTTTTGTATAAACCATTAAATATCCTTCTTGTATTAAAACATTTAAATGGATAACCATTTAAAACTGAAACATTTACAGGAGTATGAGGAAAGTGTAGATAAGTGGGTGTAACTGAATAACACTGCTAATGAACCATAACAGCTAGGGTGGGCCAAATAGCAATTTGAGATTCTTATAGTTATTTCCCCTTATCTTTTCGCTGAGTAATCTTGGTAAGACAAGAAACTGTGGACCTGTTTCAGATTATAAGGTCATAACCTTGTTACAATACCCAACTTGTTCTAATATTGATTAATAAAACTCCCTTAATACTTATAATAAATAGAGTCAATAGTAAAAGTGCATTTGTACTTGAAGCAATAACCTAGAAATTAGTGTTTGCAAGAATATTGTAAGAACATTTAATATAATACTATCAAATTCCACTTCTATTTTAATAAAACTTTGAAGCTATATATGAAAGTTATATGCCTACTAAATTGGCAGTAAAAGAAAATGAATTTGAGTGTACTAAACATTAAAATGCTAATATCATTTGCTGTAATCTTGACCTAAATAATCTTTGAATTATTGCGTTCAAGTCAATTCAAAACTAAAATAAACAGACTAGCAAGTGACATACTGTGACAGTCCCAGAGAGATACTAAAATCTGATCCAAATATTTTCATCAGGGTTTTGCAGATTTAATCTGCATTTCATTACAAGATATTAGATTGACAGTAATTGTACAAAGTGTTGATATAACTTTTTAATGGTGATGAACATAAAGGTTCTTTTGTGAAAACATACACAAATTATATAAATTCACTTTTTTTGTTAAGCCTGGCAAAAAACGTCTTTGGCTTTGCAGTAATTTACAGCATCATTATAGTTAAGATTTGACTAATATGCTATATTTAAATAAGGGCTAGTCACCAAATAAGCAACAAAAAGAGATTAGGAAAGAAATAAAATGTGGGCCCACCACTATACAGATAGACTAATCCCATGCTCCCATCAATACTTAGACAAATACAGGGTTTTTACTGAATAGCGCCTATAGTAAAATTGACAAAAATTGTACTTTTTATATATGCAAGTGTTTAATTAATTTAAATGTGTTTAATTAATTTGAGTATTTCTCATTTAATGATAATATTTTTGTATTATTTAATGATTTGCTGACAAATATTCCTTTATTGTGAGAATTAAAAACTGAGTGGTACCTTCAAGTCCTATAAAATTTTCTCCACATTGTATGCAGCGCACTTTGTGTGGTTCAATTTTGCAGAAATAGTCCTGAGACAGAGGAAATGTCTTTGTGAATTTGAGAAATAATGGATCACTTGTTACGAAAAATCTTTTCTCCTATTCATTCACAATACATTACAATTTATATCTCGATTTAAAAATGTTCTAAAAATTAAAATCTGTTTAAAAATAATTTTGGCACAAAATTTGTTTAAAAGTCCTCAGAAGGTGAACATGGAATCGTTAACTGAGAATTAATTTGGTTCTCATGGCTATAACACCTGTTAGATAGATGCCCAATTTTGTTTCTACAATTGAGGGGATAGGTATTTACTCATGAGGAGAGGTAATGTGGAAATATCATAATAAAGCGAATTGCCTGCATATGATCCAAGAATCCTGGCCTCCTTCATGGACTGGTGTTTATTAATCAGTGCCATGTTTTATAGTCCATAGTATGATTAATACCTAGGGCCAGAAAAGAAGGCAGTCAGAACCACTAGTCTATGCCATCTTAGCCCACTCTCTGCAATTAGCAAATTTCATCTAAATATTCCAGTTCCATGTTAAATATTGAAAAGGTAGATTCCACAGAGCTATGCCAGCAATTTAAAAGTTTTATCCTCTTAAATGAAAGAAAAAAAGCAAAAGTTTAGTTTAACTCAATAGATCTAAACCCAGAAAATGCCAGAAACACATAGCAGCATCTGTAGTGAGAGAAAAACAAGAGTTAATAATTGAAGTGGATGATCTTTCAAGCAACATACTTTGTAGTAAAATCATTTCCTTATTATCTTTCCTGATATTTAAATAATTAATATGACACGCAATCCTGGAATGTGATACACCTGCAAGGGCTACTGTGAGAATTTAATTAAATGAAAGAGGAAATTCTGCTCCATATCTAACTTCATTGACTTTATCTAAGTTTTAGATTATTTTGATCACAACATGGGAATTTTTTCAGAAATAAAATACTTTTAGTATTTTTCAGAATGTGCTGTTATGATAATATTTCTTCTAATACCAGAACCTTTTGGTTGAAAACTTTAAAATAAAGAATGGCAAATCCAGGAATCTAGGGTTTCTTTGGAGTTATATATACAATTATTGCAAAGTAGATTGCACTTCAGAGTGAGACTGGATGAATTGTCAGAGTTGAATGAGTGCCATTTGGCATATGTGCCACTTATGACAGCCTTGGAAAAGACAATCATACCATTTGACTTTTCATGGATTGCGATTTAATTCAGACCGCCAAAGTTTAGATTTTCGATTTCATACAAAAATGGCCAGTTGTACAGTTCACCAATCTATAAATTCTTAGTTTTTGAAAAAAAAAGTTAATTGCAACACTTAATCTTGTATCACTAGAAAATTCCTGAGCAAGTAGCAACCAATAGTGAATAGTGATATATATGTGGCTGAATATGCATGATTGTAGTTTGTCTTCCACGATTGCATGCAGGGCACTATAACTATGTGTTTTTTATTCGCACTGTTCAAAAAGGGTTACCAGTGTCAAAAGTTACATGCTATTACACAATCTTCTCATATTTGGTAATACAGTCCTCAGCATTTACACAACCACATTTAATCTCAGCAATCACATAAATCGAGCAAATTGCACCACCATCACCTTCAATGTCAAAGTTGCTGGTTACATCATCCTCTTTGGGCATCCACACATCTCCTTGTTAAGGTATGTGGTATCAGTGAACATACTTCAAAAGTACTTATTAGCAGTGGTACACAAAGGGACGATAATAAATTATATTCTGCAAACTATGGAGTGTAGGTCAACCCAGTGTATAACAGGCCCCCACTCTTCAAGACCCAAAAATCATATTTTTGTGGATGCTCGACATATAAATTGACTGCCCTCCCCCACAACTTTACAGCCACAACATTCATTGGTTTGCATTGGTTGTCAACTTCAGACTTTTTACTCCTTAAAGGCATGTTTATGCCTAATAACTGGGCGCAAGGAGTCAAGCAGGTGATACAGGTTATGTTGCAAAGATGAGCAGGGACTGAAGACATGCCTATTCTTTACAATGGCTGCTGATGACACTTCAGATGATGAACCACGCCCATGCTGACGGTTCACTTTTATACTCAATGCACAAGTTAACTCCTATGGAAAGGTTTTACAAGGCTTTATAAATGAACTTACATCGTGACATCTACAGTAAACACAACTTATATCTATACATCATCTTTAACACAATAAGTTGTCTCAAGTTACTTGCAGAAGCATTATAAAGATCAAATTGACACAAGCCAATAACTGAATATTTAGGTAGATGGTGCAAATATTGTCCAAAAATGTAAGTTTTAAGGAGTGCATGAAAACAAAAAAAGAATGGCAGAGAAGCAGAGAGGTTTAAGAAGGTAATTCCAGAGTTTTACGCTTTGCATCTGATATCATGGTCACTAATGATGGTACGATTAAAATCTGAACTGCTTATGAGGCCAGAATTAGATGAACTTAGATACCGTGGAGCTTCGGGGAGGCAGGTGTAGATTGCAGAGTTAGGGAGCAGCAAGGCTATGGAGGGATTTGAAATTCAAGTTCTTTCTTTTTTATCTATTGTACTTAATCATCCCAATGTGCCATGGGCTACTTACTGAAGAGGTTTGAAAAAATTATGAACACCATGATAGAAAAATGCACAAATAGGGTCAGCCAGTGACGTCTCAGTTAAAGACTTTTTAAAGTAATTTCAAATAGACAATTTGATTGGCAGGTGCGAATGTTGAAAACCAAGTTAACCTTCAGACATCCTCCTTTAAATAAATATGTCATGTTTATTGGTGGCAATTGAAGCTCCTCTCCACCCCCTACTTTGTCAGTCACATGCACACATCAAGCATTGCGTGTAACAAGCAACTATTTCTTATCATACTGTACCATTTTATTGGATAACCAAAGAAAAAGTGAACCATCTATAGTACCAATTAAAGATATGGATAAATCTATAATCTATTCAATGCAAAAAGTGAGTAAAACTCATTTACATCCATAATAAATTGTGTTTAAGAATTTCTTCAAATATACTCTTCCCTCACCGTTCAGGAGTAATACAATAATTCTCAGCACTTTGAACGAGGTTACAAACATGCCTTCTGTGGCCTACAAACCCCAATGTGAGACTTGATCCTAGAGTTTCTGGCACAGAGGTGGGGACCTAACCACTGTTCACAAATCCTCCTTAGCCAATAAGCATTGGAATCTATATGTTTAGGTTGACTAATCTAATTTTTTTTGATCGGCAAAGAAGGATTTTATTAATTGGACTATAGACTGCACTATTTAATAAAGGTGTGTATGTTCTTGGGTGACTAATCTAATTTTATGCATCATTTATTGACTAAAGTATTAGTACGCCAGATACCACCAACGGCTTGCAATAGTTTGTAAGATAAGACTGATAAGGTCCACACAATCAGATTGTAGCACAAGAGATATTATTACTTTAATTTCCAGTGTTATTGACCTCTGTACAACTGGCATTCCCTCAAGAAAGAAAAATAAAGCCAGGTTTCTACTGACGGGCAGTAGGATCTGTCAGTGTTTACTGTCTCGCAGAAGTCCTGACCACTGTCAGCCCCCTTTTGATACTTTTTTGACATAGTAACCCTCGAAAATGAATAGATTTTCCAGACTAAGTTCTTGCTGGACTGGATAATTGAAAAGCCAAAGCTACCAACATGCGTCTTCTGGTATTGTTCAGCAAGTGTTACAATGGCAAGAATGCGCCCCTATGACATACCATCTTTAACCGGGTGATTGATCTCAACATTATTCACAGAGTCAAGAATCGCCTTCTGTAAATGATTTTCCATCAGTCCCTGCTTTTATTTTTAAGTCTGTATCTCTATCTCAATATCTTTGCCAAAACAGTTACTCATCTTTTTCTTAAGTCTCTACGTCACTCTTTGGTTAGCATGTTTGGGGAAGATTTATAGCTCAGGTTAAGGATCTGGATGTAGGTTTGCTCGCTGAGCTGGAAGGTTCATTTTCAGGTGTTTCTACATCATACTAGGTAACATGAGTCTCCGGTGAAGCACTTGCATTTCCTTAGGTTGGTAATGCCATGCTTCTGTGGCATTCCAACCAGAACTCTATCAAAAAACACATCGATTTGGATCCCATCTATCACACTCTGAGAAAAAGAACATCTTCACAGGAAATGACATCACCACAGGAAATGACATCACCAACCCATGGAAACATAAACACATAAATAGAAAACGGGTCATACTACCAGTGCTTCACCAGAGGCTCACTGATGATGTTACCTAGTATGGGAATGAAACACCTGAAAATGAACCTTCCAGCTCAGTGAGCAAGCTTACATCCAGATCACTCATTGGTAATTTGCTTGATTGTCTCCCATTTCTTTCCCTGATTCCTTTGACTTTTATGTATTGCCTTTGACAATGTACTAAACATTTACTTTATTTTCATAACCCCAGATATCCCAGGAGAGTGAAGGAAACATTTACTGGGTTGGGGGTGAGGCAGCTTTAGCTGTTCAAGAGCTACTTGAACGCTTGACAGGAAGACAGCAAAGAAATTAGGCTAAATTGGGGTTTGGAACAGGAGCAAAGTAGGATTTTTACCTTTTTTTTCACTTCTTAATCTCTTCCTTCATTTCTTGCTATGTGTTTTTGTCCTTCATTACCATTAGTTCATTACCATTCACTTTTCCTTTTGTCTCCTATTGGGAAACAAAAAGCCTCAGAATTAACCAAAGAAGCGCCTGGGACAATAACAGGAACAGAAGGTCCAAACAGATTAACAAACAGCAATCACTGAAGAAGGGCTTATGCCCAAAACATCGATTCTCCTTCTCCTTGGATGCTGCCTGACCTGCTGCGCTTTTCCAGCAACACATTTTTAAGCTCTGATCTCCAGCATCTGCAGTCCTCACTTTCTCCTAGCAATCACTAACTTGTGGTGGTCAGATTAAAAAATAAACTAGAAAGGTTAATGGAACGTTAACCTTTTTATCAAGAGGGATGCGGCACATGGCTCAGTGGTTAGCACTGCTGCCTCACAGCACCAGGCTCCTAGGTTCAATTCCAGCCTTGGGGTGACTGTCTGTGTGGAGTTTGCACGTTGTCTGCATGGGTTTCCTCTGGGTGCTCTGGTTTCCTCCCACAGTCCAAAGATGTGCAAATCAGGTGAATTGGCCATGCTAAATTGCCCATAGTGTTAGGTGCATGGGAAATGGGTCTGGGTGGGTTACTCTTGGGAGGGTCAGTGTGGGATGGTTGGGATGAAGGACCTGTTTCCACACTGTAGGGAATCTAATCATAATGGGATGGAAATTTACTTAATTGTCATGTGTGATCTGCCTGAAGTCAGGTTGTTGTTTCATGTCATTTTTTTCATGTTTCACTGTCCTGCAACCAATTTTTCATTTGCCAGTAACTTTGTTCAATTCTCAGCTTTCCAGCATTGATATACTGTTCCTTCATCTCCTTCTTTTTCCCAAAATGTTCCCTTCCTAATGACTCTTGATCCATCTATATATCCCTCCCAAGTATCTCTCTGTTGAGAATTACATTCAGTCAATGTCATTGTTCTAACACTCTCCTAAACATTGCATCATTTCTTCCTTTTTTTCTGTTCAACTGACTCTTTCCATTTTCCTCCAGACCCACATTTCAAAGCTTTCTCATTTAGCAAGTTGGGTCTTTTTTTTTTAATAAGGGCCATGCAAACACATAACAATCCAAATCAAGTTCTTTACAAGTCATTTTGTGAGCTCATTATTCAGCTTTATGGTTAGCAATCATCTCCTCTTAGTAAATACAATCATTCTCAATGCAATCCTTGCACTTATTTCTTTGATACACCTTCCACATGCAGATATTATCCTCCCTAAATAATTGAATTGTTGTTTCTAATCTGAGTATTTTCCTTCTATTCATGTTTTCGTGATTTTGAGACATGCATCACATTGGGATTGCATTTATATTTGTTGTGTTGTCTCACAATCAGTAGTCTGTGTTTCTTTGAAAGAGTCCCTGTGCTGTCGAAACTTTATTACATCATGTGACCTGACGACACAAAACTCACATACTCCATCTTACCTGAATAACTTGAAACATCACCAAATTTCTTGATTTATTAACAACGACCCAGAATTTGGTGAGTAGAGCACGTTTTTGAAATTGCCCAATGTTGCAAAATTTAGAACTATGAGGGAGGTAATGATAAACTTTAAGTGGACTTGCACAGAGGAATGGATAAACATTGGCAGACTGAATTTGACATGGAGAAGCACAAAGTGATTTACTTTGGTAGAAAGAATGAGAAAAAGAAATATAAAATAAAGGTTGCAATTCTTAAGGCAGAGGAGGAGATGGAGTGGAGAGGGGTCTTGGTTCAGGGAAGGGGAGTTAATCAGGGCCCAATAACAGGGACTTAAGGCTTAAGGTGAGTCTCTGTGTTCAGGTCAAAGGTGGGCCTGTTGTGTTTTAGTCGAGAACCTGGGCCAGGAGCAGCACTCGGGCTCCTGGTTGATTTCTGTTCCTCCTCCTGTCATGGGTCTTTCAGTCCACAAATCATTATAGGTGGCCAGACAGGTTGAGACAACAGTTGACAAAGCAAACAAGCTTCTGAACTTTATAACTAAGTGCATAGAGTACAAAAGCAAGGAAATGTTTATGAACCTGTATAAAGTATCGATTCAGCCTCATCTGGAGTACTGTATCAATTTCTGAACTGGAGTACTGTATCCAATTCTGATAAACTGGAATATTGTATCCAGTTCTGATGCCACAGTTTAGAAAGGATAAGAAGGCTTCTGATAGGGGTGCAGATGAGATTCATGAGAATGTTTCCAGAGATTAAGAATGTTACTTACATGATTAGGAGCTGTGCGGAAGTTCAGTGGTTAGTACTGCTGTCTCACAATGCCAGAGACTTGGATTTGATTGCAGCCTTTGGCTGTGTGGAGTTTCACATTCTCTCTATGTCTGTGTGAGTTTCCTCTGAGTGCTCTGATTTCCTTCTGCAGTCCAAAGATGTCCAAATTAGGTGGATTGGCCATGGGAAATGCAAGGTTACAGGGATGGGGGATGGGGGGGGGCGGGGGGGGGGGGGGGGGTAGTCTGGCTGGAATGCTTTCCGGAGGATCGGTGTGGACTCAATGGGCTGAATGGCCTGCTTCCACAATGTAGGGGTTCCATGATTAAATCTAGGAAGCTGGAGCTGTACTCGTTGGAGAAGGGAAGGTCAGAAGCTGGTGTGATAAAGGTATTCAGTCATGAGGATTTGGATAAAGTAGAACAGGACTTGTTCACATTGACAGAAGAATCAAAAATTAAAGGACTTTGATTTAACATAATTGCCAAAACAAGTAAATGTGACATAAGGAGAGACTTGATTACACAGTGTGTGATTTAGGATCAGGATTGTTCTGCTGAAGGTCAGAGAACATCTCCAGGACACCCGCACCAATCAACCCCACCACCCCGTGGCCAAACATTTCAATTCACTCTCCCACTTTGCCGAGAACATGCAGGTCCTGGGTCTCCTCAAACACCACTTCCTCATCACCCGACGCCTGGAGGAAGAACGCCTTATCTTCCGCCTCGGGACCCTTCAACCCCAAGGCATCAATGTGGACTTCACCAGTTTCCTCATTTCCCCTCCCCCACATTCCCTCAGTTCCAACCTTCCAGGTCAGCACCATCCTCATGACCTGTTCCCACCTGTCAATCTTCCTTCCCACCTATCTGCTCCAACTTCCTCTCACCTATCACCTTTACCCCCAACTTCATCCACCTATCGCACTTTCAGTTCCCCTCTCACCAGCCCTACCCCTCTCCCATTTATCTCTCCACCCCCGAGACTCCCAGCCTCATTCCTGGTGAAGGGCTTTTGCCCAAAACATCGACTTTCGTTCTCCTCGGATGCTGTCTGACCTGCTGTGCTTTTCCAGCACCACTCTAATCTTGAAACTAATCTCCAGCATCTGTAGTACCCACTTCTACCTAGATTCAATCAAGGCTTTCAAAGGAAGATTGAATAATTACCTAAAATTAAAACAACTGCAGGATTGTGGGGTAAAAAGCAATGGAATGGGACTAGGTGAGTTAGTCTTCAAATGATCCAGGATGGAGACATGAGCCAAATGGTCTCCTTCAGTGCTGGTACCCATTCTTTGCTGCTAGGGCTTAGAGTGGGAAATGTAGCAGCAATGTAGGACTTTAGGGAAGCAGGGCTGGGTCGATTATTTGAGGTGATATCAAAGGTGATGGGTGCATCCACAACTGCTGCAGTTCAAGAAGACAGCTCACTACCTCCTTCTCCAGGGCAATTAGAGATGGACAAGAAAGACTGGCCTTCTCAACATTCCAGAAGAATTCTTTTCTTTCAAGTGTCCCTAGGTGACTTTATGAGAAGTGTCACTTTGAGGAAAGTATATTCTCAAACTAAACATCACAAGATAATATTTTAGGGAAAGCAAGTGAGCTTTCAAATGATTCAATTGCCATGTGAATTATTTGCTCCTCATGGTGATAGATATCAGTGCTTAGGGATCATTTTAGCCCCATACATCCCAAAGCAGAGGTTACACAGTTGAGGTAATTTAGCTAAACATGAATTAAGGGTCAATGGTGGTTTCTTCTCTTTTTCGCAAGTTTGATTTTGGGGAACCAATAAAATCACACAATAAATGTAAGTCTACAGAAGCAGCCATTACAGCCACATGTTGCAATAAGCATGTGGTTCCTTGTGTTTTTTCTCGAGGTCTGTGTGTTGGCATTTTAAAAATTCACATTTTCAGCCAGAAGTTAGGAAAGTACAAAGTTTGACTCAGCATCAATAAAGCAAAGAGATTTTGTTGAATTTGTTTTTTTTGTTTTCACTGTGCGTGGAAGAACTTTCTTTATATGGCATTTTAACAAATCCATGACGTTCTAAAGTACTTCACAGGTGATGATGTGTCATGTTGAAGTAGTTATGTGGGGAGATATACCAACCTCCAATTTGTCGATTGTAAACAGCAGAAGATTCATAACAGCATCATCTGATTAAATTAAGCCATAAATATCGGCAAGGCCATCGGTGCGGCTAACCCAACTGTTCTTCAGATAATACCATGGATAATCTTGCATTCACATAAGAGGTTGTCAGAATCTTGGGTTTATGCTCACACCAAAATTAGTTCCTATGACAGTGCAGCATTCGCTGATCACTGCATTGAAGAACTAGCCTGGACTACAGTCTTTTGCATGGGGCTTGAATTGTACTACACCTAAATCAAAGCTGAGAACCAATGAGTCAAAGATGAGCAATAGCTATCTCTTGGAGTCAGCCTCTGAATCATAAACCTTTTATTACGAGAGAAAGAGATATGAGCAATAAAGTGGAGGTAAATATGAGATCTATCTTTACATGACCTTGTTTTCCTTAAAGTGATTTCTGGTATCTAAACATTTCTCCCAAGGAATTTATGTGAATATGTATTTTCTAATTTCTGAGAGGGGTCAGATTTCAACTTTAAGAAAATGCATTTAAAGTGAAGTAATTCTTTTCCCCCAATATTTAGGTTTGACTGTGCTAAAACCATAATTTTGCAATGCTGGGAGCCTACAGAGATTAACCACTAATATAGAATGTTCAAAACAAAGAATATTACTCTCTTAAATGGAATCAAAAATCTAGTCCTTTGCAATCATACATGCTTGAAGAGCACCCCTTACAAAACACCACTTCTTCCTGCACCCATTGTTACTGTGATGTTTTTCTACTTCCTTCAAGTAAAATTGTCAATTTGTGTCAAACTACAATGGCTTTAAAATACTTCAACAGGACTGGACTGCAGTTCTCCAAGATCATTTTGGTAAATGTTTTGCCTCAGTGGAGAAAACATTCTTGCCTCAGTCAGAAGATGCTCAAGTGTCAAAAACAAGATTTGGAGATGCCGATGTTGGACTGGGGTCACTCGACAACCAGCTGATGAAGGAGCAGCGCTTCGAAAGCTAGTGCTTCCAATTAAACCTGTTGGACTATAATCTGATGTTGTGTGATTTTTAACCAAAAGCAAGATGATAGAGTGGAGGATTATCTGGGGGAGGTTGGGGGTTAGTGCGCCTCTATTGGGCCTCAAATGGTCCCAGGGCAGGTGAGCTACATGGCCTATTTCCCTACCAACATCATGTGGAAGACAAGTCAGACATGGGCACAAGGGTGATGGGATCGTCACCGCCTTTATTTCATGAATGCCCCAGTGCTGATGGGCACAATTCCAACCCATTGATGTGTAAGCGCTGCCTGTGGGGAGATAGTCCATTTGTGGGCACACATCTCTGAATTGTAACCACAGACAAAGCTCCCAACTGTATAATACACCTCAGTGACTGGCCTTTGTGTTAGCTTTGGAATACAATTGACAAACCCTAAAGAATCATTGACACTAATAAAATAACTAGGGCAATGTATTACTTGCTTTGGGATGAACTCTTTAAAGAGCACTTTCATGCTTCTTATGCAGGCAACCAAAACAATTCTATGAACCTCTTTCAGTTATTAAAGATCAGAAGTATTAGTCACATCTCCAGAGTACATGTACTCATCATTTCCACAGGCATATATGCTGTAATAATGATGATTGCTAAATATCTTGGAATACTGGACCACTTCACAGTTTTGCACTATCAAGAAGGAACTAAGTTAAAAAGCAAGTTTATTTCAAATTGTTTGCAAAGTAAAGTGCAACACTGTATCAATAGTTAGTAAAGTGGATGTCATGCACATCTGCCGATTAGTGATGGATATTATTTTGAATCTGAGAGACCCGGGGTAGAGCCATGATATACTGCAGGGCTGCAACAGGGGAATGAGTGAAAGAGAAGTTGAGGTAAGTTGAGAAATCACAATTAGGTGATGCAAATGTAGGGTTTACTGAACAGGAAAATTAGCAGGGAAAGTTGCCTGGAGATAAGGAATTTCACAGTTTGAGAGCTTGCAAAATCTAAGCTAGACGGGAAATAGTACTGTACATAAAACCAAGATACCCAGGGTGAGGTTGCCTGTAATTAACTCATTTATGTGTTTAACATGAGACAGAACTATTTTCAGCCATTGACTTCACAAAGTTATATGTAAGCATCTTTATAAAATATGCCTTTCACTGCAAATTTATTTTTAAAGAATATCAAGGTCCAATGGACTTAAAATTTAAATAAATTGTAAAAAAAGATAAATTTTGTTCAAAGTTCCAAATGCATCTGAAAATCATTTCTGTTAGTATGTTTTTTTTGAGAGCTGAGGATTGCAGTGACAACATTCAGGAAAAGCAACCAAATATCAAGATGTGCGATCTTCAAGAAGATAGTTCCAAGATTGCCTACTGCAAACAGTGCAAAGTTTACTCCTTAAAGTTTTTAATTGCCTGCCATTGTCATGTAGTTCTTAGCAAGTTACACTGGGTAATATCAATTAATTACTGAGTAGTGCTCAATTAATTGGGGCAACGTACTTTATTGAGTTCCAAGATTTGTCATAGAAATAGAGCATTTGGTTGACGTAAAGATAAATTACCTTTCCAGATGCAAAAATGGTATGTAGTTTACATGTGGTGTGGCCAACATTGGACATTCTGTTGGGGTTGGCTGATAGAGCAGGCACTAGTCGGTGGCAATGGAAAGTGCAAATATTATTGAGAAAGTATTGACACTACGTTGATGTAGAACAACATAGCACCAGGATAGTATGTGTTGAACTCCAAACAAGACTTTTCTTTTGTTCATTTATTTTAAATACAAATAAAAAAATGTTGATAATATTAGGAAAACTAAAATAAGTTACCTATCCACAGACAATCAGAGGAATAAATTCAAGGCATTGTTTCATAATAAAGCAGTTTAACAACTTTGTCCTGGAGTAGATTAGATTCATAGAGCCATAGGGATGCACAACATGGAAACAGTCCCTTTGGTCCAACTCGCCCATGCTGACCAGATATCGTAAACTAATCTAGTCTCATTTGCCAGCACTTTGTCCATATCCGTCTAAACTCTTCCTATTCATATACACATGCAGATGCCTTTTAAATGTTGGAATTGTACCAGCCTCCACCACTTCCTCTGCAGCTCATTCCATACACGCACCACCCTCTGCATGAAAAAGTTGCCCCTTAGGTCCCTTTTAAATTTTTCCCTTCTCACCCTAAACGTATGCCGGCTAATTCTGGACTCCCTTACCCCAGGAAAAAGACTTTCTCTATTTATCCTATCCATGCTCCTCATACTTTTATAAACCTCTATAAGGTCACCCTCAATCTCCAACGCCCCAGGGAAAACAGCCCACCCTGTTCAGCCTCTCCCTGTAGCTCAAATCCTCCAACCCTGGCAACATCCTTGTGTGTTCTTGGATTGAAATGCTAGTATAGGTTACCATGTTTTGCAGGTCACAGCTTTCGGACAGCCATTAGATTCCACAGCACTGCTGGTATCTTTCCTCACTAAGTGCTGAGAGCAAGGCAAGTGAAGTAACAGTCAATAGAAAGCACAATAAAAGCCTATTGCCTAACTTGCAGAATCTCAAAATCAATACTTCAGTACTAATGTGAATGTTGCCACTATCATGCAACATTACAGCTGTAATGTTCCACCATTTACTCTTTATAGAGCTCAGAGTTTGATTTCTAAATCATTTTGACATTATTACTTTTACTGAATTTAATTTCTAATCTGTGTGCATGCATGAGATGTTTTATTACCTTTTCTCATTTTAATAGGTGATAAACTCACCCTTTCTTTATCTCAAGAAAACCTGGCTAATTTGGCTCCTTTAAAAACAAATATTTTCAGATTGGAAAAGGTAGCCATGAAGATGCTACCTATTAAAAATTAACCTTGTGACCAACCAAGAGAGGGCAGCACATTCATTCAACCAGGTGTATAACTCTTCAGGGGCATCCTGTCCAGAATCATAATGAGTTGGGGATCATTACCCAGAGGCCAGTCATAAACAATGTTTCCTCTAATCTGTATGTGCAGCTGCTCCAAGGTCTCATGTATGGCGAACAGTGTCAGCATGTCAATTATAACATTGACTTTCAGTTCCAGTTACAAAATGAAGTCTCTCAGACAACACTAATTTGAAACTAACTCAAAAGCATCTGGACCAAAACTCTGCTTCATCCTCAACTGAAAGCTGAATTCTGCAAATGAAAACAAAGTGCTGGTAGATCTGGAAGCACATGTAGACTTAGAAACAGAATTATTCATTGTTAAATTATTCATTATTAAATTAAATTATTTTAAATTAATGTTGATTGTGCTCTTTGTGCACCTTCTCTGTAGCCATAATATTCTTCGCTTTGTTCTATTACCTATGGCTTTGTATGGTATGATTTGCCTGTACTGTATCAAAACAAAACGTTTCACTGTACATCAGTACGTGACAATAATAAATCAAATCAGACTTACAAATCAAAGAGTTAACATTTCAAGTCCCATGTGATCTTTCTTCAATTAGGCTCAAATTATTAGTTTGTTTCTCTCCCCACAGATGCTGCCAAACGTGCTGAGCTTTCCTAGCAATTTGTTTCATCAACTTTATCCTCATCTCCTGTTTTGTTTGCAATGACCAAACATGTCAGTTTTTTTTAAAATTGCAGCAGCCTTCTCCAAATATGCCTTCCGTAACATTTTGTTTGTAATTACACACCGTGGGCACTGCTGCCTCACAGCGCCGGAGACCTGGGTTCAATTCCCGCCTCAGGCGACTGACTTTGTGGAGTTTGCACATTCTCCCCGTGTCCGCGTGGGTTTCCTCCGGGTGCTCCGGTTTCCTCCCACAGTCCAAAGATGTGCAGGTCAGGTGAATTGGCCATGCTAAATTGCCATAGCATTAGGTAAAGGGGTAAATATAGGGGAATGGGTGGGTTGCGCTTCGGCGGGTCGGTGTGGACTTGTTGGGCCGAAGGGCCTGTTTTCACACTGTAAGTAATCTAATCTAATCTACACACTGTGCAAACTCAATGTGTAACTGAATATAGTGTGTACGAAAAAAGCAATCATTCAAATTGCTCAAACACCCTTTAACTTTGAGTTCCAAAAATGTATCATGGCATTATATGGTCCTTAATTTCTCAAATTTAACGCCAAAACAAAAATTCCATCCCTGCCTCAAAATTTGGTCATGAGCTTATTGAGATGTTCAAAATTATGAATAATTTTGACAGGGTAAAGAAGGATATTCTGTTTCCACTAGTTGGTATGTCAAGAACTAGGGATCACAATTTCAAGAGATGAGGAGAAACATCTTTACTCCGCGTGTTGTTAGGATTTTGAATGCACTGTCTGGATGAGTGGTGGAGATAGATTTAGATTGAGGTTTCTGAAGAGAGCTGGATGTAAAATTGAAAATGATTAATTTAGAGGATTACAGAAATAGGGCTGGACTAGCTGGGTAGCTGTTTCAGTAGCCAATAGAGAGATAATGGGTCAAATGGCCTCCTTTTGTACTGTAAAATTCCACGATTCTATAACACAGTCTATCAATTTTGTGTTGCATTGAATAAGACAAGATCAACTGTGGGGCAGGTATATGGAACTATGCCCAACAGGTAGGGCAGCAGAGAGAGATATTAGATTTGTTTCAAATCTTGCAATTTACCACACTTTGAACATGCCTTCTATTATCCATTTTTCAGTGTTCTTCCTGCACAAATATTCTTCCCCATCCATTTCCACCACATGCAAAGCAGAATATGTCTCTCCTTTAAGAGGTGCAGGGTAACTCCACCAATGAGCAGGCAGCGCAATGTTTGTGTTCTATCTGACCTGACAGAACCAATCATATCAAATTCCACAGCCTAAATCTTGGGCAAATCCAAAAGAGCAACACAATTTTATACTACAAGATGTTTTCACTTTCCAACTGACCAAGAGCACAATTTATAGAATCCCCACAGTGTGGAAGCAGGTCATTTGGTCCATCAAGTCAACACTAGCCATCCGAAGAGCATGTCATCCAGAGCCACCCTCCCCGCCACCCTGTCCCTGTATTTCACATGGCTGCACACTATTGGAAATTTGGCATGGCCAATCCACCTAACCTGCATGTCTTTGGCCTGTGGGTAGAAACCAGACACCCAGAGGAAACCCACACAGACATGAGGAGAACACACACACTCCACACAGACAGTTGTCTTCGGCTGGAATCAAACCAGGTTAATCAGCATACCAGCAGTCTGCCTGTGGGTTTATTAAACAGATGAATCTTACTGATCTTGAAGTAATACAGACATTTTAATCCATTTGTCAATAGTCAATTAAAGCATGCAATGCTCCATACTTAAACTATTCAGCATTTTATTTATTCATTTGTTTTGTCACTTTTATGCTCTTCAAAAGCATGCATCAGAATTGAATTTTGCTTATGTCTCCAAACATGGCTACTCCAGATCAAAATCGGAATTGCATTATTGAGAATATTAAGTTGAATCACCTAACTATTATACCTTAACTGAAGTTAGTTGTCAACTGCACCTCAGTTTAAATGCACCACTATTGCATTTCAATCAGAAGACTAAGGCTTCAAGTTTGAACCTGAATACATAATCTAGGCTGGCAACTCTGTGCAGATTTATGGGAGATGCCTTACATTGCCAGCTTCAGAGATCCTCCCAACCCAAAAGCTCCTCTCCCCAAGCCACAGTTTCATCACCAACCCATGATTTCAATTGATAAATGCCAGACTGCTGGTTTGACAGAGCCTTAGGCAATTTTTTTCTCTTCAGTGATTTATTTCTGGTTGTACTCCAAACTCCAAGCCCACTGATTATTGTATCCCATCTGTGTATAAATACACACTCACATGTACATAGATTGAAACATCCAGTCAAGTGCTCAGCCAATTATCCTTAATAAACATATAATCATTACCTATTCCTAGTTCCATTTTGTCTCAGGCACCCTTGTTGTCCTTAGGCCAGACCCTGCCGAATAAATAACATATATTACCTCTTAATTTCTTCAATGCCTCCCATACGCCAATACTTTCTCTCCGCCCTACCCACATCCCACAATCCCTACAACCTCTGAATTACAATCTCTTCAAACTCCCCACAATTCCTTTAACACACAGACACTAACGCCAACTCCTCCCTGTGACTCATAACCTCCTCTCTGACCTGCGACCTTTTCAAATTCTGCCACTTTGCTCCTTTCCAGTCTGCTGACCGTGACTTTCCCACCTGACAGTCTGGATGGCAGGGAAACAGAGAAAGACATTTCATAAGGTGCATTGGTCTTAAACTTGGTAGAACCTCCTTAACTGGGAGGTTGCCAGTTACGAACCAATTCCTCACCTCCCCACCAATCCACACACATCTATCTAGCTTGTTCATCACATTTGATAGGATGGGCAATTTGAACATTAATGAGACAAATTAATAAGACTTTTAACAAATAGTAATCCTCCTTAACTGCCAAATTGTGTTGCCTAGTAAGATACTCACCTCACTGATCAGCTAATGAAAGAAAAGATGTGGTGTATGTTCTTGAGATCTAGAGTCTTGCCAGACTTGTGGTGCAATTCTGCCACAAAACCCATTATTACCTATGTTATTCAGGCCCCGTTAAGATTGCACCCAAGTACCCTGTTGGATATCAACCTAGTTATGTGGACTTAATATTCTAATCTGTAATCGCTGAGGCTCTGAGACTGAGGTGGAAATGTGTTGCTGGAAAAGCGCAGCAGGTCAGGCAGCATCCAGGGAACAGGAGAATCGACGTTTCGGGCATAAGCCCTTCTTCAGGAATGGGGAAAGTTTGTCCAGCAGGCTAAGATAAAAGGTAGGGAGGAGGGACTTGGGAGAGGGGCGTCGGAAATGTGATAGGTGGAAAGAGGTCCAGGTGAGGGTGATAGGTCAGACTGGGGTGGGGGCGGAGAGGTCGGGAAGAAGATCTCAGGTTAGGAAGGCGGTGCTGAATTTGATGGATTTGACTGAGACAGGGTGGGGGGAGGGGAAATGAGGAAACTGGTGAAATCCGAGTTCTGAGACTGAGGGTCAATCCTTCACTTTCTGTTTCAGCTGTTAGTAAACCAAAGGTCCGTCCAATCATTTGTTACAGCAGAAAAATATTACATTGTTGTCAGAGGCTTAAATGAATTTGGCTGAGTTTAATGATGGAAATGTGTTGCTGGAAAAGCGCAGCAGGTCAGGCAGCATCTAGGGAACAGGAGAATCGACGTTTCGGGCATTAGCCCTTCTTCGGTTCCTGAAGAAGGGCTAATGCCCGAAACGTCGATTCTCCTGTTCCCTAGATGCTGCCTGACCTGCTGCGCTTTTCCAGCAACACATTTCCATCTCTGATCTCCAGCATCTGCAGACCTCATTTTCTCTTCTGAGTTTAATGATGTTAGACAAAGGTATCACAGGAAGCAATTCTGTTCCCAGGGATGTAAATAGCTACAAATTGATAGAAATTGTACTTTTTGTTAAACTGACTGCATATATATTGTTAAGAATTACAAAGTATCCTAACCACATTGCTAATTACATACTGAATGACCTGTTAATGATTTTGTCCCTAATTTCAAGAAAGTATATTGTTGAACAGACCAAATTGACAGCAAAGAGAACGTTGTACAATGCACTGCCCGAATTCACACAGCAAATGCTGTCAACACAATTCCCATTGATCACAAAACAAGTACAAGATTTTTGAAGAGTGCAGAAGTTACCATGAGCTGGGGATTTGTGCAAGTTAAAAGGAAAAGCAATGGTAATTTGCTGGCCTGATTAATAATTAATTCAACATTCTCAAGATGCAAAAGAGAATGCATACTAACAGTCTGCTTGCTCAATATTTGTGGCTTCAAAGCTTCAATTTTATTTGAATCACTAAAAGCCATGCATAATATGGGATTAGTTAAGATTTGTCAGCCAAGTTATATTTACAGAAATTGAAATAATCGCTTGTATTATTTATCTGACTGGAAACATGCCTTCCCTTCATTGTCATGGTATAAGGTCTGCCCCACCACTAGTCCTTTGTTTAGTTAACCAAACAGATGAGGTGAGTTCGACCAGGCATTTGCTACCCAGTCTCTCAGAATCTGGTTAATGTATCTTCACAGAATCCCCCGAAAAAATGATAGGAGTCATTGAATACATCTGCCTACGTTTGGGCGAACAAAATGGAGGTTAATATTGGAAAATTTGGTTAGTTTTCTTCTTTATACCAATATGGATACCTGTCCCATTATTCAACATTGCTAACTTTGTGGAGGAAGGCATTAAAGAACTGCCAAAATACTACCATTTTCTGATTTGCATTTTGCAAAGGACATTTTTTTGCTGTGCATTGTATTTTCTATGTGGCACTCATGGTATTACTGATGGGTAAAAATAGCAACAGTTAGTATCTCAGTAAAACAATTGCTGATTGGACAATTCAGTCCAAATCACTGCAAACCTACAATCATAGAATCCCTATAGTGTGGAAGCAGGCCATTCAGCCCACAATGACCCTGCGAAGATCATCCCACCAGACCCACCCCCTGACCTTATCCCTGTAACCCTACATTCCCATGGCTATCCCACCTATCCTGCACACCCCTGGACGCTATGGGCAATTTAGCATGGTGAGTCCCATACATCTTTGGACTGCGAGAGGAAATATATAAACTTATGAAGGCAATAGATAAGATAGAAGCAGAGAGGTTGTTTCCACCGGTGGATGAAATTAGAACAAGGGAGGGATAGCCTCAAAATAAGGGGGAGCAGATTTAGACTCAGTTGAGGAGGAGCTTCTTCACCCAAAGGCTTGTGAATCTGTGGAACTCCCTGCCCAGTGAAGCAGTTGAGGCTACCTCATTGAATGTTTTTAAGGGAAAGATAGATAGATTTTTGAACAGTAAAGGATTCAAAAAGTAATAGTGAATGGAGCTGAGTCCACGAAAAGATCAGCCGTGATCTTATTAGATGGCAATTTGATGGGCCAAATAGCCTACTCCTACTTCTTATGTTCTTAAACCAGAGCAAACCCATGCAGACATGTGGAGAATGTACAAATTCCACACAGAACTTTGTGTGAAGGGTGGAATCAAACCCAAATCTCTGGCACTGTGAGGCAGCAGCACTAACCACTGAGCCACCGTACCATCCTACATTGATTTGCGCATAGCTGAAAAGTATCCAAAAATCCTGATGAGGTACAACAGAGAACAAACTGTAACATAAGGGCAAAATGTACCAAACTAAAATATTGTAAACTGCTCCTATTAATATTTAAACTGATTTGATGTGCGATAACAAAAGCTTTTATGTATGTAATTTTCTGCTGTGCTTAGCATCAATAAAAAGTTACATCTCAGAGCTTTTCTCCTTTAGTCCATCGTTTCAACAAATCAAATACAAAGAACAGCAAGGAGCTTCACTGTGTCATTGGGTACTTGGCGTCTACAACAACTACTGCCCCATGATGTCGCAAAAACTAAGCATGCCTATAATTAAGGCAAGTGCAGTATTTACAGTATTTTTTAAAAATTCATTCAGGAGATATGTGCATTGCTGGCTAGTCCAGAATTTATTCCCCATCCCTACTTACCCTTGAAATGGTGATGGTGTTGATTTCTTGAATCAGTGTAAGCTATTTGCTATAGGTATCCCCACAGTGCTGTTGGGAAGAGTGTTCCAGGATTTTGACACAGCAACATTGAAAAGTTCAGGGTCGTGATTTGAAGAGGAGCATGCAGGTGGTGTCCTTTCATTTTAGATTATAGCGGTTTTGAGCTTGGAAAGTGCTATTTCAGGATCGTTGGTGCAGGAATTAGTCTCTGACCTGCTCTTACACCCACAGTATTTTTATGGTTAGTCAAGTTCAGTTTCTGGTCAATGGTAACCCCCAGGATGTTGATAGTAGTGAATACAGCAATGCTAAGCCATTGATTGTCATGGGGCAATAGTCAGATTCTCTCCTGCTGGAGATTGTCATTATCTGGCAATTGTGTGGCGCAAATATTACTTGCCACTTTTCAGCACAATCATGGATATTATCCTTGTATTTCTGGAATTGTTCATGTACCGTTCCAATATCTGAGGAGTTGCAAATGGTGCTGAATATTGTGCAATCATTGGCAAACTTCCCTACCTGACCTTATGATTGAGGCAAGTTCATTGATAAAGCAGTGGAAAGTGGCTGGCCCAGCACCTGAGGAATTCCTGCAAAGATGTCCTGAAGCTGAGATGATTGTTCTTCAGCAGTCACAGCCATCTTCCTATCTGCCAGGCATGACTCCAACCAGCAGAGAGTTCTTCCCTATTACCCATTGAATCCAGTTTTGAAAGGGCTCCTCAATGCCACACATTGTCAAATGCAGCCTTGATGTAAGGGCAGTCACTCTCACCTCACTGCTGGAATTCCGCTCTTTTGTCCATGTTGGAACCAAAACTGTAATGACTTTAGGAGCTGAGTAGCCTTGGTGGAACTGAAACTGGGCATCACTGACCAGGGTGTTACTGAATAGGTGCTTAATAGTATTGTTAATGGCACCTTCCAACATTTTATTGATGATTAAGAGTAGGTGGTCGTTGGTCAGTTTGGATTTGTCCTGCTTTTTGTGTACAGGACACACCTGGTCAATTTTCCATATTGTTGGGTGAATGCTTGTGTTTTGGCTGTACTGGAACAGCTTGGCTAGGGGCACGGTGCACATGTCTTCAATACTATTGTCAGAATACTGTCGGGGCCAGTAACCTTTTCAATATCCAGTGACTTCTACAGTTTCTTGGCTTTATCATTCACTGCTTCCACTGTGTGATACACTATACTCCTGTTTGGTGGCTTCACTAGGTCGACACCTCATTTTTAAGTATGCATGGTGCTGCTCCGGTATGTCATTCTGCATTCTCCATTGAACCAGGATTGATCCCCTGGCTTGATGGTAATCGTAGAAGTGGGAGGGGATATGCAAAGCAATAAGATTGAAGACTGTATCTAAGTACAATTCTGCTGCTGATGGCCCACAATGCCTCAGGGATGCCCAATCTTGAGTTACTAGTTCTGTTCAAAGTCTGTCCCATTTAACACAATGATAGGGCAGCATGGTTGCTCAGTGGTTAGCATTGCTGCCTCACAGCACCAGGGACCCGGGTTTGATTCCCGCCTCAGGCAACTGTCCATGTGGAGCTTGTACATTCTCCCCGTGTCTGCATGGGTTTCCTCCAGGTGCTCCGGTTTCCTCCTACAGTCCAAAGATGTGCAGGTTAGGTAAATTGGCCATGCTGAATTGCCCGTAGTGTTCAAGGATGTGCAGGTGAGGAGCACTAGTCAAGGTTAAATGTAGAGTAATAGGATAGGAGAATGGATCTGGGTGGGATGCTCTTCAGAGAGTCAGTGTGGATTTGTTGGGCCGAATCCACACTGTAGGATTCTCAATGTGAAGACTGTACTGCACAAGGACTGTGTTGTGTCCCTCCTGTCAATACTCTATAATTTCAAATTAAACACCAAGACATGTCTAAAAGAGAGCTATGGTTCTTTTACAAAAAAAGACTTACTTGTATAAATGAACATAAAAAGAACTCTACAACACCTTGCACAGCTCTGTAATCCTGACACCAGGGTACTGTGAACAGATATATTTCAGCAAACGTTACACCATTAAAATAAAAAATAACAGAAGCATAAAATGCATAAAAATTCATTCAAGAAATGAGTAGTGCCAGGGGATCATATAAAACAAAGAACTGCAGACACTGGAGTTCTGAAATTGTGGAAGAAACTCAGCTGATCTGTAGCGAAAAAGCAGTTCAGTGACCCTTCTTCAGAACTGATAATAGCTCAGATAAGATGGTATTTATGTTGTTGACAGTGAATGGCAGGGGGGAAGGAGTGAGTGGATAGGTGGACGCTGGACCCAAAGCTGAAAATGGGGACAATATTGACTTCAATAATTTTACAGCCTCTTCACCTCCTTCAATGTCTTTTACCCAGCCCCACATCCCAGGCCCTGTCAATGACATGGCTTGCTTCCATCAGAACCAATGCATTTGCATCTGCATACTGTCCCATTATCAGCATTGCTTCTTCCCAGTTTACTATCAATTATCTTTTTGTCTGCTTAACTTTCTTCTCTCTCTCCCGCTGAGCTGTGTCTCTACCGATGTGTTCATTCTTTTGTACACCTGCACCCTGTCATCAGCATAATTACCACATTTCCCTTGCTACTATCAGTTCTGTAAAGATGAGTCACCGGATTTGAAATGTTAATCCTGCTGTCTGTCACAGATGCTGCCAGACCTGCTGAGTTTCTCCAACAATTTCCATTTTTGTGCTGGGGACAGCTAATGTGATTCCTATATACAAAACAAGATGGAGCAAATACAGCAAACCAATTAACTTGATATTGACATCAACACTGGTAAAAGATAATGCAGTCCTTAATGATAATCCTTACTCAAATACATATATCAGAGAAAATCAGCTAGAAGAAGCTAATAAAGACTAGCCAGCATGGATTTCAAAAGGAGAACCTAGCTGAATTAGTGGAAGAAGTCACAGAAAGTATAGAGAAGTGTAACAAGGTATATCTAATACAGTTGAGCTTTCAAAAATTTGGATAATATGCTGTACTGTAGATTAAAAAGTAAGGTTAGAAAGTGTGGCATCAGGGAACTTGTAGCAGAATATAGGCTAAAAACGATAAACACAGAATAAGTTAAAGGAGTAGTTACTCACTGATAAAAGATAGCGGCATTTAAAGAAATGTTTTCGTACAGTAGAGCTTGAACATTATGACTTGCCACAAGCCGTGTGATCTCTGAGGTATTCTTGTTTAGAGGCATATAGGCAGATGTCACTAAACATGGAACAAGTAGTGTTCCAGAAGAAATAATGGTGAGGTCATTGTTGATTAATACTTACATAGAATGTGAGCAAGATGCCAAACATTGAGTTAATCAAGGTTAGATTGTGGCAAAACACAAAAAGACATTAATACATCAGGAGATACTTAGCTGGTGAGCAAACTTCAATGTTGATAAGTGGTATGTTTTAGGTGGAAGAAACTCTTGAAAATGAATTTCTAAATGGCTAGAGGAGCAGATGAATCTGGGGATACAGATGCACAAATCACTAAAATTAGTATTGTGTCCTGTCAGCTTAAGAAGCTGAATGCATTCTTCAGCACACTTTGTGAGTCTGAAGGACCCTTATGGGAAGTCTTCAGCGTTTCATCCATCCTGATTGCCGACCTCATTTCCTCATTGCCAAAAGCTGAGCTTTCTGCTGCATCACACTGCAGATCCTGTTCTCCCTTCCAGAAGCCATCCCAAAAGGTTATGCACCTCTGAAAGACTATGGCCTTTTGCTGTTGATTTAGGATGTTGGTTTACTCGCTGAGTTGGAAGGTTCATTTCCAGACGTTTCATTACCCTATTAGGTAATATCTTCAGTGGGCCTCAGATGAAGCAATGCTGAAAAATCCTGCTTTCGATTTAGATGTTTGGGTTTCTTTGGATTGATGATGTAATTTCCTGTGGTGATGTTATTTCCTGTGGTGAAGTCACTTCCTGCTCCTTTTCTCAGGGGGTGGTAGATAGGGTCTAACTCGAAGTGTTTGTTGATAGAGGTCTGATTGGAATGCCGTGCTTCTAGGAATTCTCGTGCGGGTCTTTGTTTGGCTTGTCCTAGGATGGATGTGTTGTCCCAGTCAAAGTGGTGTCCTTCCTCATCTATATGTGAGGAATCTAGTGAGAGAGGATCATGTCATTTTGTGGCTAGTTGGTGTTCATATGTCCTGGTGTTCAATATACAGACAATGAGCAAAACTAACGTCATTTACAAAATACCATACAAGGAGTGTAACAAATACTACATTGGACAAACAGGCAGAAAACTAGCCACCAGGATACACGAACACCAACTAGCCATAAAAAAAAATAGCCCTCCCTCACTAGTACGCTCACATACAGATGAGGAAGGACACCACTTCGACTGGGACAACACATCCATCCTAGGGCAAGCCAAACAAAGACATGCATGAGAATTCCTAGAAGCATGGCATTCCAACTAGAACTCTATCAACAAACACATCGAGTTAGACCCTATCTACCACCCCTGAGAAAAGGAACAGGAAGTGACTTCACCACAGGAAATAACATCACCACAGGAAATGACATCACCAAGCCAAAGAAACCCAAACATATAAATAGAAAACAGAAATTTTCAGCATTGCTTCACCTGAGGCCCATTGAAGATGTTACCTAGTAGGGTAACAAAACCTTTGGAAATCAACCTTCCAGCTCAAGGAGCAGACCTACATCCAAAACCTTAAACTGAGTTACAAATCTTCTCAAAACTTGCTGTGGATTTAGCTTTATCCTCCACACTACCAGAAAGCCCTGGCCATCGACCAGGTTGTCAGGGTAACTGACTTCCAGGCAGGAAACAGAAAGAGGAAATAATAATGGGGTCCTGTTATTAAGTGCAACTAGACCTCCCCATCCTCAAACCTGTCAGATGTTTACCGCAGACATACATACCCACATACATGCACACATACAGCGTTAGCATGCTACTGGAGAATAACCTTGGCAGTAGGGAGTTTGTCTTTCAACTGAAATGACTGGAGGAAGTTTTCTCAGTGATCGTTGTTTTACAGAGAATGGGACAGAGCCAATCAAAGCCCGTGCTTGACATTTGATCTTTGCTCAGGTACGACCACAGGCGGGAGGCAGTAGAACAACACTTAGCCTCACAAAAGGAGATCGGCAAGGGTGAAGGATTGTTTAATGTATTAAGAGTGATTTGCAGGCATCATGGTATAAACCCAGCATGAGTCAGCATCTTCAGAAAATAAATTACCATCAGGAATTGTGGCTATTTTCCAAATAAAAAGGAGTTTATTTCATTCCTTTTGAAGGAATACACCAGACAATTTCCAAATCGCAGAGCTTGTTCATGATTGACTACACATCAACATTTCATATATAAATAGTTCATGATTTAGAAGAAATTGGGCGTGTCATATTAGTAGCTAATAAAAAACATAGTTTTACATGATCAAACCATAGGGAATCAAAACCATCTTTAAAATTAAGACATCACAGACTTGGAAAGGGCAAATAAGGACATATATATTTCTAATGAAGAAAAACAGACCTTTCAACTTTGTGCAAAGAGCAAGTGCGTTGATGATATTTGTAGTATGTCATGTTACTGAGCTACGATAAAGGAAGCAGTTTTGTCACTGGAAATGTTGCTGTGTGTGTGTAACCAAAGCGTATCTTTGCTGTGCTGTAGCAGAATAGTGTGTGATAAAGGCAGACCTATGCATTTTTGTAATCAAAGTGGTATAGGTTAAGGTGCAGAACATAATACTATATTTCTCTATTATGTACTCTGTATTAGGATAATTCCTTTTGTCTATTTTTCTGCCTTTAATTCTTTTTCTCCCTATAGCTGGCACATATTATTTGCTTGTCATCTCGGTCTCATTAACACTCTCTTCCTCTCTATGCAAGTCTGTCAATTTTGTCTCCCTTCTCCTCAATGTTTGTTACTTACAGTCTTATGGGCAGGAGTTTCTAAACTTAGAAAAACATCACAGGCTGACTTGCTGCAGCTGCATACCTTTCAATTCAAGCTTGTGAGAGATAGTCGATTGGGAGACCCCCTCCCTGATTGCTGTTTATTTAGGGATGGTGAGTTCAGGAAACAGGAGGAGACTTCAGCAAGTGCCCTTTAAAATGGCAGAATACCAGAAATGGGAAGATCAAAGTGGAAGACAGATAGGAAAGCTCGATGGCACACTGCACAGACACCTTTGAGGTGACAAACTGGAGAAACAGGAATATTATGTAAAAAGGCATTCTCAGTTCATAACCCATTACAATAAGCAAAATTTACCATTGCTTGCAAGTGCAAATGCAATTTTTTAATAAATATTTTTGTTGAAAAAGAAAGATTTGGGGTTTTTTTTTTACAAAATTACAAAACCAGTACAAAATAGTATGACAACTTCATAAAATCGTAGCAATAATTAAAGAAAACAAGCTACTATTCTACTCCGACTGAAACATGAAATAAAACATAACAACTCTACAAAAACTACAATTCAATAAATAACCAAGGAGAAAGAAGAAAAACTAATAAACAAATGAAATAAAATTAAATCAAGTTACAGCAAGGCAACTTAAATTACATTCAATTAAATTACTGCACTCAGCGCAATCTCATCGAAGCTCCCCACCGCTTGAAGCAATAGTAAGTAAACCCATATTTGTTCGAGATTCTTCCCCCAAGGGCCCCCAGACATACAGACAGACACAACTCTCACAGCCACAAAGGCCCTGAATAATATAGCCAATATGTCTGCACTAATGTAATTCAGAAAGGGCCGCCATGTTCTGTAAAACAATTCCATTTTTTGGTGCACCATACTCATAAGGAAGTCCAGGGGGATGTGTTCCATGACTATCCTATCAACTCAAGAGTCCCAGGGATTCTCCCATACCCTGCTCATTAGTATGTTCTTCCTAGCACAAAAAGAAAGAATATTAAACAATTTCTTCCCATGTGCATCCAGAGAGGGAAGACTTGGGAGACCTAAAAGGAGGGACACGAGATCCAACTTAACCTTAGTTCCTAAAATCTTTGCCAAAACACTCGTGATGGCATCCCAATACCTGCAGAGCTTGTGGCAGGACCACAAGCAGTGAGTAAGAGTACCAACCTCCATTTTACACTTGGGGCACATTGGGGACACTCCTGTCTTAAATTTCGCAAGCCGTTCCAGCACCAGGTGAGCCCTATGGAGTACCTACAGTTGAATAGCCTTGGTCCTTTTACAAATTGAGATCTTCCTAACATTTTCCCAGATACCCTTCCACCTCTCTGATGAGATTTACACCCCTAATTCTTGAGTCCAGCTTCATATAGCCGTTCAATATCTTTCAAGACATTACTACCTAACAAGTGGTCGAGAGTGCTAACCGAGAAGGCACCTGTAGACTGTAGCACTCTCCTCTCCATGTCCGACCTGTAGGGATTGACCATCGATGTAGTCTTTTTTTTTGACCAAAGTCACTAACCTGGATGTAACAAAAGGGATCTCTCCTAGGTAGCTCGAACTTCAGACTCATCTATTTGAAGGACATCCTGACATCCCCGTCAAATAGATCTCCCAAACAGGAAATTCCTCTGGACTCCCAGAACTTAAAGCCAGACTCCATCAAACCCAGCTGGAATCCCGACATTCCCACTATAGGGATGAAAGGGGAAGTTTTTTGTAAATTGCCCTCGCCCTGCCGCATCAATCTCCATGCTTTAACTGTGTTTAGGACATTCAAGTTTTTACAGTGATCCATAAAAGTCCTCATCTTATTCATAAACAACAGATTAATGAGAGGGCATTTTGTCTTAGAGACCTCAATGTCTACCAAGATTGATCGCGGATCCTGACAGACCCATTCAACCACTTAGGAACTCAGCTGGTATTTCTTAAAGTCTGGAAAATCTAGACCACCCCCCCCCCCCACCCCTTGTAGAAGCTGCAATCTATCCAGCTAAATAACAGGCCACCTGTAATGCCAAATAAAAGATCCAAGCCCACTGTAGAGCCTATGCAGTGTTTGCTTTGGCAGCATCAAAGGGAGCATTCTCATAGTATATAATGAACGAGGAAGAACATTCATCTTAACCAAAGCTATTCCGCCCAACTAGGATATCAGAAGGTCTTCTCAGCACTGATGGTCCTGCCTTATCTTCTCTAGCAACTGCCTATAGTTGGCTTTATATAATTGATCTAAAGCCAGGGTAATAAAAATGCCTAAGTACATAAAACCTTCCTGTGATCACCGGAAGTGGAAACGTGTTCCATCCCCAAAATTGGACATCCTAGTAAGACCTCCCCCACACACACACAGGCATAGCCTCTTATTTCATTACATTAATTTTATACCCTGTAAACAAACTAAATAGATTAATCACTTGTATTAAGTGGGGCACAGCTGTCATTGGAACAGTTAAAAAGAGAAGGACATCATCCGCATAGAGGGTGATTTTATGCCGACCTGACCCTACCTCCGGAGCAGTTATATTGGGATCCATCTGGATAGCTTCCGCCAGTGTCTCGATCACCAATGTAAATAATAATGGCGAGAAAGGGCACCCTTGACAGCAGACTCTGCCAACACTAAAACTATCTGACCTTATACCATTAGTGAGCACCTCTGCTTTCAGATCACTATACGGCACTGCCAGCCATTTGGTAAAAACCTCTCCAAGACCAAACCGTTCCATGACATTAAAGAGGTACGGCCACACCACACGATCAAATGCTTTCTCTGCATCCAGGGAGACTACCAAACCCGGGATCGCTCTTTGCTGGCATAGTTCAACACTCTCCTAATATTGTTGGTAGACTTGCAACCTTTAATAAAACCTGTCTGGTCCTCCTTTATAATAAAAGGCAATACCCCTCTCCAGTTTTAATGCCAGCATTTTTGACAGAATTTTAAAATCCACGTTCAGAAATGATACGGGCCTGTACAAAGTGCAATCCTCTGGAGGTTTTCCTTTCTTAAGAATAAGAGAAATATTTGCTTCTCTCAAAGAAGGTGGGAGGCAGTCCTGACTGAATGAGTAATTGTACATATCCAAGAGTGGCCCAGCCAGCTTGTCTATAAATTCTTTATAAAAATCACTTTGAAATCCATCTAGCCCATGCGCTTTACCACTCTGCCTCCAGTACTTCCTGAATTGTCAGGGGGGTACTCAGAAAGGACTCCTGCTCTGAGGTTACACCCGAAAGGTCCAAGGTCTTAAAAAAGGACTCTATCTTCATCATTCTATCCTCACAGTCCCCCGACAGATGCAACTCAAAATAAAACTTTCTAAATGTTGTGTTAATCTTTTTAACATTGCATGTAAGAGTACCAGCACTCTCTCTTACGGATGTAATAGATTGCGGGGAATTCTTCCTTCTGGCTAAGTACGCGAGATATCTACCAGGTTTGTCATCAAACTCAAATAATCTCTGTTTTGCAAAAGAGATTTCCCTCTTTGTTGTTTGGGTAAATGCAGCAATCAAAGTAGCCCTAAGGGCTGTAATCTGCTGCAATTTATTATAGACGGCCTATCAAAGTATGCTAATTCAGCTGCCTTCAGCCGAGCCTCGAGCAAACATTGCTGTTCTCCCCTCTGTCGTTTCTGGGTCGCCGAGTAGGAAATAATCAAACCCCGTGCATAGGCCTTGGCTGTCTCCCACAGCACCAATAGATTACTGGCTGTACCTACATTAACATCCCAAAAGATTTTAAACTCATGCGAAAAATACTCTGTAATCTTGCTATCTTTCAGGATCCTGTTTGGGGATTATCGAGCACGAGGAAGGAAATTGAAGTACAGGTCCTCAAGGGTCTTAATCTCCGGATTACTGCCCAAGCCACGTGCCAATTGGCATAGGGATAAGAAAATTAGGGAAGTAAACACATGGCTAAGGGATTGGTGTGGGAAAGAGGGATTCCACTTCATGGGGCATTAGCATCAGTTTTGGAACCGGGGGGATCTGTACCGTTGTGACGGTCTCGACCTGAACCGATCAGATACCAATGTTCTAGCAAAGAGGATAAATAGGGTGGTCAGTAGGACTTTAAACTTCTGAGTTGGGGGGAAGGGAAAGTGAAAGCGACAGGGAGTATGGAGTTAAATGGAAAGATAAGCAGCAGGATAGCATATGTGCAGGCAAATTTAAACTTGAGACAGACTGGGAATGCAGCAAAAAGGAAGGATAACTTAGGACATCTTATGACTTCCAATATCTCTAATGATAAGAAAGGCACTTTATCTGAATGCTCGTAGCATTCGTAACAAAGCAGATGAACTAATAGCACAGATCATCATGAATGATTATGATGTGGTAGGCATCACAGAGATGTGGTTACAGGGGGGTCAGGATTGGCAGTTAAACATCCAAGGGTTTTCAACTTATCGAAAAGACAGGGAGGTAGGCAGAGGGGGCGGGGTTGCCTTGTTAGTTAAGAACAAAATTAAATCTATGGCACTGAATGACATAGCGTCGGATGATGTGGAGTCTGTGTGGGTGGAATTGAGGAACCACAAAGGCAAAAAAACCATAGTGGGAGTTATGTACAGACCTCCTAACAGTGGTCAGGACCAGGGGCGCAACATGTACCGGGAAATAGAGAAGGCATGTCAGAAAGGCAAGGTTACGGTGATCATGGGAGACTTCAATGTGCAGGTGGAGTGGGTAAATAATGTTGCCAGTGGATCCAAAGAAAGGGAATTCATGGAATACTTACAGGATGGCTTTTTGGAACAGCTTGTCATGGAGCCCACAAGGGAGCAGGCTATCTCCTCGGATGCTACCTGAATTGCTGTGCTCTTCCAGCACCACTGATCCAGAAGCAGGCTATTCTGGACCTAGAGCTATGTAATGAATCAGACTTTATAAAAAATCTTAAAGTAAGGGAACACTTAGGAAGCAGCGATCATAATATGGTAGAGTTCAGTCTGCAGTTTGAAAGAGAGAAGGCAAAATCTTATGTAATGGTGTTACAGTTAAATAAAGGTAATTATGAGGGCATGAGAGAGAAACTGACAAAAATCGACTGGAAGCAGAGCCTAGCGGGGAAGACAGTAGAGCAAAAATGGCAGGAGTTTGTGGGTATAATTGAGGACACTGTACAGAGGTTCATCCCCAAGAAAAGAAAGATTATCTGGGGAGGGATTAGACAGCTATGGCTGACAAAGGAAGTCAGGAAATGTATCAAAGAAAAAGAGAGATCCTATAAAGTGGCCAAAAGCACTGGAAAATCAGAAGATTGGAAAGGCTACAAAAACAAACAGAGGATAACAAAGAGAGAAATAAGGAAGGAGAGGATCAAATATGAAGGTAGGCTAGCCAGTAATATTAGAAATGATAGTAAAAGTTTCTTTCAATACATAAGAAACAAATGACAGGCAAAAGTAGACATTGGGCCACTTCAAACTGATGCTGGAAGCCTAGTGATGGGAGATAAGGAAATAGCAGGGGAACTTAATAAGTACTTTGCATCAGTCTTCACAGTGGAAGACATGAGTAATATCCCAACAATTAAAGGGAGTCAGGGGGCTGAGTTGAATATGGTTGCCATTACAAAACAAAAATTGCTAGAAAAGCTAAAAGGTCTTAAAATTGATAAATCTCCTGGCCACGATGGGCTACATCCTAGAGTTCTGAGGGAGGTGGCTGAGGAAATAGCGGAGGCGTTGGTTGAGATCTTTCAAAAGTCACTGGAGTCAGGGAAAGTCCAGGATGATTGGAAGATCGCTGTTGCAACCCCCTTGTTCAAGAAAGGATCAAGACAAAAGATGGAAATTATAGGCCAATTAGCCTAACCTCGGTTGTTGGTAAAATTCTAGAATCCATCATTAAGGATGAGGTTTCTAAATTCTTAGAAGAGCATGGTCGGATTAGAACAAGTCAACATGGATTTAGTAAGGGGAGATCGTGCCTGACAAACCTGTTGGAATTCTTTGAAGAGGTGACAAGTAGGTTAGACCAGGGAAACCCAGTGGATGTGGTCTAGCTAGACTGACCAAAAGGTCTTTGATAAGGTGCCACACGGGAGACTGCTGAGCAAGGTGAGGGCCCATGGTGTTCGAGGTGAGCTACTGGTATGGATTGAGGATTGGCTGTCTGACAGAAGGCAGAGAGTTGGGATAAAAGGTTCTTTTTCAGAATGGCAGCCGGTGACGAGCGGTGTCCCGCAGGGTTCAGTGTTGGGGCCGCAGCTGTTCACATTATATATTAATGATCTGGATGAAGGGACTGGGGGCATTCTAGTGAAGTTTGCCGATGATACGAAGATAGGTGGACAGGCAGGTAGTACTGAGGAAGTGGGGAGGCTGCAGAAGGATCTAGACAGTTTGGAAGAGTGGTCCAGGAAATGGCTGATGGAATTCAATGTGAGCAAATACGAGGTCTTGCACTTTGGAAAAAAGAATACAAGCATGGACTACTTTCTAAACGGTGAGAAAATTCGTAAAGCCAAAGTACAAAGGAATCTGGGAGTGCTAGTTGAGGATTCTCTAAAGGTAAACATGCAGGTTGAGTCCGTGATTAAGAAAGCGAATACAATGTTGTCATTTATCTCAAGAGGGTTGGAATATGAAAGCACTGTTGTGCTACTGAGACTTTATAAAGCTCTGGTTAGGCCCCATTTGGAGTACTGTGTCCAGTCTTGGTCCCCACACCTCAGGAAGGACATACTGGCACTGGAGCGTGTCCAGCGGAGATTCACACGGATGATCCCTGGAATGGTAGGTCTAACATATAAGGAACGGCTGACGATCCTGGGATTGTATTCATTGGAGTTTAGAAGATTAATGGGAAATCTAATAGAAACTTACAAGATAATACATGGCTTGGAGAGGGTGGACACTAGGAAATTGTTTCCATTAGGCGAGGAGGCTAGGACCCGTGGACACAGCCTTAGAATTAGAGGGGATAAATTCAGAACAGAAATGTGGAGACATTTCTTCAGCCAGAGTGTGGTGGGCCTGTGGAATTCATTGCCGCAGAGTGCAGTGGAGGCTGGAACGCTAAATGTCTTCAAGACAGAGATTGATAAATTCTTGATGTCACAAGGAATTAAGGGCTACGGGGAGAGTGCAGGTAAGTGGAGTTGAAATGCCCATCAGCCATGATTGAATGGCGGAGATGACTCGATGGGCCGAATGGCCTTACTTCCGCTCCTATGTCTTATGGTCTTATGGAAAGGGTCCATGCACCAGTGCCAGGAATCCGTCCCACCACCACCGGCCTTGACCTCCATATACACTGTTGCATGTTCAGAAACAGCTATGTTCCCTACTCTGCAGACAGAACCGAGTTCAAAAAGGTCGATGGGATAAAAAAAAATCAATTCTAGTATAGCATTTAGGTGGATTAGACAAAAAGGTAAAATCCCTGCCTTCGGGGTGAAAACATCTCCATACATCCACCAACCCCAGCTCTCTGTTCAGGTCCAACAACTGTCTGGATTGCGGGGACATACCCACAAGACCCCTCGGCATCTTGTCCACCTTGGGGTCAATGATATCATTAGAGGCTACCCTTATAATTGTATGAAGCGCCCCAAGAGCCATCAATCTAGATAGCACATCTGTCACAAATTTAAAGGGATGTGCCGGGAGGCAGTATACATTCAGAATTCCATACTCCTCTCCATATATTAAAGCTTTAAGTATTATGAATTGCCCACACTCACCCTGAATTTGGCTTAGCATTTGAAACGGGAGGTTCTTCCGGATGAGAATAGCAGCTCCTCTACTTTGAGGTAAATGTTGAGAAAAACACCTGGCCGAATCCTCCCTGTTGCAACTTCAAATGCTCCTTATCAATTAAGTGCATTTCTTGTAACAAGGCTACATCACCCCTCTCTTTTCTAAGGCTTGACAGTGTCTTTTTTCCCTTAATTGGAGAATGATTCCCCTTAACATCCCAGTTGCACCATTTAAACGAATGGCTAACCATGATCGTCCATGACCCCCCCGTGAGAGGAAGAGCCCCACTCATAGCACACTGAGTGAAAACCATAAATAGTTTGTATAAATTTTAAAATGCAACTTCCAAAACTACTAAGTCAGAACTTCTAACAACTACTTCTACAACATGCCGGCATAGAACATAACTGAAAGGAGACTTTCCCTGTTGTCCACAGGGAGTAATCATACCACCCATTAGTCCCACCATGACTCCTTCTAGCTGGAGCCATGGCACCACCCAGACAACACAAAGTAAGGAAAAAATACGAATATCTTACAACAAGGAAGTTAAAATTGGGCACCCAACCCTTCCCCTCCATACTGTAATCCTAGGCACTCCTGGTAGAACAATGGAAAAAGAGGTAATATATGACCTCTCACTGCTTCCCCCCACCGCCCACCCCATCCAAAACCAAGGATGACAGGGAGGGGGAGAGGAGGGAGAGAAAACAAAAAAAAAGAGATAATCATGACCCCGACATATATTAAAAAAAGACCAAGATCACCCCCCGACAACCGGGTAAACCATGCAAATTACAAACAAAAAAAACCAGAAAATAATTGTTCATATAATTCAAGCCAGTCAGTCTATTTTAAAGCATCCAAGAAGTCATTTGCCTTTCCAGTGAATCAAAGTTGAACACGGACCCTCCATGGCTGAAATGCAATATTGCCGAATATCTAGTGGAGTACTGGATATTCAGGTCCCTCAGCTACTTTTTTACCTTATTAAAGGCCTTCTTTTTATGAATCACGACTGGAGAGAAGTCCTGAAAAAGAATGGCTCGTGATCATTTGTATATCAGAGCCTGAGGACTCTGCCCCAGTGGTCAAGGGGCTTCCAGCATCATTTATTTATCTCTGTAGTGCTTGAGTCACACTCGGACTGTGCGGGGGTGCTGGGCCGATCGGGGCCTGCGCACTATGACTCAGTGGGCCTGCTCGATCCACACCCAGCCTACCTCAAAAAACCTATAAAATCATGAGGGGCATGGATAGGATAAATAGACAAAGTCTTTTGCCTGGGGTGGGGGAATCCAGAACTAGAGGGCATATGTTTAGAGTGAGAGGGGAAGATATAATAGAGGCAACTTTTTCACACAGACAGTGGTGTATGTGTGTGGAATGGCCTGCCAGAGGAAGTGGTGGAATTGCAAAATTTTAAAAGGCATCTGAATGGGTATATGAATAGGATGGGTTTCGAGGGATATGGGCTAGGTGCTGGCAGGTGGGACTAGATTGGGGTGGAATATCTGGTCAGCATGGACAGGTTGGACTGAAGGGTCTGTTTCCGTGCTGTATATCTCTATGACTATGACACTAAATGCTGGTATGGATTTATTATACCTAAATATACTTGCACCGTTGTGAAAGACAATAAAAATGTTGTTTTTATAAAGTATAAACTTCCTCTTTGAACCCCTGAAGCTATGCTCACAATAGATCTGGCAGACATTCAAAGTGAACTTTTCAAACAAATGGTTCGTTTTAGTTAAAAGAATGGCACTTGTTTTGCACTGTTTAAAGATTCATGGCATCATTGACAGCTTTTCAAATTAGGTTTCACAGCTGACATGAGATATTGAACAATCAGTTTGAAAAAGATGCTAAGAAGTTAGTAAATTGTTGATATTCAAATGCCACCTTCCCTACTGAGACTTCCAATAAGCTTAATATTGTTACTAATGATTTCTGCTTCTGTAATGGATTTGGTTATTTTTCAATTGCAATCCTTTTTCAAAATTGCATCAACTGGTCCTGTGTGTGTCTACAAATGTTCCATTCCATCTTCTTGCAAACAAGCAGAGCAGGTCATTCTTCTGACAAGTTATCTTAAAATTCAGAATGCAACAAGTTTAGTGTTCGCTTTATACATACATATATAAATGCCAGGCATGATTAAATTTTAAGTTCTAAATGTGATTGGACAAATTAATCCTTTCAGCTCTTCAGAGAGTCCCACAATAAATTCTTCGATTTTTTTTTCCCTTTCCCGCATGCAATGGTTTTCACATTAGTACAGATAACATAGAGACAAACCTAGCAGCTTTAAAACATTATCTGCAGACATTAAATGTCACTCTGAGTGATAATTTGGATCAAAGGCTTTGCAATTTGACTTCAAGCCACTACCATTTAAGATAAGATGCTTGCATTGGGGAGATATGGAAGCCATGTTGAGAAAACTGTGAGCAGTTTTGGCTTAAATTTAACTCCCAAAGCGTGAAAAGTTTTGATTTCTGTTTTAAATCGGAGAATATTGTATTGGACAATAATATACTTCCTGGATCATGAATGGTACACCCATTTAGAATACCAGATGGAGACAGGAAAATTTATCCCCAGTAGGAATTGGAAAAAGGATCATTGGGATGCAGCTTATGGAAATTGATCAATGTCTTTTTTGTGTATTCATACATAGAATGTGGGCATCACTGGATAGGCCAGCATTTATTACCCAATCCTACTTGCACTTGAGAAGGTGGGTAACAGCTGCCTTCTTGAATTATAACAATCCATGTGCTCCATGTAGGCCCACAATGCCATTAGGAAAGGAATTCCAAGATTTTGACCCAGCAACTCTGAAAAAGTTCATGCACTCATAAATTCATCTGCATTCCAGTGAAATTCCAGAAATTGTAGGTAAGCATAGCAAATTGGTCAGTTTTTCTGTGAGATGTTCATATCCTTTCCATGATGAGGACCTTTGATAGTTTTGTTGCCACCTGAGGCATCAAAACCATGCAGGAGAGTCATGTGGCATAATATTAGGACAATGGCATGATTTGCAAATTCAATTTGTTATATGTGATGCAAGTAGAACTGCATAGTGAATTTGCTGAGGCTTAGCTCCCAGAAATGTGTAGACATTGACAATAGCACAGCATGAAATAGTTATTGAGACCAGTAAAGTGAGGCAGCATTTGAAATCATCAAGGCATTCACGCATAAGTTACAGTGAAATTTCTTTCAAAGACTTAGGATAGAGTTAAACACACGAAAACCAGACAGAAGTGCAAAAGTAAAATAAGAGAGATAGAAAAGCTAGTTTGGGACAATTGAGGACAAAGGAAAAATAATATTTAGTAAGAAATATCAACAAGACAAATCAGGTGAAGGGAAAGTTAAGGACTACATTCATATTTTTTGACGATACTGTATACTGCAGATTTCTGTACAGTATTAACATTTATATTTATATTAATATTTCATGGCAGTGATGCCAAGTTGATTTGGGAATTCGAACAGCAATTTTCAACATTGAAGCCAAATAGCAAGAGAAAGAAGGTAGTCATTGACGCACCTAGATGATAACAAACTAAAGGTATACAAATATATATGAATAAAATGTCAGCTAATACCATTACGTGTTGTGTATTCTGACTTCACCTTGATCTTTTTAACAGATGGAACCAATCTTACTCTGCATACCATCCTTTGTGTGTCAGTTCCAAGGCAGAGGAAATAGGGGTGGACACCAACAAAACTGGTGTCATCTCTACTCCCTTTGCATTAATTGCTTACTGCTGAGGCATTTTAGGGAACATGTATCTTGAATAAGTGGATACTTTTAAATTTTGCCTTTGTACAAAGAAAATATGTTGAAGTTACTTCCCTGTGCTATTTTTATGGCGAGTATGGCAATCTCAAGAAATATCTAATTGAATGACAGAGCTTCCAGGGCTGGAGGGGCTTAATTATCTGTTCCTGCTACCAGAGATTTAGTCAGTGTTCTTCCTTCCCTCAGTTAGAGGCAGGGCAGCATCATAAGACTGACTGAAGCTCACTGGGCTGTTTGTTTAGATGGATGCTGGAAGGGCAAACATCATCAAAATTCCTTTTGTTGCTACACTTCTTTTCGGACATTAGCAGCCTCCAAATATCCTTTCTCAAACTAAAGTGAATATCCCAGCATGGGTGTATTTCCATCTTGCCATCTAAATAACGATTTGGATCTGGGGGGAGTACCTCACAGGTCTGAGGAGGGGGTGGGCAGAAATTTCAAACTTCTGGGAATCACAAGACATAACAGCCAAGTATCTATTCTCCAGAGATTACTACAGTCCTCATTGAAAGGCCATAAATAGAAAACATGTAGGAGAACTCATTCCCCTAACTCCAATTAAAGATTCATAGATATTTGGGAAAGTCTTCTCAACACCTCCGTACCATTGTTCTGTGACTCAATAGATGTCCGAGGCAATAATTTTATGCAGCTTTGTACCTCTCAGCATCACAACACTGCAGCCTCCGTACCATTGTTAAATTGTCCTAAATAATCCTAGATAATAGTTCACTTCAGTTCACTAAAATCAGTATATGGATCTATTTCCAGCATCCTGGGTGCTTTACAGAAAATTGCACTGTGAATAGCTTTCGAAATAAGGGGCTATACATATGTAAAGATGGTGATGGGGCTATGGCCTTTAGGCTGAGAGACCCAAGTCACCTCATTTCGGGGAGACACCCAATCCACCACTGAATTGGGTAGTGGGACCAGAGGTACCACTCACCAAGAACTGCCATTAATTACAGGTTGGCAGCTATCCACTGGTGCCAGCTGCCAGTATCACAACCACCCGAAGCCGAGGATGATCAATGACCCAGGCATGGATGAGTGATGATACCAGGCAGCTTGCCTTGTGGGAGTTGCTGGGAAGGTTGGTGGGGGGTCAGCAACAAGGGAAGGCGATGGCTCTTAGAAGCCCCCTCCTCTTTTCTTGACGCTAGGTTCTTTGTTCAGGCACTCACTGCCTTTGAAAGAGGGACCCCTGCCACCGTTCCCCCTCTCAAAAGCCCTCAAATAAAAATGCAAGGATTGCTTTTCTGGCTTCCTACAGAGCAAGTATCCCCACCACTATTAGAAAGCAATGAAGCCAACAAGACTGATTAGTTGTCCATCTGAAAGCCTCAATTGTCAACAGGACAACGTAATCAAGGCAGAGGTGAGAAGACAGCACAGTCTCCACCCAATAGCCTCCTGCCTGGATAATTGCCCCTTTCACCAGTCCTGCCTCAGTTTAGGACATTAGGTGTGTCAACACCTTATTGAGGGACCAGGCATCAGGAAGGGTGGATTTTTTTTCAGATGACAGTGTTTCCTGCCTGGGCATATCCTGGAAACCCCTTAATAAGGTGTCTCGGGCAGAGACATTCACCATCATCCAGCAGGGAGGGAGTACCTGAGAGAGGTGTTGGCCATTCAAACCTGGCAGCAGCTCTATAACCCCAACTGTGCCTGGTTCCAGCAGCGACCACCAGAGAAGAGAATGTTATGGATACCAGACATTGGGTATTTACCAAGTATGGGCAGGCCCCATTATGTAACAGGGTGGGGAAAACCAGGGGGTGCAATGCCAAGACTGGCAGATAGGAATTTTTGGGGTACTTTACACTGATTAGCGCAAGACACTCTAGTGGACGTGCCAATGCCACCATGCTGTAAAAGTGGCCAGATTACCCACCTAGCATGGGCCTCCCACTATGCTAGGGGGCACGGAGGATGGGTGAATTTAATGACCTCAAAAGGACCAAAGACTGCCCAACATCTCCACTGCCTGGTTCTGCTTTGTAAAATGGGACAGAGGTCAATGGAACTGGGTGGATAGCTGTTTTACAAGCTCAACTACTTTCAAACGCACTGGTGGGGGAAGGATTAGATTTTGACATGTAGTTCCTCACATCTTCCACTGTCACTAAACCTGTGCTCGTCCCAAAGGTTGCTGCCTATATCCTAACTCATCCTAAGAAAATAAAAGGTCGGAGTGCAGCTAGGTCATTTGGAACTCCACTTTCCTGCCTGATTCCCACATCCCCTAACTTCCTTAACATTTGGAGTATTGTGAGTAATTTTGGGTCCCATATCTCAGGAAGGATGTACTGGCCCTGGAACATGTTCAGAGGCGGTACACAAGAATAATTCCAGGAATGAAAAGCTTAACACAAGAGGAACACATGAGTCTGGGTCTATACTTAATGAAGTTTAGAAGGATGAGAGGGGATCTAATTGAAACTTACAGAATACTGAATGGCATGACAGAGTGAATGTTGGGAAGGTGTTTCCATTGGTAGGAGACACTAGGATCCAAGGGCATAGCCTTAGAATAAAGGGAAGTCCTTTTAGAATGGAGATAAGGAGAAACTTCTTCAGCCAGAGAGTGGGGAATCTATGGAATTCATTGCCACAGAAGGCTGTGGAGGCTGGGTCAGTGAGTTTATTTAAGACTGAGAAAGATAGGTTCTTGATTTTCAAGGGATTCAAGGGTTACGGGGAGAAAAGCAGGAGAATGGGGATGAGAAACTTATCATCCGTGATTGAATAGCGGAGCAGACTTAATGGGCTGAATGGCCTAATTTCTGCTCCTATGTCTTATGGTTTTATCATCTTATGGTCTAACTCCCTCACATCAAATCTTGTTCACTAATCTTGTGTTTGCCTCAATTGTAAAATTCTCATCCTCAAGCTCAAATCCCTCCATAGTTTCACACCTACCCATTTTGTATTTCCTTTCAGATTTGCAATTCTAGCTCACTCCACATGCTATCAACTCAGTCCTTATCTGTTTCTCAATTATTTCAAACCACCATTGGCATCTGTTGTTTTGACCTGTTTATTTCCTAAGTTCCGGAATTCCTCGCCTAAACTGCCCCATCGCTTTTTATTTCTTTCTGTATTTAAGACACTCTTTTAAATCTTTTAGTCTAATCTTTTAGTTACTCCTTCTATTACCTCTCTTGGCTTTATGTCAAGTTTTAACTAATTGCAGCCTTGAAGCAGTTTCAGATGTCCTACTGCTTTAAAGATGCAAGATCTTGATGTTATATAGCCAGTGATCCTGTTATGAAAGTCTTTCCTAATAGTCTTGGAATTATTTTGATGGTGACAGATCCTATTATGAGGCTAATTGAATTCAACTGATTTACCATTGCTATTTACTCTTGTCATTAAGATCCAGCTTCAAGCTGATCAAAAGTGAATAAATGTGTTCCATAAATGCAGTTCCGCCTCCTTAATGCCTTAAATGCTGTTGTCACTTTGCTGAGCACGTTTTCAAAGAAAGTCTGAATTGTAAATTCTTCATCAGTAAAAATAGAATTTGCATTATTTCCCTGTAGCTTTTCCAGGATCTTGAACATATTTGATGTTGCTTTATCCACGATGAAATTATTGGTTTTCAACATCTATGACAAAAATCATAGAATTATAGAATAGCTACAGCATGAAAGAAAGCCAGACAGCCATTCATTGATCAGGCTGGCACTCAGCCAGAGCAGTGTAGCTACTCACAAAGCCTCACCTTTTGCTTATAGCCCACAAATAGTTTTCTCTTCAGATCAGAATGTTGTGGGAAGGGAGGAAATTGCAAGACCCCTTGCAGAAGTGACTGTGGGTGAGGCGCGTGATGACCGAAGGGTAGCTAATGTTGTACCTTTGTTTGAGAAAGGTTGTGAGGAGAAACCAGGTATCTATAGACTTTGAGTCTGACTTCTGTTGTGGGTGAATTGTTGGTGGTGATTATAAAAGATAGGAGGTGTGGACATTTAAAGAGGCAAAAATTGATTAAGGATAGGCAGCATGGTTTTCTGTGAGGAAAATCATGTGTCAAAAACTTGATTGAGTTTTTTGAGGAAGTTAATAAAAAGATTGATGAGGACAGAGCAGTAGACATTGTTTACTTGGGCTCTAGTAAAGCCTTCAACAGGGTTCCATGTGGAAGACTAATTAATAAAGATGGATCATGTGGGATTCAAGGTGATCTTGCCAATTGGAAACATAATTGGCTTAACAGCAGGAGACAGAGAGTAATGGTGGAGGGTTGTTTTTCGGACTGGAGGCCTGTCACCAGCAGTGTTCCACAGGGATCAGTTCTGAGTTTCTCTTTTGTTTTGTCGTTTATATAACTGATTTGGATGAGAATATAGATAGCATGGTTAGTAAGTTTGTGGATGACAGCAAAATTGGTAGCATAGTAGACTGAAGAAGGTCTTCTAAGACTACAAACGGATTTTGATCAAATGGGTCAATGGGCTGAAAAATCGAGTTCAGTCTGGATAAATGTGAGGCATTGCGTTTTGGTACAACAAACAAGGGTATGGCTTATACAATTAATGGGAGGGTATTGGGTAGTATTGTAGAACAGAGGGACCTAGGGGTGCAGATACATAATTGTTTGAAGTTTGCATCATATATAGACAGGGTGGTTAAAAAGGTGTTTGGCACACGTGCCTTCATTGCTCAATCCTTTGAGTATAGGAGTTGGGACATGATGTTGAGGTTGTACAGGATATTGGTGAGGTCTCTTCTTGAGTACAGTGTCCAGTTCTGGTCAGCCAGTTAGAGAAAGGATATTATTAAGATGGAGAGGATTCAGAAGAGATTTACCAGGATGTTGCCAGGTATGGAAGGTTTGCGTTGTAAAGAAAGGCTGGGTAGGCTGAAACACTTTTCACTGGAGCATAGGAGGTTGACAGGCAATCAGATAGAAGTTTATAAAATCATGAGGGTTATAGATAGGGTTAATAGTAATTGTCATTTCCCTAGGATGGGGGATTTCAAGACTAGGGCCACATTTTTAAGGTGAGAGGACAGAGATTCCAGAAAGATAAAGGGCTATTTTTACACAGAGAGTGGTTCACATGTGTAGAATGAACTTCCTGGGAAAATGGTGGATGTGGGTAAATTACAGCATTTAAAAGACATTTGGATAAGTACATGAATAGAAAAGGTTCACAGGGCTATGGACCAGGAGCATTTAGGTGGAACTAGTTTAGTTTGGGATTAGTTCGGTATGCACTGGTTGGACTGAAAAGTCTGTTTCCCTGTTGTATGACTCTATGACTCTATCATTGCAGATGAAACCTTAGTGCTTTTCTGCATTTTCATATGCTTCAATTACATAATTTTATCAAGCTTTTATAAGAATTATCTAAGGACAAAAACATCATAGAGAGTTATAGAGTCATAGTGATGCGCAGTACGGAAACAGACCCTTTGATTCAACTCATCCAGGCTGTCCAGATATCGTAAAGTAATCTAGCCCCATTTGCCAGTATTTGGCCCATATCCACCTAAACTCTACCTATTCATATACCCATCCAGATGCCTTTCAAATGTTGTAACTGTACCAGCCTCCACCACTTCCTCTGGCAGTTTATTCCATACACATACCACCATCTGCAAGAAAAAGTTGACCCTTCAGTCCCTTTTAAGTCTTTCCCCCCACCTTAAACCTATGGCTTGTACTTTTGGATTCCTCCACCCTGGAAAAATGTCTTTGTCTAGTTACTCTGTCCATGCCCCTCATGATTTTATAAACATGATTTTATAAGGTCACCCCTCAGCCTCCGATGATCCAGCCTATCTAGTCTCTGCCTATAGCTCAAACCCTCCAACATATAGTTCAAGCCTCCATTGGAGCAGGGTTCCAATGTGCTTGTGTGAGAGAATCCACTCTGATACACTGAATGATTTAAACACTCCCCGAGAGGAGGGAGTAACTTGCTGATTTTTGTTTATGTGGAGAAATGTGGGAGGGAATTGTTCAAACACGCTAAGGAGATAAGGGATAGTGCAGTTTGCCAGCAGCAAGACATCTTCATGGTGCTCGATGGCAAGACGATGAGACCTCTCATTTTTCTGCCTGTGTTTTTTAATTCTTGATCACATGGTGCAGCCTCCTCTTACTTGTTGGGGTGGGGATGCAGCAGGGTGCATAGTGAGTTTGCAATCTGCTCACAAAATCTGTACTTATTGGTTTAACTATCAGTTCCAGGTTGGGCATGTGTACTCTGCCTCTGAGAAATGTGCCAGGACATGGAAAAATTTTGCAGAGGCAGCCTAATGCTTAAAGTTTTTATTTCTGTGACACCCCTCCCCCCACACCCCACCAAAAGCAGCACCCACAAGGCTATGGAAATTCCAAAGTTTATTTCACAGAGCCATTTTCATCTGTCTTAGACCTGTTTCTGAACTAGAATAAGTGTTTGACAAAGCGGCGAGTCTATTCTGCCACTGCAAATGCTGTCGGCCACTCCGACATTGCTCAAGGAGAACTTTGGTTATTCCAAGCCCAGCCTGGATTTTCTAATGAGAGTCTTCACTGCAACAGAGACTATGCAGGAACAGTTGAATTGCTTGTCAGAAAATCTTATAAGGATCACGAAGAGCTCAGAGCTCAATTGATCCTGAGCCACACATTTCAAACACACTTTGCCAATATCAATGCACACACAAAACCGGCCCTTCTTGTCAACTTGATTTAATCCAATTCTGATGGCTTTTAGATGCATTGCTTTGATGGGAATCCACAGGAAACTTTTTAAAGTGTAAACAGTACGTAAAAGCTTTCAAATGCTGTCAACCATGTAATAAAACCCTGCATCAAAGAAACATGCATTCAATAACAACGACCAAGTTATCAAATAAAACCACTATGTTTTCCTTCTCGGTAGTCATGAGCTGTCTGAGACACCCACCTGAACTAAAAGAGCCCCCAGTCTGTTTAAACAAGGCCTAGGTCTCAAAATGACACAGTTCTCTTCAACCCCAGCACATTTCTGTGCTCTTAATTTTATGTAATTCTATCTATTGCCAGGGCAAACATCTTTTTCACTTTGTTTCAATTAAAAAGAGATATTGGAGTCAGATAATTTTGATATTTCATGCATGAGAGGAAATCAAAGGGAATATTAATATGATGCTTCACCAGTGTTTCAGTTGGTCGCAACTGTTAGTTCAGTGGAATGAGGGTTGATCAGGTTGACTCCGGAATGAGGAAGTTGTACTGTGATGTGAGACTGAAAAGTGTAGATCTATATTCACTAAGATTTAGAAGAAAGGTTATCTTGTTGAAACATACAGCATTCTGAAAGGGCAGATGTTGGAAGGATGTTTTCCCCTCACTGGGGTATCTGAAATTCAGGGATCCACCATTTCAGACGGATCTTTCTTAGGTTTGTGAGTCTTTGGAATTCTCTACCTCACAGATATGAGTATATGCTGAATTGTTCAGGGAGGTGGGGCTTGTGTGGGAAGGTAGATTGATGGATCATTAGCAATAGCCTTATTGGTTTAGAGTCAATGGCCAGGACTCCCATGTTCTCATGGGAAGAATGTTAAGGTTCCCCTGCTGGTAGATTTGTGGGCATTTGGACACAGTAAATTTCCCCTTCCCTCTGTCCTACTGACTATCTCAAACGGTCCGCAATTGTACACAGGATAGTCAAGGACAAGGGCCGACACAACCACAATCCAACTGAAACCCATAAGAGCCACTTCCCAGTCCAACAAAGGTTTTGAAGCTAATGGGAAGAACTCAGGTGCAAGATGTCCAGGTTTAAAGGTGAGGGAGGATTGATCTGGGGTGATGTTGCCTCTGTCAAAGGCCCCCGTTAAACATTGGGTGCTCTCACTCCCACCCAAGCCAAGGTCAACCCCTGTGGGTGTTGCTTCTCCCATCCACCAACCTTCCCCTCATTTTCAGCAAAGCCCCCAATCTCCTAACCTGCCTGAGTCCCCGTTCTGGCCACTGATGGCACTGGCACTGCCTCTGATCAATCAGATTGGCTGACAGCTCTCTGAGGCAGGAATTCTGGCTGTGGGCTAAGCATATTCTCAACTCAGAGCATGAATTAGTACTTGAAACTATGATGTTATGGCCATTACAGAGACTTGGATATCAAAGGGGCGGCAATGATTGTTGGATGTTCCAATGTTTAGATGTTTTGAAAGGAATTGGGGGCGGGGGGGGGGGGTGGGGGTGGCGGTGGGAGGGAGGTAAAAGATGTGGAGGAGTGGTATTGCCAATCAGGCATAGTATTACAACTGCAGAAAGAGAGATTGTCAAGGAGGGTTTGTCTTCAGATGGGTGGAAGTCAGAAACAGGAAAGGAGCAGTCACTTTATTGGAAGTTTTCTACGGGCTCCCCCCAATACCAAGAGAGACACAGAGGAGCAGATTGGGAGGGAGATTTTGGAAAGGTGCAGAAGTAAAAGGGTTGTTGTCATGGGTGACTTTAATTTCCCACATATTGATTGGAAACTACCCATTTCAAATCGTTTGGATGGAGCAGTTTTTGTCAGGTGTGTCTAGGAAGAGTTCCTGGTGGTATATGTAGATAGGTCAACTAGAGGGGAAGCCATATTGGATTTGGTGCATGCCCAGTGTCAGATCTCTCAGTGCGAGAACATCTTTGTGATAGTAATCAAAACACCTTGAACTTTACTATATTCATGGACAGGGATAGGAGCAGACGCTATGGGAAAGTATTTAATTGGGAGAGGGGGAATTACAATGCAATTAGGCAGGAACTGGGGCACCTAAATTGGGTATAGATGTTGTCAGGGAAATGCATAACAGAAATGTGGATGTTGTTTAGAAAGCACTTGCTGATAGTTGTGGGCAAGGAAGGGATGGTGGGTTGAAAGAACCTTAGATAACAAGAGATGTGAAACATCTAGTGAAGAGGAAGAAGGAAGCTTACTTAAGGTTGAGGAGGCAAGAATCAGACAGGGTTCTAGAGGATTACAAGGTAGCCAGGTAACTTAAGAATGGATAGGAGAGCTAGAAGGGGGCATGAGAAAGCTTTGGTGGGCAGGACTAAGAAAAACCCTAAGGCATTCGACACTTATGTGAGGAACAAGAGGATCGCCAGAATAAGGGTAGGGTCAATCAGAGATAGTGGAGGGAGCTTGTGCCTGGAGTCGGAGGAAGTAGGGGAAGTCCATAATAAACACTTTGCTTAGCATTCACTACTGAGAGGGACCTTGTTTCTGAGGACAGTGTGAAACAGACTGATATGCTGGAACAGATTGATGTTAGGAAGGAGGATGTGCTGCAAATTTTGAAAAACATAAGGTTAGATAAATCCCGTGGGCCAGACGGGATATACTCAAGGTTACTACAGGAAGCGAGGGAAGAGATTGCTGAGCCTTTGGCGATGATCTTTACGTCCTTATTGTCCACTGGAGTAGTGCCAGATTATTGGAGGGTTGCAAATTTTATGTCTTTGTTCAAGAAAGGGAATAGGGATAATCCTGGGAATTACAGACCAGTCAATCTTACGTCAGTGGTGGGCAAAGTATTGGAGAGGATTCTGAGAGACGGGATTTATGATTACTTGGAAAACCATAGTTTGCTTAGGGATAATCAGCATGTTTTTGTGAGGGGCAGGTCATGCCTCTTTGAGGATATTACAAAACACACATTGATGAAAGTAGAGCAATGGATGTGGTGTACCTGGATTTTAGCAAGGCATTTGATGATGTTCCCCATGGTACGCTCATTCAGAAAGTAAGCAGGCATGGGATACAGGGAAACCTGTCTGTCTGGATACACAATTGGAAGGAAGTGAGGACTTGGAGTGTCGTGTTGGAAAAGCACAGCATGTCAGGCAGCATCCAAGGAGCAGGAGAATCGATGTTTCGGGCAAAAGCCCTTCATCAGGAATGCGGCCCCTTGTAGAGAGAGGAGGAGAACTTCTTCAAGGTAGGCATCCTTGGAAGAGGCTTGAAGACAGAGGGTAGTGGCAGAAAGAAAGTATTCAGCCTGGAGTTCAGTGACCAGTGATGTTCTGCAGGGATCTGTTCTGGGATCTCTGCTGTTTGTGATTTTTATAAATGACTTGGGTGAGAAAGTGGAAGAGTGGGTTAGTAAGTTTGCCGATGACACGAAAGTTCAAGAAATTGTGGATAACGTGGAGAGCTGTTGTAGCTTGCAGTAGGGCTGAGAAGTGGCAGATAGAAATCAACCTGGAAAAGCGTGAAGTGATTCACTTTGGAAGGTTGAATTTGAATGCAGAATACAGGGTTAAAGGCAGGATTTTTGACAGTATGGAGAAACAGAGGGATCTTGGGGTCCATGTCTATAGACCCCTCAACATTGCCACCCAATTTGATAGGGTTGTTGAGAAGCTGTATGGTGCATTGGCTTTTATTAGCAGGGGAATTGAGTTTAAGGGCAAGGTTATACTGCAGCTCTATAGAGCCCTGGTTAGACCACACTTGGAATAGTGTTCAGTTCTGGTCACCTCATAATGGAAAGATGTGGAAGCTTTGGATAGGGTGCAGAGGAGATTTACCAGGAGGCTGCCTAGACTGGAGGACATGTCTTATGAAGAAAGATTGAGGCAGCTAGGGCTTTTCTCATTGGAGCCAAGAAGGATGAGAAGTGACTTGATAGAGATATACAAGATGTTGAGAAGCATAGATAGAGTGGATAGCCAGAGACTGTTTTCCATGGCAGAAATGTCTATCATGAGGGGGCATAATTTTAAGGTAACCGGTGGAAGGTTTAGGGGAGATGTCAGAGGTAGGTTTTTTAACACAGAGAGTGGTGGGTGTGTGGAATGCACTGCCAGTGGTTGTAGCAGAGTCAGATACGTTTGGGACATTTAAGTGACTCTTGGATAGGCACATGGAAGATAGTTCAATAAAAGGTATGTAGATTAGTCTGATCTAGAGTAGGATTGAAGGCCGGCACAATATCGAGAGCCGAAGGGCCTGTATTGTGCTGTACTGTTCTATGTTCTATGCAACCCCAGCCATTAATGCTCCGTGAAGATGTTGCTAACTCTCGGTGAGAAGTTATCTCCACCACACATAAAGTTATCTCCACCACACATAAAGTCCTGCCCCATTAAGTATTGAAAAAAAGGAAGACATTATATTTAAACAATACCTTTCCTAATCCAAGGACATCTCAACAAACCAGTACAGCCAATGAAATACTTTTGAGTAGTGGTTACTGGTGCAGTGTAAGTTTGATAATAAAATTGATTGACAATAGACAATAGACACTAAGTGCAGGAGTAGGCCATTCTGCTCTTCGAGCCTGTACCACCATTCAATATGATATGGCTGATCATCCTTAATCAGTATCCTGTTCCTGCCTTATCTCCATAACCCTTGATTCCACTATCCTTGAGAGCTCTATCCAACTCTTTCTTAAATGAATCCAGAGACTGGGCCTCCACTGCCCTCTGGGGAAGAGCATTCCACACAGCCACCATTCTCTGGGTGAAGAAGTTTCTCCTCATCTCTGTCCTAAATGGTCTACCCCGTATTTTTAAGCTGTGTCCTCTGGTTCGGCACTCACCCATCAGCGGAAACATGTTTCCTGCCTCCAGAGTGTCCAATCCTTTAATAATCTTATATGTCTCAATCAGATCCCCTCTCAGTCTTCTAAACTCAAGGGTATACAAGCCTAGTCGCTCCAGTCTTTCAGCGTAAGGTAGTCCCGCCATTCAGGAATTGACCTCGTGAACGTACGCTGCACTCCCTCAATAGCCAGAATGTCTTTCCTCAAATTTGGAGACCAGAACTGCACACAATACTCCAGGTGTGGTCTCACCAGGGCCTTGTACAGCTGCAGAAGAACCTCTTTGCTTCTATACTCAATCCCTCTTGTTATGAAGGCCAGCATTCTATTAGCCTTCTTCACTACCTGCTGTACCTGCATGAAGTTACTATAAAACATTTCAAAATATAGGACAACAAAACTCACCATTTCATGATATACAGCAGTTACATATGATTGCTTTTTCCCACAGAAGACAAGAAAATTAGCTTTGTAGTCAATTTTGAGCCAAAGATCTTTTATATTGTCCTGACCTATCATTGCCATAGGTTTCAATAACTGTATTACTGTCAACTCCTTGCGTTTTAAAAAAAACTTTTTGTGGAAATGTACCACATCTGAACTGGAAAGTCCCAGTATTAGCTGAGAATTTGAAACATCCAAACTCATGACCGGAACATACTCCATGCAGTCCCACATAATTAACATTCATTTTTGATCAACATCTTTTTTCAAAATCAGTTGTCCAAAGACCCCAAACTCTTCAATTCAATCATTTCTTCTTATTTACAATTGTTGCAAATTATTTTGCTTTCATAGAATCCATACAGTGGGGAAACAGGCCATTCAGCCCATCGGGTCCGCACTGACTCTTCAAAGAACATCCCACCCAGATCGATGGTATCCCCTGCATTCCTCATGGCCAATTCACCTAACCTGCACATCTTTGACCTGTGAGAGGAAACTGGGGTACCCAGAGGAACATGTGGCAACAAAGGAAGTATGTGCAAACTCCATGCAGACAGTCATCCAAGGGTGGAATCAAACCTGGGTCCCTGGCACTGTTGGTGCAGTAGTGCTAACCACTGAGCCATCATGTTGCCCCCGCTAATCTTCATGGAAACAAGATTTTTTTTATTAAGTCACTAAATGTCAGAGCATATTTTTGGGGAGTGTGCTATCTTTATTGACAGTAATTTCAAAATCTTTAATTTTATTTTTACAGCAGAATATACCATTCTTGGGCTTTTTAAACAAAATGGTGCTATTTCAGTGCCTTGCAAACTACATCTCCAACTTCAACCTTTTTTTCCTGAAGAGATGGCAACAGATTTGAGAGGAATACACCAGTGTTGCGGGATCTTTAATTTCCCGTTCTGCAAATTTTCGTCATAACATTGTGTAATACATTAAATAACATTAATATTTTGTTTTACTCTTCCACCGAAATGCAGAGCTATTACTTTATTATAAGAAGTGCAAACTCTTTCTCTCAAATCCATGAAGGAGCTTTTTTTCTGTTACTGTTTTGTTCATTACGTAATTAATATCCAAATGAACATTTATTTTCCTTAAAAGTTGCATATTTCCCAAAGACAACACTAAGTTGATTTTGAAGACTTGGCGCGGGAAATAAATCAATCCCTTTTCCATTTCGTAATTTCAACTTCAATTTGCTGTCTCAAGAAATTATTTATGTATTTTCAACCACAATGATGTGACTATCAATTGATTTACTTTCTACTCTTCAATGCTTCATATATTTGGCTCGATCTATTTTGAACAGCCCCTTCATTTCCTCTGGTACAAAATGTATTTGTTTACAATTAAGATAATGGCATGCAGGTGTTTTCAGGCTATTTCCTTACAGATTTTCATTGTCATTGATTTCATTTCGATGTCACTTTTGCTCCCTTGCATTTAAATAGGCAATTCTTCTTTAATCTTGAGAGATAAATCTGTTTTGAATAGCCCATACAACAAGAAAAAGTTTAATTATGGCTAAACCATATTTAAGTATGAACTGAGAAATAGAAATATATCAGAACGTTATCTGTTAGATAAGGGCAGCTGGTAACCAAGGGTAATTTTTTTGTTGCTATGGAACCTGCAGAACAGACTTGCACAGTATTGAGATAAACATATCTAGACGACAGTAAGTGACATATCCGATGAATTAGCCTCATTAAACTTTGAGTCAACCATGAACAATGAAGGTTACAGGTGGGCCTGAAGGAACTTATCTTGAGATGTGCAGTTGAAAATCACAAAGGAAATGTGGGTGCAAAGAATATAAAAACTTAATACCTAGTATCCAAAATTCAGTTGTATAGGTCCAAGAGAAACTAGGCTAATGTAAAGAAGATACCCCATGATTCAAAAGATTTCAATGGATAGTTTATTTGGTTGACTGAGGCACTTGAAGACTCCAGTAAAGTCAAGTTGTGTTTGTTGCTTAAACCATGTTCTAGTGATTAAATAATTCTCATTTCTGCGAGAGAATGCAGAGAGCTTTAACATGGGTGTTTGGGTGGGAAGAGGGGTGAATCTGAGAATAAATATGAACAGAACAGGAAGAGGACCCTAACCCCTTGATTTCCACATCAAACTGCAGCACGTAGGCTGTGTGTGAGCTGCTCCCTCAGATGTGGATTTGAATTGAGCTTTGGTTTCAGGCGTTCCCCACCCTCCCCAACATCTGCAGTGAAAGTCAGAAGGTGAGAGGGAAGCAGCAATTGAAAGGGGGGATGGGGTGAGATTACAGAGGAATCTTGATTATCTGAAGGACATGGGTGGGGAGTATTTTGTTCAGTTAATTGAATTCTGGATAATATAATTTAGCCAAGTATCGGGACATTGCAATCTTGCTGGATATCCGATATTCGGATAATCGAATGCAGGATAATTGAGGCACCTCTATAGTGCATTAGGAATCTTTGTGCAATGTACCTCTCTGTAAATAACAATGTTAGGAGAAGAAACGTGAGACCCCAGTGCTCGTCCCTCTCTACCTGGCCTTACAGGTTTTGACAACCTGTTCCTAGGTTCCTTCTACCTTTATTGGTTCTTTGATCCCTAATGTCCCTGCATAATATTCATTCATCAATTCCACTTTCAAAATCTCAAACACAAGACAGACCAAATACGGCTTCATCAGAAATTGATCCAAATCTTCAGATCTGCTTTGGAGTCTTATACCACACCCAGATCAATACAAAAAGAGTCAGGGACAAAGGATAGGGGTGTCAGGGCCAAAGTTCCCTCTGAGCTGCATTCCCTACCACCCCATCAGAAGATCTGGGCACAATGATCAGAGTACGAATGCACTGACCTCCCAGTTTCAGATGTCATTGCCATGCACAGACTTTAGAGGACTGCACAGCGATAGGAAGAGTTAGAGAGATCCTAGAGAGAAAGTCGGGGATACTCTGGAGCCAGTTAGGGGCTTGCTAGGGTCTGACATCAGGTGTTTGGCTGAAGTCAGTAAATTAATTAACCAACTACATCATAGAGCAACAGGTGAGTGGGCTATGGTGGCACAAAGTGAGGGGTAGGATGGTATACTGCTGGGCAAGGGGCTGCCAAGCATCATAGGGTAGCTAAGTTAGTTTGAGGGTTAGTTGGGTGAGAAGGGTAGTTAGGTCAGGAGTTAGTCGAGTAAGGGAATAGTTGAGTGGGTAGGAGGTCATCAGTGGATCCCAGGAAGGGCAGTCAGTCATTGGTAGGGCATTCAGTTAGGTCAATGGGTAGTCAGGACTCTGCCAGGGTATTTAGAGAAGCAGATTGTGGAGTTGGGGAATCCAATGGGAGAATGGGGGGGATTGGTTTGTTGTATACTTACCCAGCAGTTAGACATGTGTTTTAGGTGAACAACATTTATGTGGACTTGATGGACTGAAAGGTCTGCTTCCACACTCTAGGCATTCTATAATTCTGTGAAAGACAATACTCTTTGAAGGCTCTTGAGAGATTTTTTAGAGGGTTCCGGACGCTTTAAAAGTTTAAACTTCTCTAACAAGTCCTACTTAGTCATTACCTTGGGTCTTCCAAGGTGTCCTCATGGGAAGCTTTGGGGTCACATCTAGTCTCCACTGTCTGGAAGATCTAGACCATTATTGTCCTTATTGTAATGGATCCGTTTAATGCCATTATTTCCCATTGACAGTAACAAATTCAACTACAGATTCAGTATATTGTGGAATAAAGTTAAAAATATTAATTCCCATCATTTTCTCGCCCAAATCATCTGAGCTGCATTGGGATCTGTATTTTCAGTGAGATCAATGAACAAATTGCACAAATACTTATCCGTGATTTTCCAGGCTCATTTTCCAATAGAGGATTCTGCAGAACACATCAAGTGCGGGATTCCTTGCAGATGTGGAAAATCTTTATGGAAATCATTTTTACAATACTAGCAGTTATAAGTAAACGCTATTGTGATGCTAAAGCATCTTTGAGCAGGTGCAGAGGGTGGTATAAAATTATGAAAGTACACTGTTGAGGGGTGAGTTATGTAAGAGAATAGGGGTGGCACATTATGGGGTGGAAGTGCAATAAGGGAGCAGTGTGACTGGTGAGGAGGTTAGAGGGGCCAATGGGTAAGGTGGCAGGTGGATGGGTGAGATGTTAGAGTGTAAGGCAGATGAGAGGTAGTTCAGGTAGGAGGTAATTCAGGTGGTTGGGTTAGTCATATCAGGTCAGGATGGTAAATCAAGTAGACCAATCAGAATTGGAGCATTTGTGTCTGTAGCCAGGTTGTTGGGTCAGGTTATCGGGGTGGGTGGGGGGTGGAGGTATCCAGTGGGAAGTCAGGAGTCCGTTGGATACTTACCCAGGAGTGAAACATGTGTTTTATATGCTTAACATTCCTGAGTAACTGTCCAAGTAATTGGATCAGAACCCTGCCAATTCTATAGCTCTAAGTCAGTTTTGGGAGCTTTTCTGAGGTGTTCAAATGCAGAGGAATTGCCCATTAGAAATTTCAAATTCCTGGACAATTCCCACATAGTCAATTCATCAAGACTTCCAAGCGGTCTGGGGTTATGTCCAGTCTCCAACTATGCGGAGACCTGAAGATCTTCATGACAATATTAGCTTCACTCCCCTGTTGGGGCAATTCATAATTCAAAGTATAACAGCATGGGGATTGTGGCCCCAATAATACCATTCTATTATTGTTAGACTTAGCACACTCTGCTCATGCCTGCTAAAGTATTTCTACCAGGTGACAGGTCTATTTCCTCGATATTTACCTTGAAGTTAAGCTGTATACTTAAGAGGAGTTGTACACATTTTTAACAGCATTGAAAATACAGGTCCCAATGTAGCTCAGATGATTTGGACAAGAGAATGATGGGAACGAGAATTTTTTAACTTTATTCCACAATATATTGAATCTGTAGTTGTACTTGTCACAGTCAATGAGAAATAATGGCATTAAACTGATCCATTTAAAATAGAAATTATTGACTTGTTTTCAGAAAGGAATTTTGCTGGAAGACTTTATTTGTTCCACTTTAATGATTCTTGAATTAGTCATAGAATCATAGAGTCATTGAGATGTACAGCACGGAAACACACCCTTCGGTCCACCTCGTCCATACCAACCAGATATCCCAACCCAATCTAATCCCACCTGCCAGCACCTGGTCCATATTCCTCCAAACCCTTCCTATTCATATACCCATCCAGATGTCTTTTAAATGTTGCAATTGTACTAGCTCCACCACTTCCTCTGGTAGCTCATTCCATACACATACCACTGTTTGTGTGAAAAAGCTGCCCCTTAGGTCTCTTTCGTATCTTTCCCCTCTCACCTTAAACACATGCTTTCTCATTCTGGACTCCCCCACCCCAGGGAAAAGACCTTGTCTATTTATCCAATCCATGCCCCTCATGATTTAATGAACCTCTATAAGTTCAGCCCTCAGCCTCCGACACTCCAGGGAAAACAGCCCTAACCTATTCAACCTGTCCCCATAGCTCAAATCCTCCAACCCTGGCAACATCCTTGTAAATCTTTTCTGAACCCTTTCAAGATACACAACATCTTTCCGATAGGAAGGAGACCAGAATTGCACGCAATATTCCAGCAGTGGCCTAACCAATGTCCTGTACAGCCGCAACATGAACTCCCAACTCCTGTACTCAATACTCTGACCAATAAAGGAAAATATACCAAACGCCTTCTTCACTATCCTATCTACCTGCGACTCCACTTTCGAGGAGCTATGAACCTGCACTCCAAGATCTCTTTGTTCAGCAACACTCCTTCCGATCTTACCATTAAGTGTATAAGTCCTGCTAAGATTTGCTTTCCCAAAATGCAGCACCTCACATTTATCTAAATTAAACTCTATCTGCCACTTCTCAGCCCATTGGCCCATCTGATCAAGATCCCATTGTAATCTGAGGTAACCTTCTTCGCTCTACACTACACCTCCAATTTTGGTGTCATCTGCAAACTTACTAACTATAACTCTTCTGCTCACATCCAAATCATTTATATAAATGATGAAAAGTAGTAGACCCAGCCCTGTGGCACTCTACTGGTCACAGGCCTCAAATCTGAAAAACAACCCTCCACCACCACCCTCTGTCTTCTACCTTTGAGCCAGTTGTATCTAATTCAATAAGTCACCCAAATAGCAATAAATAAATAATTCTCTCAAGTATATCTTACCAATGCATTTCAAAGCTCAGATTTTAAAAGAGGTTATAACAACACGCTGTTGTATATCCTGCTGGGCTACGATTAGATGGCTTTTCACCTCTGCCACGTTCAGTTATGTCCACTGAATGTGAAGGAGAGTCATTTAGTGTCATATTAACATGGGCAAGCATGCTGTAATGGGCACAAATAATGGTAATAATTCACCTAATGTATTATTCACTATTTATGCCCTGTCTGACGTAGGCTCCTCGGAACCACACAGTCTTCTTCGCACACAGTATTACTACAGCTGTATCTGGAAGGACCATTTAAAGAATGAGGGTGATATTACATTGTGCTATCAATTTCAGAGCTATGTTAGGCTATGGCAGACAATTAAGAAATATGACAGCATATCTATGTCCACTCCACCAGCAGTGGAGGTAGAAGATCAATTCTTGTTTAGTTTATGCAAAATAGCCTAATACTGGAAAACCAAATGAATACAAGTGCAAATGGAAAGAACACACTATCATGATATTGCCACCATTACATCAAACCTACCTTTATGGTTAACATATTTTACAGGATCCTCATTGCAATACATTTTAAATGTTTTCCGTAAAAATATCTTTTTTTTAAAAGATAAGCAAATAAATAAGTTTCAGCCCAGACCAACAGGAAACAGTTACACACCAAATGATTCAATAATTTCGGCTAATAGTGCCCATGTCTGAGCATTGTCTGTCAGCAAAGTCAGATTGAGTTAAACACTTTGAAATCCTTTAAATTTAATTTGAGCTTTTATCCAGCACTAAATGTAGTGTTACCCTCAGACTGAAACATCCTCTGGCGGAGGGCTGTCCTTGGAGGTTCCAAGGTGAAATGTCTTTCCCTGATCAATATTAAATTTAGCATCGACATAATAAAAAGATTAACCAAAATGACTGGTTTCAGATATCAATTTATTTCCGTCATTTTAGAACAGTATCCATAAGATAGAAAACTAACAATTATTTTAAGCACAAACTCAATCCCTATTGTGTGACTATTGCCAGATAATTTTACTGTCTTTCAGTAAATCAATGTACACTACATTTTTCAACTTACTTGCATGTTTTTTATCAAGTGGTGAATTCTCGAGAAACAGGTGAGACCACAAATTAGCGAATTAACCTACTACTCCCTCAAAGAAGTTACAGATTTGTGCTCTCATATCCAAGTGATTCTAATGAAATTGTTCCACTAAATTCATATTCTACTTTGAAAGGGTTTTTCTAGCAGCTACTTATCACATCATTTTGCTGTCTAATAACATGTAGTCATGCACAATCCTCATTAATGGATAAAAACCCACTCATATGACACTTAAGAGTCTGGTGCTGGAAAAGCACAGCCGGTCAGGCAACATCCGAGGAGCAGGAGAGTCGACGTTTCGGACATAAGCCTTTTATCAGTAAAGAGACTTAGTACAATTTCCACAACACACTTGAAAGAAAATATATTGTGAAAAGGTAATGGTTCACATAAAAAGAAATACTGGAGAACTTACACATTAGTGTAACTTATATAAAAATACATATAAGGAAATGTTAATCCAGCATAGAGTATAAATGAAACATTTCACAGAGAAATAATGAAATTTGCTTTGTATCCATTGAATAGCATTCACCGTGACTCAGGATATCAGATCAGCCCATGTGTGTGATACAAATTAGGAGCCATCTGTCTTCTAACTAAACAATATGTTGATGACAATCGTTAACTGCTGGTTAAAAAATTATTTTGATGACGTTTATTATTCGATAACGAATTCCCACAACTATTTTTATCTAAAAGATTTCAATGTTTTATTGCAAGCAAATTATCTGACGCAATGTTAAAGTTCAAGTTTACCATGTTTTTGAGATTTTGTATCATGTTTCGATCAGGAACTCAAATTTTTACAGATCTGCTAAATACAATCAGGCTGTAATGAATCATCTCAAACAGTAGACATGATGAAAAGCCTGCAGCAATTGGATTATTTCCTTCATGAATTGTAAAAAGGGACAAGAATAAAAGGTTTACATCTCTACTGAGCAAATATTTGGATAAATATTACTTATTTTTGACTAATCACTCTTTGGACATTGAGCACATCAAGATATGGTTGAAACAGATATGTCAGAGAAATTGAATGCTCTGCACTGTGAATTAGAATATAGAATATAGAACATTACAGCGCAGTACAGACCTGTGAAACCGATCTGAAGCCCATCTAACCTACACTATTCCATTTTCACCAATATGTTTATCCAATCACCATTTAAACGCCCTCAAAGTTGGCGAGTCTACTACTGTTGCAGGCAGTGCATTCCTCGCCCTTACTACTCTCTGAGTAAAGAACCTACCTCTGACATCTGTCCTATATCTATCACCCCTCAATTTAAAGCTATGCCTGCTCTTACGAGCCATCACCATCCGAGGAAAAAAATCTCTCTCTGTCCACCCTCTGACCATCTTGTATGTCTTTATTAAGTCACCTCTCAACCTCCTTCTCTCGAATGAAAACAGCCTCAAGTTCCTCAGCCTTTCCTCATAAGATCTTCCTTCCATGCCAGGCAACATCCTAGTTAATCTCCTCTGCACCCTTTCCAACGCTTCCACATCCTTCTTATAATGTGGTGACCAGAACTGTACTTAATACTCCAAGTCCAACCACACCAGAGCTTTTTTTACAGCTGCAACATGACCTCATGGCTCCGAAACTCAGTCCCTCTACCAATAAAAGCTAATGCACCACACCTTCTTAACAACCCTCTTCGCCTCGGTGGCAACTTTCAGGGATCTATGTACCTGGATACTGAGATCTCTTTGCTCATCCACACGACCAAGAATCTTACCTATAGCCCAGTATTCTGTACTTTTGTTTCTCCTTCCAAAGTGAATCGCCTTACACTTTTCTCCATTAAACTTAATTTGTCACTTCTCAGCCTAGCTGTAAGCTTATCCATATCGCTCTGTAACCTGTAACATCCTTGGGCACTGTCCACAACTCAACCAACCTTAGTGTCATCCACAAATTTACTAACCCATCCTTCTACGCCCTCATCCAAGTAATTTATAAAAATTACAAACAGCAGTGACCCCACAACAGATCCTTGCGGTACACCACTAGTAACTGAACCCTAGGATGAACATTTCCCATCAACCACCACCATCTGTCTTCTTTCAGCTAGCCAATTTCTGATCCAAACAGCTAAATCACCCTCAATCCCATGCCTCTATATTTTCTGCAATAGCCCACCATGGGAACCTTATCAAATGCTTTCCAGAAATCCAAATATACCACATCAACTGCTTTACCCTCATCCACCTGTTTGGTCACTTTCTCAGATAATTCAATAAGGTTTGTGAGGCACAACCTACCCCTCATAAAACTATGTTGACTATCCCAAATCCTTAATCCCTTCTAGATGATTATAAATCCTAACTCTTAGAATTTTTTCCAACCCTTTACCCACAACCAAAATAAAGCTCACTGTTCCATTATTATTAGGGTTGTCTCTATTCCCCTTCTTGAACAAGGGGATAACATTCGCTATTCTCCAGTCTTCTGGCACTATTCCTGTAGACAATGACAACATAAAGATCAAAGCCAAAGATTCTGCAATCTTCTCACTAGCTTCCCAGAGAATCCTAGGGTAAATCCCATCTGGCCCAGGGGACTTTCCAGAATTGCTAACACCTCCTCCTTATGAACACAAATCCCGTCTAGTCTAATAGCCTGTACCTCAATATTCTCCTCGACAACATTTTCCAGTGTGAATACTGACAAAAAACATTCATTTAGCGCTTCTCCCATCTCCTCAGACTCCACGCATAACTACCCACTACTGTCCCCGATTGGCCCTAATCTTACTCTTGTCATTCTTTTATTTCTGATATACCTATAGAAAGCTTTAGGGTTTTTCTTCATCCTACCTGCCAAAGACTTCTCATTTCCCCTCCTGCTCTTCTTAGCTCTCTCTTTAGGTCATTCCTAGCTAACTTGTAACTCTCAAGTGCCCTGAACCTTCATGTCTCATCTTTACATAAGCCTCCTTCCTCTTGACAAGAGATTCAACTTCTTTATTAAACCACAGGTCCCTTACTCGACCACTTCCTTGAACAAATTCTATATTTCAATTGTGCCCAATCCCCGCAATTTCCTTCCCCATCGAATACATCCTAAATCATGCCTAATTGCATATAATTGCCTTCCCCCCAGCTATAACTCTTGCCCTGCAGTACTTACCTATCCCTTCCCATCACTAAAGTAAATGTAACTGAATTGTGATCATTATCACCGAAGTGCTCACCTACCTCCAAATCTAACACCTGGCCTGGTTCATTACCCAGTACCAAATCCAATGTGGCCTCACGTCTTGTTGACCTATCCACACACCGTGTCAGGAAACCCTCCTGAACACACTGGACAAAAACTGACTCACCTAAAGTACTTGAACTAGAGTGATTAGAGTCAATATTTGGAAAGTTAAAGTCCCTCATAACAACTACCCTGTTGCTATCACTCCTATCCAGATCATCTTTGCCATCCTCTCCGCTACATCTCTGGAACTATTTGGAGGCCTATAGAAAACCCCAATATAATGAGCTCTCCTTTCCTGTTCCTAACCACAGCCCAAAAAATCCTCAGTAGACGAGACCTCAAATGTCCTTTCTGCCACCGTATTACTATCCTTGACTAACAATGCCATACCTCCCCCTCTTTTACCACCTTCCCTGTTCTTACTGAAACATCTAAACCCCAAAACCTACAATAATGATTCCTGTCCCTGCTTTATCCATGTATCTGAAATGTCTACAACATCGAAGTCCCAAGTAGCAACCCATGCTGCAAGTTCACTCTCCTTACTCTGGATGCTACAGACTTTGAAGTATACCTCTTCAAACCATCTTCCTGCCTGCCGGCACACTCTTGTGACCTTGAAACCTTACTTATAACCTCATTATTCTCAACTTCCTGTACGTTGGAGTCACAGTTCAGGTTCCCATCCCCCTGCTGAATTAGGTTAAACCTTCCCAAAGAGAATTAGCAAAGCTCCCCCCCAAGGATATTGATACCCATCCTGGCCAGTTTAGACCAAATGCAAATAGGAGAAATTTGCCTCCATGTTTAGATCAGTTAAAGCATTCAATTCGGAGCTGACCTTTCTAGTGTAGCAACTTTAGAAAAGAAAAATAACATGTTTTTTTTCTGTGCTCCAAATGCTGCAGTAAATGATGCTGTGGCTGGGATCCTGGACTTGGATAAATCATTGATATTGGGCCAGGTTTGCCCTAGAGTTCAGTAACAGTTTTGATGGTTTTGAGAAGCTGGAACCCTGTGCAATGTTTAATTTAAACCCCTTCATGGAAGTGGCTGTTAGTGACATTTCCGAACACATTAGCGTGCTGTTTAACTTTGCTTGAGTCAGTTGGGAAATGGAAATTGTCAGTTTTCAAAATAATGCTCAGTTGACATGAAGGCAATCTAGCACAAATTTTTGAAGGCCAGTTGATACTGAAAAGTCCAGAAATAACTGCAAAGCAGCACTGAAAGTGGCTTTCCCTTTGGTTCTATGTAAATTTGCAAATCCACCTATTCTGACATGAACTTCATTAAATCTAAATTTTGAACCCATCTGACTAACAAAGATCTGAATGACTCCATCATGGTTGTCCTCTCAGGGTAAACACTAGGTTATACTGCACTGCGAGACAGCCTGCAGAAAATTTTACATTGAAATGAAGGTAAAGATCAATCTTTCTTCATTTTAAAAATATATTTTTGTCCTATTAAGATGAATATTCTCCCCCCTTGCTATACCCTATAGAGATGCTTCCCCTGATTTTCAATAAGCAAACATTCAGGAGACTGAACGGCTGGTTCAGCTCCTTTATTTGGCATCATAAGTGGCCCCTCATTTTGTTAGCTAAACTGCAATTGCCTCATACATTGGGGGGAGTGGACCTTCCAGACATTAAAAACTACCAGGCAAAAGTGAGGACTGCAGATGCTGGAGATCAGAATCTAGATTAGAGTGGTGCTGGAAAAGCACGGTAGGTAAGACAGCATCCAAGGAGCAGGAAAATTGATGTTTCGGACAAATGCTCTTCATCAGGAATGAAGGCAGGGAGCCTCCGGGATGGAGAGATAAATGGGATGGATAAATGAGACAAAACTACCAACTAAGCTTGCTTTTATCCTACATGAGTGATTGGGCATGTGGGGATTCTCTTTCAATATGGCTAGATATCAAAGCCTCCCTTACCAGTTTGCTGTTTTTGGACAAAATGAGGATAGTTAGGGAGTATTGCCATAACCCAATAGTCATCAATACTGTTCAAGCATGGAGGGAAATTCAGCATAGAAAAGGCAATGTTGGCAAAACATCTTCTTTTACACATTTAGTTGATATGCCAGGTTTTCAACTGGGATGATAGATTCAAGCTTTAAGTGTAAGGCAGCTAGGGGCGTGTCTTGTATGGGCGATTTATTTGAGGGAGACATAATGATGTCCTTCGATCAGTTAATACAGAAATACGAGCTATCTAATAGGGACCTCTTTCGTTTTCTTCAAGTTAGGGATTTTATTCAAAAACAGACTACACTTTTGACTGATTCCTACAATCCGACATAGAGAGGGGGTGCTCAGTGCTAAGAATACACTTTCTGTCAGCACTTTATATCATCAGTTGGGGGGTGCCTCCTCAGATGAGTTCGATCGACTCTGCAGGGGGACAGGGCTAGATGTTGAAGTTTCCTCAGAGGCATGGGAAGATATTTGGGAAAACGCAAGAAAGATATCAATTTGCAATAGGACCCATGCTTTACAACTGAAGATTCTCCACAGGGTCCACTTGGCCCCGGACCGTTTGTCTTCAACGGTCCCAAGTGCAAGGTTGGTATGGGCACTCTTACCCATTGTCTCTGGTCTTGCAGGAGGCTCCAAACATATTGGAGTGCTGTGGCGGGTGCAATGGGGAGGATTTTGGGTGTAAGGGTGGAGAAGGACCCGATTTCTCTTCTTCTGGGCCTGCCCAGTGCAGATGCACATAAGAAAAACCTTTTAAATATCCTCACTTTCTGCACAAGAAAGAATATCTTGCTAGGTTGGGTATCCAAAAAACCCCCCGGGCCTGTCGGATTGGCGGAAGATTGTTACGGAGCATATTCCCTTGGATTTTCTCACACAAGTATGGTACACCACAAAACTGAGAATTTTTATAAGACAATGACAGCCTTCTTGGAATATCTGGATACAGATTTATCTGCCAAAATAACAATGGCTTTTATATAGCTGTAGCGTTTGTGTTTTAAGAGTCCATTATCTGGGAAGGAGAAACTGTGAATGTATGAGTGTCTTATTTGGCTGAGCTGAGTTATTACTATTTATTAGTTTGTTGTTGGTTATTACGTATTTATTTAATTAAATTGTTTGTTTTTTTATTCTATATTTTTCTATTCTATATTTTTCTATATATGTTTATACATTTGTACATGAGGGTGGGTAGGGTTTTTTTTTAAACTTGTGTTTTTTGGTACTGTTTGAATTGCATTGTTTTGTATTTGTTGTAATATTAAAAAACCTATTTTTTCAATAAAAATATATTTAAAAATATATATTCTAGTCATTCAAATGTAACAACTAAATATGAACCCTGATCAATTACAGGCTCTAATTCCTGCATTACAACAGCAATTACACATCAAAAGTACATCATTGACTATAAAGTGCCTTAGGACATCCTGAGATTATATATAAATACAAATACCCTTGGTCGGATTTTATTTGGGACACTGCGTTAGTATTAGGTGGTCAAAAAGGATTCTTCCAACAGGTAACAGCAAGACAGCACATCCAAATATCCTGCATTTCTCTTCCCAATCTATTAAGCAGAAGCACAGCTAAAGGCTACTCAATTAATGCATTTTTTCAGCTTCAGAGATAATACTGGGTGTATTGCTGAATCTCGGGGAGCAAGAAGGGGGAGGTGGAGCCTCTGCTCATCTCCAGTAATTCCTCCGTTCTTCTGAAAATGCTTCGGGTTATTTTATTACACAGCTGTGATGAATGATGTATCATTTGTCTACATGATGCATGTTTGGTGCTCATCATTGGCTGCTACTGGGGGCCTATATTAATCTAGAAGGAAGCAAAAGCAAAAGAATTGAAATGCTGTTAACTGGCTGACACTGGCAATGCCCAAAGGCAGACTGCAGATAATTTTATAGCAAATACCAGAGTTCCTTACTGATCTGCAGCTGATCAAACTAGTTCCCAGTTAATATGCTGATGACATTGTAGTTGCAATGAACACAACTCTGATGCCTACACAGCTCATTATCAAACATTGTTTCAACATGTACCTCTGAGCTTTCATAAAAGAAATGTGTTTATAGCTTCCATTGCAGTTGGTAGCAAGTAGCAGTAGATTAAAGAGCAAAAGGTTATCAATCTTGTTTTAGACAGATACACGAGAACTGCTGAAATCTCTGGGGTACTCAGCAGCTAGCACATATTGCTACGATGCATGTTTGTTGTGAACATGTAAAAGGTGCCGTTGCCTTTGTCCTGATCATGACGAGAGGAGACACTTTGGCAACACATCATATTCAAGTTTGGTACCAGCAAGTGTCAGAAATTGAAAACTGTCCAGTAGCCCACCATTTTTTAATTAACATATTTTTCTGATCAAACTGTTCAGGAACATTATTATACATCTATGGAGCAGGTAGGACTTGAACCACGGCCTCCTGGCTCAGGAGCAGGGCCATTACCACTGTGTCACCCACGTTGGAATGGTGTTAAGTGGGATTGTCAGTTAATGACAGCATTCATTCTAGCTGTGTTACTTCTGCAAGCACATGTCTTCTAACTTACAGTTCACAGTGATAGTATCCATGTAAAGAATGGCCAGTCAGATAAGGTTCCATAGGGCAACTGGCTGGTAAAGAAACTTTGGCATTTTCTACACATCTCATACATTAGCAAGAAAAATGGTGTCATCAGAAAATATACCGCTGATAAAAGCAAAAATGAAGGTAAGAATGAATTGGAAAAATGTAGCTTATGCCTGAACTAACTTCTCACTCACTTTCAAAAGAAAGAAATCAACACAGAAAGAGTTGGAAAATGAAGGGGGACAGCCCTGGAATAAAGCATGCAGTATTGTGGGTGGATTGTAGGGTCAATCTGCTTTAATGGGTCAAGTTGGGACCTTCGTCCATGGTGATGCTATGAAGTGTGACAGGTAGGCTTCTCCTCAGTGCATAATGTCCAAGTTCTTAGGCTTTACACAAAATGTAGAAAAACAATTGAAATGGTATTCTTGCACCTAGAACAGTCTTGAATGAGAAAGCAAGAGTGCTTTCACTGGGCTAACGTTCTTCAATCCCTATTTTAATCAATCAACATCCACAAAATACACAAAGCTGGGAGATTAAGCTTTCAAAGTGCTGATGTTACAAATCACTATATCCGCACTTGTTGGCAGCCTGGATATCTTGTGTGCTCCAATACCCTTATTCAAAATAAATTATTCATGCTTGTAAAACTTCTCTCAAATGGGCATTCTCATTTCCGAATTGAAACAGGCTAGATCAGATTTTCGTAAAAGTGCTGTTTTAAACAAGCTCAATAAAATAGCTTGTCGTAAATTTCAGATTTCAACCTGAATTCGGATTCAGTGCATCTAATTGAAGAATATTTAAATTGGGCTGCAAAATCAATAATTTCTTGTCACTATTTTGAAGGTTAGGTTGCCCCTTGGACAAGCGTCAACTCATTAAAAATTAAACAGTACTAATTTAAACAGTTCGTGATAACATATGTCAATGAGTAATACCATTTATAATCTTGCATGAAAGTACCTTCTCCAGAATGCCGACAGATCTTGCGCTCTGAATAATGGCAAACCACAAGCCAGGCTGGAAAGTTATTTGTTCCTTCCACTGATCTACACTTATAGACAACAGAGAATCTCCAGAGAGAACTTGAAAAGCTCAGTAATTCAAGGGTCGTTACATTCATTGTAAACTCAACTTTACATACAGCGTTAATTGTCCATCTGGAAGCTTTAATCATGTGTGTATCAAGTGGATTAGATTATGCTCCCCTTGAATTTCATTTATAATTATTACCATGTTATTTTGTAACCAGGGATACAACAAGTAGTACCAGATCTAGTTTCGCACTTTGTTTACCTTTGACCTTACAGGTAGTTGTATTAATGAATTTGTCTTTTCTAGCTTAAAACAAAGTTCCTTTAACTGTACTTGAAGCATATTTGTAGGTTAAAAGGTAAAGTCCCCATAGTCTTACTAGAACATTTAGTTCACTTATTAAAGAGAGCTGACTGGTGGTGGTATAAACGAGGTAAAAATCTGAAGGTCACCACACCTGATGATTTGGGGATGCCGGTGTTGGACTGGGGTGTACAAAGTTACAAATCACACAGCACCAGGTTATAGTCCAATAGGTTTAATTGGAAGCACTAGCTTTTGGAGCGCCGCTCCTACCTGTTGAAGGAATAGTGCTCCGAAAGCTAGTGCTTCCAATTAACCCTGTTGGACTATAACCTGGTGTTGTGTGATTTGTAATTTACCACACCCTGATGTGTGGGGAGGATTTGAGAAGGCAAGACTTTCATGGTAACCTCAGCCATGCAGGAATTGAACCTACATTGGCATCACTCTGCAAGGAGATACTTGCTGTCCTGCCAACTGAACTAACTGTTCAAATGTGTTATGACACACCCTCTGTCACTTGTGGACATTCTGGCCCAGAGCTAAGGATTCTACAGTGCCACCCCTAGTCATAATGCTGGACATCTGGATTAGTGGTGCTGGAAGAGCACAGCAGTTCAGGCAGCATTCGAAGCTCCTTGGATGCTGCCTGAACTGCTGTGCTCTTCCAGCACCACTAATCCAGAATCTGGTTTCCAGCATCTGCAGTCATTGTTTTTACCACCATAATGCTGGACATTAAGAGCACAGCATTCATGAATGTGCTGCTCCACTTGCATTTCAAAAGAGCAGATAGCAGGACTAAGATAAAGTGTTTAAGCACCAATATACGTTTCCGAGTCATTTGATGATATGGGGTCAGAAACAGACATTATGATTACAACAATAAGTAACTGTTGTTTCAACATTCCAGGATTAATAGCTTAATATCCTGTAGCTTTCTCCATGGAGTGACCTCAAATGCGAATTTTTAAGGAAAGGGAAGGGAAGCTTCAATTCTTACAATATTACGCTTTCTGCTTCTAGAGCAAACTGAGTCATATATAAACAGGAGAATAAGGTATTTAATTTCCTGACGGATCTCGGAGGAATGCAATGAAAGGATTTTGCTACTTAACGACAAATAGAACAGCTAAAAGCATTCAGTCTTTTCCCTTTCTGCAAGTTCAAAAAAAGCCTGCAATAAATTGCCTAATGGATGTTAAAAGCTTTTTCATAAACTGTAACTAGCCAATTAGGCTTATTAGAAGCAAGAAAACAATTTTATTTTGCTTGTACTTTTGTGAAGGATTTGGCAGAGAGGGTGAATAATATTTGTCTGTCATTTGTGAGGTTTTGCGCTTGACTGTCTATTGATGAATGGTGTTTAAAATCACCTCTTTTTCTGTTGGGCCTTGTTCTTTTTTGCTTTTCATCTCCCACTGGAAAATATTGCTATTCTCCCTGCTGGCTGAAGTGGCCAAGGTACACTCACTCATTTTCTCAAGCAAACTAGAGTGGCACGGTGGCACAGTGGTTAGCACTGCTGCCTCATAGTGCCAAGGAGCTGGGTTTGATTCCTGCCTCAGGCAACTGTATGTGTGGTGCTTGCACATTCTCCCCCGTGTCTGCATGGGTTTCCTCCCACAGTCCAAAAATGTATAGGTTAGGTGAATTAGCCATACCAAATTGCCCATAGTGTTCAGGGATGTGTAGGCTAGATGCATTAGTCAGGGGGAAAGGTAGGGGAATGGGTCTGGGTGGGTTACTCTTTGGAGGGTCAGTGTGGACTTGCTGGGCTGAAGGGCCTGTTTCCACACTTTATGAATTCTAATTCTGTTCTGACTTTACCTCCAAGATGAAAAAAAAACTCTCAACTGTCATTCCCCTGAATATCCCAGGATATTTATTGAGCCATCACTCTGAACTCCTTATAGTACTTTACTGGAACTGAATCCTTCACTCTTGTATGAGCAGCTTGACCTTCCCTCCCATGGAAAGAAGCAGATAGCAAGGACTGTAGTTGCTGGAGAGTCAGAGTCGAAATGTGTGGCTTTGGAAAAAGCACAGCAGGTCAATCAGCATTCGAGGAGCAGGAAAACCGTGACAGAGAGACGTCACTAAAAAAAACTGCTGAGATGCTTCAAATGTAATATGAAGAAGTATTGTAGATAGTTCTTGACAGACCTCAAGTAAATTAAGAAATTCTCTCCTTGACTTGCAGATCAAATTGTTTTATTCTATTACAACACGACTGTGTTTTCATAAAACTATCCATTTCACACAATCATAGTTCCTCATGGTAGACTCGTTAGCAAGGTTAGATCTCATGGAATACAGGGAGAACTAGCCATTTGGAAACAGAACTGGCTTGAAGGTAGAAGACAGAGGGTGGTAGTGGAGGGTTGCTTTTCAGACTGGAGGCCTGTGACCAGTGCTGCGCCACATAGATGGGTGCTGGGTCATTTACATAAATGATTTGGGTGCAAACATAAGCGGTATAATTAGTACGTTTGTAGATGACATCAAAATTGGAGGTGCAGAGGGCAGCGAAGAAGGTTACCACAGAGTACAACAGGATCTTGGTCAGACGGACCAATGGGCCAAGCAGTGGCAGATGAAGTTTAATTTAGATAAATGTGAAGTGCTGCAATTTGGAAAGGCAAACGTGGGCAGGACTTATATGCTTAATGGTAAGGTCCTGAGGAGTGTTGCTGAACATGGAGTGCAGGTTCATAGTTCTTTGAAAGTAGAATCACAGGTAGATTGGATAGCGTTGGTATGCTTTCCTTTATTGGACACATCATTGAATATAGGAGTGGGAAGGTCATGTTGCAGCTGTACAAGACATTTGTTAGGCCACTGTTGGAATATTGCGTGCAATTCTGGTCTCCCTCCTATTGGAAGGATGTTGTGAAACTCGCAAACGTTCAGAAAAGATTTACAAGGATGTTGCCAGGGTTGGAGGATTTGAACTATAGGGAGAGGCTGAATAGGCTGGGGCTGTTTTTCCTGGAGCATCGGAGGCTTATAGACGTTTATAAAACCATGACGGGCATGGATAGGGTAAATAGACAAGGTCTTTTCCCTGGGGTGGGGGAGTCCAGAATTAGAAGGCATAGGGTTAGGGTGAGATGGGAAAGATATAAAAGAGACCTAATGGGCAACTCTTTCACGCAGAGGGTGGTGCATGTATGGAATGAGCTGCCAGAGGAAGTGGTGGAGGCTGGGACAATTACAACATTTAAAAGGCATCTGGATGTGTATGTGAATAGAAAGGGTTTAGTGGAATATGGGCCAAGTTCTGGCAAATGGGACTAAATTAGTTAAGGATATCTGGTCAGCATGGAGGAGTTGGACTGAAGGGTCTGTTTTTGTGCTGTACCTCTCTTTGACTCGATGACTCTATAATCAGACCCTTAGTCACTATTCAACAGAGAATATGTACAGAGGAACCTCGATTATCCAAATATCATTTAGCCAAATTTTGAATTATCCAAAGGAGATCTCAAGGTCCCAATAGAAACATTACATCAAACAGGTGTTTCCAACACTGATCTCATTTTTTGTTCACAAAGATTAAAAATTAACTCGGCTTCCTGAAATGCTGCCGAGAACAGTCCTGGGCTTCGATGGGAGCCCAGGGACCCTCAAAGGTGTTCAGTCCGGCTGCCCCAGAGAGGGGATTGGGGGACAGACAGAGGGGGAGGGGACTGATGAGGGATCAAGGGGGCTGATGGGGTGAGGGGCACACAGGAGGCGGGGGTGCGTATAGCGGCAGACGGGAGGGCGGAGTTGGACAGGGAGCGGGGTGGGGACAGATGGGGGCGGGGATGGAGGCAGACAGGGGCAGGATAGGGGCAGAGAGAGGGTGCGGATGGGGGAAGGGGCTCGTGAGCACTGTGCTGCTGCCTAGTCACCTGAAAGGTGCACAGACTTAGCAAGTGATCGCTGTGTCAATCCCTTTGAACATATTGGGGGGGGGGGGGGGGGGGCTTCAGCAATGCTGCAAGTGTTTCTGCTCAGAAACAAACCCCGAGACAGAGAGAGGGGCAAGGCAGGCAGAGCAAGGAAAAAGGAAACTTCAGAAAACTCCGCGCCCTGGAGGACAGACATTCAAGCAATTAATCAAATAATCGATTATCCGAACGAAATACTGCCCGCCCATCTTGTTCGGATAATCAAAGTTCCTCTGTATTTTAACATAACTTACTGTCAAATTTTTAACATGAATTTAATTTTTTATTTCCACAAAAAAAACCCTGATATTTATTCCACATATGTTCAACAGTGTATCCCATCACGTTGCTCACCTCCTTCAATATATGTTGGGTGAGAGATGGTTTACAGAACTAACAGCTCAAGCAGGAAGAAATACTACATTTTTTATCCAAACATTAAGTGATTCCGAGCAAGTGTATAAGTCTTTTATGCAAAGGCTTAACTTAAAAGCTTACAGAACTTTGAAGTTTATGTAGAGAAAACAGGCAGCCTGGTTAAAAACATTTAGTAAGTATTTAACTAAACATTCTTACAACTGTATCTATGTTTAAGAATATAGACTGCAGCCACAGCAGTTTCAATAATACATTTATTGTCCTGATTTATTAATTCATTATCCTGAATACCCATCTGCTAGGCTTGGGACCACAGATATCAGGAAGAAACTTGGTACTTGGAAAGTCTGAACATTTATCGAATCGTTATTGTGTAGAAGGAGGCTATTCAGTCCAACATGTCTGCTCACAGGCTGTCTGGGTATTTTGTCTCAATGCCAGCTTCCTCAAGCCCTGACTCTCTACGTTTGATTAATTCCATGGGTTCTGTCCAGCTCTACTAAGTGTTTCCTGCTGCCAGTGAGATTTGCAATTGCTTCCTACCACGTTCACAGTGCAAATCAAAATGATAAGCAGTTGAAAATGGAAAAGGTATCCCACATACTGTCTATGTAACTTTACTATCCAGTCTATCTCAGAATTAGAGACTTGTGCTCTCAAACAAAACAGTGGCCTTATTAAAATATTTAACTTACCATATGGTAATGGTTATAAGGGTTAAGCTATAATTCTTAAGTACCAATGGGCAAATGTGTGCAGTCCTTTGGCATGAAACAACTTGTATCTCATCCAATCATTTTTCTTGGTCTGCTGGGGGTAGAAAATAATTAAAATGGCTGTTTATGTCGAGCCAGAAGGTAGAACCAGTAAAACTGGTGAATGAAACGTATTGTCCGACTCATACCTAAACATGGAGCTCCAATATAACGGGCATTCATTTCTAAGAATTGCAGTTTTTTTTGTTTAACTAGCTATCCTCTCTTGAATGGTCCACAAAACTCACCAGCCACACATATCTCCTCTTCCCACTTCCCCCACCCCACAAAACTTTCCACCATCTCTATGGCATGGATTCCTTCCTCAAACATGATTTAGGAATCCCCATCAAAGAGAGTAAAGGGAATGACTAGTGCATCTTTCAGATAGTGGGCAGTGTATCTTCTGTTGTTCCAGGTTCTGGTACATTCCAGATTGCTTCATCTGCAACTGAAAACTGTAGTGATTGACATGATGTCAGCCAGGTGGACCTCATAGAATATGAATGCCCTGATTGGGACTGTTAATCTGATCCAATCAGAGAGCCCAGGCTGATATAATGTCAGGGATATTGGGTCCCATCTGTGCAATCAAATAATAATACTTGATAAATAATACAAAAAGAAAATGCCTGAGAGGCAGGGTTATTGTGTATATAGTGGGAGAATGGTCTTATAAAGGGAGAATGGGGTTGAGAAATTTATCAGCCTGGCAGAGCAGACTTGACAGGCTGAATGACCTGATTTCTGCTCCGATGTCTTATGGCTATGCATTTAAAAATAAAGGGTGATTGGTGGTGGAATGCCAGTCTCTGAAGAGTTATTTCAGAAGCCTTTGATGAATTTGTTTGATTCTATATCCAATTATTCTACTGTGGTGTTGTCAATAGCCCATCAATGGATATAACTTTTGATGTTTTATCACAGTGGCAATGGAATTAATGGCAATGATCCTAGAGAACCACCTAGTGGTTGGAGACTGAAACTCCATTATGACGTGTAGCATCAAACTGACTGAGGATCTTGACATGGGAATTCATTGTGACTTGTATGAGGAGAAACGTGTGGTCAGAAACATCACAGCAGGAGTTCAAAGCAATTCATGCATTATGTTCATGACTGAATATATCTATAGATATTCAAATACAGGTCATTCTGCTATAACACGCATTTTGTTAACACAGATTCGCTACAACGTAATTACTGAATTAGATGAGATTAGATTACATTACATTACAGTGTGGAAACAGGCCCCTCGGCCCAACAAGTCCACACCGACCCGCCGAAGCGCAACCCACCCATACCCCTACATTTACCCCTTGCCTAACACCATGGGTAATTTAGCATGGCCAATTCACCTTACCTGCACATCTTTGTGACTGTGGGAGGAAACCGGAGCACCCAGAGGAAACCCACGCAGACACGGGGAGAACGTGCAAACTCCACACAGTCAGTTGCCTGAGGCGGGAATTGAACCCGGGTCTCTGACGCTGTGAGGCAGCAGTGCTAACCACTGTGCCACCGTGCTGCCCAGTTGGGAACACTGTTTTTAAAGCGCAAACTTTTAAAATGTGTGTGAATTGTAATGGATTATATACCAACACTTTAAGCGCTGTTTCTAAAGTGCGATTTTTCTATAACATGACATTGCACTACCATTGCATTATAGAAGGATTACCGGTACATTGACGTTTTCAGGATTGCCAAGAATAAATGGCATTTATCACTGAGAGGTAAATGACTCAAGGCATTGTGAGGTCTTGACCATAATTATAGTGACTCAGTAGACACTGAGATATTGTACATTGGAAGAAGGTTAATATGTTGTTCATAAATCAATAAGAGTTTATTAATCAGATAGTGGTCATGACAGAGGGATTATTGTTACTACGGATTTGGTCTTTGATAACGGATTTAATAATAAGGTGTAAATGTGAAGAGTATCTGCACAATAATGACTTAATAAATAATACAAAAAGAAAATGCCTGACCAACCTCCTTCATTTCTTTGAAGAAGGGCCATCCAAAGACCAACATAAACTTATCAACATAAAGAGACCTGTTATAGATAAAGCTAAACTGAAATTATACCTCATTATGTAATAGGTTCATTACCACTATCTGCTTTATTGATAAGAATCTATCTGGCTTGCTTGGTCCACTGTGGGAGAGGAAAACCACTTCCTGGTCAAACTAGTAGTCTCCTGTATTGAACAAGGAGTAGTTTATTGTGTTAACAACTAGTTACTGGTTATATTGATACAATAGACGTTGTTAGAGCCGAGATGTAGGGTCTTATTCCTTCAAGGTCCTAATCTGCTCTGCCCGCAAGTGGTACTTAAGGCATTCCTCAATCCCGCCAGGTACTTATAACTTATACAACAATACTCAGACAATCACAAGGCATCAGCAGACTTCCATAGGGAAGATTATTAGATAAATTGAAAGCTTTTGGGATTCAGCTTAAAACCAAGCTATCAATATGAAATTGTCCAAAGGGTAGAAAGTGGTGGGGGAGGAGGTAGAGGGAAAAACCAGTTTAAAAAAAACTAACATTTACCGGTCCTCCAACACACTGCTTCCAACCAGTACGTCTATCAACCATCTAGCAGAATGACCTGTATTTGAATATCTATAGATATATTCAGTCATGAACATAATAGTTTACTGGCTATTCCTTTCATGAGCGAAGTGTCCCAGAAATCAGTGCAGCTATCATAGCTGTTTCTAATTTGAATCAATGCCTTGAACGTGGATGCCTGATGTTAAGTGGTGAACTCTGGGCAAAACCAAACTGGGATACAGTGAAATTAGTGAAAATAATGTAATATAACTGAGCAAAACAAAGGATAATTTAAAATTACTGTAGACAAATGTAAACATAGAACGTTACAGTGCAGTACAAGCCCTTCAGCCCTCGATGTTGCGCTGACTTGTGAAAATAATCTGATGCCTATCTAACCTGCACCGTTCCAGTATTATCCATATCTATGTCCAATGACCATTTAAATGCCCTTAACATTGGCGAGTCTATTGCTGTTGCAGGCAGGCCGTTCCATGTCTCTACTGGTCTCTGAGTAAAGAAACTACCCCTAATATCTGTTCTAAATCTATCAACCATCAACTTAAAGCTATATCCCCTCATGTTATCCTTCACCATCTGAGGAAAAAGGCTCTCACTGTCCACCTAATCTAACCCTTTGATTATCTTATATGTCTCGATTAAGTCACCTCTCAACCTTCTTCTATCCAACAAAAACAGCCTCAGTTCCCTCAGCCTTTCCTCGTAAGACCTTCCTTCCATACCAGGTAACATCCTCGTAATCCTCCTCTGAACACTTTCCAAGGCTTCCATATTCTTCCTATAATGCGGTAACCAGAACTGCACAGAATACTCCAGGTGCAGTCTTACCAGTGTCTTATAAAGCTGAAGCCTGACCTCGTGGCTCTGAAACTCAATAAATGCCAACACACCATATGCCTTCTTAACAACTCTATCAGCCTAGGTGGCAACTTTCAGGGATTTATGCACCAGGACACCGAGATTTCTCTGTTCATCTACACTGCCAAGAATTTACCATTAGCCCAGTACTCTGCGTTCCTGCTATTTCTCCCAAAGTGAACTATCTCACACTTTTCCACATTAAACTCCATTTGCCACCTCTCTGCCCAGCTCTGCATCTTATCTATGTCCCCCTCTAACCCACAACTTCCTTCAACACTATCCACAACTCTGCCTACCTTAGTGTCATCCGTAAATTTCCTAACCCATCTGTCTATGACCACATCCAGATCATTTATAAAAATAACAAACAGCAGTGGCCCCAAAACAGATCCTTGTGGCACAGCACTGGTAACTGAGCTCCAGGATGAACATTTCCCATCAACCACTACACTCTGTCTTCTTTTCAGCTCGCCAATTTCTGAACCAAACTTATAGAAATGACAGCAGTGACCCCAAAACACATTTTTGGGTAAAGTAAATAGAAGGGAAACTGAGCAGGGTACCTAGATCATAAATGATGTAAAAGCTGAAGACACAGATAAAAGATACAAAAATCTCAACAAATGATGCAGAATACACAGATAAAGCTAATGAAATTTTGAACTAGACAGTCAACGTAATAATATACATGTTCTTCCGTCACCTCACCTGTGACTATCGATGATACAAATATCTCAGCAAGAGGCCCAGCAATCACTTCTCTAGCTTCCCACAGAGTTTCGGGTACACCTGATCAGTTCCTGGGGATTTATCCACTTTTAACCGTTTCAAGACATCCAGCACTTCCTCCTCTGTAATCTGGACATTTTGCAAGCTGTCACCATCTATTTCCCTACAGTCTATATCTTCCATATCCTTTTCCACAGTAAATGCTGATGCAAAATATTAATTTAGTATCTCCCCCATTTTCTGTGGCTCCACACAAAGGCTGCCTTGCTGATCTTTGAGGGACCCTATTCTCTCCCTAGTTACCCTTTTGTCCTTAATATATTTGTAAAATCCCTTTGGATTCTTCTTAATTCTATTTGCCAAAGCTATCTCATGTCCCCGTTTTGCCCTCCTGATTTCCCTCTTAAGTATACTCCTACTTTCTTTATTCTCTTCTAAGGATTCACTCGATCTATCCTGTCTGTACCTGACATATGCTTCCTTCTTTTTCATAACCAAACCCTCAATTTCTTTAGTCATCCAGCATTCCCTATACCTCCCAGCCTTCTCTTTCACCCTGACAGGAATATACTTTCTCTGGATTCTTGTTATCTCATTTCTGAAGACTTTCCATTTTCCAGCCGTCCCTTTACCTGCGAACATCTGCCTCCAATCAGCTTTCGAAAGTTCTTGCCTAATAACGTCAAAATTAGCCTTTCTCCAATTTAGAACTTCAACTTTTAGATCTGGTCTATCCTTTTCCATCACTATTTTAAAACAAATAAAATTATGGTCGCTGTCCCCAAAGTGCTCCCCCACTGACACCTCAGTCACCTGCCCTGCCTTATTTCACAAGAGTAGGGAAAGTTTTGCATCTTCTCTCGTAGGTACATCCACATACTGAATCAGAAAATTGTCTTGTACACACTTAAGAAATTCCTCTCCATCTAAACCTTTAACATTATGGCAGTCCCAGTCAATGTTTGGAAAGTTAAAATCCCTTACCATAACTACCCTATTATTCTTACAGATAGCTAAGATCTCCATACAAGTTTGTTTCTCAATTTCCCTCTAACTATTGGGGGGTCTATAATACAATCCCAACAAGGTGATCATCCCTTTCTTATTTCTCAGTTCCATCCAAATAACTTCTCTGGATGTATTTCTGGGAATATCGTCCCTCAGCACTGCTGTAATGCTATCCCTTATCAAAAAATGCCACTCCCCTCCTCTCTTGCCTCCCTTTCTATCCTTCCTGTAGCATTTGTATCCTGGAACATTAAGCTGCACCTGCCAGGGGATGTGGTAGAGGCTGGTACAATTGCAACATTTAAGAGGCATTTGGATGGGTATATGAATAGGAAGGATTTGGAGGGATATGGGCCGGGTGCTGGCAGGTGGGACTAGATTGGGTTGGGATATTTGGTCGGCATGGATGGGTTGGACCGAAGGGTCTGTTTCCATGCTGTACCTCTCTATGACTCTATGTTAGAGAAAGTTGTGATGAAATTCCATAGTTCTCTGGTCAGGGAACAGCGTAAGTGTTCTGAATTATTTTCTTCACTGAAATGCGAAGGAGACATTCAAATAATGGAACCAGTGCATTCAAGAGCCACATGGCTGATCTACATTGTGTGAAATCACAAGAGAAATATACATATTCCCATGTTGAAGGGAAATACTTATATGTGGAAATATATGATGGCAAACAGTATGGAAAACATTTATCTGTACAATGAGTTTAAATTAATCTGAATAAGTAGGGAAACAAATAGCTACACAGATGAATTAATGAAATGCAAATACACTGATTAAAAAGCTTTTCTTCATACATAGAGTAACGTATTCAGGAAACAAACTTCTACATAAAACAGTAAATACAAAAATGTCAGCATCATTTGATTAATTATTAGATTAATAGTGTTTTGGATGGATGAAGTAAAAGGGTAAAGTTGCTATAATCCTACTGGACCATAGTGCTGCTCTCTCTTTAGTGAGAAAGGCAGAGAGAGAGACAGAGAGAGAGAGAGATAACTAGTGGTTGCTTCAGCTAAGGGTCATCAGGCTCAGGTTAGGAGATAGATTGAGAAGGAGAGTCCTTCATCGTAACCTTAGCTGGTGTCAGAAATTGAACCCATACTGTTGGCATCACTCAGTTAGAGGCAAAAAAAAACCCTGCAGATGCTGGATCGAAAGTAAACAAGCAGAAGGCTCTCTACATCACAAACCAGTTGCCCATCCAGCTGAGCTGACCAAACCCTGAAAGGGTGAAGTGAGCTGAGCTCTAACCATTTTGTCATTCTTAAAGACCTTGTTCCTACATTACAACTGTAACTGTTCTATATTCAAACGAAAAAAGTCTTACCTGCGAAGTGCGGCTGCCTCCTATCTGCACACTTCATGGCACATGTTATATGACTATGGCAGACCAGGAGATAATTTGTCAAACGTTGTATCCCAAACATCATTCTTTAAAAGACAAACACATTTGCATTATTTATAACTGTAATTTCCCAAGCTATCCACTTTACAAAACAATTCTCATTCATTGATATCTGTTTGTATTGTAGCTAGTCTAACCTTTATCTGTTTAGCTACATGGATGGCACATGTGATCTCTACAGAGTTTGGGTCTGGTGATGATACACATGTTGGGTATCAGCTCTTCCTGCTGATTGGATTGAGGTGGTCTCTGGATCAGTTTCAAAATCTTCTCAGAATTTATGCTTTTTCCTTAAATATGTCTTTCACATAGTTTCTGTCTCACTTAATTTGGTTGTCTACTTGTCAGTTAATGTGGACAGCGAAACACAACAAATCTCGAATGCAGAAGTGAAGTTTGATTCGCTGAATGAATGAATGAATGAATGAAGTTTGATTAATTGAACGAATGAATGCAGTTTGATTCACTGAATGAATGAATCAGGCTTGACAGGATTTACAGGAGAGACGTCAGAGAGAGAGGTTCAGCATGGATCTGCTTCTCTTGAGACCAGCAGCTTTGCAACTGCCTGACTGCTTTCAGTGAATAGTCAGACTGCCAAAAACTCCAAATTAAACCAGAGGAAAGCTGAGCTGGGAGAACTGGTCAATCCCCTTTCATTGCAAGTTTTTTTTTAACTTGAAAGCTTTTTGCCTGATGCAGCATCTGCTAGCTACAATCAGAGTGGTTCTAAAACCCATCCAAGCCCAGACATTTCGGAACCTCCTGAAAAGTAAACCAAGGACAACATAATCTTGTTAAAGGAGCAGCATCATCACAACAAACATTGCCAACCAGCTTTAGGGTATAGACCAAACACTAGGAATCTTCATCCAACATCTCTCTAATACTCGGAATCTTCATCCAACATCTCTAATACTCAAGTTTGATTTGTCCTAATCTTGACATCACTGCAGTAATTGTCTCTTTTTCTATAGTTTTGATTGTCTGATTCAAATATTTGTGTGCATATTAACAAAGATCTTGGAACTTGCTCTTCAGCTTTCATCTTTCTCCTGGTTCTTCTATGAATACTCATTGCTTTTCTCCACATTTTTCGCAAAGCTTTTCAATATAGGAGACCAGTTTGAGTCACTTATCAAAATGATGCACAGGGTCATTATGGACACATTATGGACAAACGCATCAGGTATGTGTTTAGCTGATCACTTACGAGCTTGGAGCTTCTGTACATGATTATAACTTCTTCAAGATTCAGATGTCCATTTCTTAGCTGTAATGCTGTTTCATGGAATCCCTTATTCCCAAATGTTCCTGTTTTGGGGAAGAACACCCTTAAGGTACCTGAGTTCACAGCTTTCTATGAGCTGTGTTAATGTAGTCACATTTCTATCAACAGACTCTGGTAAACCTTGAGCTCTAATTGCCATTCCTGCATAAATTCAGTCAAGGCTCAAAGAATGCACTTCAGAGCTTTCAAATTTTTTGCAATTTGTTTGTTCTTCAGAGAGGTTTAAGGTGGAATACACTTTGAAACAATCTCCTTCCAGCAAGTCATAAGACTGGAGTTACATGTAGCTGCTCCGGTTTGTTGAGCAGATCTGACACAATTTTATAATCTTGTCAGTGTGATAGAAAAACTGTCATCTTTGTTTCATATTCATATTTTCATTTTAAAGTCACAAAGTCAGAGAGATGTACAGCATAGAAATAGACCCTTCGGTCCAACTTGTCCATGCTGACCAAATATCCTAAATTAATCTACTCCCATTTGCCAGCACTTGGCCCATAGTCCTCTAAACCCTTCCTATTCAGATACCAATCCAGATACCTTTTAAATATTGTTATTGTAGCAAAATCCACCAATTCCTCTGGCAGCTCATTCCATATATGCACCATCCTCTGTGTGAAAACGTTGCCCCTAAAGTCCCTTTTAAATCATTCCCCTGTCACCTTAAACCTATGCTTCCTATTTTTGGACATCCCCACCCCAGGAAAAAGACCTTGGTTATTTACCCTATCCATGCCTCTCATGATTTTATAAACACTTATAAGGTTACCTATGACATTCCAAGGAAAATAGCCCCAGTCTATTCAGCCTCTCCCTATAGCTCAAACCCTCCAACACTGACAACATCCTTGTAAATCTTCTCTAAACCCTTTCACGTTTAACAACATCCTTCTTTTAGGAGGGTGACCAGAATTGCATGCTGTATTCCAATAGTGGCCTAACCAATGTCCTGTACAGCCGTAACATGACCTCCCAACTCCTATATTCCTATATTCTTCATTCCTGAAGAAGGGCCTGTGCCCGAAACGTCGAATCTCCTGTTCCCTGGATGCTGCCTGACCTGCTGTGCTGTTCCAGCAATAAAGTTTCAACTTTGATCTCCAGCATCTGCAGACCTCACTTTCTCCTATACTCAATGCACTTACCAATAAAAGAAAGTATACCATATGACTGCCTCACTGTCCTATCTACCTGTGGCTCTACTTTCAAGGAGCTCTGAACCTACACTCCAAGGTCTCGTTGTTCAGCAATGCTCCCTAGGACATTACCATTAAGTGTATAAGTCCTGCTCTGATTTGCTTTTCCAAAATGCAGCACCTTGCATTTATCTAAATTAAACTCCATCAGCTACTCCTCAGCCCATTGGCCCATTCTGATCAAGATCCTGTTGTATGTTGCTGTCACTACACCTTCAATTTTGGTGTCATCTGCAAACTTACTAACTATACATCCTATGTTCCCATCCAAATCATTTATATAAATGATGAAAAGCAGTGGACCCAGCACTGATCCTTGTGCACATCACTGATCACAAGCCTGCAGTCTGAAAAACCACCACCCTCTGTCTTCTACCTTTGAGCCAGTTCTGTATCTACAGTGTGGAAACAGGCCCTTCAGCCCTGACCCTCCGAAGAGTAACCTACCCAGACTCATTTCCCTACATTTACCCCAACCAATGCACCTAACACAATAAACAATTTAGCATGGCCAATTCACCTAATCTGCACACCTTTGGACTGTGGGAAGAAACTGGAGTACCTGGAGGATTCTCTATTCTGTGTGAGCTAACCTTGCTAACCAGTCTACCTTGAGGTACCTTGTCGAACGCCTTATTGAAGTCCATATAGATCACATCCACCACTCTGCCATCATCAGTCCTCTTTGTTACTTTCTCAAAACACTCAATCAAGTTTGTGAGGCATGATTTCCCACACACAAATCCATGCTGACTATGCCTAATCAGTCCTCGCCTTTCCAAATACATGTGAATCCTGTCCCTCAAGATTCCCTCCAACAGCTTGCCCACCACCGATGTCAGGCTCACCAGTCTATAGTCCCCTGGCTTTTCCTTACCACTTTTCTTAAATAGTGGCACCACGTTTGCCAATCTCCAGTTTTCCAGCACCTCACCTGTGACTATCAATGATCCAAATATCTCAGCAAGGGGCCCAGCAATCACTTCTCTAGCTTCCCACTGAGTTCTAGACTGATCAGGTCCTGGGGGACTTTATCCACTTTATGCATTTTAAAACATCTAGCACCTCCTGTGTAATGTAGACATTTTTCAAGATGTCACCATCTTTTTCCCCACATTCTCTATCTTCTATATCCTTCTCCAAGGTAAACACTAATACAAGATACTCATTTAGTATCTCCCCTAAACTTCTGCAGTTTCACATAGGTTACTTTACTGATCTTAAAGGAGCCCTATACTCTCCCTAGTTACCCTTTTGTCTTTAATGTATTTGCAGAATCCCTTTGGATTCTCCTTAACCCTATTTGCCAAAGTGGTCTCATGTCCCCCTTTTGCCCTCCTGATTTCCCTCTTAAGTATACCCCTACTGCCTTTATACTCTTCTCAGTTCATCTGAACCTGGGAGAGGAAAAGTTGCAGCAACTGCACCTTACCCAATGTTTCAGTTGTGGCTTGCTTATTTATTCTTTTCCAGTTTCTGTTATTTGTAATAGTTTTCATAGCTCTTACCATTCTGGTGTTTCTCTGTAAGTAGATGTGCTTATTTTCCACACTAAATCTCAGTTCCATTTCTAAAACCATATTCTGAGCTCACACGACAGCATTTATATCTCCACTGTGTCTGCCTATGTTGGGTCCACACTCTCATTCTCACTCACTCTGCAGCAGTTCACACTTTCTCTTATTCTATACCCAATCCACATTTTTTTCTCTCTTTCCCTGCATCAGTCCATTCCCTCTCAATCTGCATTTGTCTGCTATCTTCCTCTCCCTGCATATCTGCTGTCACTCTGCCTCAACCCATTCCTTTTTTCTCACTCCCACTCTTCATGAAAAGGCAGTGAATGCAAAATCTTTAAATATTTTTAAGGCAGAGGTCGATAGATTCTTGATCACCAAGGGAATGAAAGATTATCAGAGATATATAGAAATGGAGAATTGAGGTTAAAATTAGATTAGCTTGATCTTATTGAATGGTGGAGAGAACTGAAAGGATCAAGAGGCTTATTCTTGTGCATTGTTCATATGTCCACTCTCACTCACAAATAAACAGTCCATTTTCTATTTCTTTCTCATTCTGTTACAGTGCATCAGTCTGCTCAGCGTCTGCGCCCTCACTCATGCTGTTTCTCTGTCCTAGAATCGATACAGTGTGAAAACATGTCCTTCTGCCCAACAAGCCCATACAAAGAGTAACCCACCCAGACCTATTCTCCTACCCTATTGCTTTACACTTACCCAAGACTAATTCACCTACCACACATATCCCTGAACACCATGGGCAATTTAGCATGGCCAATTCACCTAACCTACACATCCTTGGACTGTGGGAGGAAACCTACGCAGACACAGGGAGAATGTGCAAACTTCACACAGACAGTCTCCCGAGGCTGGAATCAAACCCAGGTTGCTAGCGCTGTAAGACAGCAGTGATAACCATTGAGCCATCATGCCAGCCCAAATCTCTCTATCATTCTGCATCAGTCCATTGTCTCTCTTGCTTTTCATCAGCCTGCTGTGTGCAGGACAGATTAAAACAATTTGCAGCTCATGGGACATGAATGTACAAGACTCAATTATGCCAAGACAGAAATTGCTGGAAAGGCTCAACAGGTCTAGCAGCACCTGTGGAGAGAAATCATTGTTAACGTTTCAGGTTCAGTGAATCTTCCTCAAAACTCATTAACTCTGATTTCTCTCCACAGATACTGCCAGACCTGTTGAGCCTTTCCAGCAATTTCTGTTTTGGTTTCTGATTTCCAACATCCACATTTTTTTTGGTTTTTTACTGAATTAAGTCGGTTTCTTCTCATTTATACATCAATGGCCACAAGAGGGTGCTATTACACTGCTCCCTCCTCAAACATTTTCCACAATCAGTATAACTCATATCATCTCTTGATTTATGATTTGGAGATGCCGGTGTTGGACTGGGGTGTACAAAGTTAAAAATCACACACAACCACCTGATGAAGGAGCAGCGCTCCGAAAGCTAGTGCTTCCAAATAAACCTGTTAGACTATAACCTGGTGTTGTGTGATTTTTAACTCTTGATTTACACTTTTTTACAAATCTAAGAAAATCACTAGTTTCCTTTTCCCAAGAGGATACTTCCTTTTTGACTCAAACTTTCAGAAGGTAAGGAGTGATCTTGGCCTGAGACTGGGTAGGAATTCTCTCTCACTCTAACTGATTTTGTCCTACAACTGTCTGACTCTGACTCAATCAGTTCTGGTTTCCATCACAATTTGGTTTGTTGGAGTAACAGTTGGTATTTTACTCACACCTTAACTATGAAATTCATTACACTTTTGGTTCTTCCAATTCCCTTCTTCTTCATGAAACCCTGAGGGTTAAACATGATCTATACACACAAACCCAATCTTTTCACTGCCAAACATTTTAACTAAATACCTCCAAGGCCCACATATTTTTTAAACACGTCCTAACAGCTATTTCAATCATGTTTGATGATGTTCTTTCACCTCAAATGTCTAGTTCAACTTCAGACTTCTTACTCTCTAAACCTGTCACAAATCTCTTTATCTGGCTTGTTTATCTTCTACTGACTGCACTCTATGGTGGCTTCAGCAATGTAAACCTCATGATAGGTCAAATCCTAAGAAACAATTCAGCTGATGTTCTATGTGTAGAAGGTTGAGGTGTGTTACAACAAGTAAACAGAAAACCTGTCCATTTGCAATTCAATGGCATCTGACATTTTTTTCCAATTTGTATCGAGCATTTATTGACCAACAGCATGCTTGACAATTGGTGCTCTGTGTTCTACTGCTCCATTTGAAGCAGAATTGTAGTGTGTCTTATCCTGTACATTCTCATAAAATTTGAAAACTCTTCTGAACAAACCAGAGCCTCGTTGTTAGAAGCAATTCCCTGTGGGAGCCCATAAGCTTTAAACTTTAAATCTTAAAACTTTTTTTTGTTATTTGTTTAAGTGAAAACACCTCAATTCTGTTTGAATAGCCATCATAATCAATAGCTCTCAAATTCTGTAAACTCATTGTGAGGTCCCTGCCACTCGCTAACTCACCATTTCCATCAGGGTAAAGGTACCAATCTTGGGCTTCGTTTTCTACAATGTAATAGACTATGCCTTATGACATTATGTCTTCTGTGTCCTTATGGAATCCTGGACACCAATGTTAATATTTCACTGGGCTCTTTATCAAAATCATCCTTAATGTTGATCATAAAGATCACAAGCTGATTTGTACCTTTCCGGAATTACAATTCTGGCTTCCCACTTTTAAAAAACTTTATTTACTGACAACGGACCTTTATGGTTTAAAAAAAGGCCTAATTTCCTAACCCAGTATCTTTGTTGGCCACCCATTTGCCATACAGTCGTACAGCCTTGACACCACAAGGTGTTTATGAGTTATTCTACCAATGCCATCTGCTGTGACTGGCAACTCAGCTACATGTGAAAAGAGAAATATATCCACCCTATTGGATGATGATGGTAATCTGTGCATCTTTATGATTCTAGTTATGACATTGGCTTTGCAAATATCTTCCAATTATCAATATTAATCCCACAGCTTTAAACAGACAAAAATCAAACCCCATTTCTGCATTCAGGCAGCAGATAAAGTGGGAACTAAAGCCTTCGGATTCAAAATAATTGTCAATGGTTTACCATCAGTCTCAATTGTAAAACTACCACTGTATAACGTCTTATGAAATCTTCTTACTCCAGCAATCAAAGACAAAGCTTCATACCCCATCTGAACAAATGTTCACTCACTGGATCTGAGGGTGCATGAGGCAAACACAACAGCTTTCTCCTCACTATTTCAGGTTTCTTTTTTTTCTTCTCTTCCTTTGTTTAGTTCTGTGTGGGCTTTCAGAGTAGCGGGACATGGATGTTAGGGCAGTTGCATGTTCCTCCTGCAGAATGTGGCAGGTGAGAGACACTTCACATGCCTCTCCCGACTACATCTGCGGGAAGTGCACCCAACTCCAGCTCCTCGGAAACCGAGTTAGGGAACTGGAGCTAGAGCTGGATGAACTACGGGTCATTCGGGAAGCTGAGGGGGAAATTGAGAGGATGTACAGGGAGGTGGTTACTGCCCAGACACAGGATAAGGGCAGCTGGGTTACTGTCAGGGGGAGGAAAGGGAACCGATGGTCAGAGCAGGGATCCCTTGTGGCTGTTCTCCACAGCAATAAGTATACTGTTTTGGATACTGCTGGTGGCGACAGCCTACCAGGGGAACCAGCCTACCAAACCATAGTTGTCAGGTCTCTGGCACTGAGGCTCAGAAGGGAAGAGGGGGAAATAGAAAAGCATTAGTGGTAGGGGACTCAATAGTTAGACAGATTGACAGGAGGTTTTATGGTCAGGAATGGAACTCCCGGAAGGTATGTTGCCTCCCTGGTGCCAGGGTTCGGGATGTCGCCGGTCGGGTTTACAAGATTCTGAAGGGGGAAGGTGAGCAGCCAGAAATCGTGGTACATATTGACACCAATGATACAGCCAGGAAAGGGATTGAGGATCTGAAAAGTGACCACAGAGAGTTAGGTTGGAAGCTGAAGAGCAGGACGAGTAGAGTAGTGATCTCAGGTTTGCTACTGGTCCCAAGAGATAGTGAGATGAGGAACAGTCAGCGAATGCAGCTTAACACGTGGCTGCGAGGCTGGTGCAGGAGGGAGGGCTTCAGATACCTAGACCATTGGGATACCGTCTGGGGAAGGTGGGACCTATACATGAAGGACGGGTTGCACCTGAACTGGAGGGGTACAAATGTCCTGGGTGGGAGATTTGCTTGTGTGATTCGGGAGGATTTAAACTAGTTTGGCAGGGGGGTGGGAATCAGAGCCACATGTCAGAGAGGGGGTAAGTTGCAGACAGGACAGTGACAGAATACAATGAATATATCAGGAAGGTTTCTCACGCAATGAAACATAGGGATCGGTTAAAGTGTGTCTGCATTAATGCAAGGAGTGTCCGGAATAAGAGTGATGAACTTAGAGCATGGATCAGTACTTGGGGCTACGATGTTGTGGCCATAACGGAGACATGGGTTTCACTGGGGCAGAAATGGTTGCTTGATGTTCCAGGCTTTAGAACGTTTAAAAAGAACAGGGAAGGTGGAAAAAGAGGAGGGGGTGTAGCATTGCTAATCAGAGAGTGCATCACAGCTACTGAAACGAAGGTTGTTGAGGAAGGTTTCTCTACTGAGTCAGTATGGGTGGAAGTTAGGAACAGCAAGGGAACAGCCACCACATTGGGGGTTTTCTACAGACCATCTAACAGCAGTAGAGAGATTGAAGATCTCATAGGTGGGCAGATTCTGGAAAAATGCAAAAATAGCAGGGTTGTTGTTATGGGTGATTTCAACTTTCTCAATATCGACTGGAATCTTCTAAGTGCAGATGGTTTGGACGGAGCCGTGTTTGTCAAGTGTGTTCAGGAGGGTTTCCTTTCTCAGTATGTAGACAGACCAACGCGGAGAGAGGCCATTTTGGATTTGGTGCTCGGCAACGACCCAGGACAGGTGTCAGATCTTGCGATGGGAGAGCACTTTGGTGAAAGTGATCACAACTGCCTCATATTTAGCATAGCCTTGGAGAGTGAAAGGAGCAATTACCGAGGGAAGATATTTAATTGGGGAAAAGGAAATTATGATTCTATTAGACAGGAGTTGGCAAGTACAGACTGGTAGCAATTGTTCCACAGAAAGGACACAGCAGACATGTGGAGACTATTTAAGGAGCAGTTGTTGCGAGTGATGCACAAATTTGTTCCTCTGAGACCGGTAAAAAGGGGTAAGATTAAGGAACCTTGGATGATGAGAACAGAGGAACTTCTTGTCAAAAGGAAGAAGGCAGTTTACGTAAGGTGGAGGAAGCAAGGATCTGGCACAGCTTTAGAGGATTACAGGCTTGCTAGAAAGGAGCTCAGAAATGGACTGAGGAGAGCCAGGAGGGGGCACAAAAAAGGCTTGGCAAGACGTATTAGGGAGAACCCAAAGGCATTTTACTCATACGTGAGGAATAAGAGAATGATCAGGGAGAAGGTAGGGCTGATCAGGGATAGCGGAGGGAAGTTGTACATAGAGTCTGAGCAGATAGGGGAAGCCCTAAATGAGTTTTTTGCTTCAGTTTTCACCAAGGAAAGGGAACTTGTTGTAAATGAAAATTTAGAGGAGCTGAGATACAGTCTTGACCAGATCAAGATTGATGAAGTTGATGTGCTGGAAATTTTGGAAAACATTAAGATTGATAAGTCACTAGAGCCAGACCAGATTTATCCTAGGCTGCTCCGGGAAGCGAGAAAGGAGGTTGCTAAGCGCTGGTGAAGATCTTTGTCTCCTCACTCTCCACTGGAGTCATACTGGAGGATTGGAAGGAGGCGAATGTTGTTCCACTTTTCAAGAAGGGTAATAGGGAAATCCCTGGCAATTACAGACCAGTCAGTCTTACATCTGTGGTCAGCAAAGTTGTGGAAAGAATTCTGAGGGATAGGATTTATGACTATTTGGCAAAGCATAGTGCGATTAAAGGCAGTCAGCATGGCTTTGTGAGGGGCAGGTCATGCCTCACAAATCTTATTGAGTTCTTTGAGGAGGTGTCAAGACAGGTTGATGACGGTAGAGCAGTGGATGTGGTGTATTTGGATTTCAGCAAGGCATTTGCTAGGATTCCCCATGGTAGGCTCATTCATAAAGTCAGGAAGTTTGGGATACAGGGGGATTTGGCTGTCTGGATTCAGAATTGGCTGGCTAACAGAAGGCAGAGAGTGGTTGTAGATGGAAAATATTCTGCCTGGTGGACAGTGTTGAGTGGGGTCCTGCAGGACTCTGTTCTTGGGCCTCTGCTCTTTGTAGTTTTTATAAATGACTTGGCTGAGGAAGTTGGGGGAGGGTTAGTAAATTTACAGATGACACAAAGGTGGAGGTGTCGTCGATAGTATAGAGGGCTACTGCAGGTGGCAGCATGACATAGACAGGATGCAGAACTGGGTTGAGAAACGGCAGATGGAGTTCAACCTGGGTAAATGCTAAGTGATGCATTTTGGAAGGTCGACCTTGAATGCTGAATATAGGATTAAAGACAGGATTCTTGGTAGTGTGGAGGAACAGAGGAATTTGGGTGTGCAAGTACATAGATCCCTCAAAGTTGCCACCCAAGTGGATAGGGTTGTTAAGAAAGCATATGGTGTTTTGGCTTTCATTAACAGGAGTACCGAGTTTAAGAGCCGCAAGGTTTTGCTGCAGCTCTACAAGTTCCTGGTGAGACCACACTTGGAATATTGTGTCCAGTTCTGGTCACCCTACTATAGGAAAGATACAGAGGCTTTGGAGGGGGTGCCATATGAAGAGAGTTTGAATAAGCTCAGACTTTTCTCTCTGGAGAGAAGGAGGAAGAGAGGAGACCTGATCGAGGTGTACAAAATAATGAGAGGAATAGATAGAGTCAATAGCCAGAGACTTTTCCCCAGGGCAGGAGTGACTGATACGAGAAGTCATAGTTTGAAGATATTAGGAGGAAGGATAAAGGAGACATCAGAGGTAGGTTCTTTACGCAGAGAGTTGTGAATGCATGGAATGCATTGCCAGTTGAGGTGTTGGAAGTGAAGTCATTGGGGACATTTAAGCGACTGCTGGACATGTACATGGATAGCAGCGAGTTGAGGGGTGCATAGGTTAAGTTACTATATTTTACATTAGGATTTCCTGATGTTGATTGGGAAAGCTATAGCTCAAGTTCGTTAGATGGGTCAGTGTTTGTCCAATGTGTGCAGGAGGGTTTCCTGACACAATATGTAGATAGGCCAACAAGGGAACCCAGACTGTAGCTTTAGGGTGCAGGACCTGGAGTGTAGGGAGGTTAGGAACATGGCATCAATTTCAAAGGAGGGTGCCTGTAAACAGGAAAGTGGTTTGAAGTGTGTATACTTCAATGCAAGAAGTATACGAAATAAGGTAGGTGAACTTGCAGCGTGGGTTGGTACCTGGGACTTCGATGTTGTGGCTATTACGGAGACATGGGTAGAACAGGGACAGGATTGGCTGTTGCAGGTTCCAGGGTTTAAATGTTTTAGTAGGGTCAGAGGTGGGGGTAAAAGAGGGGGAGGTGTGGCATTGCTTGTCAAAGATAGTATTACAGCTGTGGAAAGGATGATGGATGAGGTAGTTTGGGCTGAGGTTAGGAATAGGAAAGGTGAGCTCACCCTGTTAGGAGTTTTTTACAGGCCTCCTAATAGTCCTAGAAATGTAGATGAAAGGATTGCGAGGATGATTCAAGAGAAGAGTGAAAGTAATAGGGTGGTTGTTATGGGGGACTTTAACTTTCCTGATATTGATTGGGAAAGCTATAGCTCAAGTTCGTTAGATGGGTCAGTGTTTGTCCAATGTGTGCAGGAGGGTTTCCTGACACAATATGTAGATAGGCCAACAAGAGGTGAGGCCATACTGGATTTGGTTCTGGGTAATGAACCAGGCCAGGTGTTAGAATTAGAGGTAGGTGAGCACTTTGGGGACAGTGACCACAATTCGATGACTTTTACTCTAGTGATGGAGAGGGATAAGTGTGCACTACAGGGCAAGAGTTATAGATGGGGGCAGGGAAATTATGATGCTGTGAGGCATGACTTAGGATGTGTGGCTTGGAAAAGTAAGCTTCAAGGCAAGGGTGTAATTGATATGTGGAGCTTGTTCAAGGAGCAACTATTGAGTGTCCTTGATAAGTATGTACCCGTCAGGCAGGGAGGAAAGGGTCGTGTGAGGGAGCCGTGGTTTAATAAGGAATTGGAATCCCTTGTTAAATGGAAGAGGGCGGCCTAGTAAAGATGAGGCGTGAAGGTTCAATTGGGGTGATTGAGAGTTATAAGGTAGCCAGGAAGGACCTGAAGAGAGAGCTAAGAGCAGCAAGGAGGGGACATGAAAGGTCCTTAGTTGGTAGGGTTAGGGAAAACCCTAAGGCTTTCTATAGGTATGTCAGGAATAAAAGAATGACTAGGGTAGGAATAGGTCCAGTCAAGGATAGTAGTGGGAAGTTGCGTGTGGAGGCTGAAGAGATTGGGGAGACACTGAATGAATACTTTTCGTCAGTATTCAATCAGGAACAGGACATTGTTGTCAATGTGAGTACTGAGTCACAATTAAGTAGAATGGATGGCTTTGAGGTATGTAGAGAAGAGGTGTTGGAAATTCTGGAAAGGGTGAAAATAGATAAGTCCCCTTGGCCTGATGGCATTTATCCTAGGATTCTCTGGGAAGCAAGGGAGGAGATTGCAGAGCCATTGGCCTTGATTTTTATGTCCTCGTTGTCTACAGGAGTAGTGCCAGAAGATTGGAGGCTAGCAAATGTGGTTCCCTTGTTCAAGAAGGGGAGTAGGGATAACCCTAGTAACTATAGGCCGGTGAGTCTCACTTCTGTTGTGGGCAAAATCTTAGAGAGAATTGTAAGGGATAGAATTTATGAACATCTGGATAGGAATAATGTGATCAAGGATAGTCAGCATGGTTTTGTGAAGGGCAGGTCGTGCCTCACAAACCTTATTGAATTCTTTGAGAAGGTGACTAAGGAGGTGGACGAGGGGAAAGCGGTAGATGTGGTGTATATGGATTTTAGTAAGGCGTTTGATAAGGTTCCCCATGGTAGACTACTGCAAAAAATACGGAGGTATGGCATTGAGGGTGAGTTGGAGGTTTGGATTAGGAGTTGGCTGGCTGGAAGAAGACAGAGGGTAGTAGTTGATGGCAAAGGTTCATCTTGGAGTGCCGTCACTAGCGGTGTTCCGCAAGGATCTGTTTTGGGACCATTGCTGTTTGTCATTTTTATAAATGACCTGGAGGAGGGGTTAGAAGGTTGGGTGAGCAAGTTTGTGGATGATACGAAAGTCGGAGAAGTTGTAGACAGTGAGGAAGGATGTGGCAGGTTACAGCGGGATATAGATAAGCTGCAGAACTGGGCAGAAAGGTGGCAAATGGAGTTCAATGTAGCTAAGTGTGAGGTGATTTACTTTGGTAAGAGTAATAAAAAGATGGGGTACTGGGCTAATGGTCAGATACTTGGTAGTGTGGATGAGCAGAGAGATCTTGGTGTCCATGTACACAAATCTTTGAAAGTTGCCACCCAGGTAAATAGTGCAGTGAAGAAGGCATATGGCGTACTGGCTTTTATTGGTAGAGGAATTGAGTTCCGGAGTACTGAGGTCATGTTGCAGTTGTATAAGACTCTGGTGCGGCCGCATCTGGAGTATTGTGTGCAGTTTTGGTCGCCATACTATAGGAAGGATGTGGAGGCACTGGAACGGTTGCACAGGAGGTTTACCAGGATGTTGCCTGGTATGGTAGAAAGATCGTATGAGGAAAGGCTGAGGCACTTGGGGTTGTTTTCATTGGAGAAAAGAAGGTTTAGGGGTGACTTGATAGAGGTGTACAAGATGATTAGGGGTTTAGATAGGGTCGACAGTGAGAATCTTTTTCCACGTATGGAGTCAGCTATTACAAGGGGGTATAGCTTTAAATTAAGGGGGGGGGGGGGGGTAAGTATAGGACAGATGTTAGGGGTAGGTTCTTTACTCAGCGAGTCGTGAGTTCATGGAATGCCCTGCCAGTAGCAGTGGTGGACTCTCCCTCATTATGGGCATTTAAGCGGGCATTGGATAGGGATATGGAGGATAGTGGGCTAGTGTAGGTTAGGTGGGCTTGAATCGGTGCAACATCGAGGGCCGAAGGGCCTGTACTGCGCTGTATTCTTCTATGTTCTATGTTCTATGATTAAGTCTCGACACAACATCGTGGGCCTAAGGGCCTGTTCTGTGCTGTACTTTACTATTATCCAATAGCACCTATTCCTCATGGAGAGGGGTTGCATACTGGCTCTATCTTTGTTGATACACTGTAGTACACAAACTTTTTACACAACTTGAGCTTTGTCTCACTCTATTGTCCAAACCCACAGAAACCCTTCTTCAAGTGTTCATTTCATCGATGCAATAAGGTTGCCAGATTTGGTATAAATTGTCTGTAATCATTTACTAGACAAAAGAAAAGTTGAGCTCAGAAATATTCTAAAGGCATGGCACATTTTTTACTGTTTGATCCATAAGCAGGTAGAATGCAGCCCATTGTTCTCTACTCTGTGACCCAAATACACCTCAGATGTTTCAAATATTTCACAATTAGACTGCTTTCCCAAATACTGGAGGACCTCTTTCAGACTGTCATCACAGGACTACCTATTTGAAGCAGATGTAAGTATACCAACCAAAGAAGGCACTCATCCCTGAATTCCTTCCAAAATCTGGTTCCTCATCCTTTGAAAAATTTCAAGTGCTGAAGACATGTAAAGCGGAAATTGACCCATATGGGTTTAAATAGTCAAATGCGACTGACTCATTATTGAATTCAAATTGCAAATAAGCATTTGTCAGACCCAATTTTGAAGTGCATCCTCCTATATCACAGTGAACAAATCCTTGACATTCAGCAAATTATGAGTGAACTACATTTTGCTGCCTGATTTACAGGTACTTTATAGTCCCCACATAATCTTATACTACCATTCACCTTTGCTATTGCCTCAATGGGAGTAGCTCAATTAATCTGCTTAACCTGTGCCATAATGTTCTCTGTCTCCTGTTGTTTCAGTTCTTGCTCTATTTTTTCTCTTACAGCATAGGGCACTGGACAGGAACTGCAGTTAACTGGCCCAGCATCCCTCTGGACCTGTGCTTTGGGCCTTCTATCCTTGAGTCAGGTGGACAATTTCAAGAAATAACTTCACAGAGGCCAATATCCCAACACCAATTCATCCTTCATTTTCATGCAGAAAGTCCTTCACACTGATCCAACTCCCTCAGAGCCAGCTTTCAGTGTTTTAGAACCTCTGACACTCCGTCAGCCAGGGCTCCCTGATTATCCCAGATTAACAGCTCCAAACAGGAAACTCATATTCTATGAGGTCCACCAGGCTGACCTCATTACAATCACTCCTGATATCCTCTTGTGTGACAAGTTTACTTCTAAGCAAAACAGTTTTGTTCCAGTTTAACTTCAGAATTTTTACCCAGTTCCTTGGCTAAGCAAAGTTGGTTTCTGACAATTCACCATGATGATGGGTAATCTTTTGATAACTAGAACCATCACTCTGCTCATTGTGGAGTTTTCACTCATCCTTAATTCTATGCATCTTCTCTCCAACTGATGCTGATGCATTCTTGACAGTAGGGCAGTTCAGGAATCAAACCAACTGATAATCAGTCAGTGTCAACCTTCATGTCCAATGGGGCACCACCCAGTGTTTTGTGGACAACTATACTCTGTGAGTGGTCATCAGATATCCCTGTACTTCTGATTATATGGACATCAACCAATTCTGCATCAATCTGCTGCTGTTTGGCATTCATTTGCAATGATTAAATTTCCTTCTGCCAATATTTCTCTAGGCATCTTCTTCCAACATGCCTTGGTGAGATTACCCTTCTTGCATTTGTAGCACCCTGCGTTCACTGTTGAATGATTCTGAGCTCAATGTTTGCTCAAACATTGGTAATAGGACTTTGTAACTGACCTTCACTGGCGCTTTTGGCTTACATATATTCCATATGTTCAGAGATGTTGTTATTATACACCTTAAGAGGCAGGTAGGACTTTAACCCAGGTCTCCTGTTTCAGAGGTAGGAACTGTACCACTCCACTGGAAAAGCCTCTAGAAGCTTCAGCTTAGTCAGTTGCAGTTTGTTGACTTCAGCTAATAACTGGTAGTTGTTAACTCTGACTACTCTCTTACCCCATTCCAGGAAATCCATGGACAGTAATGTTTGACAAGCTATGTTAAAAGGTAACCTTTGCAATATCAGTAACTTACCAGAAATGTCCTCATTTTTTAAATCGCACACAAATCTGTCCCATAATATGCTCACTTTAGGTCTTCCAATATTACAGTGGATAGTCAACTTCTTCAAAGCCAATCCGAAACAGTCCAATATCCTAACAACATAATATGGCAACTCTAGTTTACTGTTGACTTCCTATGTGCTGCATACTGTTTTAGTCTGTTCTGGAAAGATATTAGAGATCAGACTGCTGCAGAAAGAGGACTCTCTCGCTCTCTCTCTCTCTCCCCTCTGCATCAGTCCACTTTCTCTCGCTCTTTCTTTCCTGCTCTGCATCAGTCCTCTCCCTTACTCTCCTGCTCTGTATCAGTCCACGCTCTCACATTCCTACTCTACATTAGTCTACATACTCTCTCTTTCTCTCTCTCTACCCTGCTCTGCATCAGTTCATTTTCTCTCTCTGTAACTTGGTGTTGGTTCATTTTCTATCTAGCTCATTCTGATGTCATCCACTATGTCAATCTGCTCCCACTCTCACACTAAACAGAAACATGGCTGCTTTCTGAGGAGGAAATAAACAGTTATAATTTAAGTTATAATATTTTTTGGAGAAATTAGGTCACTCAGAAAATGTATATCAGTGCAATATGGATGAAGAAGGATTTGTGCTGTGGATAAGGGATGTCTATGAAAAGAAGAGCATAGAGTCAATGTGCTTAAGATGAGAGCCATAAGAGGCACTAGTACAGCTCCTCCATTGTAACACAGAATGTCCTAATTATACAAGCGAAAAAAAAAGGATACCTGTAGGCATATCAGGTCAGAATTGGGGAGAACTATTGTCTCAGTAATACCGATTACCAATTCATTGACTGGGAGAGAGTACAGAGTAAACAAAAAAGGAGAATAGAATTTCAAAAATGTGTGCTGAATTCTTTCATCCACACTTCTGTTTTGTGCTTGTACAAGAAAAGAGATTACTCTGTCTCGTTACCAGCAATGAAAAAGACCAGGCGATTGAGTTAAATGGAGCACCCGTGGAACAGTCTGATTAAGTGCAAGGTTTAAACTTTAAAAATGAAAAATAATTAAAGGAGAAAAAGACAACTTTTAAGTTTCAAGGTGCAGAAGATAATGAAGTTAGAATCAAACTAAAATTAAAGAGAGCATGTGGAGCCTGAATCTAGGATAAATACCTGAGAGAATCTGACATATCAGAATTAGAACAAACATCGGGAAAAATGCCTTAACATAGAGAGTTGCAAATCAACCCCAGGATTAGTGATTGGCTAATTGTTAGATTAGCTTTGGTAGATGAAGGAAGGAAATGTGCTCGAAAGGATATGGGAACATGATGGGGAAATGTGAGTGAACACAAATTGGGAGCAGAAGTAAGCCTTTCAGCCTGTTAAGCCTGCTCAGTCATTCAATAAAGTCATGGCTGATCCTTAAAGAAGACACATTTTTTTGCAGAAACACTGTTGGGTTTATTTGCCTATTTCCATGGTGTGGTTTCTTTGTGCTTCAATGCAATGTCAATTGTAGCAGCTAAACTATTGCCCTGGATGAGTTCACTTAACAGCAGAGATAATCTGGTCTCTGTGACTTCAGACAACATTTGTTAGTACCTTTAGCACTTGAATTCCTACATCTAGGGCAATACAAGGCATGTTAAACAGGTTTCCAATATGTAAGGACCATGCCTTTTTATGTTTATAATTTACAAAAAATAATTGTGAACAGAAATGGGAAAGAACCGTTTTAAAATTAATGTTTGAAAGGGTGGCTACAGATTTCAAAAGCAAATAACACAACACCCAGGGAAAGTATCATAAACAATTGATGGAACAAGCTGTTATTGAAGTTTGAATTTCAGATGATTTGAGTCGGAGCTGGGAGGTATGCACAGCTGCAGCAGCTCTTGTTTGCAACAAGCAGTTAATTGGTCTATGGGCTAGTGACCTCTTATTGATAATTTGCCTCCCAGTAACTGTGTGATTAGTTGTCTGGTAACTAAACAGCTTGGAGCTGAGAGAGAGGTAAGGTATTCAGTTATTCCCCAACTTGCAAATGATCTGTATTCTCTGCAGGCAATGCTCAGTTTAACCTGAAGAAAATTATTTTATGTTCCCTACCATAGTTGTAAGCTCTGAATTTTAACCAACAAGAAATGAGAGGCTGGATATGCTGGGACTTTTTCCCTAGAGCATTGAAGGCTGAGGGAAAACCATTAGAGGTTTATAAAATCATGAGGGGCTTGGATAGGGTGAATAGCCAGGGTCTCCATGGTGTTTTTTAGAGGGCTTAGGTTTAAGGTGAGAGGTGAAAGATTGAAAAGAGACCTAAGGGTCACGTATGGAATAAGTTGGCAGAGGAAGTGATGGAGGCTGATACAGTTACAACATTTAAAAGGCATCTGGATAGATATATGAGTAGGTAGAGTTTAAAGGGATATGGGCCAAAACATAGCAAATGGGACTAGATGAATTTAGGATATCTGGTCGACATGAAAGTGTTGGACCAAAGAGTCTGTGTCTGTGCTGTACATCTCTATGACTCTATAAATGAAACCGCCTCCTTATATCTCTTACCAACCAATGAAAGCACCTGAAGGAAGATGACTGCAGCAATGTGCTGGCCAGCAAAAGAGACATAAGGATAATTTCAACAGAACCCCAGAACAAATACTACTGAACTGTCTTTCAAATTTTCCCCATCTGCTTGCCTGTCAGTATGAATGTCAGGGGAGTTTAAAAAGGGAATTAGAGTTTTAATTAGTAATGTTATATGCTGATGGTTTCTAAGTGTTTGCCTGTTGCCAGAGTATAATTACCTAAAATGTAACTAGTAAAGTGTAATTCTTGTTCAGTATAGAAATCTGATCCATGCATTCTATCAGGCAGCATCCAAGGAGCAGGAGAATCGATGTTTTGGGCATGTGCCCTTCTTCAGGAAGGGCTCATGCCCGAAACATCGATTCTCCTGCTCCTTGGATGCTGCCTGACCTGCTGCGCTTTTCTAGCAACACATTTTCAGCTCTGATCTCCAGCATCTGCAGTCCTCACTTTCTCCATGCATTCTATCAGCCTAGGTCTCAAAGTGAGCTAAAGAAGAGCTTAAATTTTATGAAGACTCAGGGAATAGTGGGACTTGATTTCCAATGCGTTACCCAAATAAATTGTAAAACGTAGCTTGTTTTTCCTGGAACAGGTCACAAATCTGAAACCAAAGTCGACTGCTTGAAGTGCACCATCCACATCAAACATGGTCAACCATGAATAGAAACAGAGATTGCTGGAAAAACTCAGCAGGTCTGGCAGTGTCTGTGGAGAGAAAACAGAGTTAATGTTTTGGGTCCAATGACTGTTCTTCAAAACTGGTAATAGCTAGGAAATATGAAGACAGGAGGTTGGGATGTGGGTGTGTGTGTGTGTGTGTGTGTGGTGGAAGTGCAGGGAGGGGATAGTGGGTGGGGGGTAAGAGAGAGGGAGATAGGGCAGAATTGGAGCCCAGAGAGAAAATGACAGAGAGTGAACAACTAACAGTTAGAGAGACAAAGGGATGGATGATGTAATGTCAGAGAGAAGGAAAAGCTGGTAATGGGAATTATAGATAGGTGAAAATGAGCTGGCTGTCCAAAAGCAGCTCATGTTTGCAGGTTCAAAAATTATTGAACTCGGTATTGAGTTTGAAGGCTGCAGGGTCCCCAAGCGGAAAATCCAATGCTGTTCTTCCAGCTTTAACTGAGCCTCGCTGGAGCACTGCATAAAACCGGAGGCCGAGATGTTGGCAGAGGAGTTACTGGCTCAAAGGCAGAGATGCTATGAGTTGCACCAGAAGACCTCCTTCCTTTAACATTGGGAAGGCCAACTTAACTTGTTTGATAAAAATGTTTAAAATTGTGACTTGGTCACACTTCCTACTGGGAGCAGAGAGGTCAATGAAAGTTTAAAAATTGTTATCAAGAGTTGAAATCAGTATTGGGTTATACTCTGACCATTTAGGTTATAGTAAATGGGAAATAAACCATATTAAGATTAATCTAATAAAAATAGGTGAACAATAGTTAAGGGAAAGAAAGGATGACAGGATACAAATATTTTTGTTTAAGATTATGTACTGTTCATTTTGAAACTTAAGAGTTAATGCGACAGCAATTAACCCCATTTTGTGACTTCTGACTAGCTTACTGTGCTAGTCATTTAAGAGTACACAGAAAGATACTAGGAAGAAAACCACACTAAATAAGAAGAAGGCAAAATTCAAATAACAAAACCTTAAAATGAACAGTAGAATGGGAATTAACCATAAAATAAATGAAACTACTCAAAATTTGAAAATAAAAACAAATGCTGTTGTTCTACTTATACATACATTTTGTTTGTTCCACACACCAAGTATTTGGACAATGCTGATAATGATGTACAACTTTAAAAGAAATTGTAGTACCACACGAGGAGGCACTTACATGTATATTTTTCAACCCAAAGTTTAAAATTGTAATCAGTCCCCTTTCGACCACAGGAAGTTCTTCTATAACTTGATGGTTGCGTTCTTGTGCAACTCTGCATTGTAGAAAAATCACGCTTTAGAAACAGCACTTAAAGTGTTGGAGATGCAATCACGTTACAGCCAATACATGTTATAAAAGTTTGTGCTTTAGAAACAGTGTCCCCAGTTCATCAATCGCATTAAGGAAACGTGTGTTATAGCAGAACAACCTGCATTAATAAAGCTATTCACACCTTAGAAATGAGTTTATTGCTGCAGAACAACATAACATGATCATCGTGGGGAGTAGCAAGGTTGCTGGACAAGTAATTCAGAGACCCAAGCTATTGCTCAGAGGACACAAGTTCAAATCGCACAATGGTGGAGTTTGAATTGAATTAACAAGTTCTTACGTTTGTCTCAATAATGGAGAATATGAAACTAGTACAGTTGGTTCCGATATAACGTTATAATGCCGTTCTCATGCGATCTCACATTATAAGAAAATCATACAACAGCCACAACCAGTTAAACTAATGGGGCTGGAATAGTGTTATAGCCAATACAAGTAAGGAAAGTTTGAGTTCTACAAATAATGGTCTAAATTCTTCAATTGTGTTAAAGCCAATTCACGTTGCAGAAACGTGTTATAGCAGAACCAACTGTATTCATTTTCATAATAGGCTTGATTCTTCACATCTGGAAAATCTGCTGTCCTTAGCTAATCTAGCCTACATATTACTCCAGATCACGTCAATGTGGTTGATTCTTAACTGTCTTCTGAAATGGCATAACAAATCACTCAGTTCAAGGCAATTTAGGGATGGAAATGAATGCTGACCTTGTCAGTGATGCCCGCATCTGATGAAAGAATGTTTAAAAATCCTGACTTCCCTTATTTCCTTTGCACATTTCGACTACACCTATCTCCATCATTTTATTTTTAGCATTATTTATTTATCATTTAATCTCAGATAATTAGGCATAAAATATTAGGCATATGCTAACTTCCTGTTTAAAACATTATTCTCAAACAACAAATTGATCTTTTCAATGACCAATGGTTCATAGCTCTTTGTTTTCCCATTTGTTATGCAGAAGTTTAAACATGAACTGCATCCAGTTTTTAGTTTTATGGAACTGTTTTATACTGAATAAAATGGACATTAACAAGACGACTAAAATGGTTGCTAGTGGCCAAATGATCTTTGCTATTCCTGTACAAGATAGCCCCTAGTCTTTGGCAAATTCCTAATTGAATAGACAAGCCTGGATGGAAGCCATATGCGGAACGTATAGCAGCTGTTATTTGTGTTCAAGCCAAAACTCGATGGACCTTCATCTTTCCAAGTTTGAAACTTAACAAAGGAAGCTAAGTTGCCAGTTCAGTGAGTGAATGTAAGCAGATCTCCTTCCCACCTTCATATCATCCAGATATTCACCTCCATCCCTCCCATCCTTCCTCCACGTACAGCAATGACTTCTGACTTTAAACTGTTGTTGTTGGACAATAGCAGATTTGATCAAGTGAGCGCGATTGGCTACAGGTAACAAACCTGTTATTCAAAAAATAGAGTGAAAGTGGCCAGTCCAAACAGAACATTACAGGACGTAATCAGCCAAACAAAAAGCAGTAGTTTCATGCCTTTTAAACTTGGATCCTGCTACATCTTTAAAGTCTCTGACCTTTCTCCTATTCAAAGTCCACCAGGAGAGAAACTTGATATCCTGGCAAGTAAACTACAAATGATTAATTTTATAACATGCTGAACATCCCACTGTTTGAGAAACCCTGTAATAATCTGAATATGTGAATAGTGTCGGATTGTGGTGACAGTTGGAGCTTTTCACTGTATTTTATTGTGTTGTTCACTGCGGAGTACAAGTGACAATAAATCTTCATTCATTTGTTCCAGAGTTGCCTTTCATTGTCAATGGAGTGGCACAGCAGCCACAAAACAATGTCGCTCTTGGCATGTAGATGGCACGGTTCACACTTTCCTGCACATTAATTCTGCAATCGGTATTCTAGTGCCACTCAGTTTACCTATTATCAGCCATAATCCCCCCTTCCAATCCTCTAAGTCATTGCAACTCTTTGCTAAATGCTCATAATAGCTCAGCATCTCATTATTGTTCAATTTGAGACCATGACACATAGAAAGGTCTTCAAAGGGTTCAAACACTTACCTTTAATCACCAACACTAAAAGTGAATCAATCAGAAGTTGCACTTGCCTCTTACAAAATGGATTAACTACTTGCATGTTGAGCATCAATACTTTTACAGTGAGTGAATGATCATTGCACATAGTTCCCACCTACTGGAACCGAGTGTCAATTAAGTCCTGTCTAGTTTGTAGCTACCAACAGTGCTGTATTCTGTCACATGGAAGGTAATGTTCCTCATGTTCAATGTCAACATCACCATTCTCTGAGGACTGCTCCTGTTCTTCCAGCTTGTCTATCTCCGACACGTCTCCTCTTTCCCTGCTCCAGTTGTGCAGAGCACTGCATGCTGGGATTGGGTGACACTCGCTGTCCAGAGTGTCCTGCAACGCACCCCCATACCCAACCCCTGGCTTATTAAGCAACGTAACCTCATCCTCAGGAGGCCTAATGTATACTCCACCATGGCTCTGATTGAAGAATGTACTGCATTTTCTCAATGTGCCTCAGAGGGTTGCATTACAGAGTCATGAGCTGTGCTTACAAAGGGTAACCCTTGTTCTGCAGTCTGCGCCAACACTGGACTTTGCTCATCTGGAGTAAGTGGCATTGCGGGCCTCCTGTATTTCCTGTCCATCCTGAGGGGACCTTTAGCTATGAGCTCTTAATGTGCAGGCTGTGATCATAATACCTGCAGTGGTTCGAACCATCAGTCATGTTTGCATTCAGCCTGTGTGGGAACATAAGGAACAGTACAGGTCCTTAGTAATGTGAGCTGTCAGCATTCACATCACTGACAAATAACAGCTTTGCATACTGCTCCATACAATGGGACATGGCACACTTTGATAAGGAGGGTCATGGAATGACTCTACATGGACCTTTGATATTAAACTTCATTCTGATTACAGCACCACCAGTCATGTCACAAAGAGCCAGGAGGACATTGCACGTGCTACATGAGTCTCCAATCAGTGTCTCATTACCTATGAAACACATCATTGCATTTAAGAGTATCTTACATTTTACTTACAGATCAAGTGGAGAGAGTATCGGTTCCATGTCATTGTACAGCCAATGAAGTTTTAGATTAACTGTGTGTTTTCTGGCCCACCCACATTAATTTCAAGGTTGCCTGGAACTCGTTCTGTTTCACAGAGAGGTCTGACTTAATCTGCAAGGACCTGTGGCTTGGTCAATTTTGCCTGCGACCAGTATTTGCAACTCACACTGCAGACATTTCATATGTACAATGATATAATTGCGAGTGTTTTCAAACTGTGCTCTGTCATTGTATGATTGATGCAATTGGCCAATCACTCAGACTGGAGTTTGGATTTTGACCAAGAAAAAAATGCTAATTCCGCCTAATCCAGGTATAATCACAGCCATTACTGATTCCTTACATGTTATAGTACAACACCTGAAGTTACAACTGCAACTCTCATCTTTATCCACTGAGTACTGTCGCTAGTCCTGACCATCATCGTGATGCACACTCTCCCATCAAGACACAGTAGTATAATATTTTACTCCAACAGCATCCCTGATTGGCCCATGCACCATGTATATGGTGCATGAGCCCTGAAGAAGGGCTAATGCCCGAAACGTCGATTCTCCTGCTCCTTGGATGCTGCCTGACCTGCTGCGCTTTTCCAGCAACACATTTTCAGCTCTGATCTCCAGCATCTGCAGTCCTCACTTTCTCCATGCACCATGTCCCAATTCCAACCTCCCCCAACACCCATATGTTGAATTTCTCCCTGCCCTTCACTGTTCTTGTCCCTGCAGCATCCCAGGTTATTGCTTCCAATCCCATTGATTCTACCCAATTCCCTACAGTGATCTCTTTGCTCAAAACATCAATTTTCCTGCTCCTCAGATGCTGCCTGACCTGCCGTGCTTTTCCAGCACCGCACTCTCAACTCTGGTACCTCATTCCCCCTGACATTCAGTGAATTGACCCCCAGGACTAACCATGGCCCAACTCCTGACCAACTTGGAAGGACAGCCCAGACTGATGACTGATCAGACCCCTGAATGCTCTTTCATATACATTCCTGAACGAGAATCCACAAAAGTCCGATTGTTTACTCTGGACCTGAAGAACTGACTGTGACCCATTCCCTGGGCTGGAGTGAGACTGAACCACTGATCATGATCATCCCAAATGAATCCAGTTTAGGTAACATTTTGTCAAAAAATCTTAGATCTTAGAGACAAACATGTGAATAAATAATCCTTTCTTTTAAACCCACGTAACTAAGATGCTTATTATGAAGTGAACATAGACTCGTGGAATTGAGAATCACATTTTCTTTTGTCCAACATCACAGTGATTATAAACAGCATGGCAAGGGAATAGGGCTTCCAGTTCTCTCCCAGCCATATCTGTAACACTTGCCAACTGCAATGCTAATTTACAAAGGCTAGAATATCTATGTAGTTATGTAAACTCAACCAGGGTGATAGTTTTGATGCTACAACTAACTGTGTGTAGAAATAAAAATAAAGGTAAAGTTGCCATAGTCCTACCAGACCATAGAGCTGCTCTACCATTAGAGAGAGACAACCAGTGGTGATTTAACCTGAGGGTCACCATGCCTCAGGCAAATGGAGAGGCTGAGAAGGAGAGTCCTTTATGTTCACCCCAGCTTGTGTGGGAATTGAAACCACACTTTTGTCATCACCTTGCATCATAAACCAGCCATCCAGTAATATCACCCTATCAGTTCGTTCTGAACACTCTTCCTCTTGGTGTTTTTTTCCATCCTACGTTTCTGATTTTTCTCCCCCCTTTTGACCCTTGCCATTGATTCAGGAACATGGCCTTATGTTTGTGCTTTAATAGGGTGTCCAAAAGATTAGTTTGGGTATCACAACCGAGAAAAAGGAAGGCTAGAAATAGTGACTGAAGCTAGGTCCAGGAGATAGATTTTTGAGGAGTTTGTTTTTCAGATGGAGAGAGGCAGCAAGAGGGAGAACATCAGGGAGACTTGCCAGGACAAAGCCAATCCATTTGATTCATTCCTGCTCTATGTGTTTAGCTTGAGCTTATAACATCTAGTACTCCCCTGGTTTCATTCTTTTCTGTCTGACAAAGAGTTACTTTGACATTATTAAAGATTAACACGTCCATCTGCTTCAACATCAAAGGAATTACTCTGGGACCACTGCACAATATAGTGCTTGCGTGTTATTTTGTTCGATCCTTTACTGAATAAATAATACATCTGTGACACACTTTATATTCTTTATGCATTCCAAGCCATCTGCCTTAAAGAATTCACAGCTATGGACAAATTAAAAGTGAATTATCACTTTCTGTCCATATTGACACTAACCAACCATCAGCAGCAATTATAAAATGTGCACACAAAACTTTTGCTGAGGAATATCATTGCAACAGAACATTTCTACAATCTCACATTTAAAAAAAATTCTGCTGACTAATTTGATCGATGCAGTTTCTCCTGAGAATCTTAATTTAAATGATAGCACAACCCCCCTCCCCCCCCCCCCCCCCCCCCATGGAAACATTAAGGAATCTGTCAACTCAGGTTGTTCTTCCAGACTTTCCACCAAATAACACCTTTGGTATGTAAACAAGTTCACACTGTAACACTGAGAGGGCAGTGATCCTTGAATAACCATGCTAGAAGATTATTGACTGTCTATTTCTGATCTTATTAGCAAGCGAAAACACTTGTGAATTGTAAGTTTTTCATAAATAGAGGATTTTTAAGCTTTGCTTGCATCTCAAACAGCATACTATTACAAAAATTGGATTTCAGGTGCTTGAGGCCTCAGATGCTTTAGATAAGATTTTGTTGGAGCAGGACATCATACAATTTATCCTGATGTTAGAATTAAAATTGCATGTTTGAGTTTTTAACTTTCTGGCCTCATAACTTCTTGGAAGTACAAGTTGATAACAATTTGGTAAGAGCAACCAAATACCCAGGTCTGTGGTGAACACAGAATAACAGGATAGCTTCTTAATTAATGTGGGACTTTAGCATTGAATACCAAACCAAAAGATGGAAAATAAATTAACAACTGTGAATTTAATATCCAATCATGTAGTCAACCAGAATTTTAGATAGAGGGAAAAAAATTGGATTAAGAGAGAGAATAAAAAGAGAAAGTAAAAGTTTGAACATTTATTTAATTTGCCATTTTTAGAATTTCCTAAAACAATTAATTTACAATTCAAAGGAGTGAAAATTCATGCTTAATAATTGTTCACGACAAGAGTGATTGCCAGTCAAGTGGAAAGGACGATGGATGAAGACTCGCCATCTGAGGTAGTTTGGGCTGAGGTTAGGAATAGGAAAGGTGAGCTCACCCTGTTAGGAGTTTTCTACAGGCCTCCTAATAGTCCTAGAGATGTAGAAGAAAGGATTGCGAGGATGATTCAGGAGAAGAGTGAAAGTAATAGGGTGGTTGTTATGGGGGACTTTAACTTTCCAGATATTGACTGGGAAAGCTATAGCTCAAGTTTGTTAGATGGGTCGGTCTTTGTCCAATGTGTGCAGGAGGGTTTCCTGACACAATATGTAGACAGGCCAACAAGAGGTGAGGCCATACTGGATTTGGTTCTGGGTAACGAACCAGGCCAGGTGTTAGAATTGGAGGTAGGTGAGCACTTTAGTGACAGTGACTTTTACTCAAGTGATGGAGAGGGATAAGTGTGCACTACAGGGCAAGAGTTATAGCTGGGGGCAGGGAAATTATGATGCGGTGAGGCACGACCTAGGATGCGCGGCTTGGAAAAGTAGGCTTCAAGGCATGGGCTAAATTGATATGTGGAGCTTGTTCAAGGAGCAACTATTGAGTGTCCTTGATAAGTATGTACCCGTCAGGCAGGGAGGAAAGGGTCGTGTAAGGGAGCCGTGGTTTAATAAGGAATTGGAATCCCTTGTTAAATGGAAGAGGGTGGCCTATGTAAAGATGAGGCGTGAAGGTTAAATTGGGGCGATTGAGAGTTATAAGGTAGCCAGGAAGGATCTGAAGAGAGAGCTAAGAGCAGCAAGGAAGGGACATGAAAAGTCCTTAGTTGGTAGGATTAGGGAAAACCCTAAGGTTTTCTATAGGTATGTCAGGAATAAAATAATGACGAGGGTAGGAATAGGTCCAGTCAAGGATAGTAGTGGAGGCTGAAGAGATTGGGGAGACACTGAATGAATACTTTTCGTCAGTATTCACTCAGGAACAGGACATTGTTGCCGATGTGAATACTGAGTCACAATTAATTAGAATGGACGGCTTTGAGGTATGTAGGGAAGAGGTGTTGGAAATTCTGGAAAGGGTGAAAATAGATAAGTCCCCTGGGCCTGATGGCATTTATCCGAGGATTCTCTGGGAAGCAAGGGAAGAGATTGCAGAGCCATTGGCCTTGATTTTTATGTCTTCGTTGTCTACAGGAATAGTGCCAGTAGACTGGGGGATAGCAAATGTGGTTCCATTGTTCAAGAAGGGGAGTAGGGATAACCCTAGTAACTATAGGCCGGTGAGTCTCACTTCTGTTGTGGGCAAAGTCTTAGAGAGAATTGTAATGGATAGGATTTATGAACATCTGGATAGGAATAATGTGATCAAGGATAGTCAGCATGGTTTGTGAAGGGTAGGTCGTGCCTCACAAACCTTATTGTATTCTTTGAGAAGATGACTAAGGAGGTAGACGAGGGTAAAGCGGTAGATGTGGTGTATATGGATTTTAGTAAGGCTTTTGATAATGTTCCTCATGGTAGGCTACTGCAAAAAATACAGAGGTATGGCATTGAGGGTGAGTTGGAGGTTTGGATTAGGAAGTGGCTGGCTGGAAGAAGACAGAGGGTATTAGTTGATTGTAAAGGTTCATCTTGGAGTGCAGTTACTAGCGGTGTTCCGCAAGGATCTGTTTTGGGACCATTGCTGTTTGTCATTTTTATAAATGACCTGGAGGAGGGGCTAGAAGGTTGGGTGAGCAAGTTTGCGGATGATACGAAAGTCGGTGGAGTTGTTGACAGTGAGGAAGGATGTGTCAGGTTACAGCGGGATATAGATAAGTTGCAGAACTGGGCAGAAAGGTGGCAAATGGAGTTCAATGTAGGTAGGTGTGAGGTGATTCACTTTGGTAAGAGTAACAAAAAGACGGGGTACTGGGCTAATGGTCGGATACTTGGTAGTGTGGATGAGCAGAGGGATCTTAGTGTCCATGTACACAGATCTCTGAAAGTTGCCACCCAGGTAAATAGTGCGGTGAAGAAGGCATATGGCGTACTGGCTTTTATTGGTCGAGGAATTGAGTTCCGGAGCCCTGAGGTCATGTTGCAGTTGTATAAGACTCTGGTGTGGCCGCATCTGGAGTATTGTGTGCAGTTTTGGTCGCCATACTATAGGAAGGATGTGGAGGCACTGGAACGGGTGCAGAGGAGGTTTACCAGGATGTTGCCTGGTATTTTAGGAAGATCGTATGAGAAAAGGCTGAGGCACTTGGGGCTGTTTTCATTGGAGAAAAGAAGGTTTAGGGGTGACTTGATAGAGGTGTCCAAGATGATTAGGGGTTTAGATAGGGTTGACTGTGAGAATCTTTTTCCACGTATGGAGTCAGCTATTACGAGGGGGCATAGCTTTAAATTAAGGGGTGGTAGGTATAGGACAGATGTTCGGGGTAGATTCTTTACTCAGCGAGTCGTGAGTTCATGGAATGCCCTGCCAGTAGCAGTGGTGGACTCTCCTTCTTTATGGGCATTTAAACGGGCATTGGATAGGCATATGGAGGATAGTGGGCTAGTGTAGGTTAGGTGGGCTTGGATCGGCGCAACATCGAGGGCCGAAGGGCCTGTACTGTGCTGTATTTTTCTATGTTCTATGTTCTATAATCAAAACAACTACCTGTCTTAACTTTGTGACAAATTTAGAGGCCAATTAATGAAAACCATATGGAAGTTAAGGGGTGATATACATCTTCCCAAAGTTAATCGCAGAGCTACATAAATGTCGGTTGTACCAATTTACAAATTCCAGGATGTCCTTTCCTTACTCTGTGCTGCTGGCTGAATTGCACTGTTTTGCCATAACGATTCAGAAAAAACATACACTGTCGATATATGACCAACTTCTCAGCAATATTTGACCAGTACACTTCATTAAAAAAGTTTGGTTATAAAGAATCTGATTGGTTGAATACTAATTGGGTAAAAGGCTTGAAGTAGGTTAAGCGACGGTTTAGCTCTATTTGGAGAAATTGGAGGAGCTGGCAGGTGGGACTAGATTGGGTTGGGATATCTGGTTGGCATGGACGGGTTGGACCGAAGGGTCTGTTTCCATGCTGTACATCTCTATGACTCTATGACTCTATGTGCAGTAGTATCACTAAAACCTGATGGGAAAAATCTGCAGGACAGTTGTGATGCTGGTCTTAGATTATACAAACTTGGGTTACATCAAGATGAAGGGAACAGCTACAGGTGAGATGTAGATGCTGAGATGGATGTGTAAAATAACAATAGGACAGTATTAGGAACCAGCACATCAGAGAATCAGTGCATATAATAGGCGTATCTAAGAATGTAGGAGAAAGTGAGGACTGCAGATGCTGGAGATCAGAGATGAGAGTGTGGTGCTGGAAAAGCACAGCAGGTCAGACAGCATCTGAAGAACAGGAGAATCGAATTTTTGGGCAAGAGCCCTTCATCAGGAATGAGGCTTGTGAGCCAAGAGGGTACAGAGATAAATGGGAGGGGGGTGTGGCTGGGGAGGTAGGTAGCTGAGAATGCAATAGGTAGATGGAGGTGGGAGTAATGGTGATAGGTCGGAGAGGAGGGTGGAGCGGATAGGTGGGAAGGAAGATGGACAGGTAGGACAGGTCATGAGGGCAGTGCAGAGTTTTTAAATTTTTTTAAATTAGATTCCCTACAGTATGGAAACATGCTCTTCCGCCCAACAAGTCCACAATGATCCTCTGAAGAGTAACCCACCCACACCCATTCCCCTACCCTATATTTACCCCTAACTAATGTACCTAACACTATGGACAATTTAGCGTGGTCAATTCACCTGACCTGCACATCTTTGGACTGTGGGAGGAAAGCGGAGCACCCGGAGGAAACCCACGCAGACATGGGGAGAGTTGGAAGGTTGGAACTGAGATAAGGTGGGTGGAGGGGAAATGAGGAAACTAGTGAAGTCCACCTTGAAGCTGTGTGATTGGAGGGTCCCAAGGGAGAAGATGAGGCATTCTTCCTTCAGGCGTCAGGTGGTTAGGGTGGCGATGGAGGAAGCCCAGGACCTGCATGTCCTTGGCAGAGTAGGAGGGGGAGTTGAAGTGTTCGGCCACAGGGCAGTGGGGTTGGTTGGTGCGGGTGTGCCAGAGATGTTCTTTGAAGTGCTCTGCAAGTAGGCGTCCTGTCTCCCCAACACAGAGGAGACAGCATCAGGAGCAACAGATACAGAAAATGACATGTGTGAAAGTGCAGGTAAAACTCTGATGGATGTGGAAGGCTCCTTTGTGACCTTGGACGGAGGTGAGTGGGGAGTGCGATGGCAGGGGTAGGTGCTGGGAGAGGAGGGTAGGTTGGTGGGGGGCGTGGACCTTACAAGAGAGTCGCGGAGGGAATGGTCTTTATGGAAAGTGGATAGAGGTGGGGAGGGAAATATATCTCTAGTGGTGTGGTCCGTTTGTGGGTGGTGGAAATGGTGGAGGATGATGCGATGTATATGGAGGTTGGTGGGGTGGAAGGTGAGAACCGGGGGGGGGGGGAAGTTCTATCCTTGTTGCGGTTGGAGGGGTGGGGCACAAGAGCAGAGGTGCTGGAAGTGGATGAGATGCGCTGGAGGGCATCATCGACCATGTGGGAGGGGAAATTGTGGTCTTTCAAGGAGGCAGCCATCTATGGTGGAACTGGTCCTCCTGGGAGTAGATGCAGTGGAGGCAGAGGAATTGAGAATAAGGGATAGCATCTTTACAGGAGGCAGGATGGGAGGAAGTGTAGTCCAGGTAGCTGTGGGAGTCGGGGGTTTATAGAAGATGTCCATGTTGAGTTGGTCACCATTGATGGAGAGTGAGAGGTCCAGGAAGGGGAGGGAGGTGTCTGAGATGGTCCAGCTGAACTTAAGGTTGGGGTGGAGTGTGTTGATGAAGTCAATGAACTGTTCAGCCTCCTCGTGGGAGCACGAGGTGGTGCCAATACAGTCATCAATGTAGCTGGGAGGAAAAGGTAGGGAATGGTGCCACTGTAACTGCGGAAGATGTACTGTTCCACGTAACCAACAAAGAGACAAGCATAGGTGGATCCCATGCAGGTGCCCATGGCTACCCCTTTCGTCTGGAGGAAATGTGAGGATTCAAAGGGGAAATTATTGAGGGTGACGACCAGTTCAGCCAAACGAATTGAGTTGAATTGAATTGAATTGAATTGAATTGAATTGAAATGATTTGAATTCACTGGAGCCCCCCCGGGGCGCCTACTCAGTCCCCTACTGTACTCACTGTATATCCATTACTGCGTTGCCAAATACCAGACTAACGCCATTTACAAGTTCACTGATGACACCACCATAGTTGGTCAAATCTCAGATGGCGACGAAACAGATTACATATGGGAGATGGAAGACCTGGAAAAATGGTGCACTGAGAACAACCTAGCTCTCAATGCTGGCAAAACCAAGGAACTCATTATTGACTTTCAGCGGGATGTTACTCATGCCCCCCTACACATTAACAGCACAGAGGTGGAACGAGTGGAGAGTGTCAAGCTCCTGGGAGTGGTCATCCACAACAAACTTTCTTTGACTCTTCTTGTGGATGCACTGGTTACAAAAGCCCAACAACGTCTCTTCCGCCTCAGGCAGCTGAGGAAATTTGGCATGACAGCAAATACCCTTGCTAACTTTTATAGGTGCACCATCGAGAGCATTCTGTCTGGACGTATCACTACCTGTTATGGCAACTGTACCATTCAAGATCGGAGATGGTGAAGTGGTGAACTCGGCCCAGACAATCACAAAGGCCAACCTCTCAGCTATAGAATTCATCTTCCAGACTCAGTGTCAAGGAAAGGCCACCAGCACTCTCAAAGATCCATCCCACCCTGGCAATGTTTTTCTACAACCTCTACCATTGGGGAGAAGGTACAGAAGCCTGAACACACACACCAACCGGTTTCATAACAGTTTCTACCCTACTGTTGTTAGAATACTGACAAACTTTTACCATTCGCATGTACCTGTGTTTTTGTTTTGCCGGTGTCTACCTATTATTTGCTTATCTATGCTACCTAACTCTGTGATCTGCCTGTATTGTTCGCAAGACAAAGCTTTTCACTGTGCCGCGATACACGTGACAATAAATTCAATTCAATTCAATTCAATTTAACTAGTTTGTGGCAACCCAAGCAAAATGAAAGAAGTTTCTGGAATAACGATTTTCCCTGACTTTTGTTCCAATAACCAACAATATACTTTAATTGAAAATGACCAGTGTTTGGCAAAATTAAAAATCACACAACACCAGATTATAGTCCAACAGGTTTAATTGGAAGCACACTAGCTTTCGGAGCGAGGCTCCTTCATCACGTGCACTACCAATTAAACCTGTTGGACTATAACCTGGTGTTGCGTGATTTTTAACTTTGTACACCCCAGCCCAACACCGGCATCTCCAAATCAGTGTTTGGAAATGCAGCTTTAAAGTCAGTAATTTGAGACTGACTTTAAAGCTTGACTGATAAATATAGCAATCCACTAGTTGGGCCAAAGGGCTTTTTCTGCACTGTACAAATCTATGAATATCCACTGACCCATGTTGAATGTCAAATGTATTGAAGTGAGAAGATTTCAGCCATTTGAAAAGAGGTAGCTTGAGAAAATAGCAGAGCTCTTCAATGTGAGTGATGAAGGAATCATCAAAGATCTGAAAGCATTATTGGAAATAGATAACACTGAGGCTTTTACAGCTGCCACATCGGGAGAACAACCATCAGGCAATTGTGCAATTTGCAGGACCTCGTTTTGCCACTTGTACATGAAAAATATAAATTGCAACAATCAACATGATCAGTGAGTCGACTACTCACACAACAGGATGTGAGGTACTTTGAGATAAATAGACGGTGGTATGGGAAGAAATGCTTTTTGCATTTTAAACTATTGTACCTTTTATTTTCTTCCGTATCACAAGTTAAAATATAATAGACAACAGCAACGCACCTACTAAATATATTAATTTGCAAGAAATGAATTGCCATATTCATAGTAATATATTACAAATGATCAACTTCTAGTGTCAAAGTAAAGATGCAAAATCAATTTCTAAGCTGTTGTACAATGACAATCTATGCTATTAATGTGTGTCATTAATCAAATATTTCCTAAGAAACAGTGCACAGTGAAGAAATGATCTGCTTTCACACTGTAATGGTTGTGAATTAAATTATTCTTGTGTTAACCATGCCAGCCTTTAAATGATCCAAATGCTATCATAGAATCAGTTGTACAGCATGGAAACAGACCCTTTGGTCCAACTCGTTCATGCTGATCAGATATCCTAAATTAATCTAGTTCCATTTGCCAGCATTTAAAAGGCACCCATCCAGATGCCTTTTAAGTGTTGTAATTGTACCAGCCTCCATCACCTTCCTCTGGCAGCTCATTCCATAAACGCACCACCCTCTCTGTGAAAAAGTTGTCCCTTTTAAATCTTTCCACTCTCACTTTAAACCATGCCCTCTAGTTTTAGACTCCCCCACCCTGGAGAAAAGATCTTGACTATTTGTCCTATCTATGCTCCCCCTGATGTTATAAACTTCTGTGAAGTTATCTTTCAGCCTCAATGCTTCAGAAAAAATGGTCCGAACCTATTCAGTCTCTCCCTGTAGCTCAACCCCCCCCCACCCCCCAATCCTGGCAACATCCTTGCAAATCTTTTTGGAACCCTTTCAAGTTTCACAAAATCCTTCATATAGCAGGGAGAACAGAATTGCATGCAGTATTCCAAAACTAGCCTAACCAATGTCCTGTGCAGCCACAACATGACCTCTCAACTCCTATACTCAATGCATTGACCAGTAAAGGCAAGCATACCAAACACCTTCTTCACTATACTGTCTACCCGTGACTGTACTTTCAAGGAATTATGAAGCTGCACTCAAGGCTCTTTGTTCAGCAACATTCCCCAGGACCTTGCCATTAAGTGTATAAGTCGTTTTGATTTGCCTTTCCAAAATGCAGCACCTTGCATTTATCTAAATTAAATTCCATCTGCCACTCCTCAGCTCATCGGGCCATCTGAACAATATCCCATCGTACTCTAAGGTAACCTTCTTCGCTGTCCACTACACCTCCAATTTTGGTGTCATCTGTAAACTTACTAAATATCCTGTATATCGCTTCACTTAAAACATTCAACATTATAAAGAGCATACTTCAGTTTTAGACTTAGCAGCAGTGTTTTTAGCATTAATTAAATTAGATAATGTTGGAAGTGGGTGCAGGGATCATGGTGCATAGAGGTAACTTCCTTGCCTCTTAAGTTCCAGGTTCAAGTCTTACTCCGGGACTTGATGGCCAAGGAAGCTATGTTCATAATGCAGCCAAACAGGCAGAGCAACTTGCAAATTCTTCTAACATATGCCAAGGACAGGTGATGGGGTGGGAGAGATTTTTGATCAGGTATGTAATGCAAAGAAAATTCTTGCCTCTATCATTACTATCATAACTCCAGGCTACAACATGCATATAGAAGTGTATAATGCCAATATAATTTGAGTTTTCCAGTGCATGTCCTTGCCAGTGATTAGCACTGCTGCCTCAGAGCGACAGGAACCCGGGTTCAACTCCAGCTTCGGGCGACTGTCTGTGTGGAGTTTGCACATTCTCCCCGTGTCTGCGTGGGTTTCCTCCAGGTGCTCCATTTTCCTCCCACAATTCAAAGATTTGCAGGTTAGGTGAATTGGCAATTCTAAATTGCCCATAGTGTAGGTTATTAGTCAGGAGTAAATGTAGGAGAATGGATCTGGGTGGGTTACTCTTCGGAGGGTTGGTGTGGACTTGTTGGGCCGAAGGGCCTGTTTCCATATTGTAGGGATTCTAATTCTAATTCTAATTCAAATAATATTACTCTTATACTGTTTGTGAACCATTTTCCTTCCTGGCACCTAGGCTAGCTGACATTATATACAGATTGTTCCCATCAACTATTGTCCCCTATTTCTTGAACTCTCTGCCATTACAGCATAACAGCCCATCTCTAAAATCAATCAATGTATAGTCACCTCAAGTGTTTGAACCTCTCCAATCAGCTGTCTGTCCCTGTCCCAACACTGATACTGCCCTGATTGATATATCCTCTGTAACTGTGACCATGAATTATTTTGGTTTTTTTTGTCCAGTTCAAACTCTTTGCAGCTTTTTACCCAAGTCATTCATGCCATCCATCTGCAATGTCCTTCTTTTAGTCTCCAAGTGAGTGAAAGTTAAGTGCAAAGTTACAAAAACTCCTGGAATGGCTTTTCTTCCTGTATTAGCACTGTTCCCTCTAGAGTCTCCCATGGATCTACCCTTAGACTCTTGAAGTTTGTAATCTGTTTCTGCAGCTTTTTAATAGAGGCAGAAGCTTGTCTCAGTACCTGACTTTGGCTACCCAGATTTCCACCTCTCTCTCATACTGGAAACTGACTTGGAGAGGTACTGTCACAGGTTCAAGGGCAGAAAAAAAAGTAGTTATTGCTTATGATAATCAGACTCTCAAGCCGAACAAAAGCAGGATAGAAAATTACACAGTATGAAAAATTACCCAGTATGAAACCTCAATTCTAGTTTTGAGATGGACTATTTCCCAGATGTTCACAGGCAATCTGATCAGTGCAGAGTCTTAAGGGTTTACCAACAACAACCCATTCAACTACTTTCAAATGTCCTGACAAGTCTGTAAGGTTAGATGTGGACAGATGTTTCCTCTTATGAAAGAGTCTAGAACTAAGGGGGTCAATGTGTAAAGATCAAGGGTCATCCATTTAAACAGAGGTGAGGTGAAAGTTTCCTTTCAAAGGGTTGAGTGTCTTTGGAAATCTCTTTCTAAACAGGTTGTAGACACAAAATCTTGGAATATTTTTAAAGCAGAAGCAGATAGATTCTACTTTACCAAGAAAGTGGAAAGGTTATCAGTTTAGGCAGGAATTGGATTTGAGGTTATAATTATATCATCATTTTATTGAATGGTGGATTAGGCTTGAGAGGCGGAATGGTCTAGTCTTGTCCCTGATGTACATGTTTGTATGTCCCAGCAGTGGTGAGCATCTTTCCTGCAACATGATTACACAAGAAGGCTAGTGAAGGGCCTACCTGCATAATGAATAAGGTGAAGAGCAAAGATCAAATGAAATGAGTCACATCATTTTCCTCCACATGAATCTTCCTCCACAAAACTCGAACTGCGAATGGCAAACTTCTGCCCATTTTTGTACCTAAGAGGCATGAACTTTCACTTAAGTGGTTCATGGAAATCCAAAATGATCAGCATGAATTTAAAGAGCATCCTTTGCAGTCATTGGCGTAGAATGTTGCACTCGAGATATAAGAGCTGGATTCTGAAGAAACAGGCTGAGAGAGAGGATAGCTTTCAAAATGTGGAAATGATGAAGGATGCTCAGAAGCAGCTGGATAGCCAGGAAGATAAATGAGTGTGTTATACCAAGAGTAAAGGTTCAGGAAGGTTCAAAAGGCTGTTCGCTATGGTTACAGAGATAAAGATTGCCAATTACAGACATTGCAAACAAAGACCTGACAGCCTTGTCCTGGCAACAATTCAAGAAACTGAGGGTAAAAACAGAAGAGGAACATTAAAAATCGGACAGAGGAGTAACATTGTGATATGGACTGAAGGAATCTTGAAGAAAGTCAGAGAAGGAACAAGAAAGTGCTAATGGCTCCACGAAGGCTATGTTGACAATAAACATACAAATAATGATTATAAATCATTAAAGTTTCTACAAGGAAAAATTCACCTTTAAAAAAATACTTTTATTACTAGCTTGATTATGGAGTTGAGAAGTGACATTGTTGTGAAATATTAAACATGCATTTTCATGAAAAATTATGCACATTGACCGGAGACCATTTGAATAACTTTGTCTTTCAAAGGCATCCTATAATCAGTGACCTGGAATCAAGTGAGCACCATGGGTTAACTTGCCTTTAGAGTTCCAATCCTGTTATACAACAGTACATTGTTAAAACATAACTGGCTTTTATTGTTTACCAGCCCACCCTTTGAACTTAGTTTTTAAAATAATAATGATTTATTTGTGATGTTTTGAACATATAATAGTTTTCGTGACTTTAAGAAGCTTTCCTTTGCTTTACAATCCAGTAATGTGAATAATCATATTTGCTGCCAGAAACGTTGAAAAAATGCTTCAATATTCTTTAAGATGTCGCTTTATTGACCTTGTCAGAGATGTAACAATCTGATGCGTTTGACTTCAAAAGGGCTTTTCATAAAGCTGTGAGCGTAGTGATTGTAACGAGGTCAGCCAGGTGAACCTCATAGAATGAGTTCCCTGATTGGGGCTGTTAATCTGGTTCAATCAAGGAGTCCTGGCTGCCAGATAAGAACAGGAATGTCAGACATCCTGTTCACTTTGAGAACTGGCTCTGAGGTAGTTAGATCGGCATTAAGTAAATAAAGTAAGGGTAACTTGGTGATTGGATAACTCCCTCTGTGGAGTTATTTCAGTAGGGTTTCAGGACAAACCTGGGCATGAACTAAGGAACTTGCTAAAGAGTAGAAAGTAACAAATCCTGCTATGAAAAGTTATGTAGAGGTAGGGACGTTGGTGAGATGGTATGGGGGTGAGATGGTGGGGGAGTGAAGGATGCACAGCTTGATGCTTTGACTCGAACTGTTTCTAGTTTACACAAATGATTGGGATTCAGAACCTATGTACAAAACGATCAAATTGGGATTCAGAACCTCTGGACAAAACAATTCAATATTATATGCAGTAAAAATGGAGAAGGCATTTCAGAAGTTAAAGAATGAATTGGACATAATATTCAGATGAGCAGAATAATGAGTGATGAAATTTATTCTAAAGTTCAAGCAAAGTGCTAACCCTGAGACTGAAAAGTAGATGATGTCCATACTTTATCAACAATAGGAATTTTTTCAGAGTCAACACTAAACACATGTAACATCAATCAACAAAATGACTATGATGTTACACCTATCTAAAACAGTAGCATGTTGGTAAGATGAGGTAACAAAATAATGCTCTGTTCAGAACACATCTTAAATAGCACATTGAACTAGCATGAAACTACCATGAATTGTACAACGAAACAAACAAAATATTCAAGCACTGGCAGCAGAGCAAACAAGAGCCATTCACTTGCATCATTGTTGATTTCATTAATGCTGTTGCACTAAGTTCTGAACAAAGATTTGGCTTTTTTAAAAAATGGTGACTGCAAGTAAATCAAATGTCATCATCTGACAGCTGCTGCATGCTATATGTAAGCAAGACAATGATCATGCTCTTCAGAAACAGTAAGTACATGGCTTAGGAGAACTGGAGAACTCCTAACTTGTACAAAGACATATCAACATACTTTACATTCAGGACAAAGGAGGGACAGGTTGGGGGTAGAGAGAGAGAGAGAGAGAGACATACAGAGAGAGCAAAAGGCAGAGGAGAGATAAAGGAGAAAAGAGATACAATCAGTGGACAGTTGAAGTTCTCTCCTTTCAGAAGGTTTTTGAAAGCAGGAATAGAAATAGCAATCTTGAAGGAACTGAGGAGAAGAAGAATTGCTGAAAAAATTGCGAATAGAGGTAGAGCAGAGAGTGTGAACAGCTTTGGTGTAAGGACTGTGAAATATGTAAGCAAGGCATCAAACAAAAGATCATCAGTAAAGATAAGGTTGTGGAAGTATCAGATAATCAAAGCATGGTTTTTTGAAGGCAACAAAGAATCATGAAGAGGAATAAAGTTAGCAACTTCATGCAAAATACAAATGCAGATTGTAAAAAAAAATAGTATAACCCAGAAGGAGGCCATTCAGTGTATTGTGCCAATGTGGCTGAAGAGCTATCCCACCTAGTTCCACTTTCCAGCCCTTAGTCCATAGTCCTGTAGGTATGGCATTTCATGTGCATATCTAAGTATTTTTAAATGCTGTGAAGGTTTCTGTCTCTACCACCCTTTGGATGAAAATTTGCCTTTCAAATCCCTTCTAATTACTCATTCAATTATTTTAATTCTATGCCCCTGAGTTATTGACCTTTCTGATGAGGGAAATACTTCCTACATAATAATTCCAACTACACTCCTTATAATTTTAATATAATTAAATCTTCCCTTAGCCTCCACTGTCCCAAAGAAGCAAAACAGCAACCTTTGCAATCTTTTCTTTTCACAAGGCTTCAACTCTCCAACTGGCCGGATCTTATATTCCCATGTTGTTTATCCCCTCACAGCTACTATATGTGCAACATGAACAAACTTCTCTTGTTATCCAACTGGATGATACTTACAGTCAGATAGTTTTTTCCCTAACGATGAAACAAAATATCCATTTTTTAAAATATTGAATATATTGTGCTCTCAAAATTATATATTAAAATGTTTTAATGTAGAAACAATTTTTCTCTCAGATTTCTTACAACAGTTTAAGAAAAGTAAGCATTAATATATAGCCAGTGAAATACCACAAATTGGGGCACTTAAGTCAAGTTTTGATGCCAAGGGCAAAAACGCTACAACATCCATTATGAAGTGTGGCTTTGCAACACCTGTAATGATCGAGCTGGTCAAGTCTGAAAGGACATATCTGCTAGACTTAGGTATATGGCAAGTGGTGAAGGAACCAACAAGAATGTAAAACACACTAACCCTCATCCTCAACAATCTGTCTGCCATTGATACAACAGTCCATGACAGTATTGTTAATAGTGTACACCCCACAGTCCTTGAAGTAATGAAGCCCCAACTATACATTGAGAATATCCTTCAGTGTATTGTGACACTTTATCATTGAATTAAATGGGATAGATTTTGAATAAAATCTAGAAACAGGGCTATCAAGAGCAGCAGAATCATTGTCTTATCAAGTCCACACCGACCCTCTGAAGAGTGACCCACCCAGATCCATTCCCCTACCCTATATTTACCCTGACTAATGGGCAATTTAGCATGGCCAATTCACCTAACCTGCACATCTTTTGATTGTGGAAGGAAACCACAGCACTCAGAGGAAACCCACACATCACAGGGAGAATGCGCAAACTCCACACAGATAGTCATCCAAGGCTGGAATTGAACTCAGGTCCATAGTGCTGTGAGGCAGCAGTGTAAACACCGAGCCACCGTGCAAAGGGCCTGTTTCCATACTGGAGGGAATCTAATCTAATCATAATCTGCAATTTCATGGCCTATACGATATACCACTATAATAGCGACAGGAGATCAACCCTGGCGCACTGAATAGATGCAAGAAGGCAGGCAAGGAAAACAGCACCAGGAATACATAAATACACAGAAACTTAGAAAATAGGAGCAGAGTAGGGCATTTGACCCCTCTAACAAGCTCTGCCATTCATTATGATCATGGCTGATCATCAAGCTCAGTGCCCTAATCCTGCCCTCCCTCCATTTCTGTTGATCCCTTTAGCCAGAAGAATTTTAGCTACCTCATTCTTGCAAATGTACAATGTTTTGGTCTCAACCATTCTCCATGTTGGTGAATTCCACAGGCTCACCACTCTGAGTGAAGAAATTTCTCCTTATTTTAGTCAGAAAAGATTTACCCCTTATCCTTAAAGTATGACACCTGACTCCGGACTCTCCCACTATTAAAAACATTCTTCCTACATCAATCCTGTCTAGTCATTTTAGAATGTTTATAGGTTTCTACAAGCTCCCTGCAGCCCCCACCCCCACCATTCTTCTAAACTCCGATGAATACAATCTTAACCAAATCAACTTCTCCTCATAAATCTGTCCAGCCACCCCAGGTAAACGTTTGCTGTATTTCCTCGATAGCAGGAACATCCTTCCTCAGATAAGGAGTCCAAAACTGCACACAATATTTCAGGTGTGGCCTTGCCAATGCCTGTAGAATTGCAGCAAGACACCCTTGTTCCTGTATTTGAATCCTCACTATGAAGGCCAATATATAATTTGCCTTCTTTATTGCCTCCGCACCTATGTGCTTACTTTCAGTGACTGCTGCACAAGGGCACCCAAGTTTTATTGAAAATTTCTCTCTCAAATGATAGCCATTCAAATAATAACCTGCCTTCCTAATTTTGCAACCAAAATGTATGACCTCACATTGTACTGCATCTGCCATGCATTTGCCCACTCATTCAGCTTGTCCAAATCACTCTGCAATATCTCTGCATCCTCATCATAGCACACCCTTCCACCTAGCTTTGTACCATCTACAAATTTTGTGGTTTTACATTTAGTTCCCTCATCTAAATCATTAGTTTATAATGTGAATATCTGGGTCCTATATCAATCCCTGCAGTATCCCACTTGTCACCGCCTGCCATTTATTCCTACTTTTCCTTTCACCCTGCAACACAGGACTACTTGCGGTGAAACACCACAAGCAGCAAGTGATCGAGTTAAGTGATTCTACAACCTATGGATCAGATCTAAGCTCTTCAGTCCTAGTCCAGTCCTGAATGGTAGGTAGTGTCAGGTTTGTGTCCTTGGCCCAATCATCTTCTGCTGTTTTCTCATGATCTTCCCTCCACCATAAGGACAGAAATGGAGATTTTCATTGTGCAATCAGCAATGTTCAATACCATTGATAAATCCTCAGATACTCAAACAGTCCTGAGAAAAATGCAGTAATGGATAGGGACTACAAGATGCATTACAGAAATTCACCAAGACTCCTTTGAAATCCAAGATCACCATCAACTAGAAAGACAAAGGCAGCTGATACATAGGAACACGACATCCAGCAAATTTCTCACCATCTATTCACCATCCTGGCTTGGAAAAATATCACCGTTCCTTCAGTGTTGCTGAATCAAAATCCTGGAACTTGCTCTTTAACAGCATTGTGAGGTTATATATATCATATAAACTGTAGTGTTTGAAGAATACAGCTCACTAGTCCTCTCAAGGGAAGATAGCTGTGGGCAATAAATGCTGGTCCACTCAGAAAAGCCCACATGCCCTGAATGATTAAGAAAGGTTCTTGAACAGTAGTCTGATGTTCAAGATTACCAATATTGACCATATTGGTAATTGACATTGACCATTAGACCATTGTCTCCCCATATATTTTAAAATGATGTGTCCAAACATGAACTTTCCAACAATCTTCACTCAAAGTTAGTAAACTGGAGAAGAAATTCTGGGTGATATTGTTAGTTCTGTCTGAGAAGACTGAAATTCTCATCACACTATCCAGTAACTGGTAGCAGATAATCCAAAAGTTGAATGTCCTCATTCAAGAGGTATATGTGTTCGCAGTATATGGTCACATCAGTTTTGTTGAAAAGTTATTGATTTGAAACATTATCTCAGTTTGTCTTTCTGCAGATGCTGACTGGCATCTATATTCCAGCATCTTCTCGTTTGTTTTAGATTTCCAGGATTGTCAGAGTCTGGCTGTTGTTGCCAAAGGTTTTATGGCCCCAAACAATGGGCCATGAGTATAAACACAAAATACTGTGGATGCTACAAATGTCATAAACGCTGCTCTGATGAAAGGCCGCAACTTGAAATGATAACTGCTTTTCTCATCGCAGATCCTGATCTGGTTTAAATATAAAGGTATTACATGAAACAGGGAATGGTTAGAATGTTGAACTTCCAGAAGCAGTATTTGAGGTGGGTAGTTTCCATTCATTCTTGGGGAGGCAAAGAAAATATATAGAATCATTAGAAATAGAAAGAAAAAAAGTACAGCTCATTGAGTCTATTCTGCCAATTATGATAATTAAGGCTGAATTTGGGCTTCAACTCCACTTTCCCACCCGCATATCCTTGATTCCATGAGATCACAACAATATTTCTATCTCCACTTTACATGAAGGAGGACAGAAGGATATGGTGATAAGAGAGTCGGGATATGGACTCCTATTAAAGAAAATAAGGAACACTTTGACAGTGAAACAGGAAAGCAGTGGGGTGGTCCTGTGCGCGAGACAGCTGGTCTCAGGGCATTGAGAGGTTTCTGGATCAGTGGTGCTGGAAGAGCACAGCAGTTCAGGCAGCATCCAACAAGCAGCGAAATCGACATTTCGGACAAAAGCCCTTCATCAGGAATAAAGGCAGTGAGCCTGAAGCGTGGAGAGATAAGCTAGGGGAGGGTGGGGGTGGGGAGAGAGTAGCATAGAATACAATGGGTGAGTGGGGGAGGAGATGAAGGTGATAGGTCAGGGAGGAGAGGGTGGAGTGGATAGGTGGAAAAGGAGCTAGGCAGGTCGGACAAGTCATGGGGACAGTGCTGAGCTGGAAGTTTGAAACTAGGATGAGGTGGGGGAAGGGGAAATGAGGAAGCTGTTGAAATCCACATTGATGCCCTGGGGTTGAAGTGTTCCGAGGCGGAAGATGAGGCGTTCTTCTTCCAGGCGTCTGGTGGTGAGGGAGCGGCGGTGGAGGCCCAGGACCTCCATGTCCTTGGCAGAGTGGGAGGGGGTCTCTGGTGACCATAAAAGCTGGCTGGAAGATTTAGAGAAACCAAAATTACGACATATCTTGTGGAGTCACGATATTATCATTATCCTGACAGCCAACTCACAGACTTGCAGTCCAACTCTAATCACCCAATTGAGGGTCCCAGTTCAGCCACATCCGAGAAATACAATACCAAGCACATCCATGATGGGATGTAGGACAGTTAAAGTAAGGAACAGTACCTGACAATATAGGAATAATTTACTGCAGATGCTGGAATCTGTACTGAAAACAACAAATGCTGGAGATCACAGTGGGTCAGGCAATATCTATGGGTGAAGAGTCATCTGGACGCGAAACGCTTGCTCTCTCTCCATGGATGTTGCCTGACCCGCTCTGATCTCCAGCATTTGTTGTTTTCATCTGAAAAAATAGAGCAGTTCTGTTTCAGTTGTGTCAGCATTACAGACTAATATCCATATTCTACTTTTAAAAATTTATGAATGTGATTAATAGCATGATAAGAGTATAGAAATTTGTCAGGGCAAATGGAATGCCATTGCATCTCTTTGCCTCCCCAAACGAACTGGCAGATAGACTTCAATTTCACAGCACGCACAAATTATGACGCCTTCGATAGTGTAGTACACCTTCTGCACTACCTGGGTGGTCGCTCTGGGCAGTTCAAAAGTTAATAGTGGTACCCACCCGAGCCGCAGCCAAAGCTGAGTGGGAGCTGCATGCCTACTGGCGCTGCAGACTCCGGTGCAATTCAGCAAGGCGCGGGTGATGTTTGTGGGTGGGTTTTGTTTTTAATTTCCCACTTTTAATAATGCAAATCCTGCCCCAGCAGCTCCTGTGTGCATCCGACAGCGAGGCTGTCTATTGGTTGTGAGAGTGTGCCTGCCCCTCCCTTGCTACTGCTGCTGAGGCTCAGTGTTTACAAACACTCCCCGTGCGCCTGGGGGCAGGGCCAGACAGACAGAGACACACACACACAGCTATGGGCACCACTGCCACTGAGCGGAGCACATGTCAGGGTGGGGGAGGGGAGAGCCAGATCCGGGCACACCCCCTGCCAACCACCCCCTCCCCCACCCAGGGCCCAGGCAGACCCCCACCAGGCGGCGCAGGCAGTTTGTTTTGTATTTTCCACCCGGTTTCTTCCCCCGCCGCCCCCCCAAAACCCTTTTATTAAGCGGAGTGGCTCCCCCACCCAAACCCGTCAAAGCGACGGCCCGCCGGCCGCAACACCCGGACTGGATCACATCCGAAACCCCACCTGGGAATTCAGGCTTTTACCTTTAGTTTTGGGGAAGGGGAGGGGAGGTGGCTGCTGGTTGAGAAAATATTCTAACCAGCTTCCACCCCCTCCCCCACACACACACCCCCCGCCAACCCCGTCTCCCCGGTGGTGATTTGCCATGTCCTTTGCACCGCATTGACGTCGAATGTAAAGACTGATGGCTACCCACCGTCCAGCAGGTGGGAGGCCTGCATCAACACCACAATCTGTATCCGGGACGCCGCAAAACTAAAAGGAGGAGAGAGAATCGAATGGTACCCCCCACCCGCCTTTCCAAACTGGCCGCCTCGGCGTTAACCGGTAGTCCGCTCCGCCGGTTGGCCGCTGATCCAGTCCGGGACTTCACTCCCTCTTCTCCTTTCCGCAGCCCCGACCCTTTGCGCTTCAACCGAACCTGCTGGGAGGGCGTGGACTTCCCCGCCCCTTCACTCCTCGCGCAACGCAGCCATTGGCAGCGACGGCGGTCACCCTTCGACCCGGGAGAGGGGGAGGAGGAGCCGCGCCGGGCCACGATTGGTCGGCGGGTCTGCCGATCAGCACGAGCGGCTGTTCGGGCCTCCGATTGGTCGGCGCAGCCGTCCATCCGAAGGGGTGGTTGACGTTTCTTCCGGCGTCAAGTTTGGTTTCTGTTGATGCACTCTCCTTCCCCCCCCCTCTCTCCAACCGTCTCTGGGCTGCCGCCGCCGCCGCTGCTGCTGTAGGGGAGCGAAAGATAAAATAAATTGATCCCCGTTTTTTTAAAATTAAAAATATACTAATATAAAATGTCTGGCGCCACCGCGGATCTGACGGATTCGAGTCCCAATGCCATCAGTAATAATAACAATAATAGCAGCAGCAGCACCAACTGCGGGGCCCGTGCCCTTTTGGCCCTCAAGTCGGCTCCGTGCAGCCCGTCCCGGGTCCAGGTTCACTGGGAGCCCGGGGAGGATGTGAACGGGGGCGGCGGCGACTCCTCTTCGTCCTCTGCCCCGGCTCACCCCCATCACCATCACTCGGGCGGCGGCGGTGGCTCCGAGGTGCTGGCCCGCCTGGAGGGCCGCGACTTCGAGTTCCTCATGAAGAAGAGGAGCGTGACCATCGGCCGCAACTCCAGCCAGGGCCAAGTAGACGTCAACATGGGCCACTCGAGCTTCATCTCCCGCCGCCACCTGGAGATCTTCCGCGGCGGGGACCCCTCGTCTGCAGCCTCCGCCGCCGCTGGATTCTACCTGCGGTGTCTGGGCAAGAACGGGGTGTTCGTGGACGGTGTCTTCCAGCGGCGGGGAGCGCCGCCCTTGCAGCTCCCCAGAGTGTGAGTAACGAGATAAAACCATCCAAAGTATGTCTCCCAACCATCAGACAGCGATCAATAACACATCAGCATTAACCTTGATTCTCCACCTTGCAATCTGCCGTATTCCTGCTCTAAACAATGTATGTGACACACGTATGGCTAGTGGCAATATGAGGAAGGTTAAAAAATATACCTGTGCACATCTGAAACACACTCCTGTTGCAATCCATCTCTGTTTAACTGTAGTGTCGTTTATCTGAAATGCATATGTAAACGCACGTGTGTGAGCTTATCCGTCACTCTCCCAATACAAACACGTGTTGAGATTTGAGGCACTGCCCTGAGTAAGTACGTCTTGTCCCTCATTTCGCCCTCCGGGAGGTTTAATTTTCAGGATAATTTATCAGCGGTCTCCTCCTGTGGAAGCATTGTACATTTTCACCTTGCCGATGTTACTAACCTAGATCAATGTGTGGAGATCCGCAGTGAAGGTGTATGTGACAGGCTTGGAAAAGGGAGGGGTGCCTTTCGTTTTCCTTTTTTTTAGCTTTCGTAATTATTGCTGGAAATTACGGGAAGTCGAACAAAGTATTTGTCGACTTTATGTATGTTATGTAAATATGTTAGAAAATCATTTTACTCTGTAAACACCTGCAGTAATACTGTACGTCTCATTTCCGTAACCAGTTGTTTTCGCCCCTACAGGCGAGTTTATTATTGCAAGGCGGTGTGTGTGTAGCAAATCGTTGTATTGGGCAATATTAGCATCGAAAATCCTCAATAACATTGAACTCGTTTAGTTTTTCTTCAGATGTTTTTAATCGCCTTTTATGGCCACTTTTTCTCTTCTCTAAACGGGGTTAAGTATATTTTTAATTTTACATAACGAATGTAAATTCCGGAATCGGCCCTTGTCGGCTCAATTGATGGTGCATAGTCCGCCGCCTAGTCTGTCGTGGGGTCATAATAAAAGTCAGGTGGAAATGCCTGGAAGGCTTGGTTGGATCTGGAATGTTAATATTTTAGACCGAGTCCGGGGGGGGGGGGGGGTGATGAGAGCTGTATACTTTGAAAAATGGATTACGTTTACCATCAAATGTACTAATAGTTCAGAGTGGATTTATAAATGTTCATATTTGTTTAAATTGTACTTTGTAATTAAGGCAAAACTGAAAGCTGTTTTGTCTGTTTTCACAGCCATGTGAGGGGGTAGTACTGAGTTATATTTATTTGCACAGTTATCATTAAGGGTTAGCAGGTTTTTCTGCCATTGTAACAAAATTTCGTTTTATCCACTGATGGAAATATTTGATTTTCTATAGTACAGTCAAAACAGCTATATCATTAGAAGCTCTAAACCCTGGAGTGTTGTTAATTTCATGTTTTAAAAAGTTGATCTTGTACTATTTTAATTGTGTGTCTGCCACATGGAAGCAGTTCTGTTTTATCCATGAGTTAATTTTAAAAATTAAGAAACGTGGAATTCAAAACAGAGATACATCAGCCATGATCTTATTGAACGGTAGACTGATTCTTGGGATGGCAAGACTGATGTGTGAAGAGGGTCTAGATTAGTTGGACCAAAACTCCCTCGGTGGAAAGCTCATAGAAACCTACAAAATTCTCACAAGACTAGACAGGTTAAATACAAAAAGGATGTTCCCAATGACTAGGGAGTCTGTAACCAGGGATCACAGTTGGCCATATAGGAATGAAATTAGAAATTACTTCATTCAGTGGTGAGTCTGTGGAATTCTCCGCAATTGTGCAGAAAGCAATTGTGGCCAAAATGTTGAGTGTTTTCTGGAAGGAATTAGATGTAGTTCTTAGGACCATTGGGATCAAGGGCTATGGAGAGAAAGTGGGAACAAGGTATTAGGTTGGATAATGATATAGCTGTTTTGACTGTACTATAGAAAATCAAATATTTCCACAATTATATTAAATGGCAGAGCAAGCTTAAAGGACTGAATGGCCTACTGCTACCTCTATTTTCTGTGCTTCTATGGAAAGATCATATGGCTCTACTTCTGATCCAGATTCATATGTTCATATGAATTTTTTTGTTACTGTGAGGTTGAAACTGCCTTTTTACTGACTAGAGGATTTTCAATATAACTAACTGAAACACTAGAGAAGATTGTTTGTTTTTACAGCAAAGATGTATATTAGATGCTTGTATTGTGGGGAAAATATCCCAATGCACTTTATGGGAGTGGTACTTCATGGATTTGACAGCCAGCCACACCAATATTAGAACATGACCAGAAGCTTGATCAAACATTAAGTTTTAAATACAAATTTTAAAGTGGGAAGAGAGGCAAAGAGGTCAATGTAGGAAATTTCAAATCTGATTCTGGGTGTCTGAAAGCACGGCTGCTGCTGATCGAATGATTAAAATCAGATGTACACAAATTCAACTTTGGAGGAGTGCCGATATCTCAGAAGGTTCTGTGGCTGGAGGAAATTACACAGAGAAGGAGGCGGCGAGGCCTCGGAGAAGTTTGAAGGCAAGTTTGGAAATTTTAAAATTGAAGCATTGCTAACTGGTAAACCTTGTAATGACATGGCGGCTGAGTAAGTGGAACGTTGCTTTAGACAGGAATTTGAATGCTCTGAATTTTGTCAGGGTTTTATATGGGAGATTGGCATGGAGTGAGACGGACAAGTAAATCTAGATTTAACAAAGGTATAAATAAGGGTTTTGGCAGCAGGGAACCTTAAGAAAGGATGGAGTTAAATAAGGTTGCATTGGGAGAAATAAATGGTTTAAGGGATTGTACAGATACTTATAACCGGACCAGTATTTAAAAACTGGCCATGTCTCTTCATTCATTCGCTGTTGGGTTAAAAGGTGCAAGATGAAAGACTGAGAAATTGTCTTTTAACCGGATATTGTCAACTGAGCAATTCTGAGCTTGGTGAAATACACATGGTATAAAAACTTCATGTTTTGCTTGGTGTGTGATCACCTGGAATAAAGCCAAATATGTGACCTAACAGACATTTGTTGCTTGGCAATCGGGCTGATGAGTTTATAACATCAGACATTTTATTACATCATGCTTGGGAACTGGGGTCAAGCAGCAGGTGATTGGTGGAATGTGGCTACAATATCTTCAGGACACCCACGTTGAAAGTAGTGTTTCAAGCAGTACAGTTAATGATGGGCCTATTTTGGCAATAGAATGGAACAGAGATATTTGACTTGCCCCTGCTTTTTTATCTTTTAGTCCCTGTTCAATCATTTATCCATTGTTCATTTGGGTCAGTACCATTGTGGCTGTGCCACTAGAATAGTAATCCTGAAGCTGGGACTAAAAATCAGAAATGAGTTCATATCTTACTCTGGTAGGGGGTTTAAATTCAATTCATTGATTGAATGGCCATGAACTCACTGAATTGTTGTTTAATGAGTTTGAGATTTTTTTGGAGAGGAAATCTTCTATCCTTGCCTAGTCTAATGTATGTGCAACTTGATGTTTGTATGTTTTCAAATTCCCTGATGAATCTCTTACTACATCTGCAACATGCTTCCGCAGTGACTGTGGAACAACAGTACATTAACCACATAAGGCAATATCAAATAATGCTCATAGCAATGAACTCATTTTGAACACTGAAGACCAGACGTGTGAATAATTTATAGACACATGCTTGATCATGAATTTCTAATTTCATGATTCTATTGACCCCACAAATTTGCAATACTTTATCTTGTTTTGTTGCTGTTTTAATGTCCACTAATTATGGTAACTTTGACACCATATGTAGATTTATGTAGTCAAGGCGTCGTTTGATGATCTTTTTCTTTATGCCAACTGTCAGTCTTGATCGATGGCTGTTGCTACTCAACCAGGATTTAAAGACCAGGAGCTTGTGATCTTGGATTTTGAGTAGGTAGATTTCTGTGTGCATTATTGATCAAACTTATTTGTGACATGATTGGTTACCTCCAAACTTCTTCCATATAACTAGGGATGAAAGTGTAAGATACTCCATATGGTTGAGGGTCCTCATGCTCGCTCTCTGTTGTGCTCGCACGTTTTCTCCAAAGAACTGCTTACAAGCCAATATCATTGCACCACTGCAATATAAACAGAGCCATGACAGGCTGGCATGTAGTAGACAGCTTGCTGACAACTGTGATTTCATCTGATGTACAACTGGTTTGTGTGATGCAGTCTTCTCCAAATTGGTCTCTTTTGTCAAATCACATGGACAAATATATAGCAAGATTACGAATGAAACAACACAACACCCGACAGATTTAAAACTTTCTTTATAATTGTAGGATCCACTGTTCTTGCAGTGCCTTTAGATTATACTCTACTGCTGAACATATGGATGAAGAATTCAATTTTATCATTTTAATAGTGACTTTTGAGGCTACATTCTCTAAGGTGTTGTAGGTATGCCTTGAGTTTACAGTCAGTGCAACCATAGATGAGGATGTCATCATGAATGTTTACTATGCCTTCATGTTATTGAAGTGTCCGCTTAATCCTCAAGTGTTAAGATCTGATGAATTGATTCTAAGGGTTGAGCCTCCTGTGCAAAAAGTGTCCAATGTGAATGGAGAGTGCCGTTAAGGGCCCCTTGATTTTTTTGCGAGCCTAATTTGATAGGAGCCTGGTTTGAGGTCAAATTTAGTAGAGTTTTTAGCTCCATTCACTTTCTCTATGATAACATCGGTTGTCGATATTAATCGTCTGTCTAGTTTTTTTGTTTTTGTTGACCACAAATCAGTGTAGATTCTAATCTTTGCTCTGGGGTTATTTGACTTGTGTGGCTAGGAGCCAGGGGTTCGGCTCATCCTCAACTTTCTCAAGGTCAAATTGGCACTGAAGTTCTTATCTGTGCTTTCTGAAATAGTAATTGGGACTGTGCAATTGGGAGCACATTGGGTTAATAAGCAATTTGCAAATAACACCGTTGCAGTTTGCTGGTACCAGTGAAAATTTCAACTGTAATTCTGTGTAGATCTATTGCTTGTGGAAACTGTTAAGTACATTACCACATTCTCCAGATATGATGTAGAATGCAGCTTTCTAGTGTAAGTAAAACATCAGCTTCTAAGCCCTGTGAACCTAATGCTTCACTGTAAAGTAAAACTTCCTATTCCCTGGTTTGGAGAGAATGGAGCAGTCCTGAAGCTGTGGTGAACGTTTTATCCACCATAACATTGACAGATGTACCAGTATCTGAGAAAGCATCTGTGTCTGAACAACCAATGGTCACTATCACATGAGGATAGTTACTATGTCTGAAAGTGACTGGGTTCAAATTTCACATAGCCTGTCTAAACAGATTGATGGAAATAATAATATTAATTGGTATTTTCAGGGTCCTTAGCTGCATTTTCTTCGACTTCTCTTGAGCATAGTAGTTGTCATCTTTCTGGTGGTGTTGATCTTAGTTGATTTTGCACATGAGCAATATCTAGGACAATCAACGCAAGTAAATCATTGCCTTTGTTACAGGCTTTACACTGTTTCCTCATAGCATGCCATTCTTGTCTGGTGTGGCTAGCAGCATCACGGAGAAACATTCTTTGGACAAGTCACAGTGACACTTGTTTATCAACGTGTTTGGATGTATTATTACACACGACGTGTGGCTGTCGCATCCTGAGGAGGGACCTCTGGCACAGAGTTAGGGATGCTACCATTGTACCAAGACCCCAAATACTTGATGATGTTTGTTTCTGGTTTTAAACCAGGACCTATCGTGGATGGTGAGTAGGGTACTTGAGTTATGAACAGTGTTTATAGAAGTACTTTAAGTGTAAAAACAAAATGATGTGGATGCTGGAAATCTAAAGCAAGCGCAATGCTGGAAAAACTTGCCATGCCTGGCAGCATCTGTGGAGAGAGAAAAAGCGTTAACATTTTGATTCCGCTATGACTCTTCAGAAGAATGCTTCTATGACTTTTTCAGAAGAAGAGTAGGGCAGCTCAGTGGTTATCATTGCAGCCTCACAGCACCAGGAGCCTGGGTTTGATTCCAGTCTCATGTTCCAATTTGCACATTCTCCCCATGTCTGTGTGGGTTTCCTCTCAGTGCTCTGATTTCCTCCCACAATCCAAAGATGTGGTGGTTAGGTGAATTGACCATGCTCATTACCTTGTAGGTTAGGGGTAAATGTAGAATAATGTGGAATGAGTTTGGGTGGAGTACTGTTCGGAGGGTTATTGTGGACTTGCCGGGCAGAAGGGCCAGTTTCCACGCTGTAGGTGAGAACGTGTATAGGATATGAGCAGGTAGGGAAAGAGTTAAATTTTGGTTTTGTGAAACAGAAGGTTTCGTTAAGCATGACTCAGATCAGATAAAAAGTTGCAGTAAACAATGAGGTGCTGGAAGCAAGTGTAGTGGGTTAACAAGGTGGAAAAGCATTCACTATGTAAAGCCATTTAACAAGATGAAGAAGCATTCAGTATGTAAAATCAGTTAACAAGGTAAAAAGTATTCTTTATGTGAAGCCAGTTATTCATTGTGTAACAACAGATGGCTTAATGTTTACTGTTGACGCTCACTGATTATAACAGTCACCCAGTCAATATGTACGTTGCCTTATCTGGATGCTCTTGCCTGTAAGTGACTATGTAATTCAACCAGAAACTGCTGTTCGAGAGAAGACCAAAACTTATGTCTCTGTGCACATGAGCGATCATTCTTTCTCCCTCCAGGGCCCGGAGTAAGATGGAGGAGGTAAAACTTCTCTGAGCATTTTGCTTTGATTGAGGCAGGAATGGGACGACATATGGATTCTTAAAAAAAAGTCATCCGGACTTAAAATGTTATCCTCTGATGTTGCCAAACCTAATGAGTTTCTCCAGCAGTCCTAGTTTGTTTTTGAACTTTAAGTGTGATAGTTACTATTGTTACTTAAGTCACAACTTCTCAGCAAGCAGAGGATTGGTGAAGTATAAACAGGTACGTCTATTTCCAGACGAGATGTAATATACGCAAGTTACAAGGGAGCTGAGAAACGGGTCTATTGTAAGCTGCTATTCACTGGCAATGATGATTGTTTTCCGTGAGGCTGAAGATGGATGCTGATGCACCAGTTGGAATCACCAGGCTTTATGGTACATTTGGCAATTGTCATGTGTGATGTATTGTGTATTATTAGTTCAAGTCATGGCTTGTCCTTTTCAGCACTGTCACTTGACCTCTTCATTTTGAATATTAAAGTGCTGGGAGTGTTCCCACAGTCCATGCTTCAATGTACTTTGGTCCAAGGCAGTGGTGTTTCAGGAGTTGTTACCAATGTTGGATTTTTTTTTTCCATGTTGGCTGTCAGCACATCCTTGAAGTACTTCCTGGAATGAGTCTACTCTGTCTGAGCTAAGAGAAGATGGTCTGCTTTGAGACTTTGTATCTGGCATCTGAACTATATGACTAATCCAAGGATGCTGATGGTAGATAATCATAACTTGATGCTTGTGAGAGCACACTGTTTTGATGTGCCTGTCCTCCTAGTTGGTGATAGAGGATTTCTGCAGGTAGTATTGATGCAGCACTCTAGTGCTTTGAAGTGCCTCATGTAGGTTGTACATGTTTCAGTCTATACTGTACTGTAGGGACCATGACTACATGGTAGGCCATGAACTTAATTTCAATATTGATGTTGCAATCTTCAAACATCCACTTCCTCAAGTGGCCAAAGTCTGCATCAGGTTTCAGGCAATGTTGAATTTCGTTTGTGTCAGCCTTCTTTGAAAGTTGACTTGTAAAGTATTGGAAGTATTCTATATTTTGCAGGCACTCATGAATCCTAGTCATTGTGGTTGGTATGTCTGCATTTGGAGGTTGCCACTGGAGGACTTGGGTCTTACACAACATTCAAAGACCAGTTTTCATATATACCTCAGTAAATATGTAAACAAATCTGAAGATGTTTCCAACATGACTCTCAGTATGGAACTATTACATTTGAGCTCTTTGATAAAAATCAGGCTGGTCTTCATTTTCAAGTGGTATAGTCTGAAATTAGATAGTCATCAGTCATTTCTTCACTATCACTGTGTCACTCTGAATTTAGTATAATGCAGTCTCTCAAATGATCAGAATATTGACTTCCATACTCAGTGACTAGCAATATCAGGGTCACCATTCTGTATATGACAAGTAGAACGCTTTTGGTGCCAGTGCAGACTTGCTTTAGCTGTATTGCAATGTCATTTCAGCAATGCAATAAATAGGTGACCTATTGCACCCAGTTACTTTGGATGCTGAGGATTGGTATCATTTACTCCCAATAGTCAGATACACATCTTTCAGGATCCTGACTAGAAAGATGTTGGCATCTATTTATGTTTCTTTTTGTCTTTAGCAGTGCGCATGTGTTTACCATTTTTCTTCAGGTGAATTGCTGATTGCACCCTGAGCCACGAACTGAAGGTCTAATTTAACTGCATGTTGTTCAGAATAATGCCTTCAAGATGGATCCATTTCCTGTTCTGGCTAAATTAGACTTGGGAATCTAGCTCTTCACTTGTTCTTTGTATTCTGCAGAAAGGTGCCTCAGCAGCTTCATAAACGTTTTCTAAGTGTCATAAATGTCCACGGTCCTTTATTCACTTTGTTAGAGAAAAACAAAGATAGAAAAAAAATGTTTTTTAAATGGTTAGAGTTTGGAAAGTGTGGGTGTCCAAAAGTGGCCTAATGTTTCATTTAATTAGCAAGCAGGAGCAGCAAGCAATTAGGAAGTCTATTGGTATGTTGGCCATCATTGCAAGGGGATTTGAGTACAGCAGTAAAGAAACCTTGCTACAATGTATAGAACTTAGTGAGACCTCACCTGGGTTATTGCATTACAGGTTGAGTCCCCTTATCTAAAGAAGGATACACTAGTCATATTTATTGAGAGAGCAACAGAGGTTTACCAGATTTATTTCTGGTAATGAGACTGGGTTGTATTTCCTACAGTTTGAAGAATGAGATGTTGCCTCATTGGAACTTGGATAATCCTTACAGTGTGAGATGTGGGATGTCCTTTGGCTGGTGAGTTTACCCCTTATAAGGGATAGTCTATTTAAGACTAAAATGAGGAATTTCTTCACTTGGGGTAGCAGACTTTTGGAATTCTTTATACCGAGGACTGTAGAAGTTCAATAATTAACCGTGGTCAAGACTGAAATTAATAGTTTTCTGGAGACTGATGACATTAAGGAATATGGAGATCATATGCATGATAATTGAATGACTGAGCTGGCTCGAATGACTAAAGACCTTATTCTTCTTTTGTTCATCTACGCAGCATGTCACATTCTCAATGTTGAAAGTCTGCTTGCTTGTTGAAAATTTACCCTTTCTGAATCGTCACCTTGATCTGATTTGACATTAATCCTGTATGTGTGCTTTTACTTATTGGTGTTGGACGCATTCTCTGTTTTGCTGCACAGATTTCTTGTTTTGACATTTCTTATTGTAACCATTGGTTCCAGAATCCGATTCCTGCAGGGTGATGAGCCTATGCGTTCTTCAGAGGAGAGCTTCATGATCGGTCTAAGACTGTACTTGTCACTTGTCAAGAGTGGTATTGGAAAAGGAATGTGTTGAAGGGCTTATGCCTAAAATGATTTTCCTGCTCCTCGGATGCTGCTTGACCTGCTGTGCTTTTCCAGCACCACACTCGACGCTGATTTCTAGCATCTCAGTCCTCACTTTCTCCTCTGTACTTGTCATGTGGCTTACTTGGTTACTACACCAATGCTCGAAGCTACAGTGTGGTTCATATTTACTGTCATCTTTTAGTAATGTGCTTTTTCTCTGTAAGGCCTTTATAGAAAGTGTTGGCTCCAATTTCTGAAAGGCAGCTTCACAGAAAGCTAATTCTCTGGCTGATCCATAGCTTAACAGATTGCTTCTCATCCACTTCATGCAGGCATACATTATTAAATATATGGGGATTACCTCATTTATGATAGTGGTATATTTATTTTCACATGTTGCTTGCCCAAGTCTTTAAGTGACTAAATCTCAAAAGCACACTTTGTCAGAAAACGCTAAACATTGTCCGGAAGTCTGTAGCCTTCCAATTCATGTTGGGGAAATGGGTGCTCATTTTTCTGATGCTCCCTATCTTTTGCAGATGTTCCCAAATTGCAGAAAATTTAGAATTTCTCCTCCAAGATGTCCATTGTGTTGTATGTGTTCTTTTTATATTCTCTTCCCCTTTTACTTACTGTTCAATGTCTGCCATGCTCTTTCCAGTCGCACTGTTGTCCCATTTTGTCCTTGTCCTAACCCTCACTCAGCACTTTTGTCTGGGGTTGCACCGAAGATCACCTCAATGGCTGGCAGATTTTTTTTGTACTTATTCAAAACTGACTGCAAAGGATGACCCTGAGCTAATTTAGTTACCAAGTGCTACTGATCTGGCTGCCCTTCAAATCTGGTACTCCTTGTTCTGCATAAGCATTGTATGTGGAATAATTGTGTTTCCTGGGATTTCATCAAACAGGCAGCTTCTGCTTTACTGCAGGCAGCTTGTAGTGTACCAAATGTTGTCTGATGCTTCCCTCTTTGGTATCCTTTGTTGTATTATGGCCATCATATTGCGTTACTTTCTTCATGTAAGCTCACTAGTCTCTTTGTCAGGCTCGGTAGCTACAATAGGTTGTTTTATTTGAAAATAAAAACAGAAATGTAGAAGTTACAAGAGAATTCGGCATACAAATCTAACAAAGAAATTCAGCACGCACAGTCTGCTGCTCATATTTTTATATCTTGATTCAGCGATAACAGGCAATACTATCTGAACATTCTCTTAAAATAATATTCAAAATGTTGCTGTTGGCGCAATTAAGTAAAGTAACTGTGGACTCCCATAAGGTAGTAATCTTACTGATTGTAGAGTGAGTACTTGAATAAATACTGAAGAAGGGCTTATGCCCGAAACGTCGATTCTCCTGCTCCTTGGATGCTGCCTGACCTGCTGCGCTTTTCCAGCAACACATTTTCAGCTCTGATCTCCAGCATCTACAGTCCTCACTTTCTACTTGAATAAATAGTCAACCGTGCTGTTAGTGAGGTACAAAATCACAAAACAATGGTGAGTTTCTGAAGAGAGATGTGACTGTGCAGACCTCTTGCAAAACTTTATTAAGTATAGTTTTAGAATGTTAAATGAACAGCTACCTAAAAGACCTTCGACTCCAATAACTTCTCTTAATTAAAGTAGCCACATTCAGCTTCAAGACTACAATCATAACAACAGAGAAATTCATTTACAACAAAGTTTATAAATTTAAAACATTCCTCCCTGGTTGGGTAACATCCTTGGAGATTTTTGAAGGAAAATTTAATTTATTAATTTGTAGAATTTCGTATTGATATGTTACAGGCAGGTGGCTGTTTTATTCCAAAACATCTTCGGCAAATGACTCAGAATTATATTATAAACTGATCTGTACTTCAAATCACGTTTCCCACCTAAGTGGAAAAATTATATGAAGACATCTTTAATTTCCCAAACTGCCAAAGAAAGTCAGATCTGCAAATGTCTCTTCCAGACTTTGATATCTTCAGTTTTGTCCACAAAATTTGGTGAGCCCTTTCCAATTGATCTAAAATTCTGTTGTTTCATCTATCTTATACTAACTCCAGCTCTTTATCACTCCTATTGATGGCACAGTTTATTGGTTCCTATAGACTCTTATTGTATTGAATTCAAAACCTTTGTTCTCCTTTTGAAATCAGTCTGCTGTTTTTTTTTATTCATTCACAGGACATGGGCATTGCTAGTTGGCCAGCATTGTTTGTCCATCCCTAGCCACCCTCGAGAAGGTGGTAATGCACTGCTGCAATCCATGTATGGTAGATTGACCCATAATACCATGAAGGAGGGAATTCCAGGATTTTGACCAGGAAGGTGCTATCTAAGAAATTTTGGTGAATTTCTGCATTGTATCTGTGGGCGGCACGGTGGCACAGTGGTTAGCACTGCTGCCTCACAGCGCCAGAGACCCGGGTTCAATCTGACTGTGTGGAGTTTGCACATTCTCCCCATGTCTGCGTGGGTTTCCTCCGGGTGCTCCGGTTTCCTCCCACAGTCCAAAGATGTGCAGGTCAGATGAATTGGCCAGGCTAAATGGTCCGTAGTTTTAGGTAAGGGGTAAATGTAGGGGTATGGGTGGTTTGCGCTTCGGCGGGTCGGTGTGGACTTGTTGGGCCGATTACTTTACACTGTAAAGTAATCTAATCTAATCTAATTGCTAACTCCAGCTCTAAGTTTCTTTTTCTCAAATTTGTTTTGGCATAGTTGACGAGATAGACAGCCTTTGATTATTTAACAGCATTGTGAGTCCAAAGTGATTTGTTTTTCAGCACTTCAATTCAGAAGTCACATTGGATTCCGTTTTTTAATTCGTAGGATGTGGGTGTTGCTGGCTGGGCCAGCATTTATTGCTCATCCCTAGTTGTCCTTCAGAAGGTGATGGCATGCTGCTGCCTTGAACCACTAAAGTCAACATGCTGTAGTTTGACCCATGATGCCATTAGGGAAGAAATTTCAGGATTTTTAGGCAGTGACACTGGAGGAGCCAAGATATGCTTCCAAGTCAGGATGGTGAGTGGTTTGGAGGGGAGCTTGCAGGTGATTATGTTCCCACATACCTGCTGCCCTCATCGTTCTAAATGGAATTGGTTATGGGTTGGAAGGAGCTGTGTAATTTCTTTGTCAAATTTCTGCAGTGCATCTTGTCAATAGTACACACTGTTTCTACTGAGCATTGATGGTGGAGTGATTGCATGTTTGTGGATGCGATGCCAATCAAGCAGGTTGTTTTGTCCTTGATGGTGTCACCCTTGAATGTTGTTGGAGATGCGCTGATCCAGGCAGCATATTCCATCACACTTCCTGACTTGTACCTTGTACGTGGTGGATAGGCTTTAGGGAGTTTGGAGGTGAGTTACTCACACAAGTGCTGCTGAGTTTTTCCAGCACTTTATTTTTGTTTCAGATCTCCAGTATTTGTAGTACTTTGCTTTTAAGTCAAGTATTTGTATTTTGAATTTTTTGTTTGTCATGTTCTACATAATCAAAGTCACATTTGGTTACCAATTGCATACAATATTGGTCACTTCTCTTTTTTTGTTTGTTACGTAATACACCAGAAAACAATTATTTGGCCCAGATTGTCTGGTCTTCACAGTTGAAGATTGGACATACTCCAACATATGTGCTACAGGACTCATCAGAGGTTGTGGCGTACTGTACATTAACAGCCCAGAAGTTTAAACTTCCAATGTGCAATTGCTTTGCATATAGACTCCTCCAAAATAATCCACATTTCTAAGTTAGGTTTAGAGACTTTGGAAGGTTCAGACTTAATTGTGTGAATAGTTATTCAGAATAAGTGTTTTTTTGAGTAGATTTTAATTTCCTAAATCACTGAAAGGAATTAAAGAGAAAGTGGTTAGCACTGCTGCCTCACAGTGCCATAGAGATGGGTTCAATTCCCGCCTCAGGCAACTGTCTGTGTGGAGTTTGCACATTCTCCCTGTGTCTGCGTGGGTTTCCTCCGGGTGCTCCAGTTTCCTCCCACAGTCCAAAAATGTGCAGATTAGGTGAATTGGCCATGCTAAATTGCCCGTAGTGTTAGGTGAAGGGGTAAATGTAGGGGAATGGCTCTGGGTGGGTTGCTCTTCAGAGGGTTAGTGTGGACCTGTTGGGCCAAAAGGCCTGTTTCCACACCATAAGTAATCTAATCTAAATATAATTTTTGAAACATCAGGGGATTGTAAGATATCAGCTGGCACATATGTTGCCTGGGGTGGATAGGCCTTGTCTTGTTGAATGGTGGAGCAGGCTTGAGGGCTCAGTAGACCTCTGGCTGCTTCTGTTTCTTATGTTCTAATCTCCTGGATTATTGTGACTAACTGAGGACCGTTTTTACTCTAACCTTTCTATTATCTCCCCACACGTGACTAACCCCCACACCTGATCTATCCTACTCCTTCATCCACTTAACCACACAAATTAAATTTTCTCTGTAACTTGTAACATGCCAATGGGATCTTTCACTCCCTGAATAAGGCAGTTACTGTTGTTTAAAAATAAAGGTGCACGATTTGGTTTCCAGAGCTAACCCTTCACTTCTTTGAAGACTCACAGCGCAGTTGTGCTCCATGGTTTTCTAGATCCGAATTAGAAGTTAAGGCCAGAAACGCAGAATTCCGGGGGAGACTAAGTATAAAGGAGTAGAGTGATAGTCCATGTGTGATTGCCATTCCTTGGAACATTCGGTACATTATATTTTGCTTTGGGCGTGGAATAAGTTAGTGCAAATCTTGTTCAGTTCTAGGTTTTTCTCAGGTGTAAGAGTTTCAAGAATATCTTCCAATTTGCCATCTCCAAAGGAGAGGTCAGGCCTTTTCCTTTATTATCTTATTGTTGTAAAATCTAATACCTTTGTGCCTTTTGAAATATAATCAGTTTTGACAGCATAGGAATTCATATGATGGCTGTAAATGCTTATCTGTAAGTAATAGATTGAATGTAGATATTCTTTTCTTCTGATCAAAGACAACGGGGCTGCATTCCTTTGAAAGATAAACTTACAAATAATGATCAGATTTTATCATTGAGCAGAATTAATTAGCCAACCAATCTAGTTTGTGTGTACAAAATGTAGGCCTTCCTCTTGTTAACCCTGAACTAAAATGCCTTTCTGTTTAATAACAATTACAACCTGAACATATTCCCTGCTAAATTTCCAGTGTAAGTTGCTTTGCTCCCAACATAAACAATGACTGTCTAAAAGTTGTACTTTCTGCCCGATACTTTCTTCATCTTTGCCATTGTGAAGTTCTTTGGAAGAAATTGAAAATATTCAATAAGGAGCATTCAGGATCTGAATTGTGTACACTATTAAGGCATGGATTATTTTATTTTCATTCCAGACTGCCTTTGTTGGTTACATTAGTGATGTAACCTTAAATAGATAAATTGCACGTTGCAATTTTCAAAACTCTACACAGTCACCCAGAATTAATATTTTTGGTGCTACGTAATGTGTTCTGAATGTGTGAATCTTTGAGCTGTGCTGACTGTGCCCAGTCTGATGTCTCTCAGTCTCTGGTTGGAAAATCAGCTGACCTTTAGCACAATTTACTGATGGAGGCGTACATATTTTTAACTTGTGTTAGTAATAGTTAACAAGGTTATTTTGTTTCTGTTACATAGTGAACTTTATCTTGCTATCTAATTCTCATTTGCTGAAACTTATTCATGGTCTACCCTCCACTTAAACTACCAAAAGAAGAAAGATTGATGACAGCACTCTACCCAACCACAAGCTACCAGTGGTTGGTACATGGGCATCATACCAAAATACCATACTGGATCACTATTGACAAGAAACTTAACAGAACCAACCACAGACCTATGATAGTTTCAAGAACACAGCAGAGATTTGATAGCCTGTGATGGATGACTCTTCTCTTCCTTTCTCTATAGAGCCTTTCTCTCTTTGAAGGATAATTCCAGAGTTGGATAATCCTTGCTTGCCTGGATAGGTGTAACTTGCAACATCACAAGAAGCTTCACAACATCCACTTAAAAGCAACCCCACTTGTTTGGCAATCCATTCATTGTCTGAGACGTTCGCACCCTCCATTGCTAGCCAACGCACCATGAATGCCTTTTAAAATGCATTGCACCAACTCATCAGGGAATCCTCAACAGCACTGCTAGAATCCACTACGTCTACAACCTAAGCAGCAAGCAAATGGGAAATCCAAGCATTATAATTACACCTTCGGAATCAACCAGTATTCTGTCTTGGAAATATATGTCCATTTCTGCAATGTCACTGGCGCAAATTCCTGGAAGTCTTTAACAGTGCTGTGAGTGTACCTTTACTAAATGACTTTCAGTAGATTCAGAAGGTGACTTTGTCATCTTTTTGAGGGCAAGTTTAAAAATAGGCAAAAATACATGCTTTGCCAATGAGTCCCACATCCTGCGAATGACTTTTTGTTTTAAAACGTGGTTTCTTACAATTATTTTGGTAATGAAAGAGAGTACAACATTTAGGAAATACAGTACTAACTTTTCTAATTTATTGATCTACCCACTGATCAAATTGGATTAGTTAAAAAGTAAGTTAAGTTAATCTTAGTCACTTTTTTTTTAACTCCCAGTGCACATTTGCTGAATGTATTTTGCCTAGAAAATCAGCATAATAACTGTTTCATGTGCCTTTCCACGAACTCAAAAGAAGTATTTTCTTGGTAACAAGAAGACCCCATGAAGCTAACCACATCCTGTCGTCTGTGTAGAAAAAGCTAGGTCATGATTGATGCAAACATTGTAGAGTATTGGATGCAGATTAAGATGACATCCCATTTTTATGCATCAAACTGAAATATATACTTCAGGAAAAAAAAATCTTAGCTTTCATCATTACCTAACAAAACGGCTGACTCCAGTAATGCAGTTATATATAACCTTATTAGCCTTGCCATACTTGATTGTGATTTTATAAATCTCAATTCATTTAAGTTACAGGCAAGTAGTCTTTCTAGTGAATGGAATAGCTTTTTTAAAATTTCACCTCTCATGAGATTTTGGCATCACTAGCTGACCAGCATTTATTGCCAGTCCTTAGTTGCCCTTGAAAAGGTGGTGGTGTGCTCTTTTCTGGAACCACTACAATTCATGTGCTGTAATTTGACTGACAATGCCCTTATGGAGGGCATTGCACTGAGCCCATTTTATCTTGTCTCTTAAGCTTGTCTTAAAACTGTAGTTGCAAATATTGAAAATCTAAAATTGAAAACATTGAACAGATGGAGAAGGTTAACCAGCACGTGGAGAGAAGAATACTTCCACCTCTGGGACATCACTTGTCTTTGCTTTTGTCTTAGCTCAACTACTGAAGTCCTCGTCAGTGCTTTTTTGCGATATCCAGATTTGATTTGTTTCATAACTTTCTTAATCGAAGTTGCTCTGTACACTGATATCCAAACGTCGATGATCAGAATTTTGGATTATCTGAACAAGATCTCAAGGTCTCGATGCTTGGGTAAACTCGATTATCCAAACTTTCGATTATCCGAGCAAATTACTCCCTGTTCGTGTCGTTTGGATAATTGAGGCTGCCCTGTATAGCCTTGCACCATCCATAAGTTTCAACTCATCCAAAATTCCCCTGCTTGTATCCTAATTCTTGCTTTTTGTTGCACCTTCATTCAAAGTATCATCTGTTTCTTCCAAAAATGTCAGCTGACTCATTTTAGTTTATAGTTTTGTACTACTTCTGTGCCCACAATTGACTTCTGCTAATGAAACAAATCATTTAATCGGACAAGAATATAGGAGCAGCAAAACGTAATTCACTTCATTCGATCATATGAGTCTTCTGTACTCTTATCATTTTCCTGCCACAGAGCTGTTTCCCTGTGTCTTTTAGTCCTTTAACTAGTTTGTGGGTTTAAGTTTGTGCCTGCATTTTCCATTAGCCTATGCAGCATGTTCAGCACTGTTTGTCTTTGTTCATTAATGAACTTTTATATTATTGTTTGTTTTGTTACCCCTCTTGCCCTCCCACCAACCACTTGCTCCCCCCCCAACACACACACACCTCTGTGTCTGTCTGTCTCGCTCTCGCTCTCGCGCTCGCTCTCTTGCTCTCGCTCGCTCCCTCCCTCTCTCACTCTCTCTGTGTATGAAATAGTGTCTTTGATCTGCTCCAATATTCTCAATCATGGCTGATCATTGACTTCAATGCCACATTCACTTGCTGTCCCAATGTCCCTTGATATTATTGGTAGCTCCAAATAATTTTAGTCTTAAATTTAATGATTGAGCTTCACAACCCTCTGGGATAGGGGCTTGCACAGATTGATCACCTGAGTGAGCGTGTTCCTCCGCATCTCAGTCTCAAACAGCTGGCCTTAATGCAACTTTATTACTGATATTAATTTCTATGGATTTTAATAAGTCTCCATGAAATAATTATCTTCCTCTGAAAACAGAAACAGTAATAATTTGGCTTCTCTGCCATTTTTCTCTTTCTTATAAATTTTCCAGTACTTGCCTGAATTGAACCCACATTTGCCTTACTAATCTCTTATATTTTGCATGCCTGGAGAAACTTTTAGAATCATTTTCTTTCTTGCTATTTTACATTCATATTCAATTCACTTTATCAATTTATTGGTTCTCCTTTGCTAAATTCTAAAACTTTAAGTCTTCAGGATTACACATTGTGGGGAGTTTTAAGCTTTTTCCTTTGCAAACCCACTGTTAAATTCCCTTGTTAGCCATAGCGCTCTTTTTCTGAAAGGAATGTATGATTTTGAAAACCGTGCATTAATTCCCTAAATATTAACCATTGCCACTCTAACAACAAACCTCTTGATGTACTTTTCTAGTCTACCATCACCAACTTCTTCTCCTCAAATCTTCATAAACGCTGACACTTCGAATCCTTGAATTCCCTAGATTGAATGGAATAATCTATCATACTACAGGAAATACTGACAAGGTCCTTTTACAAGATTATTAATTCATCCTTTTGCATAATACAAGAGCTCTCTCAACTTTCTATCTTTCCAATCCCCAATCCATTATCCCACTGTCTAATTAAATAGTTTCTTGTTTTCCCAGCTTCATTTCGTAATTTTTGTGTTACTGTTGTTCTTTCCACGAGCCTTCTATCACTTAATGCAGATTAGACTTGGCAAGAATGTTACTGTGCCTCTCCTGTTGCTTTGCATAACAGAAACAGACACTTGGATTTAATATTTTGTATGGTTTGTCTTCCTTTAAAACCAAAATCTGCATATACTGGAAATCTGAAATAAAGCTAGAAGTGCTGGAAAAACCTAGTACATCTGGCAGTATTTGCAGAGAAACGGTTAACGTTTCATGTCCAGTGACTCTTCTTTGGAATTGAAGAGGCTGGAAAATGATGGTTATTATGCTGTTAACTAAGGGAGATAAGGACCGAGTGGAACAGATGGTGAATGTACTCGAGTAAAAGACAAAAGGGTAATAGTAGTAGAGGAGCAATATTTTTGCAGTTGGGGAAATGCAGTTAGAGGGAGGGGTTCAGTTTATTAGTTTCTTAGGTGTTACGGTAAGTACTTACCCTCTAAATTTCCTTTCTTGATTATTAAGCTCAAGCGAGCTGGAACGTACAAAAAGCTGTGAGTTGAGGGGATTTTTCCAAAGTGGATGCCAGGGAATTGCCAGTTGGAAATTTCAGTTGCTTGCGTGATTATCTTTGAGTCATCTGCATTTGAATTTCTGTATACAAGATCAGTCCACGCAACAGAAATGACTCTCCGGACATTGAACTTTCTGGACCTGTGTCGTTCATTTTCCCCGTGTATGCTGACTGCTTCCCAACTCTAATATTTCATCATCAGAGGGCCTAGCCTTGATGTCTTTGCTGTCAGACTGCTTACGAGCATCCAGACTTTACGTCATAGCTTGCTCTAATTAAATATCTCCTTGATATTTATTCTTTTTCTCATTCTGCTACTGTCTAGAGTTTAACAAACTGTTTGCAGTCCCAATTACTTTCCTTTCTCTGTGCTGAGCATCTCCGTTTATGCAGCTTTGCTGTCTTTACTGTTGTTGCTACCCTATGTTGTTTCCCCATTCCCAGTCCTTCTCGATTTTACAATTGTAGTCCAATCTTTTGTGCATCCATTTCTGATTCTGTATGGCCTTCTCCTGCCATCCAAACTTCGTCCACTCTCTTTGTCAATTTCTAACTTGTGCAGCCTTTCCTTTCTCCAATTTGGTATCTTTCCACTTGATGTTTGGACACCCATTCGATTTTTTTTGGATTTAAAACACAATGCAAATGCAAGTTGGTATTCAAATAAATGAACATCAAAGAAAGAATAGTGTGTTCATTTTTGCACTTCCATTCTGCCTGCTTTAATCTGTTTTGTTGAGACAATTGAGAGCTTTTAGGAAGGGAAATAAAGTTCCATGTTGACTGTACATTCTAACAATTGTCTTCTCAGACTTAAGTGGCGTATATGACTTTTTACTGAAGACAAGTTTGTAAAATTTTGTATATTGTCTTAACCTTAACATCTGTAAAGTCAGAGTTTCAGTCCATATAATTGGTGTCATGATGATTATAGTATTAGTTATAAGACTGCTTCCCCTTCCCATTGAGCAATACATCTTTTTAATCTAGGTGATCAAACTTAAATATAATTCAGTGTATAATGCCATAATTTGCACTTAATGCAGTGTTTCAAATCACAGGTTTCCTCGTATACTAGATACTTTTGAACCTGGGTTATTGTATTGACTTTTGGAGTACTTGATGCAAAGGAACAATTTGATGAAATTCTGATAAAGGTGGTGTAAAATATTCTCTGCAGAATTTTTGAATTTGCATAGATTGTGGTGCTGCATTAAACAAAGTTGAACTTGCACAAATGGACACTTACAGACAGTTGCTGTGGTTCTGTTCGCCGAGCTGGAAGTTTTTGTTGCAAACGTTTCGTCCCCTGTCTAGGTGACATCCTCAGTGCTTGGGAGCCTCCTGTGAAGCGCTTCTGTGGTGTTTCCTCCAGCATTTATAGTGGCCTGTCCCTGCCGCTTCCGGTTGTCAGTTTCAGCTGTCCGCTGTAGTGGCCGGTATATTGGGTCCAGGTCGATGTGTTTGTTGAGGAGTTTGTGGATGAGTGCCATGCTTCTAGGAATTCCCTGGCTGTTCTTTGTTTCCCTTGCCCTATAATGGTAGTGTTGTCCCAGTCAAATTCATGTTGCTTGTCGTCTGCGTGTGTGGCTACTAGGGATAGCTGGTCGTGGCGTTTCGTGGCTAGTTGATGTTCGTGGATGCGGATTGTTAGCTGTCTCCCTGTTTATCCTATATAGTGTTTTGTGCAGTCCTTGCATGGGATTTTGTACACTACATTAGTTTTGCTCATGCTGGGTATCGGGTCCTTTGTTCTGGTGAGTTGTTGTCTGAGAGTGGTGTTGGTTTGTGTGCTGTTATAAGTCCTAGTGGTCGCAGTAGTCTGGCTGTCATTTCGGAGATGTTCTTGATGTATGGTAGTGTGGCTAGTCCTTTGGGTTGCGGCATGTCCTCGTTGTGTTGTCTTTCCCTTAGGCATCTGTTGATGAAATTGCGAGGATATCCGTTTTTGGCGAATACCTTGTATAGGTGTTCCTCTTCCTCTTTTTGCAGTTCTGGTGTGCTGCAGTGTGTTGTGGCCCTTTTTGAATAGTGTCTTGATGCGACTTCATTTGTGTGTATTGGGGTGGTTGCTTTCATCGTTCAGGACTTGGTCTGTGTGTGTGGCTTTCCTGTGTACCTTAGTGGTGAATTCTCCGTTTGGTGTTCTCTGTACCCTCACGTCTAGGAATGGGAGTTGGTTGTCCTTTTCTTCCTCTCTCGTGAATCGGATTCCTGTGAATGTGGAGTTGATGATCTGGTGTGTTTTCTCTATTTCTGTGTTTTTAATGATTACGAAGTTGTCATCAACGTATCTGACCCAGAGTTTGGGTTGAATTTGTGGTAAGACTGTTTGTTTGTTCTGCTTTTTGGATGTACTCTGCTTTGTCCAGGATGACCGTCATTCTGCCTTTGTCTGCTGGTAGTATGATTATGTTCTTATCGTTTCTTAGTGATTTTAGTGCTTCCCTCTCCTTGGTGTTGAGGTGATGTGTTTGTCTTTTCCTTGTTATCAGGGGTACGATACTTTGTCTCACTGTTTGTTGTGTCTCTTCTGTCAGTCCATTGTCAGTCCAAAAAGCACAACAACTACTTGCAGATACCAACACCTACCAAAAGAGGGAGTTTGACCCCACCCCACAGCTCACCAATAGGATAAACAACACACTGAGGAACCTACAAAAAAACGGACAGATAACCAGGTCGGACCTACAAAGAATGAAACCTGAAAGCAACAACACCCCCAGATTCTATGGACTACCTAAAGTGCACAAACCAGACATCCCACTCAGGCCCATAGTATCACTACCAGGGACACAATCACACAAACTGGCTAAAGAACTACAGCAGAAACTGAAACACCTGATCAGTGGATCCAGACACTCTACACAATCAACACAGGAATTCTTGGACATCATCAGAAATATACACATAGACAAGGAAGAAACCATGGTCTCATTCGACGTAACGGCACTGTTCACCTCTATTGACAAAGCCCTAGCCAGAGAAACAATAGCCAACCTGCTGAACAGACATAACAGACAACAGGGCGTTGAACCCATCAACAAAGACGGCATACTTAAACTACTGGACTTGTGCCTCACAACACACTTCACATTCAACAACCAGATATACGAACAAATCAACGGAACGCCCACGGGCTCACCGATCTCGGGGACTCATAGCAGAAGCAGTAATGCAAAGGTTAGAACAGTCTTACCACAAATTCAACCCAAACTCTGGGTCAGATACGTTGATGACACCTTTGTAATCATTAAAAACACGGAAATAGAGAACACACACTGGATCATCAACTCCACACTCTCAGGAATCCGATTCACGAGAGAGGAAGAAAAGGACAACCAACTCCCATTCCTAGACGTGAGGGTACAGAGAACACCAAACGGAGAATTCACCACTAAGGTACACAGGAAAGCCACACACACAGACCAAATCCTGAACGATGAAAGCAACCACCCCAATACACACAAACGAAGTTGCATTAAGACACTATTCAAAAGGTCCACAACACACTGCAGCACACCAGAACTGCAAAAAGAGGAAGAGGAACACCTATACAAGGTATTCGCCAAAAACGGATATCCTCGCAATTTCATCAACAGATGCCTAAGGGAAAGACAACACAACGAGGACATGCCGCAACCCAAAGGACTAGCCACACTACCATACATCAAGAACATCTCCGAAATGACAGCCAGACTACTGCGACCACTAGGACATATAACAGCACACAAACCAACAGCCACTCTCAGACAACAACTCACCAGAACAAAGGACCCGATACCCAGCATGAGCAAAACTAATGTAGTGTACAAAATCCCATGCAAGGACTGCACAAAACACTATACAGGATAAACAGGAAGACAGCTAACAATCCGCATCCACGAACATCAACTAGCCACGAAATGCCATGACTAGCTATCCCTAGTAGCCACACACACAGACGACAAGCAACATGAATTTGACTGGGACAGCACTACCATTATAGGGCAAGGGAAACAAAGAACAGCCAGGGAATTCCTAGAAGCATGGCACTCATCCACAAACTCCATCAACAAACACATCGACCTGGACCCAATATACCGGCCACTACAGCGGACAGCTGAAACTGACAACCGGAAGCGGCAGGGACAGGCCACTATAAATGCTGGAGGAAACACCACAGAAGCGCTTCACAGGAGGCTCCCAAGCACTGAGGATGTCACCTAGACAGGGGACGAAACGTTTGCAACAAAAACTTCCAGCTCGGCGAACAGAATCACAGCAATGAGCACCCAAGCTACAAATCTTCTCACAAACTTTGAACTTACAGACAGTCCCAAAGAGATTATTTTGTAATAGATAGAAACCATTTGTTGAAACCACAATAAATTACAAGCTATAGATAGCCTTCAGTGGCGCAGATCTGTTGCAGCCTATAACGCTGAGTTTACATTTAAGACCATTCAACATTGGGTGAGAAAAGAGGCCTATTTATCTTTTGCAGTTTCACTGTTTAGTGGCAGAAGTATCTATCTGAGGGATTCAATGTTTGCCTTTATAGCTGAGAGAAAGTGTGGTTTCTCAGGTACTATAGCTGCTGGATTAAAATATCTCCCGACATACTGCAGGCCTAGGGTTGATGGGATGCTCCTGGGTGGTGATGGTAATCTCAAGGACTGGGGTGGAAAAGAGCATATACGTTTTGGGGCAGGGGAAATGATGATGATGAGAACGGTTTGCCCTGTTCATTGCTCTCAGGTGGCCTTTCTTTGATTTCTCACAAGAACTCCTTGGGCAAAAGCACAAGTGAAGATACCTCACCTTTATGAAAAAACTTAACTCTTGTAAAAACAATATGACCTGAGATTGTGATCTGTGGCATAGAATATCACTTCCTCAAACCTCCAGGAGTATATCCAACCAGAATTTGCAGCTCAACTCGACTAGAACATTGAGAGTACTCATGAGATACTAATAATCTCCAATGGTGGTGGCAGCTGAAAGTTGAATGTGTGACGGAGTGAGACTCCATGGCTCTGAGCAGAGTAATCCGGGCCAAGCTCGTCCACCAGCATCGGATTCATGAGTAAATTTGAGTTGTTTAAGAACTAAACATGGAGTTGAAGACCATTCACTCTTGTCGTATTTTTCCTGAGCCAGACTCTGAAATCCTCCTTTCTCTTGTCTGCAGCAATGAACTACCATGATGGCTGCGGTGGGATAGGCAACTCTGGCAGGGGTTATGGCCACCCAACAATGCAGACACTGCCCTCCTGGATTATTCTGCAACAGACAAATGTAAAAAAAACCACTCGGTGCCCGCACTGAAAGAGAAAGAGGAGGCAATGGAGAAAAGCCCCCTAATTTTGTTGGCTGCAAGACCTGGATTGGCTCCTTCGAGATCTGACTGTGCATTGACAAATTGTACAATGCCTCATGCAATTTGCTTCTCATGCCCTCCTGCGGAATATGAATGAGCTGCACTTGCACTTGTTGAGATCCCCTCTCAGGCACGGTGACAATGAAAGTGCTTCTAAGGGGAATCTGGGCATGTGCGTGGGGATGGAGCGCAACTACTTCATTGTCCTGGTCCCCAGTACTCCAGGAAGGCCCTGGATAAGGAATATACCCAAAGGAAACAGTGGTTGTTTGGAATAGGCAGAACTTGTTTGACCAGAAATTGTTCTTTCACTCAGACTCAGTCATTGCAAAGGTATATGATCATGCAGTATCACTGCTGCATGCTGTTACTGTTTACTCCAAACGTCATGTATGTCTGTTTTAGAGTCATGGTCTTTTTAGTGAACAGCCACTTATAATTGAATGAAAGAAAGCTTCAATTAAATGATTCTCATTAGCACAAGTAAAAACACCTCAAACATTAGCAATCCTCACATGTGGCGGAAGACAGTATGTAGGTCCTAACCCCCAGTTTCAAGGGGTTTACCAGGTACTCCAGCCATGCAACAACCATTTTATTTTCTGTTCAAGTTGCCAACATAGATCCAGGATCAGGATATGATCCTACTCCATTGAGGAAATAAATAGATGGCAGTAAAATATGAAACCCCTCAGCCAGGAAATAAGCAAATCACATCCTGATGACCACTTCGAATTAGGCATAAATAAAAGACAATGAATGCTGGAGATTGCAGCAGATTAGACAATATCCATGGAGAGAGAGCAAGCTAATGTTTCAAGTATAGGGATGGGGACAGCATTTATGCTGTAGTTGGGGGCTGGAGGGAGTTGCTGGGGTTAGTGGTGTAGGGTGTCAGTAAAGAAAAGATGTTGATAGTTCAGCTTAAGTGATTGGAATGTGAGAATAGCATAACAATGCTGTGTCTCCTGTCAGACTTGAAAGGATAGAACGTGGATGAGGGAAGGGGAGGGCATGATAACAAGCTAAAAGAAATGGAGGAAGTGTTCGCAATTTAAAGGTGTTGAACTCAATGTTAAGTCCCGAAGGCTGTAACGTGTAGAGTCTGCAGATAAGATGTTCCTCCAGTTTGTGCTGTGATTCGCTGGAACTATGTACCATGCAGAGGACAGACATGGGCATGCGAGCAAGATGCTTTGTCAAAATGACCGGCTACAGCAAGGTCGGGATCCTGCTTGCGCAGAGGCCGGAAGTGTCCTGCAAAGTGGTCACACAGTCTGCACTTGGTTTCTCCAATGTAGAGCAGACCACACTGGGAGCAGTGAATACAGTATATAAGATTGGAGGAGGTATAAGTGAAATGCTGCTTCACCCTAAACCTATGCTGTCTCGTTCTGGACTCCCCCACCCCAGGGAAAAGACTGTCTGCTTATCCTATCCATGCCCCTCATGACTTTATAAACCTCTATAAGGTCACCCCTCAGCCTCCAACGCGCCAGGGAAAACAGTCCTAGCCTATTCAACCTGTCCCCATAGCTCAAATCCTCCAACCCTGGCAACATTCTTGTAAATGTTTTCTGAACCCTTTCAGGTTTCGCAACATCTTTCCGATAGGAAGGGCAACAGAATTGCATGCAAGCATGAAATGAGCTGCCAGAGGAAGTGGTGGAGGCTAGTACAATTTAAAAGGCATCTGGATGGGTATATGAATAGGAAGGATTTGGAGAGATATGGACCGGGTGGTAGCAGGTGGGACTGGATTGGGTTGGAATATCTGGTCGGCATGGACACGTTGGACTGAAAGTCTATTTTGCTGTACATCTCTCTGACTCGATGATCTGGAAAGAGATTAGACCCTTGGATGGTGAACAGGGACGAGGTGAAGAGGCAGGTTTTGCATCTTCAGGAGTTACGTGGGAAGATGCCGTGAAGAGGAGGGATGGGTGGTGGTGGTTGTGGATTAGTCTAGGGTGTCCAGGAAGAAACATTCCCTGCAAAACAGTTAATTTCTTACAGGATTCTGGGTAATCTAAGACGGGAAAATTTTCTGGCTGTAACAGCTGCACCTTTTTTGAGGTATTTTAGGTGTTGGAGGTGATTTCCTCGAATACCAGGAGCAGCATTTACTGTTTTATATGCTGTTGCATTGTTTCGGAACTTTGGGGAAAAAAAGTCAAAACAACAGCAGTTTTAAAAGGGAGAAGAACAGACAAATGAAGCACATGGTGAGGTCAGTGCAGGAGAGAGAGAAAGAAACTGACACAGCAGTGAGCCTGCACAGTTATTGCCTTTGCTGTTTGAATTCATGTATCGCTAAACATTTGAGTGCGTCTGGGAAAATTAACAAACAGTGAAATTCACAACTGACCTTGGAGGAACTGGTTGGGTGAAGTTCACAGCACAGAAGCAGATAAGTGTATTGTTTTTCAGTGGTGATTTGGAGATGCTGGTGTTGGACTGGGGTGTACAAAGTTGAAAATCTCAACACCAGGTTATAGTCCAACGGGTTTAATCGGAAGCACTAGCATTCGGAGTGCTGCTCCTTCATCAGGTGGTTGTGGTGGTTCATCAGGTGTTTTTAAGTGGGACCTACAGAAAGTCTGCAGTAGTGAGTAGAGTGGGTTCGTTCTTGATTATATGTTTTTGGAGATATGTCTCTTGATTAAACTTAAAATGTAAGCCATAACTCTTAATTTAACCTGGGGCAGTGATTTGTAGAGGAATAAGACAATGTTATTTTCTAGGTCTGTAGATTGTGAAGGCGCAAAAATAACCTTTAGTAGAGTGATATGTGCTTCTTGTCAGATGTGGGAGTTTAAAGAGAGTTTAAGGGTTACTGTGGATTATATCTGCAATAAATGCTGTTGGTTGTGAATCTTATCAGATCGAATGGATTGGTTAGAGAGAGACAGTTTGAAGCAATGAGGAATTTGCAACAGCAACAGTCTGTGATGGATGGCAGTTATAGGAAGGGTTGGCGGGGTGGGGGTTCTCAGATACAGTCACATAGATGGGTTAACTCCAGGAAAGGTAAGAGAGGTAGGCAGCTAGTGCAGGAGTCTTCTGTGGCTATCCCCATTTCAAACAAGTATGCTGTTTTGGAAAATGTAGGGGGTGATGGATTCTCCGGGGATCGTAGCACGAACAGCCAGGTTTCTGGTATGGAGACTGGCACTAATGCAATGAAGGGTACGCCGGGTTCCAAGAGGTCAATTGTGTTAGGGGATACTCTAGTCCGAGGTGCAGACAGACGTTTCTGTGGCTAGCAGCGAAAAATCAGAATGGTATGTTGCTTTCCTGGTGCCGGGATCAAGGATGTCTCAGAGAGGGTGCAGAATGTTCTCCAACGGGGAGAGGGCCAGCAAGAGGTCATTGTTCACATATGAACCAACGACATAGGAAGGAAAACTGTTGAGAGTCTGAAGGGAGATTACAGTGAGTGAGGCAGGAATTTAAAAAGGAGTTTCTCAAGAGTAGTAATATCTGGATTACTCCCGGTGTTACGAGCTAGTGAGGGCAGGAATAGGAGGATAGAGCATGGCTGAGGAGCTGGTATATTGGAGAAGGATTCACATTTTTGGACCATTGGAACTCTTTTGGGGTAGAAGTGACCAGTACAAGAAGGACAGTTTGCACCTAAATTGGAAGGGGACTAATATACTGGCAGGGAGATTTGCTAGAGCTGCTCAGGAGGATTTAAACTAGTAATGTGGGGAGCTGGGACCCAGGGAAATAGTGAGGAAAGAGATCAGCCTGACTGGTGCAGTTGAGAACAGAAGTGAGTTAAACAGTCGGGGCAGGCAGGGACAAGCTAGGACTAATAAATTAAACTGCATTTATTTCAATGCAAGGGGCCTAACAGGGAAGGCAGATGAACTCAGGGCATGGTTAGGAACATGGGACTGGTATATCATAGCAGTTACAGAAACATGGCTCAAGGATGGGCAGGACTGGCAGCTTAATGTTCCAGGATACAATTGCTACAGGAAGGATAGAAAGGGAGGCAGGAGAGGAGAGGGAGTGGCATGTTTGATAAGGGATGGTATTACAGTTGTGCTGAGGGAGGATATTTCTCGAAATACATCCAGGGAAGTTATTTGGGTGGAACTGAAAAATAAGAAAGGAATGATCACCTTATTGGGATTGTATTATAGACCCCCTAATAGTCAGAGGGAAATTGAGAAACAAAATTGAGAGGAGATCTCGGCCATCTGTAAGAATAATAGGGTGGTTATGGTAGGGGATTTTAACTTTCCAAACATAGACTGGTACTGCCATAGTGTTAAAAGTTTAGATGGAGAGGAATTTGTTAAGTGTGTACAAGACAATTTTCTGATTCAGTAAGTGGATGTACCTACTCGAGAAGGTGCAAAATGTGACCTACTCTTGTGAAATAAGGCAGGGCAGGTGACTGAGGTGTCAGTGGGGGAGCACTTTGGGACCAGCTACCATAATTCTATTAGATCTAAAATAGTGATGGAAAAGGTTAGACCAGATCTAAAAGTTCAAGTTCTAAATTGGAGAAAGGCCAATTTTGACGTTATTAGGCAAGCTGATTGGAGGCAGATGTTCGCAGGTAAAGGGATGACTGGAAAATGGGAAGCCTTCAGAAATGAGAACGAGAATCCAGAGAAAGTATATTCCTGTTGGGGTGAAAGGAAAGGCTGATAGGTATAGGGAATGCTGGATGACTAAAGAAATTGAGGTTTTGGTTAAGAAAAAGAAGGAAGCATATGTAATGTATAGACAGGGTAGATAGCGTGAATCCTTAGAGTATAAAGGCAGTAGGAGTATACTTAAGAGGGAAATCAGAAGGGCAAAAAGGGAACATGAGATAGCTTTGGGAAATAGAGTTACAAATACATTAGGGACAAAAGGATAACTAGGGAGAGAATAGGACCCCTCAAAGATTTACAAGGTGGCCTTTGTGTGGAGCTGCAGAAAATGGGGGAGATACTAAACAAGTATTTTGCATCAGTATTTACTGTGGAAAAGGATATGAAAGATATAGAAAGTAGCGAAATGGATAGTGACACCTTGCAAAATGTCCATATTATAGAGGAGGAAGTGCTGGATGTCTTGAAACGCATAAAGGTGGATAAATCCCCAGGACCTGATCAGATGTACCTTAGAACTCTGTGGGAAGCTAGAGAAGTGATTGCTGGGCCTCTTGCTGAGAGACTTGTATCATCGATAGTCACAGGTGAGGTGTCGGAAGACTGGAGGTTGACTAACGTGGTGCCACTATTTAAGAAGGGTACTAAGGACAAGCCAGGGATCTATAGACCAGTGAGCCTGATGTCGGTGGTGGGCAAGTTGTTGGAGGGAATCCTGAGGGACAGGATGTACATGTATTTGGAAAGGCAAGGGCTGATTAGGGATAGTCAACATGGCTTTGTGATTGGGAAATCATGGCTCACAAGCTTGATTGAGTTTTTTTGAAGAAATAACAAAGTAACGAAGAGGATTGATGAGGGCAGGGCGGTAGATGTGATCTATGTGGCCTTCAGTAAGGTGTTCGACAAGATTCCCTATTGGAGACAGGTTAGCAAGGTTCGATATTTCTGAATAAAGGGAGAACTAGCCATTTGGATACAGAACTGGCTCAAAGGTAGAAGACGGAGGGTTGTTTTTCAGACTGGAGGTCTGTGACCAGTGGAGTGCCTCAAGGATCGGTGCTGGGTCCTCTATTTTTTGTCATTTACATAAATGATTTGGATGCGAGCATAAGAGGTACAGTTAGTAAGTTTGCAGATGACACCAAAATTGGAGGTGTAGTGGACAGCCAAGAAGGTTACCTCAGATTACAACAGGGCCGAGAAGTGGCAGATGGAGTTTAATTCAGATAAATACGAGGTGCTGCATTTTGGAAAAGCAAATCTTAGCAGGACTTATATACGTAATGGTAAGGTCCTAGGGAGTATTTCTGAACAAAGAAACCTTGGAGTGCAGATTCATAGCTCCTTGAAAGTGGAGTCGCAGATAGATAGGATAGTGAAGATGGTACGCTTTCCTTTATTGGTCAGAGCATTGAGTACAGGAGCTGGGAGGTCATGTTGCGGCTGTACAGGACATTGGTTTGGCCACTGTTGGAATATTGCATGCAGTTCTGGTCTCCTTCCTATCAGAAAGATGTTGCGAAACTTGTAAGGGTTCAAAATGATTTACAAGGATGTTGCCAGGATTGGAGGACTTGAGCTATAGGGAGAGGCTGTACAGGCTGGGGCTGTTTTCCCTGGAGCGTCGGAGGCTGAGGGGTGACTTTATAGAGGTTTACAGGTTTATAGAGGGGCATGGATAGGATAAATAGGCAAAGTCTTTTCCCTGGGGTGGGGGAGTCCAGAACTAGAGGGCATAGGTTTAGGGTGAGAGGGGAAAGATATAAAAGAGACCTAAGGGGCAACATTTTCACACAGTGTGGTATGGGTATGGAATGAGCTGCCAGAGGAAGTGGTGGAGGCTGGTACAATTGCAACATTTAAGAGGCATTTGGATGGGTATATGAATAGGAAGGGTTTGAAGGGATACGGGCAGGGTGATGGCAGGTGGGTCTAGATTGGGTTGAAATATCTGGTCGGCATGGACGGGTTGGACCGAAGGGTCTGTTTCCATGCTATATCTATGACTCTGTGACTCTAACATCATGATAAGCCCGGAATTCATTGAGGTGGGGGCGTAAGGTAATGAAGCTGAGCCCTTTTGCCGAGGGCAGTACATTCAGCCTCCGAGGGAAGGTCAGGCGGTATGGTGTACACAGAGCAAAGGCTTGGTTTGGGGGGGAGTGGCCTCAGGGACAGAAAGTGGTTGCATCTGACGGGTGGTGCTAAGGACGGACGTTGGCATCCATAAGTTGCTGGAGCTTGCATGCCTTCATGTCCGTAAGACAGAAAAGTCTTTTGTTTCGGTGACAGATGAGGTGAAAGCTGAAGTGAAACTGGGAAATGGCTCACTTTAGAGAGGGTGAATCAATGTTGCTGCAAAGTGGAGTCGAGCGCACATATGCGGCAACAGCAGGAACATTGTTTGTCCTGTAGATATTTGTAATCCTCCTTCTCCCTCTGCCATTTTTCCCTTCACACTTCAGCACTGATGAGCAGTCATCTCAACTCAAAACATTCGCTTGCGCTTTCTCTATGGATGATGTCTCACCCACTGAGATCTCCATCATTTGTTGTCTTCAGTACAGATTCCAGCATCTGCAGTAATTTCCTTCAGATTCAAGACCCTTAAATTTTGAGGCTTCATTGTATCTGGTAAAAAAAAGTTGAGGATGGTTTTGGTCCTCCGTTTTGGAAGACTGATAATCTCCATACATTTTGGAGAAAATGGACTCTTGGATCTGGTCTCAATCGTACTGCATTCTTGACCAATCAGTCAATTTTCAACCCATGGAGCAGAGCTCATGCAGTCAACTCATAGGGACACTTTGGAAAAAGTGTTATATTTCAGATGAAGCTCAAATTTATTTAGTATATTAGCTGTTGTATTGTGCAATTGGCAGGCTGAAATCAGGTGTAAGGTTTTTAAAAAATGTTTTTGGTGTTTTAGTGTATTCCAAAGAGACAGTGGTAGATCTACCATGCAGTGCTGCAAATTGTGAAAGCTGCAATGAGGCGGAGGGAAAAGAAGACCTGGGGATGTAGGCCTTTCAGATCCTCAGTCCCACCATTCAATAAAATCGTGGCTAATTTTCCAAGGCATCAACTCCTGTTTGTGCTGGCTCTTCATAGTCCTCAACTCCCCAATATTTCAAACTTATCTAACTCTTCTTTAAATACTTCGTGAACCACCCTCCAGAACTCTTGGCTTAGACAATTCCACTAGTTCTGAGTAAAGAAATTTCTTTTAAATGAATGTTTCCTTATTCTGCAAGTATGCTTCCCTGTTTGAGGTTCTGCCATGAGCAAAAACATCTGCTCAACATCTGCCCTGTTAAGCCCCCTCAGAATTTTGTACATTTCAATAAGGTCACCCCTTATTCATCTAAAATCTAATGAACAAAAGTCTAAACTCTTTGTCCTCTATTAAGTCAACCCTCTCACAGAGGTGAGAACATTACCACTGTGCCACAATAGCCATCATGTTTTAGTCAGGACCAGCAAACCATGACCTGACATGAGACCTCATTGCTGCTTGTGCCTGGTTTTGAACTAGTGACGCTTCATATGGGAGGCAAATGTGATAAACATGACACTAAAGAAGCATAGCACAATGATAAACTAGCACAGAGTGCATGAACCCGTATTCTCTGGGAAGTGAACCCAGGTCATGGTGACAAAAGCATTGAATGCTGAATGACTAGACCACCAGGGAAACTAAAACCAAATCGTAATATTTTTTAATCAATCCGCTTCAATATTATCACAGTTGGGACTTGATTCCAGGTATGCTGACTTGGAGGTAGGGACTCCACTATTGTGCTACAAAAGCCCTTTTATAATGCTTTCATAATCCTTTCTGAAATGCAAAGACCAAATCTGGACGCAGTACTCCAGGGGTGGCTTCAACAACTGAATACAATTGCAACAGCACTTCACTATTTTTGAACTCCAACCACCAAGTAATAAAGGCCAAATTTGAATTTTCCTTCCCAATAACATTTAGACTTGCATGCTAAGTTTTTAATGCTTAATGCACCAGAACACCCAGATTTCACTGCTGCTTTTGTTTGGAGTCTCTCTCCCTTTAAATAATAGTTTGACTTATAATTTTTGATACCAAAGTGCATGGCTTCGCATTGTCCTATATTTAACTCCTTCCGCCAAGTTTTTGCCGACTCATTCAAAATATTTCCCCTTGCTGATTCATTATGTCCTCACATTACAACTTCCATTCCACCCCCCATCACTTCGTATTGCTAGAAAATTTGAATATATTACACTCTGCCCCCTTCTTCCAATTCTTAATATAATTTTTAAATAATTGAGACCTCAAGATTGATTCTTGTGACGCTGTACTGGTTCTGTCTTTCTAACCCGAAATAGACTCATGAGTACCAATTTTCTTTCTTCTGTCTATTAACCAATTGTCATTCCATGTTAATACATTAGCTAATCCTGAAGAAGGGCTCATGCCCGAAACGTCGATTCTCCTGCTCCTTGGATGCTGCCTGACCTGCGCTTTTCCAGCAACACATTTTCAGCTCTGATCTCCAGCATCTGCAGTCCTCACTTTCTCCTAATACATTACCCCCCCCAGTACCAGGAGCTCCTATCTTGTGCTAAAACCTTTTTTTAATGCAGCATCTTATCAAATACATTTCAGAAATCCAAATGCACTCCATCTATGTTCCCTTTTATCAACTCTGCTTATAATATCCTCAAAGAACTCCAGCAGCTTTGTCAAACATTGTTTTGTGAAAGGGAAATAATGTTGTTTACTTGTATTATGTTTTTCTTAATGTCCTGCTACAACTCTAGCGTTTGCCCATTGACAGGCGCCCAGACTACTGGCCAAAAGTTTCCTGCCTCTCCTCCCCTACTTAATTGAATAGGGGCATCACGTTAGTGGTTTACCAATCTACTAGAACTCTCCCAGTGAGTGTTAGAATATTTTGGTGAATATTTCCTCTATCTCTGCAGTTATTCTCTTTAAAATTCTTGTATGCAGTCATCACAGCCTGGCAACTTCTATGCCTTCAGTTCCATTGGTTAATCAAATACTTTGTCCCTCCTAGTAGAGCTTAAAAATGTGTTGCTGGAAAAGCGCAGCAGGTCAGGCAGCACCAAAGGAGCAGGAGAATCGACGTTTCGGGCATAAGCCCTTCTTCAGAATCTAACAATGTGAAATGAGATAGGATTAACAAGTGATTTTGTACTTAAGAATTTCTAAAGGTAGCAATCACAACACGGGAAAATTTCAAATTCAATTTGCAACTTACATATTCCTGAAGAAGGGCTTATGCCCGAAACGTCGATTCTCCTGCTCCTTTTTGTTAGATTAGATTACATTAGATTACATTACATTACTTACAGTGTGGAAACAGGCCCTTCGGCGCAACAAGTCCACACCGACCCGCCGAAGCGTGACCCACCCATACCCCTATATTTACCTAACACTACGGGCAATTTAGAATGGCCAATTCACCTGACCTGCACATCTTTGGACTGTGGGAGGAAACCGGAGCATCCGGAGGAAACCCACGCAGACACGGGTAGAATGTGCAAACTCCACACAGAGAGTCGCCTGAGGTGGGAACTGAACCCGGATCTCTGGCGCTGTGAGGCAGCAGTGCTAACCACTGTGCCACCGTGCCGCCCACTAATGCTGCCTGACCTGCTGCGCTTTTCCAGCAACACATTTTTAAGCTCTGATCTCCAGCATCTGCAGTCATCACTCCCTCCTAGTAGAGACTATTACAAGACCTTTCCTCTTGGGATACTTCGTGTTGTTTACAATGAAAACTGATGCAAGATATCGGTTTAAATTATTTGCCATTTTCCTGTTCTCTGTCATTAATTTCTGAGATTACTTTCTTCCAAGAGTCTGTTAGCTTAAGTTATGTACACTTGTATATGCTCTTGCTGTTTATCTTTACTTTGTGCCACAATAATTTCATAATCTATTTTCTCCCACTTTATTAGCTTTTCGGACATCTGGTTCCTAAAAATTTCCCAATCCCAATCATCTTTGCTGCTTTGTATGGTTGGTTCCTGATTGAATGCTCTCCTTGATGGCCTGTCTCAACTAAAGTTGTTTATCCTTCTCATCAAATCCTTTTTGACTGGGAAAAACATTTTGTTGAGTAATAAAAAAATATCGGCTTGAATGTCTCCCATTGCTCATGTTGGCCTTGCATCCCATGTTCGACAACTCTTACTTTCATGCCTGCTATTGTCTTTTTTTAAATTGAGAATACTGCATGACATAAATTGAAAATTGAATTTAAAATTTTCCCGTGTTGTGATTGCTACCTTTAGAAATCCTTAAGTACAAAATCACTTCTTAATCCTATCTCATTACACATTGTTAGATCTAAAATAGCCTGTTGTTGGGTAGGTTCTGCAATGTACTGCTCTTAAAAAAAAAACTATTCTTTTGCAATCTGAATTCATCTTCTGTGTCAATGATTTTTGAGTCAATATGCAAATTAAAATCACTAATGGCAATTGTCTTATCTATTCACCTTATTTCCCAATTTATATTTTGTCTTACAATGAAGCAACTTGTTGAGCACCTGTAGACAAATCCCCCATGTGACTTATTTACTTTGCTGTTCCTTATTTCCATCCAAACTGATTCCACCTATCTGTTCCACCTATATCCCTATTCACTGCCACACTAATATCGTCTTTTATTAACAAAGTTATGCTACCTGCTTTTCCTTTTGACCTATTTTCCCAGAACATCAAAAACTCTTGAATGTTGAGTTTCTAGTCTTGGTCACCCTTTAATCACATCTTTGTAATAACTGTTAAGTCACATTCATTTGTTTCTGTTTATGTCATTTTACATTGTACTTTCTAACAAATGCTGCTCACATTCAGGTAAAAAGTTTTGAGCTTTGCCTTTTCAACCATTATTACTTGCTGTGGTTCTAATTTCTACTGTACTCCTCTGAATCCATTGTTACACTGATTTGTCATTCACTAACCTGCAACTCAGCTGTTTTTGCTTTTTTTAAAAAGCTTTCCTTCAATCGAATGCTCCCCCACTAATTAGTTTAAAGTCCTGTCTGCTGGCTTGTGAGGAAGGATGGGCTGCTTGATCCAAATTCCAACTTGATTTGCTGTAAACTACTTATTTTTTTTTTGCAATCTTTGAGAATAATTTATCTGCCTGACAGACCCAAACCTCAAAAACAATTTGTGTTTATCTACTACTTTATGAAAAGTTGCAAGGATCTTTTGTTTTTTTTTTCCCCTAAGAATTTATTCATCATTATTTATATCTTTGTTCTCGTGTGCTCTTGCGGCAGAAAGCTTCTCCCACCCGCTCACCCTTACCTGTTAGTTGATTAACAAAACACACATTATTTTCTTTTTCGCTTTCATCATCAGTCAGTTATATGTAATTTTCTGTCTTGTCATAGTGAGATGTTAAAGGGTTAATTTGTTCTGCTGACATGTAAGAAATTGGGTGTCTTGGAGTGTTTTTCTGTCTTACAGGCATGACGTCACAATCTAATCATACTCTGTAAATGCTACAGTTTAAGGAATTATCTAATCTTGCATTGTTTTTGGGTGGCATGTGACTGTGGGAAGTGGCAGGGGATTGTGTCTTGCATGCATGACTGAATGTGATGTAAACCTTGTATAAAGGGAGGACGGTCCCCTTGATCAGGGAGCCTCATTGACACAGTCCAGAAGCATCGCAAAGTGTGTTACATGATCCTCCAAAAGCTTGTACTTAAATAAATCGTGGCTGTTCTCAGAAGTTGGCGTATTGCAGTTCCATCAAGCATGTAAGAATCTCAAGAAGGGAACCTCCTGTTTGGCATTGAGAGTGGGATTCCAACATATATGGAGCTTCTAGCGGACTGAGTGAGTGATCGCCTGCTTGATGGTAATGTGAGACAGATGGGCCCACTAGGTAAGATTTACCTTGATCTCTGTCACTAACCTATCACTCAGTCGACCCCTTGTCCCCTAGGACCCTGTAGCAACGGAATTTCTGAGATAACTTATGCACCTGTATGCCAATGGGTTCATCCCAGGGAGGTTAGAGTCCCCCTGGAATGTGGAGGTTAGAGTCCTCTGAACCAAAAGTTCTCTGAAAGGGAGGCTAGAGTCTCCCTGGGAGTCAGAGGTTAGAGTCGTCTAATAGCGAGGTTTGAGGCCCTGGAACATAGTCCATAAGATAAAGGATAACTACTGTGTCTGTATCAGTCACCCTGCCTGAGACCAGTTGTTAAGTGCGGAAATACCCCACGTGAAGGTCAGGACCCTGAAGTGGGGTTGGAGACTGAAGACACTGAACGAGTATACAGAAGAACCTCGATTATCGGAATGAGATGGGTGGGCATTATTTCGTTCGGATAATTATTCAGTTAATTGATTTCCTCTGGGGCTCGGAGTTTTCTGTGAAGTCTGCTGCTCGTTCAGGAGACTAGGCAAAAGCACACTGCGTGTGAGGCTCTGCTCCCTGCCCCGTTCACGCCCCACCCCAGGGCTGCCAGACTGTGCACCAGCAGTAAGACTACTGCTGCCTTTGTGGGGTAAGTCTCCAAATAGCACAGACGCACGCGCACACATACACACTTTTTTAAAGTTCCACTCTGCCCTGCACAGGACAATGTTGGAGAGATTATCTGGGGAAGTGGGGTTTAGGGTTCCCTGTGTAGAATTCCTGGGAAAGTGTGGGGGGAGAGAGGGAGGGCTGGAGATCAATCATTTAGAGATGATACCTGGACTGTCCAGGATTGTTCTCAGCAGCACTTCAGTGAGCCGAGTTCATTTTTTAATCACTGCCTGTAAACAAAAGACACGATCAGGGTTGAAACAGCTCTTTGACGTAATGTTTCTATCGGGACCTTGAGTTCACTTCGGATAATCCAGTATTCGGATAATTGATATTCAGATTGTTGAGGTACCTCTGTATAGAGATAAGTTAGGAAGTTGAAACTCAAAAAAAAAAAAGGGGTAGACATCGGATAAGTCGGGTGTCAGAACCCCTTTGCATAGGTTATGTCAGGATGACCCCCAAAATGAGGAACAGTTCAGGCGCCTGTCAGGATGTTTAAATTAAAAATTGGGAAATGAAATTGGGCCGATAGGAGGAACTTGGGACATAAATGTTTAAAAGCAGGAGGCAATTTGGAAACTTAATACAGGGACTAAATAGAAGACTTTTATATCTAAATGGAGAAAGACTGCTTAGGAAATGATGAATACATCTAAATAGGTCAGCTGGGAGAATAATGCACGTCAAAGAGAGATCGGAGTGTGTGATCATGAGGGAGATGCTGAAGCGTCAGTATGAGGATTATGATAAGAATAGAGAAGTACAGGAAAAATTGAGAAGGGAGAGGCAAAATAAGGAAGCAAGGTTGAAATGCCAAGTCGGAATATCAAGTGGGAATAAAATGGAAATACCTCCTGACATGTCTGGTCTGCCAATAATGTTTCAAAATAATGACACTAATTTAGGATGTAGGTTTGCTCGCTGAGCTGTAGGTTTGCAATCCAGACGTTTCATTACCTGGCTAGGTAATATCATCAGTGGTGACCTCCAAGTGAAACGAAGCTGTTATCGCCTGCTTTCTATTTATATGTTTGTCCTGGATGGGGTTCCTGGGGTTTGTGGTGATGTCATTTCCTGTTCGTTTTCTGAGGGGTTGATAGATGGCATCTAGATCTATGCGTTTGTTTATGACATTGTGGTTGGAGTGCCAGGCCTCTAGGAATTCTCTGGCATGTCTTTGCTTGGCCTATCCTAGGATAGATGTGTTGTCCCAGTCGAATTGGTAGTTTTTTTCATCCGTGTGTAGGGCTACGAAGGAGAGAGGGTTGTGTCTTTTTGTGGCTAGCTGGTGTTCGTGTATCTTGGTGGCTAACTTTCTTCCTGTTTGTCCTACATAGTGTTTGTGGCAGTCCTTGCATGGAATTTTGTAGATGATGTTGGTTTTGTCCATGGGTTGTACTGGGTCTTTTAAGTTTGGTAGTTTTTGTTTGAAAGTGTTGGTGGGTTTATGTGCTACTCAGATTCCGAGGGGTCTAAGTAGTCTGGCTGTCATTTCTGAAACTTCTTTGATGTATGGTAAGATGGTTAGGGCTTCTGGCTATGTTTGGTCTGCTTGTTATGGTTTGTTCTTGAGGAATCTGCGGACTGTATGTTTTGAGTATCCGTTCTTCTTGAACACGTTGTACAGGTGGTTCTCTGTTTTCCGAAGTTTGTCTGTGCTGCACTGTGTGGTGGCTCGTTGGAATAGTGTTCTGACTATTGGCAATGACACTAATGACCAGCTATGGTCACAACGTGGATTTCTGACCTCCTCAGGGACACCTATTTTGAACTCACTATATGTCCGAAATCTCCTCAAAGCCATCCTCCTCCCCAAGCAATTGGCCATAATCAAATCTGCTGCCCATGTAATGGACAATACAGAAGCAGCACTGGCAATGCCAGAGTTGATTGAGCTGCAAAAGATGCAGCAACAGCTCGTAGTTCTATTGTGCCGTCAATGAACCAGAAGCGCTAAATTGATCACCTGCCTTGAAAACAACAGGCATACCAGACATTGTCATTGTGCAGTGTTTACAGGGGGACACCCCTGACCCAGAAAACCAAACACAAAAGACATGAGTGTTTGCACTCTGCGTCAAAAGGCCTCTGGATTACCCCAGTTCGCCAGGTGTGTATATTTGATGCTTTGTTACCAATGCTTATTGACTGTCTTCATACAGATACCTACTTCAGCAAGGAGGGAAAGAGAGGGGAAATGCAAAGATAGTTTCAGCTGTTCAGACCACCGCCCATCCCTTCACAACCTGATCCAAATCCCAATGCAGATACAGCATGCAGTACAGCAGGTAGTGAAGAAGGCTAATAGCATGCTGGCCTTCATAACAAGAGGAATTGAGTATAGAAGCAAAGAGATGCTTCTGCAGCTGTACAGGGCCCTGGTGAGACCACACCTGGAATACTGCATGCAGTTCTGGTCTCCAAATTTTAGGAAAGACATTCTTGCTATTGAGGGAGTGCAGTGTAGGTTCATGAGGTCAATTCCTGGAATGGCAGGATTACCTTACACTGCAAGACTGGGCTTGTATACCCTTGAGTTTAGAAGACTGAGAGGGGATCTGATTGAGATGTATAAGATTATGAAAGGATTGGACACTCTGGCAGCAGGAAACATGTTTCCGCTGATGGGTGAGTGCCGAACCAGAGGACATAGCTTAAAAATACGGGGTAGACCATTTAGGACAGAGATGAGGAGAAACTTGTTCACCCAGAGAGTGGTGGCTGTGTGGAATGCTCTGCCCCAGAGGGCAGTGGAGGCCTAGTCTCTGGATTCATTTAAGAAAGAGTTGGATAGAGCTCTCAAAGATAGTGGAATCAAGGGTTATGGAGATATGGTAGGAACAGGATACTGATTAGGAATGATCAGCCATGATCATGTTGAATGGCGGTGCAGGCTCGAAGGGCTGAATGGCCTACTCCTGCACCTATTGTCTATTGTCTCCACTTACCCAGCCCCCTGGAAATGTTACCCATTGCGCACTCAGCACTAAGTCATGTTCCTGGGAACCTTGCTCAGCATTCCTGATAGACAATTGACCCAGGAATGTATCGCACCCATTCTGGGGACCTCTGCTGCTCTCCCAGCACCAGCACCGCCTCCCCGGAGTAGGGGAACATAACGGTTTCAGCCAGCTACCCAGTCATAAGCACGAAAGGTCTTGAAGCTAACAACGGTGAAGAGGTTCGTATGCTTTTTGTCCGTGGCCTTCCTGTGGATATTAAACCACGTGATAAAAACAATGACTGCAGATGCTGGAAACCAGATTCTGGATCAGTGGTGCTGGAAGAGCACAGCAATTCAGGCAGCATCCAAGGAGCTTCGAAATCGACGTTTCAGGCAAAAGCCCTTCATCAGGAATAAAGGCAGAGACCTGAAGCGTGGAGAAATAAGCTAGGGGAGGGTGGGGGTGGGGATAGAGTAGCATAGGTCAGTGGGGGAGGAGATGAAGGTGATAGGTCAGGGAGGAGAGGGTGGAGTGGATAGGTGGAAAAGGAGCTGGGCAGGTCGGACAAGTCCGGACAAGTCAAGGGGACAGTTTTGCTGGAGGTTAGAAACTAGGATGAGGTGGGGGAAGGGGAAATGAGGAAGCTGTTGAAATCCACATTGATGCCCTGGGGTTGAAGTGTTCCGAGGCGGAAGATGAGGCGTTCTTCTTCCAAACAGACCCCACCACCAGGGATATATTTCCCTCCCCACCCCTCTCCGCCTTCCGCAAAGACCGTTCCCTCCGTGACTACCTGGTCAGGTCCACGCCCCCCTACGACCCACCCTCCCATCGTGGCACTTTCCCCTGCCACCGCAGGAACTGTAAAACCTGTGCCCACACCTCCTCCCTCACCTCCATCCAAAGCCCTAAAGGAGCCTTCCACATCCATCAACGTTTTACCTGCACATCCACTAATATCATTTATTGTATCCGTTGCTCCCGATGCGGTCTCCTCTACATTGGGGAGACTGGGCGCCTCCTAGCAGAGCGCTTTAGGGAACATCTCCGAGACACCCGCACCAATCAACCAAACCGCCCCGTGACTCAACATTTCAACTCCCCCTCCCACTCTGCCGAGGATATGGAGGTGCTGGGCCTCCTCCACCGCCGCTCCCTCACCACCAGACGCATGGAAGAAGAACGCCTCATCTTCCGCCTCGGAACACTTCAACCCCAGGGCATCAATGTCGATTACAACAGCTTCCTCATTTCCCCTTCCCCCACCTCATCCTAGTTTCTAACCTCCAGCAAAACTGTCCCCTTGACTTGTCCGACCTGCCCAGCTCCTTTTCCACCTATCCACTCCACCCTCTCCTCCCTGACCTATCACCTTCATCTCCTCCCCCACTGACCTATGCTACTCTATCCCCACCCCCACCCTCCCCTAGCTTATCTCTCCACGCTTCAGGCTCTCTGCCTTTATTCCTGATGAAGGGCTTTTGCCTGAAACGTCGATTTCGAAGCTCCTCGGATGCTGCCTGAATTGCTGTGCTCTTCCAGCACCACTGATCCAGAATTAAACCACGTGAGCCTTACCTTTTCTTTTGACCATTTAAGGAAATGAAGGTTCATTGATCAAGGTCACATCAAAACAGCCAGTTGGCTTTGTTACATTTGACAACGGAGCGGGAGCAGAAGTAACAAAAAAATGCATTAAATGGGACTCCGTTTGATCTCAAAAATCCTCAGACTCACTGGTTAGAATTTGCAAAAGTGAACAAAAAGATGACCAAAAGCAAACTGGTGGCTACACCTAATCTCACAAATATGCACCCTGCCTTGGGAGCACACTTCATTGCATGGGGCGCCTACGACCTTGTAGGAACAGGACTGGTCCCTGCATCTCCAGAGACTGGGGCTTCCTATCCACTGTACACAACAGAACCCAACCCCTGCCAGACTGGATTTTGTTTTCAGGTTGGACCTTACTGAAGGAGATTTTGGATAACTGGCTCATTTCCACTCAACTTGGAGGGGGTGGAGTGGTCACTAAGGACATACACTGGCTTGAACCCAACTGATAGCAATTTTTTAAAGAAAAATGATTATAATAAACGCATGACTACTACAACAACAATGATGATGGGTCAATGGTTTCCTTGTATACTGTATGCAGTGATTTATTGAAGAAAGATCTGCGAGCAACTGGTAATCAAACCTGTCTGTTAAAAAATAAACTAACTAATAATTTCTTGTATAAAAAGTTTGTTGACTAAAACGCTGCAGAAACAACAGAGATGGTATGGAAAATTTGTAGCTAGGCTGTGAAATTTTAGATTTAGTTTCTAAACAGTATTCTAGAGGCCTAGGCTAATGCTGTGGGATGTGTGTTCAAATCCCATAACGGCAGCTAATGGAATTTTAAATTCAATTAATAAACTAGAACGTAAACCACAGCGTGTGTCAATAATGGTCATCATCAAATCATTGCAAAAACACATGTTCACTAATGTGCTTTTGTGAATGAAATCTGTCATCTTTACCTGGTCTGGGCTGAGAGGTGAGACTCACAGCAATGTGGTCCTTAAAAACACCAAGCAAGCCACTCAGTTCACAGGCAATTGGGCATGAGCAGAAAATGGTGACCTTGTCAACAACACAACCCACAAAAGAACAAAACTGTCACTAATACCAACCTTGAGAAATGGGTAGATATTTTAAAACCTCTATATTCTCATTGTCGAATTAACCGTTCTATGTCTTAAAAATGCATAAACTGCAAGCAGTCTGATTTTTGCATCGTGGTGAGGATACAACTTCTCTCTCTACTCAAGTGTTGCCAAATCTGAAACTTACACAGTGTCTATTTAATGAGTATTGTGAAATAACTTATTCTAGAAAAAGCTGCACACTTCAAGTTTTTCCTTTTTACTCCATTTCTAATAAAATAAACAAATTATTTTTCCCTAATCTATTGAGGTGAACAAATCATGCTGTAGAAAGAATAATTTTTAAAGGATGCATTTGAGTTTCATGTCAACTTCACTACTACATCACTATCAGGAGAACAGGTTCATTGCAATGTGGTAATCTTCACAATTTAAGAACATCAAAAACTGTCATCCTTTTTCGGCCTGAACACCTATGCTGTGCATTACTTCAGCTCACTAAGTGAAAACTCCCAATCTTGATACTATTATAGTTTAATGGACTGACAAAAGTTAACTTCTGAACCTAATTTTAAAATAGAAAACCCAACAAAATTTCACTAAAATGAGAGAATGGCTCAGCACATCTTCAAAGAAATGTTTTATAGGTTACGTCCCTTCAACAATATTAAGTTTCTGAAAAATTGAGTTGCGTGTTTAGTCCAGCCTCAAAAGCTGACATAAATGGAGCTTCGTTAGCCAGCTTAAGGCAGAAAATACTGAAGTGTGATGCTTACTCAGCCATCATTTCTCATCACATTAATCCCCAATAATGGAATGTCTGGAGTGTTAGTTTAAAGGGTTAAAAAAAAACAGGAAGCAGTACAAACATGCATGATACATTTTTCATGCAGCTTCTGTAGGACTGTAACATCCACTTTTACATCAAAACAGATAGAAAAGAGACAGTGGAACTTCTGAAGATAAATATAGTACTGCAGATTGATCTACAAAACAATATTTTTCATACGCGCCTCAACAAATCTACAGAACTACAATTGCGAGGTTCCCTTCTTGAGATTGCTAAAAGCTTAATGCAATTGCAATACGTCACCTGAGAAAAGCCATGATTTATTTATTTAAACAAGTACAAACTTTTGGAGGATCACTTACAGAGCATGTCAAGTGAATCATATCAGATAGGTAGCAGTATAGTTTTGAAATGTATATCCAATGGCACAGTGGATTAAGGTGTAATATTAAGAATGGTTCAAGTTCAGTTTCCCAGCTGGGTTCTCTGGGCAAACATTAAGATATTGTAATTAGCTTTTATCCTAATCAGTCAAATTTTCCATTCTTGAGTGCAGAGAAGTGATTCCTGCTTTGGATGAAGTGTGACCCTGTCCATATTTGGGGAAGCAGTGGCATAGTGGCATTATCACTAGACTATTAATCTAGAGGTCCTCGGCATCTGTGTTCAAATCCTACCATGGCAGATGTTGAAATTTGAATTCAAAAGCCATCTGGAATTAAAATTCCTAGCGATGAGCATGAATCCATTGTTGATTGTTGGAAAAAAACCATCTCGTGCACTAATGTACTTTTAGGGAAAGAAGCTGCCACCCCTACCTGATCTAGCCTATTATGTGACTTGAGACCCACAGCAATGTGGTTGACTCCTAACTGCATTCTGGGCAAAATTAAGGATGGGCAATAAATGCTAACCTAGCCAGTGAAACTCTTATCATGAATGAATCATTTTTGAAAAAAGCTAGGATTTCGAGGTTCTATTAATTTGTTAGCCGTTGGATGATGATAATCTGGAACCATGAATTTAAGTCCCATCGAGACAGTTGAAAAAGTTTAAAGATATCCGGAATAGAATGCTAATTTCAGGAATTGTGACCATGCAACCCTGCCAGATTGTTGTAAAAACCTGACTGGTTCCATGATTTTGTGAATGGAAACCTATCATCTTTATCCAGTAAGACCTTCATGAAGTTCAGCACTGCAAGCTGTCTGAAGTAGGCTGGCAAGCCATTGCTACATGAAGCCCGCACTGGAAGGCTGGCTTGTGTTGTTCAACAAAGCAGCCTGCTAGCTTATCTCAAACAGACTTGGAAATGGGCAATATACTTTGGCCTTGCCAGTGACATCTACGGTTTGTATATTACTAAAAGAAATCACTTGAATATTCTCATGACATTGAGGTCAGTTAAGCACCGTTACTGAGATATCCCACTCTAGAAAGAATTCTCATGAAAAATTACAGTGTTTGTCTCCTGGCTAACTCTTTTCTACTTGAACATTTTAACCATATTGTTCTTAGCTTAAAAATTGGCTGATTTTAAAAATACTGTGTTTAAATTAACATACATCACAGATTTCCTATGGCTCACACTTGAGTAATAAAGAGACTCGTTCGTTAAAGGATCATGGGCTATTTTTAAAAATAATCTATACAGTCCTCCCTGTTTGGTTTAGAGCAAGAAGGAAATCCTGCTGGTCAGCACTGCAGTCATTCATAAAATTGGCCTGTTTGTGATTTTAAAAGGAACAAAGACTACAACTTCCTTTCCTGTGGCTTGATTATTTACATTCTGTAGTTGCAGCTACTTTAAACAGGAATTGAGCTGGCCAAAAAGACTGATGAAGTAGGAAATGCACGTGGTTTGGTGGGACTAGATTGGGTTGGGATATCTGGTCGGCATGGACGGGTTGGACCGAAGGGTCTGTTTCCATGCTGTACATCTCTATGACTCTGAGAGTTTGCAACTGCATTACCGTAGAGCAGCCACCGTATCAAAACATCGCATGTACCTTCACCGCAATCACTTTTGAATAGTGCATAGTTGAACACCTGGATGTATTCAAAGTTTAGCAAGTTGTTCCAAATAACTTGGTTGATCACGTTATGGTTCAAGATTAGCTCATCAGCAAAAAGTGAACATTCTTTTACAAGAATGAGACATACTGTGTGTGCTGTGGGGAATTGATTTAGCTCAGTTGGCTGAATCGTTGGTTTACAGAGCAGTGTGATGCCAACAGTGTGGGTTCAGTTCCCATCACCTGGTTTGAGGTTATCATGAAGGACTCTCCTTCTCAACCTCTTTCGCCTGAGGTCTGGTGGCCCTCTGATCACCACCAGTCGCTTCTCTCTAATGAGAGAGAGCAGCCCCTATGGTCCAGTAAGGCGATGGTGTGTGCTGAAAACAGAATGCATAGCAACTCAATTTGAATCTGTAAAGATAGCCTCAAGTTCTGCATAGGCTACACCTATCTGAATATGTAGGGACAAGAGTAACATCACTTTGCTACAGTCAGGGTTGACAGTCCTTTAAGTACTGGAATTAATTCAATGTTCTGTCCAAACCTTGCCCAGAGTTAGGGATACAGTGCTTGATCACAGCAATATTCGTGTCCCAATTGTAGTTAAGGACTCAAAAAGCTCCTCACTACTCTTGGACTTTAAATGGTTTGAGACAAATTTTATATTTTGAACAATTGATGTAATGCAAAGTTGACTTACCTGCTATTTGGCTTCATGCAGAGTCAATGATTTACTTGCTACTTATGAGATATACTTCTAGGCTGTAAAAGATTGAGCTGCAAAGTTTGATTAATGTCAAAACTTGTAATTTATTCATTTGTTAAAGAGAACTTGCATTTTGTAGTACATTACAAGATTTCAGGACATCCTGAGGCACTTTGTAGAAATTCTTTTTTTGGTGTAGTCACTCTTATAATGTAGGAAATGCAGCAGTCAGTTTGTCCACTGTAAAATCTCTCAAATAGGAGCGAAGTAATGACCAAGCAATCCATTTTTGTGATGTTGGAGTGAGGGGTAAATATTGTCCTACCATAATTTTAGTGAGTTTTAAAGCGAAGTTCTGATGGAACCTAAACTGCACTGGTGAATGGATTGTTGGTTGGCAGCAATGTTGTTTTAAAAAATTCTCAAGGTCAGGTTCGTAGGAGAGTAGTCTGACACAGAACAAACGACCAAGAGGCGAGTCTGCTAGAATATGGGCATTTTATTCCCCGCAGCGTCGCCACAACCAGGTCCAAACAACGGGTCTGGCTTATACTCACTCTACATGTTACCGGAACTGGGAGCCGTCAGTTCTCGTAGAGCGGTTGCCAACAACCCACGCTCGGCGGTTAAACGTAACCCCGGAGCAGACTCACCGAACTGGAGACTTTTCCAGCTGATATACTCTTTTCCAGATATAAACATTCATGTGAACAGCAGAGCAAGGCTAAAAAACACATTCCATTCTGGTTACATACAGATAAGAAGATTCACACGGGGAGGTGTGTAATAAGATTCACACGGGACTAAGCAACACCTCCATTCCGGTTAGATTCACACATGTATTGGGACATAATTTTTAACCGTTTCACCACATTCCACTGCTTGGAATTTTACACCACAAATGTTTACAACACCTTTAGTACTGCTGATTCAGTGTTGGCTAATTGGGCAATTATTGACTGGATTGGATTTATCTTGCTATGGGCAGTCTTCCTTATCGAGATAAAATGATGCATCTAAACTGGAGTAGCAACTCTATAGTTGCAACTAGTTGGGGCACAAGTCTTCAGTGTACTAGCCAGGGAATTGGGTTCTGTTAAAATCATTTGAAATACTTTAAATAGTTTGGTTTCAAAATCTACCTACTTTTCTTAGCTTTATCGTTGCACTGATTGACAACACATTGGCGTTATTGCCATTTTTTTTTGTCTGTGAGCTTTGACTTAATAAATTTGAAGTTGTTATACATGTGGACATACATTCTATCACCAAAGTCTATCAGAAGTCACGCGACACCAGGTTATAATCTAACAGGTTTATATGAAATCGCAAGTTTTCAGCGCACAGCTCCTTCGTCAGGTGAAGACTCAGCAGTGTTCCAAAAGGTTGTGATTTCAAATAAACGTGTTGGACTATAACCTGGTGTCATGTGACTTTTGACTTTGTCCACCCTGGTCCAACATTAGCATCTCCACATCATGACCATAATCTCTCTCCACCCATTTCATCACTGTCGTATTTTGTCAATCAGTGCCACTTACTAAGGACAGCTATTGCGTAAGACTATATTGTTGTTGTCATTGTCACTGCCATGTGACCTCACTAAACCAAAATTTGTGCTTTGGTCCATTATGGTGATCATGTTGAAAAATAAGTTAAACTGCACTGCTGAGCCAGACCTGAGTTTGCCTACTACATAAATGCCAGTTTCAAGTGAATCCCTTTATTTTGCTTTTCTTACAGTCTGCCTCAAGTTAGCTAATAGTCTTCATAAAAATGTAAGTACTTGATTTGACTGAATGATTGATTGTATATTTCTCAACACTAAGAATAAGCAGATGCTATGCACCTTTAAGACTGAATTTCATCCTTGTCTGCCAAGCAACACAATACGTTGATATAGTGGACCAGAACGTAATGCGTAACATACAATGATAGGAAATATAAGGTGGTTTGCTTTGGTCACAGGAACATAAAAATGTTATTTTAAATGCGGCAAAAAATGTTGATGTTCTGAGGGATTTGTTTTGCCTTGTACCTGAAATTTGGCTTACATGCAAGCATAACTGATATTTTATCCCTTACTGCAAAATATTGGAGTACGTGCAAGAGTAAGGAAATCTTGCTGTAATTGTACAGAGGTTTGATGAGATCATACCTTTGAAAACTGTATAAATTGATTGCTCTATCCAGTAAAGGATATACATGCTTTAAAGGGGATATGATAGATGTTGACTGGATCCTTGACATGGGAAGGAATCTCTGTGGAGAGATTAAATAAAATGGCCTATTCTCGCTGGAGTTTAGATAAAATAGATGATCACATTGAAACATTAGATTCTGAGAGAGCATGACGGGTTAGATGCTAGGAAGATGCTTTCCTTGGTTGGATTGTCCAGGACTGGAAGGCAGAGTATGCCAATGTTCTGTGTAAAATATAGGGCCACAGCAATTTGAACGCTCTTGCACAAGCCACATGCAAGTCAGCCCCTTTTAAGTTAATATGATGTGTGGCTAGACAAAAGAATTCAAGAGCCTGTGCTACATAAATGGTCTGTACGGAGCAAAAACAAATTTGGAAATGTTGGCCTCCAAATAAGGGATCAGACATTTGAGAGTAAGATGAGAAATGTCTTCAGTCAGAGGGTTATGAATCTTTGGAATGCTTTGTTCTGAGGACGATGGATAATTTTTGTTTGCTCCCTTGAATATTATTAATAGACTTTTAGACTCTGGGAATCAAAAAATACAGGGGTTAAGTTTGAAAGTGAAGAGAAGATTAAAGTTCGGCCATGATCTCTCTGGTTAACAGAGCAGGCTTAAGGGCCTGCTTCTGTTCCAATGTTAAGTTTCTATCTGAACTTTTGTCGTAGCATTCCTAAGCTGCAACTTTAAATTTGAGTTATGGACCTTAACTACTGCTGAGAAAATAAAACCCGCCAAACCCCTTCCACTGTGAAATTAACTTGTAAAACTTTAGCTGAAACTATTTAATATTCACAAAAGTAAAATTTATTTGACTATAGTTCATTGCTGCTAAAATATGCCTATCAAAACTAAATTTCTAAAAACCTGTATTAATTTGTTTCTTTTTATCAAATTTTCTATTATTTTCTTGCACTTCAGGAATTTGGTTTAGCACAACAGAAGGCAGTTACAGCTTTAATATTCTAGTTGTCCAAGTTCAAGCAGTGGGAAAGATATTCTATGTGCAGGATCAGCTTTTTTTAACAATGCAGCATATATTCTTGATAAGCCCTATTCACACCATTTGCAGTTGTCTATTTTCAAAAATATTTATGCTATAATTATTATACTCAGCTGTCAGCATGTTTGCATTAAGAAACAATCAACTTTCAGGTTAGTAACCTGACAAATTACCAAACTGAAAAATTTTGATTGTGTTTCTCTCATGCTTCAGTTGCTACGTTTATCAGCATCTTTTATTTTCCTCAATTTCACAATTAGGATTCACAGTATTTGATTTATTTGACAGCTGGTATTAACAGAATCTTCATATTTTATTCTTAGTAATTCACCATTCAGCAGACTGCCAGGGTAAACTAGTTGGTGCAAAAGCCTAATTTTGAAACAGACACTGTTTCACCCTTGAATAATGAAATACTGCCATGCTAATCTTTGTTTGGATTTCCATTTAAAATTGAGGAATGGAATATTCGTAGCCAAATTTTAAAAAATACAAGCAAATGTTTTGCCAGTTGGAACATCATTACTAATGAATTGCCAGAGTAGATGCACGTCACTTAGGGATTTGAAATTACTTCACAAAATTGTTACCATGCAAGAGGAGGTCATTTGGCCCATTTGTGTCTTCACCACTTAATGCACGATTCAGTTTTTAATTACTATCCTCCTGTTCAACCTATTTGACTGACAAATTTCTATCGTGGTCTTTCATTAGGCTTCCCAAGCAAGTGAGGAGTGTACACTTAGTGATCAAAACTTTAAAAACTCCCATTAAATATTGATGGGTTTAAAGCATGTAGAATTGTACTCAGTTGGTAATATGTTGTTGATCATGAAGTAAATTCTTTGGAAATGAAATTTTCTCAGCAATAGCTGTGACATGCCAGGAAAAAAGACACTAAAATACGCAAATAGAATAAATTTACTGAGCAGAACAGCAACATGCCCTGAGTAACTTTGTAATAGTCAAGCACCTTGGTGCGAATAGGCTGAGCAAAATTAACAAACTAAGATGTGTGAAGTATTCTGGGAGTTCATTGATTGCTTCTAACAACAAATCATAGATCAGTGATATTGGGCATTTTCATAGCTCATTCCCACGGGAAATAAATACTTGCCAAGGGGGTAGTAATTTGAACTGAAAGGGAAAAGGAATTAGTGGAGATGTGGAAGAACCAGGAAATTACCAACCAGTCCTTGTAAAGTTGCAGGCTCATTCAGGTTTACTGTAGGCCTCAGGTGAAGTGGGCTGGGGGGGGGGGGTGCAGACATCTAGAAAATGAAAGGCTTTTTTTAATTGCTAAATGCTTTTAAGAACTGTTTTCAAAGTACCCAATGAAAAATTATTGAATTTGAAGATGCAGGAAGCATACCATAACTCCCCAAGAAGGAAGTGCAAATGACCAACAACGACTGGAGCAGACCAGTGGAGTGATCGTTGACAATGAGCTACATGCAAAAGGAGCATGAGAGACACCCAAGAACAGGCCATAGCACAAATATCCACAGATTGAAGGCTGTGAATAGAACACCATTGCAACACTGGAGTGGAATAAAATGAAGTAAAAAGCATAAGTTTGAAGTGTAAAGCATTGAACAGTGCTGTTATTATCCACTCTAATCACTGACAATGTAATTGTTGTTTTTCCGATCATTGGCAAAATCTTCTTGTGCTTCACAAAAGAATCAGTCGATCCAAACTGCATGTCTTCCTCTACCTGTGGCTCTCAATGGTGAGGTAGTCCTCTGGTCCAGTTTGCAGTTGTCTTGCTGAGATGCCAAATTAACACGCTTCCCCCTACATGCTGAAAACCACAGTCTTGTAGTGGTTCATGAAAAATAAAGTCCAAATCTATGATGCAATAATTCATCTTAGGTTTAAAAAAAGTCCCCAAAATGAAAAGTAGTAACTATCTGGAAAGGTCATAGTGTATAAGATATATCATTGCAACGTTGCCTAAATTGGGCCATTGGCAAATTAAAGTTGGTCCCTGGATGAAGACTGGTGCACAATAAAACCTCCATTATTATGAAAAGCACAAAAAAGAATAAATTCATTTCATGTTACCTATTCATGACTTGGTATGGCCAGCATTTGTCTATCTTAATTGCCCTTTAAAAATGGAGTATTGCGTTTTTGAAATGCTGTAGCTCATCTGATGTTGATGCAACCATAGTTCGGTTAGGAAAGGAATTTCAGATTTTGGCCATGATAATGAAGGAATGGTAGTGCATTCCTAGTTTGGACATGTATGATTTGGAAGAAACCTGACAGGTGGTGTGTTCCAATGTGTTTGGTGCCCTTGTCCTTCTAGTTGGTAAAAGTCATAGGTTTGAAAGGTGATGCTGAAGAAATATCGAGTTAGCTACTATGCTGCTTTTTAAGCTGGTTTTGTCCCGTTTAGCACTGAACGTTTGATTATTATTGGAGTTGCACTCAAGTCAACAGTGGACCATCCATACTCCTGATTTGTGCCTCGTCAACTTTAGTCTTTGGACATTTGGTTTCTGCAGAATTTTCAGCATTTGGATTGCCCTTATAACCACTGCATATTAGTTGTGGACAGTACAGTTTTGATAATGTCTTTAGTTGTCAGGAAGAGATGGTTAGATTATCCTCTGCAGAAATTATTTTGTCACTTGTGGCTTGAATATTATGTGCCTTTTATCATTCCAAGTTGGAAAGTTGTCTTGCTCTTAGTGCATGTGGGCATGGTCGGCTTCAGTAAGGAGTTGATTGGTAATAAACATTCATAGCTCGATCTGGGTACAGCAGAAGTAAAATGATTAAAATTGCTACTGGGTCAGCAGATTCAAATGGCTGGTTAATGCAAATAAACAGTGGGAGGTCGAGAAGGAAAGGAAAATGTGTATATATATATATATATATAAAATATATATATGCTTTCATGACCTGAAGATGTCTCAAGAACAATGAACTATTTTCAAATTAAAAGTGAAAATCTTGGAGAAACTCCACAGATCTGGCAGTTTTTTGAGAGAGAGAGTTAACATTTCAAGTCTGACATGTATCTTCAGGGCTAGAGAGTTCTGAGGAAAAGTCATACCCGATTCAAAATGTTAACCCTGGAAGTTTCTCCACAAAAGCTGCCAGAACTCCTGACTTTCTCATTCATTTTCTGTCTATTATATATTCAAGACACGAGTGAAATTGAATCCATCACTGTCTGACTTGTCTTGGAATACTACCACTCAGTCAAGGCTGACACTGATTGAGTTTTAAAATTATTGAAATAAGCAGGTCTAACTTTTTTAAAAATAGGAGTAAGTTGCATTTATCATAGCTTAGTTGTACAGATGCCAGGATGGAATGAAAACTTTCAAGTTGGCTCACAAAGCCAAATAGTTACAAAATGCTCAGTTACAAGATGATTCCAACATCAGAACTCTAATGAAAATATTCTGAAGAGGGTAGATTGACCAAAAAAACTTTACTTTTTCTTGAAGACATTGTCACTCCAGATATATTTTGAAAAGGAACATCTTCACAATGACAGATATCACATTTCAAGAAACAAAAGTATATTGGACAAGGGAAAAGCTGCATAGAGAAGTAATCCTGCTTGTTTCTAAACAAATAACAAAAATTAGCTTCACAGAAATGCATTGTGAACTTGAAGATGGCAAGCAAGCGAGTTAGTAGTTGTTGAGACTTGTACCTGTTACTGAAGACCTTGCTTGTACCTGAATTGATAATCCTCTAAGTAAGTAACCCAATGTATTTATATCAGAAGTTTTGGGTCAGGAATGTAAAATCACCTGATACAGGTGCAGAAATTCAAGATATATTTGATAGTACTTTTCTGCACCTGTCTTACTTGAAAATTCAAAATGTTAAAATAAATATTTCTGTATTTAATTGCTAAAGTTTAACCAAAATTTAAACTGAGGGATACTGTTATAGTTTGTCTGATGTGCTGAGCATAATGTAATCATCACTTTTTAAAGAAACTGTGGAAATATTGAGAGAATTGTGCGTCAGTATTGATTGGTAGTTTTTGGGCTAAGACAGGTGGGATTGTTTAGTTTCTAAAGACTGAGTGACTTTGGAATCCTCCGCTGCAGGAAGCAGCAGAGTACTTTGCAGGCTGAGGTGGATTGATTCCATTGCCAGACAGACATTTGAGGTTATTGGGAGTAGATGGAATTGTGAAATTTGAAATACAACAGTTCAGCCCATGGTGTTGAAGACAGAGCTGGCCTGAGGGGCTAAATGGCCTACTTCTGCTCCTAGTTTGTGTGTTTGTATTTGGGAAGCACAGTAATATTAATGTACTTCAGGTGATCCAATCCATTACTGGAATTTGAAAATATCGTTTCTTGCCAGGGAATGGAATGTAAAAGTCGGGATATTTTGCAGTAGTCATACAGGCGTTGGTAGGACCACATATTGAGTACTGTGTACAGTTTTGGTATCCTTATGCAAATGAGGAAATAATTGCATTATAGCAATTCAAAAGATTTACTCAACTCATTCCTGTGGTGACTGATTATCTTATGAAAACAGTTAGGACCTGTGTTCCTTGGAGTTTAGATAACTGAGAAGGAATCTTATTAAAGAATTCAAGAAATTGAAGTGACTTGACAGGGTGGATATTGAAATACCATTTCCCTTTTAGGAGAGACAAGAACAAGGGAGACACTTTAAAAATATGGCATCTTCTCCGTAAAACAGAGGAGATCTTTTTGTTCTGAGGGCTGAGAGTCTGGAATTCACTTCACTAGAGAGCATTAGAGGCAGAGTCATTGAATATCTTTAATGCAAAGAGAGACTGACTCCCTTGTTAGATAAGAATCGGAGGGTATAAGGGGTCGGTAGAAATCATGATCAGATCAGGCATTATTTTATTGAATGGCAGAGCAGGCTCTTCCACATTTGTTCCTAATTCCTAGGTTCTTATAAGACTGAAATACTCCTAGGAACTTCCTATTCTAAAACTATCAAATACTCAAAATGTGTTGTGAGAAAAAACATTATTTCCAAAAATGTGCAGATGTGCTGGAAATATGATTAAAGACGTGACATCTGATGGAATTTTTTCTCTGGTCTTTGGAAGTATACGGTGGACCTGTCTTGTTGGTTTCCTATAAGTTCTCATGCTGAGAATGAATCAAATTATTTTTATTTTGGATTTTTGAAAGGTTTCAATTCCTTGACTACTCCATCTTTCAAAATTGTTTTCTTTCCCAGTCCAAGGTTACCTGAGAAATACAAATGAAAACTTCAAGGCTTACCATTAAACTGGATGTCTTTTATTTCTACTTACTCCCCCTGCAGTGTTCTAATGATAGAACCATAAATCACTGTAAAAAAAAAAGTTGGGCAAAAGAAATGGAACATTTCATTTAAAGAGAAACCTTTGTATTTGTATGTGGAAGTTGTCTTTGAATCTTAGTTCAACACTGTCCTTAAGAACTGCAGTTCTAAAATCATCTTGGACAAAAGTGTAAATGCAGCCTATAATCTTGTGTTTAATTTGTGTTTCAGACTTTACAGTTTATGGTACGCATTACTGCAAATGTGCAAAGCTCTCACTTTTTATTGAATCTGTCAAAGTATCTAACGAGGTGAAATATTCTTTCATAATTGCTGTTGAGATGAACCTACCACCTCCCCTTGCTTCTGAGTTGGGATGGCATTGGCAAATCACAGCTAACAAAAAAACTGACAAGAAAATAGTTCAGGATGAAGTACCAGCAAACGAATGAGCCAAAGGATTAACTTAAGGCAAAGTATGTGAATGGTTTGTAACAATTCTACTATAAGGCCCAGTCCCATACCACCCCTCAGTCATGCCTTCCTATTCCTTTCATCCCCCTCATTTCACCCCATCCTATTTCATACCTCTCAGGCTGTTTGTCCTCTTTCTCCTCTCGTTGTTTACTTATTGGATAATTTGTTCTAATTTAGCAATGTGCAAGTAAAACTACTAAATTGGAATTCATAACAGCCTTATCCTGCAAGTTTCTTTGACTTAACAAACATAACTGAATTCTGCAACCAAAACTTGGCAACTTGATTTCTAAAACCTATTCTATGTAATGGATGATTTAATCATAAACAGCTGTGTGTTCTTCTGTGTAAGTGCTATCTTTTAACATTGCAGTTCCTCAGCAAGACGTGGAAACACCACAAAAAATGAATCTTGTACTTCTGGGAAAGAGTGAGGAAATTGAATAATGCCGAAGGGATCATCCGTATTGATGCATATCCAGATGTCTAAGTGACTCAAAATTTCAGGGATGCGCAGATATATTTGTGTAGTATATAAACTTGGTTTATAAAACAAACTAATTTCCAGCTGCAACAGAACATTAAAGTATGATCAAATACAGATTTCTTTAAAGTTGGGCATTGTGACCAGAAACATGAGCACTACACAAATATGTATTGCTCTTAAGAAACTTAATGTAATACAGTTATTTTCTTGAAAATGTCTTAATTTTCTTGTGTAGTTCAAAGTGCCCACAGTAAGACTCTAAAGGATTTATGACAAGTAGTTGAAGTCTGAAATGTAGGGCAAATAATACAGATTAATGAATGAGATATTAATAATGCAACTGCTTTTCAAATTAGATTTCACAAGTAGATTTTAGTTTTTTTAAAATTGTCCTTGATAGGTTACTGAGAATGTTAAGTATTAGGACCCTTACCAATATTTACTGCTGACCATAAATAAACTTTTTTGCCAAAGGAAGCCAAAATTGTCTTCCATTTCTTCTTTTTCCATAGCTAGTGTTTTTATGTTGAGGCATAATTCCACTGATGTTGAGCTGATAACTCGAACTGTCAAGTTATAAGTTGCTCAAATATGGAGGGGGGTGAAGTCACATCACTGCAAAGCCCCAATTCTGTTTTTGATTTGCAATTTCAACAAAGTGAGAAGACTCATTTTTACCTGCCAAAGCCAAGGGATTATTTTACGCACACAAATGTATTAGAGTCTTGACTTAAGAATGACCAATGATGACATGACCCCCAATAATTGGCACTGGGGTCATGGCCCACAATTTTTGAATCCCCATGACAGAGCAATGGCTATATTTGGCTGTTATTATAAAAATACTATTGTATATATTTGTGAAAATGATTGCAAAATTATGCACAAGGATGAACAGGGCATCTGATTTTAAGGAAGCCAACTACAATAAAGATAGTTATTCTGTACTGCTGAAACAAGACAGGTCATGTCCCCTAAAAATCAAGTTGTACTCTCATAGCAATCGATGTATCGGCTTGGAGTTGGAAGCATGAGAGCTGTTACAGGGTCAACAGGTCACTGGTTCAAATCCCATTCCAGAAGCATGTATGTTTTCCAGGTTGTGTTTTAGTGTAGTACTAAGTGCTGCACTGTTCAAGGAGAGATCTTTCAGATGAGATGTTAACCAGAAGTTCTAACTGCCAAAGTGGATATAAAAGATCCTTCGACTCACTTCAAAAAGGAGCAAAATAGGTTTCCCCGATTGTTACGATCAATGTTTATGTTTTGACCAGTGTCACAAAGCTATTATTGATTATCTAATTGTAAGGCGACGGCTAACTGACTGTTGTTTTATTTAGGAAATATGAATATTGGTGTTAGTGATGATTTATTGGATTTTAATTAAGCCATGGTTGACACACTAGCACAATGCGTTCTCAACAAACATTTGTCAACAATTGACAGCAGTCCTGAAGACATGTTTGCCAGGATTCGGTCAAGCTGGTGATTTGGAAAACCTGGGGCTTAAAATGTACTGATCATCTCTTCTGTAATCTTAGTGAATTCTGGTGTGTTTACCTTCTGTTGCAATGACAGAAATTTTAAGAATGAACAGTACTGGTATGGTTCAAGAGTAAAAACAGTTTTTACTGTTTTGCAAATTTAGTCCAAATCACTGCCATGTTAGTCCGGGGAACTAACCGAAATGGGAACTGCATTCAGAATGCTGGAACGTTGATGTCTCTACCTGTTACCATCTTCACCAACCCAAACGTATCAAGGTCTGTTTAAAGCAAAGCATTTTCAACTTTATTAAGATTGGTAAGCAAACCACTCAACAATAATCAGACTCCTATAAAGTATTCAGAATACAAATCAGCTGAAGCATTGGCCTATTGTATTTTTAGTAGTATTTTACTTTTTTAAAAAATTGCACGTAGAATGTGTGAATCTGCATTTCTTGCTCGTCCCTGATTGTCCTAAAGCAAAAGAACTGCAGATGCTGGAAATCAGAAACAAAAATAAATTGCTGGATAAGCTCAGCAGGTCTGGCAACACCTGTGGAGAGAAATCAGAGTTAACATTTCAGGTCCAATCATTGTTCTGAGAAAAAGTCATTGGACCTGAAATATTAACTCTGATTTCTCTCCACAGATGCTGCCAAACCTGCTGAGTTTTTCCAGCAATTTCTATTTTTGTTGTCCTTTAAGATGGTGAACAACCCTCTTGAACTGCTGCAGTTGTTGTGGTGTAGGTTCACCCATTGTGTTGTCGGGAAGGAGGTTCCACGGTTTGCTCCTTCACCATCCTTGGACCAGCAAAATAGTTCCAAGACAGGATTGTGTTGTGGTTTGGAGAGAAAGCTGCAGGTAGTGGTCGGGGATGACGGTCATGCTTGAGAAGTTGTGGTTGAAGGAGCTTTGTTAGGTTGCTGCAGTGTATCTTGTAAATTATTCATACCGTTACCTTGTGCATCAGTGAAGGGAATGAATGTTTAAGGTGATGGTTACAATGCCAGTCAAGTCGGCTGCATTGTTCTAGGTGGTGACAAGCTTCTCACATATTTTTCCACTCATCCAGAATGGAATATATGTCAATATTCACCTGGCTTGTGCCTTGTAGGTGTGTTAGGAAATGAGATACTTGCTGCAAGATTCCAGCCAGCCCTTGGAGCCATGGCATTTTTGTAGCATTTACCTTTCAATTTCTGGCCAACGTAACTGCTCTCCTCCCTGTGATGTAGATAGTTGGAGAATTCAGCAATGGTGATGTCACTGCATATTGAGAGGAGATTGTCATTTCCTGGTAAGTGTGTGGTGTAGGTGTAACTTACCACTTATCACATTGAACTCTCATATTGCACCCACCACGCATGTGCACACCGCCACCATATGCATTCACGCACGAACACGCCCACACACTGCACCCCATGCTGAATAAGGACATGGACTGCTTCAGTTTCTGAGAAGTTTGAATAGCACTGAACATTGTTCAATCATCAACGAACAGCCCATCTTCTGATCTAATGGAGAGAAAGTCATTGAAGTAGCTGAAGATGGTTGGGTTTGCGGCACCAGTTCCTCATTCCATGTCCCAGAGTATCACTTGGCCTGTTACCAGCGTATGCCACAATGATCAGTGCTGGGTCCACTGCTTTTTGTCATTTTATAGTAATTTGGATGTGAACATAGTAGGCATGGTTAGTAGGCTTGCAGATGATACAAAAATTGGTGGTGTAGTGGGCAGCCAAGAAGGTTACCTCAAAGTACAACGGGACCTTGTTGATGGATTGAGGGTTGGTATATGGAGTTTAATGTGCGGTGTTGCATTTTGGAAAGGCAAATCAGGACAGTACTTACGCACTTAAGTTCCTGGGGAGTATTGCTGAACAAAGAGGCCAGGAGTACAGGTTCATAGTTCCTTCAAATATCAACCCCGAGAGGGTTCAAAAGAGATTTACTAAGATGTTGTTGGGTATGGAAGGTTTGTGTTATAAAGAAAAGTTGAATAAGCTGGGACATTTTTTCACTGGTGCATAGATTGAGAGGCGATCTGATGGAAGTTTATAAACTTTTGAGAGGTATGGATAGAGTTAATGATGGTTGTCTTTCCCTAGAATGGGGGAGTTCAAGACTAGGAGGCACGCTTTAAGGTGAGGGGTGAGAGATTTTTAAAAAAGACATGAGGCACATTTTTTACGTAGGGTGAAATGAACTTTCTGAGAAAGTGGTGGATGCAGGTATAATAACAACATTAGGATAGATACATGAAGAGGAATGGTTTGCAGGAATATGGGCCAAGAGCAGGTAAGTAGGACTTGTTTAGTCTGGGATTATGTTCGGCTTGGACTAATTGGACCGAAGGGTCTGTTTCTGTGTGGCATGACTCTATAACTAGAGTCGAAGGCAGACAGGATAGTGAAGAAGCCTTTTGGTGTGCTTCCCTTTATTGGTCAGTGTATTGAGTATAGAGTTGGGAGGTCTTGTTGCGGCTGTACAGGATATCGGTTAGGCCACTTTTGGAATACTATGTTCCATGCCCCTCCATCTCACTGAGGCCTCTTCGCATTTAATGGGTGGCACAGTGGTTAGCACTCCTGCCTCACGGCGCCAGAGACCCGGGTTCAATTCCCGCCTCAGGTGACTGACTGACTGTGTGGAGTTTACACATTCTCCCCAAGTCTGCGTGGGTTTCCTCCGAGTGCTCCAGTTTCCTCCCACAGTCCAAAAATGCGCGGGTTAGGTGATTTCGCCATGCTAAATTGCCCGTAGCGTTAGGTGAAGGGGTAAATGTAGGGGAATGGGTCTGGGTAGGTTGCGCTTCGGTGGGGCGCTGTGGACTTGTTGGGCCGAAGGGCCTGTTTCCACACTAAGTAGTCTAATCTAGTCTAATTCTGGTCTCCGTGCTATAGGAAGGATGTTGTGAAGCTTGAAAGGGTTCAGAAAAGATTTACAAGGATGTTGCCAGCATTGGAGGGTTTAAGCTGTAGGGAGAGGCTAAATAAGCTGGGGCTATTTTCACGAGAGCGTTGGAGGCTGAAGGCTGAGCTTACAGAAGTTTATAAAGTCTTGAGGGGCATAGATAGGGTGAATAGCCAAGGTCTTTTCCCTGGGGTAGTGAACCCCAAAAGTAGAGGGCATAGGTTTAAGATTGAGAGGGGGAATATTTAAAAGGGACTAAAGTGTAACTTTTTCATGCAGAGGGTGATTCTTGTATGGAATGAGCTGGCAGAGGAAGTGGTGGAAGCTGGTACAGTTACCCATCCAGATGCTTTTTAATTGTATGTAAATAGGAAGGGTTTAGAGGGATATGGGCCAAGTGCTGGCAAAAGGGACTAGATTAATTTAGGATATCTGGTCAGCATGGACCTGTTGGACTGAAGAGTCTGTTTCCATGCTGTACAGCTCTATGACTGTGTGACTGTCATGTTTATGTACATGAGTCACACTTCTTTCTCCTGACTTTGATTTATTCTGAATTACTGGAAAACTGTCAAAATGAACTATACTTGAGAGAAGGAATAATTGAAGGTGTGGTAAGCTTTTTCACCCAAATGAATGCAAATGGACAAAAGAAAGTAAATGAGAAGCTGAAGAAGAATTGTTTTTAATTTTAAAGAAAACCGTACTTGAAGTCTTATTTGTGTATTTGTTTTAAAAATTTGCAGTTATTGCTTTTGATTCAGAGAATCTAATATAGTGAGATTTATAGTCTTAATTTGCACAGTAACAGGTATCCTGTGTCACAGTAGCTTGGATCAGGATCTGTTGCTAATATTCTTTGCAAAGTTACCATTGTGGTATTGGTTATATTAGTCAATGATAACTAAATAGTATTTGCAAATATACTTCAGTAATTACTGTGCTTTCACATGGTAAGTTAATTGTCAACTTGCTAACTCAGCTGTCAGAATACTTGTGTTTCTTTGGTTCTGCTTATGTTTCTTTACAACCACAGTGAGAATTTTTAGTCTTACACTATTTCGATGTTGTACTCAGCAGTGTCAAGGATTTGTTAAAAGAAAAGAATGTAGTACAGTCAGTACACTGTCTTTTATGCTACCTTCTATGGTCTCTCTACTTCTGTTTAGTTGACAGCTTATTATTTTTCCTATTGCAGGGCAGAAATAAAGTGCTGTGTTAAAACTGGGTGGCAATATGCGTAGCATTGAAAACAATTACATTTAAGCCTATTTTTGGTAGTTCGACTGGTGATCACTGGTACAAATTTTGTACAGTTTGTCAAACAGCAATGTGATGTTAACTTGCCTATAGCCATTTGTTTTAATTATAATTGTTTTATTTAAAAATAAAACATTGTGTTTTCTAAGGTTCCCATATACTGTGTAGTTTTGTTCTAAGTACACTTTTCCTGCACTATTTGTAATCAAGAACTTGTTTCAATTGAATATATGCACCAACAGCAATATGTAACGTAACAATGAAGTTGGTTTCCCATTTGTTTCTTTCCCATGGAGAAATTAAGAATGCATTTTTTTTGATACACTGAACCTCACCTGGTTCTCCTAGTGTCACCCAGCTCTACTTCACAATGACCAAGACCATCTTCTCCATCCCATTGCACAAGACTAAAGCAAACCTTTTGCAGCCTGATGTAGTATTTGACCCTAAGTTGATCTTCCATAACCAATGCTTTCTGTAATCAAGACCACTCACTTTAACCTCTATAACATCACCAACATTATATCTGCCTCTACATCTCTGCTGACATGTGAATCCATGCTTCTGTTACTCTAAGACGCTAACTACTTCAACAATCATCTGATCAGTAAACTTGAGCTCTGCTACCTATATCCTAATTTACACAAATTTGGTTGAACCATCATCAAAGTCCTCCACAGCGTGACCCAAGCAAATTTCTTGCAACCCTGTAACTGTTCAATATCTGTGTTCCTCTTCTCAGTTCTGGCCTCTTGAAGTGATGCAAACCAGAGACATTCATTATTGAGAGCCATGCCTTTAGCTTCTCAGAATAAAGAAGTTTATTCTAAATTGTGGAATCCACCATGCGTACACATGCGTGAGGAACACTCTCTGCACCCCCCTCCCCCACACGTGTGCAGACATTCTACCCCACCATGGCACCCCTACCCGCTGACACATTCCCCCCCCCCCACACAACCTAACACAAAACTCCACATGACATATGTGCACACAACACACACCCCTTCACACATGCCCACACCTGCACAACCTCTCTCTAATTTTAATCCATCTTTTTGTCACTTTTCTGAATTTTTATGTACACTGACATCAGTGTCATTAGCGAGTCCAAAATTCATTGCCCATCCCTAGTTGCCCAGAAGGCAGTCAAGAGTCATTCACATTTTGAGCTAGATCATGTAAGGATGAGTTTTTTTCCCTAAAGGATATGAGTGAACCAAATGTTACTTTAAACAACAGTTGTTAAATGGTCACCATTAGGAATATTTTTAAATTCAACCATTTTAAAATGTGTTTCAGATTTTGCCATCTGTCATGATGGGATTCAAACCCATGTCCCAGGAATATTAACCTGAGATTCTGAATTGCTAGTTTCTATGCCTCTATTGCCTCTACACCACCACCTTCCCTGAGGCTCAGTATCAAAATTTATTTGGGGATCTTGCTTGGCATCTTCAATTTTTATTACATTTTATTATATTAGAGCAAGATGGTGATGTGCTGGCGTAGTTGTAGTGTCTCTGGACTAGTAATCCTCACACGTATATGCATGGTGATTTCCACAATTTAGAATAAACTTCTTTATTCTGCGAAGCTAAAGGCATTGTTCTCAATGAATATCTCTGGTTTGTATCACTCCAAGAGGCCAGAACTGAGAAGAGGAGCACTAGTAATCCAGAGGCTCATGTTCTGGGACATCGATTCAAATGGCGCACAGCATCTGGTAGAATGAAAGTTCAATTGATAAATTTTAAATATGAGGCTAGCCTGAATAATGATGACCATGGCAACTATCATTAATTGCGATAAAAGCCCATCTGCTTCATTTGTCTCCTTTAGGGAAGAAAATCTTAATTGGTCTGGTTTATATGTCGCTTCAGACCCAAAGCAATGTAGTGGACTCAACTGCCCTGGAAATGGCTCAGCAAAGTCACTCAAGGGCAGTTCAGCATGGGCAACAAAAGCAGGTATTGTCATCAATGTCTACATACCCCAAGACAGATTAAATTAACATTTTGCTGGTACAACAGATTGAAAATAAATGAGTTTCTTCTATTTTAATACTGCATGAGTACTTCAAAGCATGACCTAGACTGATAGATCCAAAGTCCACAACCTTTAAAAAAGGTACAGTTTTGATGGCAGAAAAAAAATTAAAAGTTTCTACTTTATATGAAAATACTAGTTAATTTAATGGATAATATTTGGTGGAAAACCTCAACCTTTAAAAGTCGGTTGGTTGTGGATTTTGTGCAAGAATGCAAAGGGAAGAACGTTATATCAAATATTTTAAAACCCCTATTGGTCCTCTGCTTTTATGTCCAATTCTGTGCTGTTTTTCACTTTGCAGGAAATTCAAGAAACAGTGCCAACTTTTGCACAGAGTTTTTCTGACACCTCAAAACCCTTAAGCTTTTGGAGTTGACAAAATCTATGGAGTGTCCTCAAATTTAACTGTGCTAAGAAATATGTCACCATCCTTTGCTTATTTCATGAGATGATCTTTATCAATAGAATCACCACAAGCAATATGACAATAAAAATCAGGATCAAGCAAAGATATGTCATCGCACCAATTGTCTTCTCTATTGTCTTCAGTACAATACTGCACCTCACCACCAGAAAAGTACCTAGGGATAATCTACAAAATAGATTGGAAGCGTTCAACCCACACCACCTTATTTCAAAATCCTCCTATTACTCCATCTTCAGCCATGCAGCTTTAGTATGCAAATACTTGTATGCGCACTCACTCAAACTAAGTTCCAGGCAATTGAGTCCCCCCAAAATGAATGCAAAAATGAGCCTTTCACTAAATACCTGGAAAACTAAAGTAGTGAGCTCCTGGAAAATATGGGTCATTTTACATATATGTATTTGGGAGCTTCCGCTCAGCAAAGATAAACATAAGTGACACAACTGATCGTTGCATCCAGCATCTCTCAACATTACCTCCAATGTACCAGCACAGCTATCAGAGCACCAGGATCTCAAACCAAACATCGAGGTCATAGTTTACCAGGCCACCAAGACCTCTGTGGTCTTCCATATTTTGGCCTGTGGCAGATATCTTAGAGCACTTGAGAATTATCACTAGGAGTGTGTCTCCTTTTTTTGGCAAGATCCTCCAAATCCAATGACAGTTACGGCAATCCAACAGCAAATCAAATTGCTCTCCCAAATCAAATTGCTCAACACTGAGGCCCTAATCCCTGACAAATTGGCCCCTCTGGATAGGGCGTGTCATTTGTATGTATGACACCAGACCTCTGAAGCAACTGGTCTCCTTGGAACTCAATCATGACAAGAGAAATAGTTTAGTGTTGTCCTCAAAGCATCAAACATACCAGTCAACTTAAGGAAGACGAAATTTCATGATTGACCAAAATTGAGAAGACTCATTCAGGCATGCACAAAACACGTCAAGAGACTTTGTCATGTATGTGCAGAGGCGAAGTAGATTTATCAGAGGGAATGCACAACCCCCAAATAATCCATCTGTTTAACCCCGCAAACGCTTCATGCCACATGTGGCAAAATCTGTAGATTACACCTTAGACTTACTGCTCTCTCAACACCTATCAAACCAGAGTGGAAGAAGATCATCCAAGTTTAAGGAGGAATGTTGCTGAACAGAGAAACCTTGGAGTGCCGAGACCTGCAAAAGTGGAATCGCAGGTAGATAGGATAGTGAAGAAGGCATTTGATACGCTATCGTTTGTTGGTCAGAGTATTGAGTATAGGAGTTGTGATGTCGTGTTGCAGCTGTGCAGGACATTGGTCAAGCCACTTTTGGAATGTTGTGCACAGTTCTGTTCTCCTTCCTATCAGAAGGATGTTTAGATTAAGTTAAAAATCACAACACCAGGTTATAGTCCAACAGGTCTAATTGGAAGCACACTAGCTTTTGGAGCGACGCTCCTTCATCAGGTGATAGTGGAGGGCTCAATCCTAACACACAGAACTTAGAGCAAAAATATACAATGTGATGTAACTGAAATTATACATTGAAAAATTGATTGTCTGTTAATCCTTTCATCTGTTAGCACACAGTGATAGTTTCACTTCTTTCATGTGTAAATCACAAAACCTTTTTTATTAAAAAGTTGCATTCTCTGGTTAGCTGTAAACAATGGTGATAGCTAGACAATATGTTGAAGGTGTTGGCCCCCTGTATTCTCTGTCTATGCCATGATGTTTAGATTGATTCTAATCTAAAAAGTGAGATTACATAAATTCATGCAGTTTTTGAGCTCAGAGTTCTACATGAATGCATGCAGTTTTTGAGCAAAGTACAATGTAACCTTGAAAGTACAAATTCACCCCACAAAATATGTGTGTGCATGTGGGTCTTTGTCTGTCTGGGTTGGGGGTTGTGAGTGTGAGAAAGTGTGTATGTGTGTGTGTCTGTGTAGTGAGTGCAGAGTGTCTTAAGTCTGTGAAGGGGTGCCTGTGGGAGTGTGTGTGTCTGTGTCTGTGTGCGCGTCTGTGTGTCCGTGTGTATATGTGTATAGTGCAATGGTGGTCACCTGTAATGTGACATAAACCCAAGGTCCCGGATGAGGCCCTCCCTATGGGTACAGTGTGGGAACAGGCCCTTCGGCCCAACAAGTCCACACCGACCCTCCAAAGAGTAAGCCACCCAGTCCCATTTCCCTCTCGCTAATGCACCTAACTCTCTGGACAAGTTAGCACGGCCAAGTCTCCTGACCTGCACATCTTTGGACTGTGGGAGGAAACCGGAGCACCCGGAGGAAACCCACGCAGACACAGGGAGAATGTGCAAACTCCACACAGACAGCCACCCGAGGCTGGAATCGAACCTGGGACCCTGGTGCTGAGGCAGTAGTGGTGCTAACCACTGAGCCACTGTGCCGCTACTCAGTGGCCAAACTTGAAAGGGTTCAGAAAAGCTTTACAAGGATATTGCCAGGTTTGGAGCGTTTGATCTATATGAATAGGCTTATGTTGTTTTCCCTAGAGTGTCTGAAGCTGAGTGGTGACCTTAGAGGTTTATAAAGTCATGAGGGGCATGAATAAGGAAAATAGACAAGGTCTTTTTCCTGGAGCTGGAGAGTCCAGAACTAGAGGGCATAGATTTAAGGTGAGAGGGTAAAGATTTAAAAGGGACTGAAGGGGCAACTTTTTTTCATGCAAAGGGTGGTGCATGTACGGAATGAGCTGCCAGAGGAAGTGGTGGAGGCTGGTACCATTACAGCATTTAAAAGGCATCTGGATGGGTATATGAATAGGAAGGGTTTAGAGAGATATGGGCCAAGTGCTGACGAAAGAGACTAGATTTGGTTAGGATATCTGGACAAGTTGGACGGAAGAGTCTGTTTCACTGCTGTACCTCTATGACTGTACTGTACCCCAGCTTAAGGAGTCGGTCAAAGCTGGAAAAGATGCAGAGGATTATTACTGGAATTAAACTAAAGATGAATAAATTTACTGAATCAGAGAGGCTGTGATTATTCTCCACGCTGCAGAGCGAGTAGTTGATCAAAATTTAGAGTTTTGACTTTGTAAATAAAGATTAACCATTCTTATTGACACTTGACAGAGACTGCAGAATTAAAATAATCAACCAAAGAACTAGTGTCATCCTGTTCCCCCTCAGTCGAAGCAAAACGTTCAAAGACACAGTATAGTTTTACCTCCTCCAACTTTATTCCAGGACCCAGAGGGAGAGAGACCAATCGTCAATGTGCACAGGGACATGAGTTCTCGATCTTCTGTGGAAGAGCAGTTTCTTCGTGAATTATATAGTCATTTTACAGGGAGTAGCATCCAGATAAAGCAGGATACATATTGACTGGGTGATTGTTACAATCAACGAGCATCAACAGTAAAGATTAAGCCATCTGCTGTTACACAGTGAATGTTCTTCATCTTAACTGGCTTCACATAATGAATACTTTTCACTTTGTTAACTGACACTGAATTCTTCCAATGTTGTTAAATAGTTCTACATAATGAATGCTTTTCCACCTTGTTAACCCATTACCCTTTCCTCCAGCACCTGTGAGTTCTTACCTGATCTGGGTCATGCTCAGCTGAACTTCTTGTTTCACAAAACTCAGAACTGAACTCTTTCCGTACCTGCTTATACCCTATACACGTTCTCGCTAGAAGGGAAGAACACGCTTTTGCATAGTAATTTTATGATGTTCTGGAATACATTGACTGAAGGGATAGGAGAAGCAAATCCTTTAAAGCTTAGAAGTGGATTGCAAAAATACAGGAAGAAAGAGTTTCAGACCTATTTCGAAAGTGTGAGAATAATTGGATGGTCTTTCATAGACTCAGCACAGCAGTGGCTGGTGTATGTTTCTATGATTCTGAGGTTATATATGTATAATAAAAATAAACCTGTATTTCAGGTAATTCTCAATTTTATCATTGATTAATACAGTTGAGAAGTATTGTAGATTCTTGTGGGTGAAGCTCTTGCCAACACATCTTGCCATCCATAATATGCTGTTTTTACAGAAGTTGCACTTTTTTTTTACTGCTCCTCTGAATGATTTCCTCCAAGTGTGGGTGGAAATCATCGCAAGCTAAATGGATATTTTACAGGTTTTGGCAAAGCAGAGCAAAGAAATACCAAATTTCTACCAGTGTTTCCATGATTTTCTGCTGGTCATGATCTCTTTGTCATTAGCACAGTTAACTCAAGTTTTTGGAGAGAAAAGCAGTTTCTAAGCAAGTACGTTTGTATTTGAGGCAAATAGAAAATTTTGATTTGCTTTTACAAAATCTTAATAGCAACGTCATTTAAACAAACACATTTGAATAACATTGTGATGTAATTATAAATCTACTTTGCTGGGAAAAGAAGAGTTTGAATTACTTGTTAGGCTTTTATCATGCTGTTGGGGCATTGAGAAAAATAGTACAGGCAAAAACTGCATGTGTAGTTTCAGACCTTCTAAAGGTGCATGAATGAGTTATACAGCTAAAACTTAAATATTTTGCATGCAGAGCATGTGTAGTCAGTGTTTAAGTGTATATGGTGATTACATTGCATTTTAATAGTTTCTTGTTTTCATTTTCTTTTAACTGTTCAGATACAATTTAGGACCCCCTAACCATGACATCCAGCTGTTTTTGTTCATGAAATAAAAGATGAGAAAGTTTTATTTCCATAAGAGTTTTGTCTTTCCATTGGAGTTTTGTCTTTGTACTCAGACTGAGAAAACTCAAATTCCAATGGCATTACACGAGCAGATTTAATGAATTAATGTCTGGTTTTTGAACAACAGATGGGACGTGAAGCTTTATAAGCTCTCTGTCGATTGGTGCTTTCAGTCTCTTTTGTGTTCGTTCCAAGAAGTGCAAGACAAAAACTACTGTTTATGTTGGGCCGTAAAGGACAAAGATGGTTCATGGGGAGCTTTTTATTTTCCTCCTGAAGTGCATATCTCAAGAATTTCTTTTTTGCCAACATGGAGACCTTGTGAAGGGGCCCCTTCTCTGCCAGGTTGTATTAGAGAAGTCCCTTGCTTGAAATGGTACAGAATGGTTGCTGTGCAAACAGTGGTAACTGCAATGTCAAGCCAGCTTAAGTAGCTGGAGCTACATAAAGCCCAAGCTAGGAATGCAAATTTGCCAGTTTGTATATTGTTTTGCTCTTTATAGCAGAGTTACTCCAGAATTCATTCTGGATATGCTGTTTAACTAATTTTGCCAGAATTGCTGAGCTATCAGGAAGATCCTGCCCAAAACCCTGTATTGACAAAGTTGCATTTTACTTCAGCATCAAACCTACATTACAGTAATTTCAAAAGTGCTTCGCTGGCTGTAATATTTTAAGTCCTGTTAAATTTGAAGTAAGACTAGTTTCTGCGACAGATTTATTTGAGCATAAGTGACACTCTCATATTTTCCTTTCAAGAGGAGTATGGTTATATCATATGGTAGTGCTTGCTGCATTTGCAGTGAGTTTTAATTATACAAAAGGACTTGAAATTTTAGTTTGCTAATCAGTACGATTTTAATTTGTTTTCATTTGTTCTTGGGCATGTTTATCACTTTCTGGAGCACCATTATTGCCCATCCCTAAATCCCCTTGAATTGCCTTTTCAACCACATTACTGGAATCACATGTGGGCAAGGTAAGGGTGGCAGGTTTCCTTTCCTAAAAGATATTAGTGACCTGATAGGTTTTAACAACAATTGGCAATTATTATAGCTGTTAGATTAACTTTATTTTAATTCAGGTTTTTGTTGAATTAAAATTTCACCATCTGCCACAATGGGGTTCAAACTCCTGTCTAGGACTCTGGACTACAGTACTAAGCCAAAGTATACCACTATACCAACGTGTCCCTTGAAGGTTACTCTTGTTTCCTTCTGTGTGAATGTTTTGGAATTTATTTCTGTCTGGTTCCTTTTTCTGTTTCCATCTCTCACACCATTATACACCTAGAAAAAAGGTTTAAGTATAGTTTGATGAACCTGAGTTGGAAATTGAGTGCTAGACTGTTGCAGCTCAATCTACAATAGATGTTCAATAAAAAGGCTGTATCATGAATGGATTTTCACAGTAATCACAATTTTTTTTAAATTGAAAGGGCAAAATCACATCATCTGAAAAAGCAATTTACTAGAATGAAGAGATCGAAAATATCAAGCAAGTTTGAATAGGTTGAGATATTTTCTGTAGACATCACTCATGATTTTCTTAACCTAGGAGAGCGAAATTCAAAATTTGCATAGTTGGTCTGGCAGAAGCATGTTTGTGAACTTGTTTTGGACAGCAAGGAGTTCACTGTGAGGAAATCAGGTACCCCTTGGATGCTGTCTTCGGAAATCTCCGTCCTTTTGAATTACAATAAGTAGGCATGAATGTGCATAAAAAGAGCAGAAACCTATTAAATATGTGAAGCTCATTGGAACTGTCAAAAGCTACATTAGAAAGAGTAGTTAATTTGTCAAGGCATTTAAAAACCCTGTCTTTTTAAATCTTAATTGAAGAAATATCTGGAATGGTTTAATTTTAAATAAAGCATTGCTGTTTCACTGTTTGTTGATGTAAACCTGATGGTTTCCGATGCTAATCTAGTATTGCATGACTGGTTCGCAACTATTCATTATCATAGTGTGCCGGACGTTTCGCTGTTTGATCACTCCAAGTGGTCGTAGATTCTTTGAAATGGGACTATGAATTGCACTGCTTGTTGTTATAAGGTATTAAGTAATTGAAGGAATATAAAAATAGTAAATAGCTTTTTAGAAGTGAATATGTTTTCTTCAGTTTAATGAAGTATACAACAGACATTTAAGCATAATTTTATTTTACCTCTATGGTTCCTGAGGCCAGAAAGGATGGGGGAGCAAAAGAACGTAAGTTTGCACTGGGGATATAAAGAACTATGAGGGTTGGGTTACAGGTATGGATAGGTCTGGAGGGTATGCAGTGTTATGGGATGCGCTCTAGGTACAGGGCATAAGATCAAGGGTTAGCGTGGATGGGGATTAGAGACTTGGGGGTGGGGGGCAGCTGCGATGGACAGCAGTGGTGAGAGCCTGAGGGGGCTGTTTTGTTTTATTGTTTCCTCTGGAGTCACCGGAGCTCATTCCCAGGGAATCCCACCACTTGGAAGAAAAGCCCCAACTTTCAGGCCACGTTTTCCCAGTCTAGATTTGAGGGGTCACGAAAAGTCCTGATTCTGTGCTTCTAATCCAACAACAATTCTAGGCCATGTTCCTAGCAGAGGGAAAATCAAAAACCAGGGGCCATAAAGCAAACACAAAATAATTACTGGAAAATGAAATGGGGAAACACTGAAAAATGTCTTCACTTAAGTGATTAAAATGTTAGAAGTAGTTGAGCAAATAGCTGAGGTGCTTTCAAAAGGAATGTAGACAATTAATGAGATTACAAGTGAATATAAAGATGTACTTGAAAGGCCAAGGTAAAGCAGATGAAATGGGAAGTGGCATTTGTGACTTGTAATGCAACGTATTGTATGTGCTGAATAAAACCGCGGGAGTATCGGAGCAGAATTAGTCTATTTGATCCATCGAGTCTCCTTCACCATTTGATCATGGCTGGTATGTTTCTAAACCCCAGTTTCCTGCCTTCTCCTCCTGTACCTTTGATCCAGTATATGTCTTAAATACACTCAATGATTTAGTGTCCACAACCTTTGGAAGCAATGCAGATTCACCAACCTCTGACTGAAGAAATCCCATCTGATCTCCATTCACTCCAAGCTGTACCCCTTGGTCCTAGTTTTACTATTAATGGAAACATCATCTCCATGTCCTGTATATCCAGGCTTCTCAATATTCTGTTAATTCAGTCTGATCTCTCCACCCTGCCCCCCCCCCACCTCCCCCAGCATCCTTGTAAGTTCTGTTATGGATTCAGCCAGACCATTCAAAACATTCTTAAGCAGGCAGCCCCAGACCATAACTTTGCAATTTGTTTCAGTAAGTGTACAGTGAAAATTACCCAGAGTAAGTTAGCTAGGTTGACTACTAGATTTTAACACAGACAAAACTTTATTCACCATATTACACAATGAAACACAAAGACCACAATAAAGAATCCCTACAGAACTCAGTCTATCCAAACTAGACTTAATTAAGCTGTTTTGAATGTACACAACAGGACTGAACTAAACTGCTCAACTAGAGAGCTGACCACTCCACTTTCATTATACAGGTTACTTCTGAACATGACCCCTTTGGCCTGAAGTCTCATCTGTTTACATACAAACAAAAGGACCCTTGAAATCATTCTCATCTCTGTACCAAACCAGACTGATCAGAGCCCGACCTGGTTTATTACCCCTCCAAAACAAAATCAAAGACAGTGTATCCTTGAGCCACAGAACAGCTTTTAGAAAGAAAAGGGGCTAGCTTTGGGACAATTCCACATATCACAGGACTTAATCTGCAGGATCATTCTTGTGAACCACCTCTAGACCCCCTTCAACACCAGCAGATCCATCCTTCAATATGGATCCCAAAACTGTTCTTCACATTCCAAATGTGGTCTGACCAGAGTCTTGTACTGCCTCAGCAGGACATTCCTGCTGGGCTTGTATTCTAGCCCTCAAACTGAATGCTAACTGTCTGCCTCTGAACCTAGTTCAGCATTCTCCTGTGTCCCTTTATGCTTCAGATTTCCAAATCAGTTTCCAATTTAGAAAATAAGCTATGCCTCTGATCTTCCTCCTGAAGTACATAACCTCATACTTCCCACATTGTATTCCATCTGACATTTCTTTGCTCATTCTCCTTGCTTGTCCAAGTCTTTCTGCAGGTTCCCTGCTTCCTCAACATTACCTATCCATCCACTTTGTGTCATCTATAAAATGAATAATAATGTCATCAGTTCCTTCGTCCAAATTGTTAATGTATAACATGATTAGTTGTGGCCCCAACAATGACCCTTATAGAACGCCACTAATCACTGGCTGCCATCCTGAAAAAGATCTTTTCGTTCCCACTCTCTGCCTTCTGCCAGTCAGCCAATCATTTATCCATGTAGTACCTTGCCCCCAACACCATAGGCTCTTATTTAGTAGAATCCTGTGAGGTACTGTGTCAAAGGCCTCCTGGAAATTCAAGTAGATCATGTCCACTAGCTCTCCTTTGTCTGACTTGCTCATTACCACCCTAAAACATTCTAACAAATGTGGCAGGAATGACCTCCCCTTGTCAAAGCTGCATTAATACAGCTATGTTTTACAATGCACTTCCAAGCTATTTTCCCTGGAGTGTTGAAGACTGAGGGCTGATCTTATAGAGGTTTATAAAATCATAAGGGACATGGATAGGGTAAATAGACAAGATCTTTTCCCTGGGGTGGGGGAGTCCAGAACCATAGGGCATAGGTTAGGATGAAGGGGGAAAATTTTATAAGCGACCTAAGGGGCTCTGCTTTCATGCAGAGGATGGTGCGTGTATGGAATGAGCTGCCAGAGGAAGTGGTAGATGCTGGTACATTTACAATTGAAAAGGCATCTGAATGGGTATAAAAATAGGAAGGGTTTAGAGGGATATGGGCTAAGTGCTGACAAATGGGACTAGCTTACTTCAGGATATCTGATCAGCTTGGATGAGTTGGACCAAATGGTCTGTTTCCTTGCTGTATATCTCTATGACTGAGTAGTCCACAATCACTTGTCCTTAATGGATTCTAATACCTTACCAACAACTGAAATCAGGCTAACTGGTCTATAATTTCCTGTCTTCTGCCTCCATCTCTCCTCCAACATGGGTGGTATGTTAGCCATTTCCCAGTCCTCTGGGACCTTCCCTGACTCCTGTGATTCTTGAAAGATCAGCACCAATGCCTCTACAATCTCCTTAGCTATCTCCTTTAAAACCACGGAGAGCAATCCCTTCAGACCTTTTAGCTTCCTGAGTAATGGCCAATACACTCACTTCTGCCCTTGACTCTAGTATGAAGTTCTAGTATGCTACTGGTGTCTTCCACTGTGAAGACTGATGCGTAGTACCCATTCAGTTCCTCCGTCATTTCTTTGTTCCCCATTACTACTTCTCCAGCCTCAATTTCCAGCAGTGTAATGACCATCCTTACCCCTCTCTTACCTTTTTATATGTCTAAATAAACTCTTGCAATTTTCTTTTATTTTAGTGACCTGTCATTGCTGTGTATTCTATGCTAATTCCTCAAACCAACAGTAAATTTCCTTGTAATCCTGGTTATTCTCACCTCAATTTGAGGAAATATTTGCAAACAATGACACTTTGATAACAATCCTAGTTGAGTTCAGCTAGCTCCGCATATCAAGGTTAAATTAATTTAAGCACAAATTTACTGTAATCGGATCTTCCCAATGGCTGGATTTGAGAATCTGATATTTTGCTGAAGCAATTTCAGCTGTGCGTGATCCAACATTAGAAACTGGAAACATGGGTAATATGGTAATAAAAATAATTATAGGGACTGGGTTAATTTGCTTTTCAGGCATTTAGTTCAAGATGCATTTTGCAGACCACAACAAGGTCTCTACTCTATCTTAACCTCTCATTTGGAAAACATTGATGTAAAGTTTGTGACTCCTGAAGACAAACTAGTTCAACATATTTGACATGAAATTGTATACCCCATTGAAATAGATACTTGGAAACTCCTACTCTAGTGTGCTTTTTCCATTTCTGAGTTTGGCTGATTTTGGACTACTAAATATTTGCCCAGTTTTGAATGAGAATGCAAGAAAATACTTTCAGATATTATTATCCTGAGGGGAAGAATCTCAAAATAGCACACAGAGAAATACAGTGCTGAGTGCATTTGTAAATCTGTCTATGAATCTGGCTTGTAAGTGAAGGAAGATGACTATCAATCTGAACACCCCAGCATAACTGAGAAATTGTTAATTATACTGAATAGTTTTATTAAGAAAGGGCAGTAGAAAATTTGGAGCAAAAATTTTGAACTTTCATTTTGAACAGAAAGATAACATTAGAAAACTCTGCCTTTATTCAGGAGACTGACTGCAGTTCTTTAAAACATTATCCCATAAGAGAAGAGGGGTTAAACTGTGAATGTAAACAAAACACAGGAACTTTCTCACTTCTTAAAGTTGCAGTAGTATTCCTGAAAATTGCATGTTTAAGTTAAGTGACTTTGTGAAACATTAATTCCCATAGGAATCTCTGTTAAAAATGGAGTTAGGCTCCAGAGGGCTTTTTTTAGCAGAGAGCAAAAAAAGCTCATTAAGCCTGTATCCTGTAAGTTGAAATACAGAACTTTAAATGAATAAATTCCTACATTTTATTTTCACAAATTGGACATTTACAAATATAAGAATATAAAGAAAGTAACATTCTACAAATTCTGCTGAGATCTGTGTCCTGCTCACTGGGAAGTGCCAGGTTCCCACAACCAGCATGGCTGTATGACTCCATCGTGTCTAGGTTGATCTTGGGGGCAGTGACAATCACTTGTTAGACTACTGTGTAACCAATGGTGGGCGGCGGCTTCAACTGTTGGGTGAAGGTTCCCTGGTGCAAATAAGCCAAAAACTGAAAAGCTTATGGATGCCTTTACGTTAACTTGCCAGAGTAGGTTTTAATCTGGCAGTAATTCCCAGTGTAACAATTTGGTAATATTCTCAGCATTACAAACTAAACATTAGTATCTTTAAAAATCCAACTGTAATTCTCCCTTTTTATTGGGATGTATATATATTCAATAAGAGAAAACCAGCAGCTTGTTCACCCATTTGGTCCATTTTATGGTCAAATCAATTTTGTATTGCCAAAAAACAAAAGTCCCAGTTACTAACTGATTTTAAGTAGAGATTCCTGTGGACTGAGGTTTCATTGATAGCCATGCCAAATATAATCATTGGAGGCAGTGCAGTGAATGTTCATTATATTTGTCCCCATGATGAGAGAGTTGGCACATGATGAAAAGCTGAGTAAGTTGACTATGTACTCTAATGAGTTTAGAAGAATGAAATACCATCTCAATGAAACTTACCTGATTCTAAAAGGACTTGACAGAGTAGGTATAGTTCGCTCTGCTGTAACACGAGTTTCATCAATGCAAATTCGCTACAATGCAGTTGACAAAATGGGGATGCTGTTTCTAAAGCGCAGACATTTTAAACGTGTTGGTTGCAATGAGATTACAGCGAGTTGCACAAGAATGCAACCATCGTGTTACAGATGAATTGACTGTACTGAGAGCTTGTTTCCCCACCCGAGGAAGCTAGAGTGCAATGGGTACAGTGTCAGTATAATGGCCAATTATTTAGGACTGTGATAAGAAATTTCAGCTGAAAGTTGTGAATACTTTCTTCAGAGGGCTGTGTACCATTGAATTTATTTAAGGCTGAAATAATCTTTGATTTCTATGCAAATCATTGAAGATGAAGTGTTGACGCTAAAGATCCATTTTGATTTTATTAAATAGCAAAGAAGGCTCTGCAGACTTGATGGGCTACTACTTCTACTTCTGTTTTATGGAAATTAATCTTAAGCACCTAATATTATTCTTGGTTGCAAGTAAGAGCAAAAATCACAATGCGCTCTTTTTTGACAGTCTGCAAGTTGAGAGCATTTGTAATAGGTAAAGCCACGTTTATGGTTTTTTCTTCATGCTAAGATTTTCTGCAATGCTCTGATGCTTGCTCCATTATTGGAGAGAAAGACTTTGGTTAATTACGTTACCACTTTTCAAAAATACCTGAATTAAATCAACTGTTGTCACTGAATCAGCAAACCTGCAGCAGCTTTTTTGGCAATGACCATTGTAACGCTTGGTATTTCCCACTGTGATCTGTTATCCTAGGTTACTTACAAGCTCAGGAATGGAGCTACAACTCAGCAATGATACCAAATAAAATAAAACTCGCCATAGTCCAACTGGACAATAGGGCTGCTCTCTCATTGGAGCGAGACGACAAGTGGTGGTTTAACTTGAGGGTCACCACACCTCTGGCAAGGCGAGACCTCTGTGTACCCTCAGCCTGTGCAAGTATTGAATCCATACTTTTGGCATCACTTTGCATCGTGAACCAGTCGTCCAACCATCTGGCCAAACTAACCCCCTAAACTAAAGGAGCTTTGAAAACTGTGTAAATGGAAACTTTTTTTTTTTAGTTTCAGTTCATGATGGTTATAGAGTCATAGAGATGTACAGCATAGAAACAGATCCTTCGGTCCAACCCGTCCACGCCGACCAGATATCCCAACCCAATCTAGTCCCACCTGCCAGCACCTGATCCATATCCCTCCAAACCCTTCCTATTCATATTCTCTTTTATATCTTTCCCCTCTCACCCAAAACCTATGCCCTCTAGTTCTGGACTCCCCGACCCCAGGGAAAAGACTTTGCCTACTTACCCTATGTGAAGGAAGAATACTAACAATGCTGTACAGGTGGTAATACAGGATCTCTATTACCTAACAGAAGAGTGGATCAGTTAAATTTCTATCCAAGCGAATGTACCTCTGACAATGTCAGAGTCTTAATCATTGCTGACATCCTAATGTGAGACTTCAGTAACCTTCTGATTCTGAAAAGAATGCCACCACATGTTTTAAACTCTGATTGAGAAGCTGCTTTCTCCACCGTGTGGTACTCCTGCTTTCTCCGCCGTGTGGTACTCCAGTGTTCTAACCTTGTCTCAGTACTTGTATAGCTTAGATTTCCACATTAAAGCAGAGTAGAGTGAATGGATACATTTTGTGAAGTATTGTTTGGCCTTGTCTACCTGATTAGAAGCAAAATTTCAAGAAAAGTTCTTCCAGAATTATCCAAGTTTACACAGTCTATTTTTGCTGCTATGTTTACACTCAATAAATGACAGCATTTGAATGAATCCATTGGTTGTGAAACTTCTGTGATGCCCTATGGATAAGGTTTTGTGTAAATTGTTAAACTTCCCTAAAAAAATATATTTGTTGGCCAAAAGAAAAGTTGTAGAAAGAAATTGTAGATGGTGCACCACTTCTGTTTTATTTTCGTTTATTTTTAACGAACTTTTGTTTACTTCAATTTAAAATCTTGAAGTGTTGTATAAAATGGATCCTGCAGGAATCCTTTGGTTTTCAAACAAGAGCAATTCCATTTCGTCCATCATTCCTTTCTGTTGTCCCATAAAAGTAGAATATTTTGGTATGATATACAGTAGGTTAATCAGAATTCATTTTACCTTTTTTTTCCTTTTCATTGGTGCAATCACTGCATTAGTAACTGGCAATAGATGTTCCTGTTTGTTAAAACTGACAGTGGGCCTCCATTCAACCAGTCTGCCTTGATCACATGGCATCAGGAGATTTGAACCAAGTTGTACATTTGGTCTTTCTCATCAGATCTGCAGTTAGAATCATACAGCATGGAAACAGGCCCTTTGGTCCATGCCGATCATGTTCCCAAACTTAACTTGTCCCATTTGTCTGCATTTGGCCCAGATTCCTCAACCTTTACTATTAATGTACTTATCCAAATGTCTTCTAAATGTTTTAACTAGACTTGCACCCAGCATTTCTTGCAGTTCATTCCACACATGAACCACTGTGTTTACAAGAAAAACTGCTCCTCTTGCCCTTTTCAAATCTTTCTCCCCACATTAAAAGTATGTCCCCCCACTCTTGATATCTCCCACCTTAGGTAAAAGACCCCTGCCAGTCACCTTACCTATGCACCTCATGATTTTATAAACCTTCATAAAGTCACCCCTCAACCTCCTACACTCCATGTCAGCCTATCCACCCTCTTTTCATAACACAAACCTTCCATTCCCAGCAACATCCTGGTAAATCTTTACTGAGTCCTCTCCAGTTTAATAATAGCCTTACAACAGCCAAGCAACCAAAACTGCATATAGTACTACTGAAGAGGCCTCACCAACATTCTGTATAGCCTTAACATGACGTCCCAACTCCTATACTCCATTCAGCATTGGGATAGAGTGTTAGTAGCATCAATATTGGAGTGTACTATAAGTGATGTTAATAATGTGGTACAGTGTCGGCAATGTTAATATTGCAATACATAGTGATGATAATATTGGGGTACAGTTTGAAAGTATTAGATCTGACAGAATCTTAGTATGATGTCAAAGGGGGATGTATTTTCTAGTCAGGATTAATATTTTTGCTAACCTCCAGCAATTATATTAACAGATAGCTATCTATCACTTATCAGTAGGGTTCTACTTTTATCTGGTGTGGGCCCAGAGGTGCAACACTTGCGCCCACACCTCCCCCCTCACTTCTCTCCAAGGCCCCAAGGGAAACTTCCATATCCGCCACAGATTCACCTGCACCTCCACCCACATCATCTACTGCATCCGCTGCAGCCGGTGTGGCCTCCTCTATATTGGGGAGACAGGCCGCCTACTTGCGGAGCGATTCAGGGAGCACCTCTGGGCCACCCGGACGAACCAACCCAACCAACCTGTGGCACAGCATTTCAACTCCCCCTCCCACTCCACCGAGGATATGCAGGTCATTGGACTCATCCACCGCCAAACCACAACAACCCGACGGTCGGAGGAGGAGCGTCTTATCTTCCGACTGGGAACCCTCCAACCGCAGGGGATGAACTTGGACTTCACCAGTTTCTTCATCCCCCCTCCCCCCACCTTGTCTCAGCCGGATCCTTCCAGCCCGGCACCGCCTTCCTGACCTGCAGTCTTCTTCTTGACCTCTCCGCCTCCACCCTACTCCGACCTATCACCCTCACCTTGACCTCTTTCCACCTATCACATTTCCAACTCCCCTCCTCCAAGTCCCTCCTCCCTACCTTTTATCTTCTCCTGCTGAACACTCTCTGCTCATTCCTGAAGAAGGGCCTGTGCCCGAAACGTCGAATCTCCTGTTCCCTGGATGCTGCCTGACCTGCTGTGCTGTTCCAGCAATAAAGTTTCAACTTTGATCTCCAGCATCTGCAGACCTCACTTTCTCCTTCTACTTTTATCACCTCACTTTGTACACTTGGTAGTCCATCAATAGAAAATGCCATAAGTAAATCTCTAATTCCTAACATACATTAATTTAAAAACATCGTAGAAAACAAGTGCTATACTATGCACAGCAATATGTTGATCAATTAATACACATTTTCACTGAGCTTTAATATCAACATATTTTGAGTCATATTCTGGAAAGCATATGCTGTCATAATACCTTTTTTAAAAATTTTGTTTGGTTCACCTGTACTTCCTATCTTTGTCACTGCCTTTATGCTTTCATTATTTCTGTTAGATTAAACAAAAACTTTAATTTATTTACCACTATTCATACCATTCGATCCTAAAGCACGTTACAGTCCATGAAGTACCTTTGCAGTATAGTCACTTTTGCAAGAAACTGGGAAGTGAATTTATACACTGTATGCTCCCAAAAAATCGGTGATAATGAATCTATGACCTATTTTGTGATATGATAAAATATAAATACTGGCCCAAACACACCAAACAGCTCTCCAGCTTGTCAAATTAGTGACATGGTGCCTCCCATAATGCAACATTCCTCTGTACTTCCCATTAAGAATTTTCTGCTGCAAGCGTTTGAAGCTTCAAATTTGTTTGCTTTGGGAATGACTTAGCAATGTCTTACTAGCAAGAAATATTTACCAGCAAGAAATTCGTGAGTAATTACTGGTTATGTTTTAATTGGGAGTTTAGCAAGGGAATAGTCACTGCTGAAATTCAGATTTTGGGATGCAGCGCAGATTTTGTTTTTGGCTTTGGGCAGTTCGAGATTGTTTCAGTGGTTTTTATGTTTACCGACATGTTAAGACAGCAAGAGAAACTAATTTCCCTGACCATCATCCAAATTCAATTCGGTTCAGACTTGTCCAGGCTTATATATTTGGATTTTTGTGAAGTGATATACTGTATGGAAGATCACCTTAATTTTGGGAAAATAAGCACTGCGACAGCGTTTTCTGTCCGTTTGCATTTTATTTTTGTGATTTTATACCGTCCTATTAGCTGTCAACCTTGTCTCAGTTGTTATATTTTCATTTGAGTCTGAAACTTCAGGATTCAAGTCCCAATTTAGGCATTTGAGTTCATAATCTAAGCTATTGATTCAGTGCATAAAGAGGAAATTGTGTTTTCAGAAGCAAACTTTTTAGATAAGATGTGAAACTGTGGCTCTGCCCATCATCCCCACTATTTTTCATTTTGTCGAGCACAAGCCATTAAACTTTATTAAATGTAGACTCTTTGAGTTACCATATATGTGGCCTGCGCCAGAACTTTTGGATTGCTACACATGCCCGATAGTTTAAAGGGAGCGTTAGCTCCATCCACACCTTCAGATTGATGTATTGCACAGTTCAGAGTTTGGGAATTCTATGGTCATAGGCAACATTTATGTTCATATCTCGATCAACATCTAAAACAGTTTACAGTGTATCTGGTTATTTTATTTTAGTTTCCGGGGCCTTAATGTACATGATTGTAGCCAAAATATTTCACACAATGCAGAAATAATTACTTCTCAAAAGTACTTAAGTAACTGCAAAGTGCTTTCAATTGTCCTAGAGCTTGTACATGAAATACAAGTTATTTCTCTGTTTCTTACAGTACTTGTCCTTTCCCTTTGTTCTCTTTCATAATTTTGCAGTTTTTTTCTGCTTTTTCTCCATTGTGATGTCTATATTTTATACATTGGCAGGAGTACTATAATAAATTCAAATAAATTGGTTTTGTTCTGTGCCAGATATAGTAGTGCACAATTTGCACTCTATTGTATGAAATTTGTACTATTCAACAATCGAAGAATTTGATATCTAAACTAACTCATGAACACTGAGAGGCTTTTGGGACCACTGGTCATATAAGCTATCAGGTCTACTGCAGTAAACTTCTGTTGGCAGCCTACTTGCTAAATGTGCTTGAATGTTCAAAATGAAAACTATATTAGAAATGTTTAAGTAGTCATGGGGAAGCACTGCATTCTAGGGAAGCAATGCACCATTACCAGAGACCATAATAGAATTTGTGGCTGGAGGAAATTAAATAAAACTCCTCCAGCACCCTCAGCCATCTTATCGCATGGAGTTTGAAAATCTGTTCATTTGAGGGCGGCACGGTGGCTCAGTGGTTAGCACTGCTGCCTCACAGCACCAGGGTCCTGGGTTCAATTCCTGCCTGTCTGTGTGGAGTTTGTACATTCTCCCTGTGCCTGCGTGGGTTTCCTCCGGATGCTCCAGTTTCCTTCCACAATCCAAAAGATATGCAGGTCAGGTGAATTAGCCATGCTAAATTGCCCACAGTGTTAGGTTGTTAGGTATGTTAGTCAGGGGTAAATATAGGGTAATGGGTTTGGGTGGGTTTCTTTTCGGAGGGGCAATGTGGACTTGTTGGGCCAAAGGGCCTGTTTCCACACTGTAGAGAATCTAATCTTTACATATGAAGTCCATGCTGGAAAAGAGCCACACGAGTCTCATGCTGAGGGTTAGTGTACCCTAGAACTCTGGGAAGCTAGGCAAGTAATTGCTGCACCCCTTGATGAGATATTTGGATCATTGATAGTCACAGGTGAGGTTTCGGAAGACTGGAGGTTGGCTAACATGGTGCCACTATTTAAGAAAGGTAGTAAGGAAAATTCAGGGGACTATAGACCAGTGATCCTGATGTTTGTAGTGGGCAAGTTGATGGAGGGAATCCTGAGGAACAGGATGTACATGTATTTGGAAAGGCAAGGACTGATTAGGGATAGTCAACATAGCTTTGTGCGTGGGAAAGCACGTCTCATGAACTTGATTGAGTTTTTTGAAGAAGCAACAAAGAGGATTGATGAGGGCAGAGCGGTGGACATGATCTGTATTGACTTCAGTAAGGTGTTCAACAAGGTTCCTCAAGACAGACCGGTTAGCAAAGTTAAATCACCTGGAATACAGGGAGAACTAGCTATTTGGATACAGAATTGGCTCGACACCACGGTGGTGGTGGAGGATTGCATTTCGGACTGGAGGCCTGTGCCACAAGAATCGGTGCTGGGTGCTCTGCTTTGTCATTTATATGAATCATTTGGACGTGAACATAGGAGGTAGAGTTAGTAAGTTTGCAGATGACACCAAAATTGAAGGTGTAGTGGACAGTGAAGAATGTTACCTCGGTCAACAGGATCTTGACCAGATGGTCCAATGGGCCAAGGTGTGGTAGATGGAGTTTAATTTAGATAAATGTGAAGGTGTTGCATTTTGGAAAGGTAAATCGGGGCAGGTAATGGTAAGATTAGATTAGATTCTCTCCAGTGGAAACAGGCCCTTCGGCCCAACCAGTCCACACCGGCCCTCTGAAGAGTAACCCTGCCAGACCCATTTCCCTCTGTCTAATTGACTTAACACTATGTGCCAATTTAGCATGGCCAATTCACCTAACCTGCACATCTTTGGACTGTGGGAGGAAACCCACACAGACACTGGGAGAACGTGCAAACTCCACACAGACAATCATCCGAGGCTGGGATCGAACTTGGGACCCTGATGCTGTGAGGCAGCAATGCTAACCACTGAGCCACCGTGCCACCCCAAAGGTCCTGGAGAGTGTTACCGAACAAAGAGAGCTTGGAGTGCACGTTCATAGTTCCTTGCAAGTAGAGTCTCAGTTGATAGGGTATTGAAGAAGATGTTTAGTATAGAATGCCTACAGTGTGGAAGCAGGCCCTTCAGCTCAACAAGTCCACACTGACCCTCTGAAGAGTAACCCACCAAGACTCATTCCCCTACCCTATTACTCTACATTTATCTCTGAACACTGTGGGCAATTTAGCATGGTTAATTTACCTAACCTGCACATCTTTGGATTGTGGTTAGCAAGGTTTAATCAGATGGAATAAAGGGAGAACTAGCCATTTGAGAACTGACTCGAGCATAGAAAACAGAGGGTGGTGGTGGGAGGAAACTGGAGCAATTGGAGGAAACCCACACAAACCCGGGGAGAATGTGCAGACTCCGCACACAAGTCGCCCGAGGCTGGAATCAAACCTGGTCCCTGGTGCTGTGAGGCAGCAGTGCTAACCAATTAGCCACCATGCCGTCCCAGTATGCTTTTCTTTATTGGTCAAAGTATTGAGTACAGGAGTTGGGAGGTTATGTTGCAGCTGTACAGGACATTTGTTAGGCCCCTTTTGGAATATAATGTGCAATTCTGGTCTACCTCCTATAGAAAGGATGTTGTGAAACTTGAAAAGGTTCAGAAAAGATTTACAAGGATGTTGCCAGGATTTGAGTTACATGGATAGTCTTGGGCTGTTTTCCCTAGAGTGTCTGAGGCTGATGGGTGACCTTATAGGGGTTTATAAAAAAATGAGGGGCATAGATAGGGGAAATAGACAAGATTTTTTTCCCTGGGGTTGGGGGAATTCCAGAACTAGAGGGCATAAGTTTAGGGTGAGAGGGTAAAGATTTAAAGGGGACGTTCGGGGCAACTTTTTCACGCAGAGTATGATGCATGAATGAAATGAGCTGCCTGAGGAAGTGGTGGACGCTGGTACAATTGCAACATTTCAGAGGCATTTGGATGGGTATATGAATGGGAAGGGTTTGGAGAGATATGGGCCCAGGTGCTGGCAGGTGGGACTAGATTGGGTTGGGATATCTGGTCGGCGTGGACAGGTTGGACCGAAGGGTCTGTTTCCATGCTGTACATCTCTATGATTCTATGAATGTGTTAGGGTATGGGCCAAGTGCTGGCAAATGGGATGAGCTCAATTTAGGATATATGGTTGGCATGTTTGTGTTGGATCGAAGGATCTGTTTCCGTGCTATACATCTGTATGACTATGATTGAAAATAACAAGTGCTGGAGATGTAGCAGGTCATACTGCATCTATAGAGAGAGAGAGAGAGAGAGCAAGCTAGCTAACGTTTCAAGTCTAGATGACTGTTCAGAGCTGAAGTAAAGTGGAGACAGCATTTATGCTATGGTTTTGGGGGGTGCTGCGGGAGTAGGCGTAGGTGCTGGATAAGAAAAGATGTTGTTAGTTCCATTTAAGTGATCGGAATGTGGGAATGACAGAACAGTGGTGTCTCCTGCCAGACTAGAAAGGACAGTAAGTGGAATGGGAGGGGACGACATGATAACACCTCAAAGAAAGGGAAAAAATGTTCACAATTTAAAGGTGTTGAACTCCATATTAAATCCAGAAGGCTGCAAAGTGCCTCGTCTCATCATGAGAATGGCTAGTGCTAAATTATTTTATTCTGATGAACCGGTTTCACTATTCCTCAACTACTACAAAGAACAGCTGAGTGCAAATAAGTAATTACTCACCATACCCATCCTGTACAACAAGGCTGAGTGCCATTTTTACTTTTTATTATCCTTTCTGTACCTAGTTTCTGCCTCATGGAGTGGAATGGAGATCAAGTTTGTGTTCTCACTGCTTGATGTAACTTGAAAGTGCTCAGACACTTTTCATACCTCAGCAAGAAGGTTTTTTGAAAATTACTAAGCAGTGTAATGAAGTCCTTAAGGATCACTCAACTTGTAAAATGTTACTAAACATGATTATATGTATGTGTGCTTGTGCATTCATAGATTGCAGAAAAATAATCTTAATTATTCAGGTGGAGACGGTATAAATCAAAGATGCATGTAACATGAGTAATGTACTAATAATGTTTAACTTCAGTTTGAAACTCAGCACTAATGCTGGGAAGGTGCATTCTTAGAAACTGTACAAGATTGGTCTCTGTGCATTGAGGAACCAACTAGGGATTAGACTATTTTGGATTAGTAGTATATAAGGCGAAAGGAGATAATTAATAACTTGGCTGTGAAGAAGCCTTTGGGCGGCTGAGAAATAAATGGGAATGTAGCTTAGAAGGCGATAGGTGGATGAAGGTGGGGGCTGATAGTTATAGGTTGGAGTGAAGGGTGGAGCACATAAGTAGGAAGGATGATGGATAGGTAGGACAGTTCAAGAGGGCGGTGCCAAGTTGGAGGGTTCGATCTAGGATAAGTTGGGGGGCGCGGGGAGATGAGAAAACTGGTGCATTCAACATTGAATCAATGTGGTTGGAGGGTCCCAAGGCGAAATATGAGGTGTTCTTCCTCCAGTCATTGGATGGCTAGGATTCGGCGGTGGAGGAGGCCCAGGACTTGCATGTCCTTTTCAGAGAGGGAGAGTGTTGCAGTGTTTGGCCACTGGGCGGGATTTTTTGGTGCGCGTGTGCCGGAGATGTTCGTTGGAACATTCTGCAAGTCGGCGCCTGCCTTCCTAGTGTTGAGGAGACCACACCGAGAGCAATGGACACAGTAGCTGAGGTGTTTGGAGGGTGGTTTACTGTGGGGTGTGGACCTGTTTTAAAAAATTCTCAAGGTCAGGTTCGTAGGAGAGTAGTCTGACACAGAACAAACGACCAAGAGGCGAGTCTGCTAGAATATGAGCATTTTATTCCCCGCAGTGTCGCCACAACCAGGTCTCATACTTACAACGGGTCTGGCTTATACTCACTCTACATGTTACCGGAACTGGGAGCCGTCAGTTCTCGTAGAGCGGTTGCCAACAACCCACGCTCGGCGGTTAAACGTAACCCCGGAGCAGACTCCCGGGTCTGGCTTATACTCACTCTACATGTTACCGGAACTGGGAGCCGTCAGTTCTCGTAGAGCGGTTGCCAACAACCCACGCTCGGCGGTTAAACGTAACCCCGGAGCAGACTCACCGAACTGGAGACTTTTCCAGCTGATATACTCTTTTCCAGATATAAACATTCATGTGAACAGCAGAGCAAGGCTAAAAAACACATTCCATTCTGGTTACATACAGATAAGAAGATTCACACGGGGAGGTGTGTAATAAGATTCACACGGGACTAAGCAACACCTCCATTCCGGTTAGATTCACACATGTATTGGGACATAATTTTTAACCCTTTCACCACAGGACCTAATGTGGGAGTCGCTGGTGGAATGCTGAACGGAGTGAGGAGGGAATATATCCCTGGTAGTGGGATCTGACTGTAGGTGACAGAGGATGATTTGTTGTATCTGGAGGCTGGTGGGGGGAGGGGTGGTTCTGTTCTTGTTACGGTTGGAGGGGTGTGCTTCAAGGGTGGAGCTGCGGGAAGTGGAGGATATGTGCTGGAGTCCTCACTTTCTCCTCCTACCATACTTAGAACCCAACAAAGGAGAACCAAGAAATTGATTAAGAAAGTGAAAAGCAAATAGCATGAGACCTAAAAGTGCACTGTAAAAGCTGCTTCAGATATGTAGAAAGGAGAAGAATTGCTGTAACAAATTTGGGCCTGTGACAGATAGGAACAGGAATGTTTATGGTGGAGAAAATGGAAATGGCAGGGAAACAAAATCTCCTAGAAATGAGAGATGACCAAAGAATGTTTGAAACTGAAGAACTGAAAGAAATTAGTATTGGCAATTTTTAAAAACTTTATTTATTCGTATATGGGCATCTCTGGCCTGGCAAACATTTATTACCCATCCATAATTTCCTGGGGGCCGTTAAGTATGAACCACATTGTTATGGGTCTGAAGCCATGTGTAGGCCAGGCCAGGTAAGAAAGGCAGCTTCCTTCCCTGAAGGACATTAGTGAACCAGATGGGTTTTTCATGGTCATCAGTAGATTCCTTATTCCAGATATTTATTGAATTCAAATTCCACCATCTGCTATGGCAAAATTCAAACCCAGGTGTCCAGAACATTACCATTAGGCTATTATATCTCCGCATTCTGCTAATGCTTGAAATGTAAACTGGATTGAAGGTTGATAAATCCTCTGAATCAGATTAACTTGGTCCCAGAGATTTGAAGGAGATAGCTAGAGAGATAATATATACATTGGTGGTTATCTTTTGAAATTCTGTAGATTCTAGGATAGGTTTCTGCTGAATGGAGAATAGTGCATATAACCTTATTTAAGGAAAGAGGGAGACGAGAGAACCACAGACTGGTTTGATGTCAGTAGTAGAAAAATGTTCGAATCTATTATGAAGGATGTCATAACTGGGCGCAACATTGGAAAACTGAGCAAAGTCGATGTTTATTTACATATAGGAAATCCATATTTGATAAACTTACTGGAAGTTTTGAGGATATTATTTGTAGCATTGATAAATAAGAGCCAGTGGATGTGATACTTTAGGATTTTCAGAAGGCTTTTGATCATGTCTCTCACAGAGGGGTTCATGTATAAGATTAGAATTTGTGGGATTGAGGGAAATACATTTGCATGGAATGAGAATTGGTCAACAGACAGAAAACAGTACAAGTAGGAATAAATAGACAATTCTCAGGGTGAAGGACTGTTACTCACAGAAGAGTAACAAGAATGAGTGCTACATCCATATTTGCTGACTACCTATATGAATGGATGTGGGGACCAATTGTGATATTTCAAACTTTGACGGGAATGCAAGTTCTGCGGAGGCTGCAAGGAAGTGTTCAGGAGTACTTGAGTAGGCTAAATATATGGGCCCGGACATGGCACGTATTATATAATGTGAATAGTATGAAGTTATTCACTTCTGTTCTTTTTTTAAAAAGGCAGCAAATTTCTGAAGTGGTGATGGGTTGGAAAATGCAGGTGTGCAAAAAGACCTTGGTGTTCCTGTCCATGAGTTAACAAAGGTTAGCATGCAATTGTAGCAAGCAGTTAGGAAGATAATTTGTTTGTCGGTCTTTATCGCAAGGGAGTTTGAATACAGGACTAAAGGTGTACTATTGTGTACAGTTTTGAACTCTTTATCCAAAGAGGGATATATCTGCCATCGAGCGAGTGCAGTGGATGTTTACCAGTTTAATTTCTGGGATGGTATGATTGTCTTATGAGGAGCCATTGAGGATACTGGGACTGTATTTGCTGGAGGTTTGAAGAATGCGAGTGACTTCATTGAAACCTAACAAATTCTTATAGAGTGTGACAAGGTGAATGTAGATAAGGTGTTCCCAAGTTGTTCTAAAATCAAAGGACCATGATGAGGGTTGGTCATTTAGAACTGAAATAATGATGCATTTCTTCACTTGGGAATGATGACTCTAGAATTCTACCCCAATGGCTGTGAAAGCTCAATCGTTGAGTTTGTTCGAGGCAGAAGTCATAGAGTCATAGACATGTACAGCACGGAAACAGACCCTTCGGTCCAACTCATCCATGCCGACCAGATATCGCAACCCAATCTAATCCCACCTGCCAGCACCTGGCCCATATCCCCCCAAACCCTTCCTATTCATATACGCATCCAGATGCCTTTTAAATGTAGGAATTGTACTCTACTCCACCACTTCCTCTGGCAGCCCATTCCACGTGCACACTACCCTCTGCGTGAAAATGTTGCCTCTTAGGTCCCTTTTATATCTTTCCCCCCCTCGCCCTAAACCTATACCCTCTAGTTCTGGGCTTGCCCAACCCAGGGAAAAGACCTTGTCTATTTATCCTATCCATGGCCCTCATGATTTTATAAACCTCTATAAGGTCACCCCTCAGCCTCCGACGCTCGAGGGAAAATATCCCTAGCCTTTTCAATCTTTCCTTATAGCTTAAATCCTCCAACCTTTGCAACATCCTTATAAATCTTTTCTGAACCCTTTCAAGTTTCATAACATCCTTCCAATAGGAAGGAGACCAGAACTGCATGCAATACTGTAAAAGTGGCCTAACGAATGTCCTATATTGCCACAACATGACCTCCCAACTCCTGTACGCAATACTCTGACCAACAAAGGAAGGTATACCAACTTTGTCTTCATTATCCTATCGACCTGCAACTCTACTTCCAAGGATCTATGAACCTGCACTCCAAGGTCTCTTTGTTCAGCAACACTCCCTAGGACCTTACCATTAAGTGTATAAGTCCTGCTGAGATTTGCTTTCCCAAAATGCAGCACCTCACATTTGTCTAAATTAACTCCATCTGCCACTGCTCAGCCCATTGGCTCACCTGATCAAGATCCCTTTGTAATCCGAGATAACCTTCGCTGTCCACTACACCTCTAATTTTGGTGTCATCTATAAATTTACTAACTATACCTCTTAAGCTCACATCCAAATCATTAATATAAATGACTGAAAGTACTGGACCCAGCACTGATCCTTGTGGCACTCCACTGGTCACAGGCCTCCAGTCTGAAAAACAACCCTCCACCACTACCCTCTGTCTTCTACCTTTGAGCCAGTTCTGTATCCAAATGGCTAGTCCTCCCTGTATTCCATGAGATCTAATCTTGCTAACCAGTCTCCCATGGGGAACCTTATCGAACACCTTACTGAAGTCCATATTGATCATGTTTTCCACTCTGCCGTCATCAATCCTGTTTGTTACGTCTTCAAAAAAACTCAAACAAGTTTGTGAGACATGATTTCCCACACACAAAGCCATGTTGACAATCCCTAATCAGTCCTTGCCTTTCAAAATACATGTATATCCTTCCCTCAGGATTCCCTCCAACAACCTGCCCACCACTGACATCAGGATAACTGGTCTATAGTTCCCTGGTTTGTCCTTACCACCTTTCTTTGAGTGGCACCACCTTAGCCAACCTCCAGTCTTCTGGCACCTCACCTGTGACTATCGATGATCCAAATATCTCAGCAAGGGGCCCAGCAATCACTTCTCTAGCTTCCCAAGAGTTCTCGGGTACACCTGATCAGGTTCCATTTTTATGCATTTCAAGACATCCAGCACTGCCTTCTGTAATATGGACATTTTTCAAGATGTCACTATCTATTTCCCTGCATTCTATATCTTCCATGTCCTTTTCCACAGTAAAACACTGATGCAAAATACTCATTCAGTATCTCATGCAGCTCCACACAAAGGCCGCCTTGCTGATCTTTGAGGGACCCTATTCTCTCCCTAGTTACCCTTTTGTCCTTAATGTATTTGTAAAAACTCTTTGGATTCTCCTTAATTCTATTTGCCAAAGCTATCTCATTGCCCCTTTTTGCTCTCCTGATTTCCCTCTTGGATATACTCCTACTGCCTTTATACTCTTCTAAGGATTCACTTGGTCTATCCTGTCTATACCTGACATATGCTTCCTTCTTTTTCTTAACCAAACCCTCAATTTCTTTAGTCATTCGGCATTCTCTATACCTATCAGCCTTTTCTTTCACCCTAACAGGAATATACTGTCTCTGCACTCTCGTTATCTCATTTCTGAAGGCTTCCCATTTTCCAGCCATCCCTTTACCTGCGATAATCTGCCCCCTGCCCCCCACCCCCCTCCCCCCCCCCCCCCCCCCCCCCAAGTCAGCTTTTGAAAGTTCTTGCCTAATACCGTCAAAATTGGCCTTTCTCCAGATGAGACCTTCAACTTTTAGATCTGGTCTATCTTTTTCCATCACTATTTTAAAATTAATAGAATTATGGTCGCTGGCCCCAAAGTGCTTCCCCACTGACATCTCATTCACCTGCCCTGCCTTACTTCCCAAGAGTAGGTCAAGTTTTGCACCTTCTCTAGCAGGTACATCCACATACTGAATCAAAAGTTTTCTTGTACATGCTTAACAAACTTCTCTCCATCTAAACCCTTAACACTGTGTCTGTGTTTGAAACACAGTCTGTGTTTGAAAAGTTAAAATCCCCTACATAACCACCCTATTATTTTTACAGATAACTGAGATCTCCTTCCAAATTTGTTTCCCAATTCCCTCTATTAGGGGGTCTATAAATACAATCCCAGTGTGGTGATCATCCCTTTCTTATTTCTCCGTTCCACCCAAATAACTTTCCAGAATGTACTTCCAGGAATATCCTCCCTCAGAACAGCTGTAATGCTATCCCTAATCAAAAATGTCACTCCCCCTCCTCTCTCGACTCCCTTTCTGTCCTTCCTGTAGCATTTTGTATCCTGGAACATTAAGTTGCCAGTCTTGTCCATCCATGAGCCATGTTTCTGTAATTGCTCTGATATCCCAGTCCCATGTTCCTAACCATGCCCTGAGTTCATCTGTCTTTCCTGTTAGACCCTTTGCATTGAAATAAATGCAGTTTAGTTTATCAGTCCTATCTTGTTCTCTGTTTTGTCCGTGCCTGCCCTGATTGTTTGGCTCGCTTCTTTTGTCAGCTGTACCAGTCTCGGATTGATCTCTTTCCTCACTATCTCCTTTGGTCATCCACCGATCTATCCTCCTATTCCTACCCTCGGGAGCTCGTAGCACCGGGAGTAATCCAGATATTACTACTCTCGAGGACCTCTATTTTAAATTCCTGCCTAACTCTCTGTAATCTCCCTTCAGAATCTCACCCTTTTTCCTTCCTATGTCGTTGGTTCCAATGTGTACAATGACTTCCTTGAGAACATTCTCTCTGAGACATCCTTGATCCTGGCACCAGGGAAGCCACACACCATTCTGATTTTTTGCTGCTAGCCACCGAAACGTCTGTCTGTACCTCGGACTAGAGAGTCCCCAACACAATCGATCTCTTGGAACCCGGCATACCCCTCATTGCATTAGAGCCAGTCTCAATACGAGAAACTTCGTGCTGTTCGTGCTACGTTGCCCTGAGAATCTATCACTCCCTACATTTTCCAAAACGGCATACTTGTTTGAAATGGGGATAGCCACAGAAAACTCCTGCACTACCTGCCTACCTCTCTTACCTTTCCTCGAGTTCACCCATCTATGTGAGTCCTCTTAATTTTAAAAATGCCGTTGTTTTGACTTTGTTTTGGAACTTTGGACAAAAAATGCAACAGCATATAAATTGGTAGTTGCTGCTCCTGGAATTCAAGGAAATCACCTCCAACACTTGAAATACCTCAAGAAAGGAGTAGCCTGTTACAGCCAGAAATTTTTCCCGTTCTCCAGTGTAAAGACATGTAATGATATGGAGGTAATGCAAGAATGTGGCATTGCAGTAGATAATTAGCCATGGCCTAATTGAATAGGTTCAATGGACTAAACAACCATTCCATTACTGCAATACTGTATTGCAGTAAATTCTTCTGTTGTGTTTTCAATGTATTTCAGGCTTGGGGTGATAACTTGCAAATATCAATCACACCACATTGATGCCAGGCGATGCCATCTCTGAGAGTGACTCTAAATATTCCTCTGGGCATTCAGTCGTGTTGCTAAATCCCTAACCATTCATTTCTTGGTGTTTAACTTTGACTGGAAACTTGTCGGGCATATAAATACTATGGCTGCCAGAGCAGGTCAGAAGCTATAAATTCTGCATCAAGTAACTTGCCTTCTGGCTCCTCAGTCCCCGTCCATCATCTGCAAGACACAAATAAGTTTAATGGCATTCTCTCCTGTTGCTTGAATGAGTGCAGCTCCAAAAACCAACCAGCATATCCAATGCAAAGCAGCCCATTTTATTAGTATAACATCTGCCTTAAACAGTTACTTCCTCATCCAGAACTCTCTTGCTGTCCATAATCCTGCATCAAGTCCTGTTTTCAGCCTTCACCTGTGTGCTTGTTCAGGTACATGGACTGTTATTTTAAGAAATGCTTGATGTTTTAAAAAAAAAAGTCTATACTTTTAACTTACACCATAGATTCACCTCTCCTAGAACTTTATACCCCTACAACCCTTAATGCTCTCTACATTCTCCAGTTTGGGCCAGGTGTGCATTCCAATTTTAATCACTCCTGAATTTATGGTTCTTGAATTCCTTTTCCAAACCTCTGTCACTACCTCTCATCATTTATGTTGGTAGTTAAAACATACTTCTTTGATCAAGCCTTTGGCCATCTACTGTAATATGGCCTGGCCAGGAATAGGTTTTGTTTGCTAACTATCTTGTGAAGCACCTTTGAATGCCTTACTGTATTAAAAATGCTATGTAAATTTGGGTTGTTATTCCTACCTTATAGCTGAAAGTTTGGAAGTGGGTGAAAACAGTCATGGAGTGGTACAGGTCATGAAAGAAGAGATAACGTTTGTGACAAAAGTTGTCCATCCAAATTAGTACAATCCCATCTTTTTGCTAAGGTAAAAGAAGCACAAACTATATTTTAATTTTGCAATACTGTGCCCAAATGCAAGTGAACAGTGATTTAAGATGGCTTTCTCTAGGATGTCATGAATTCAAAAATTACATTGAAATTTCAATCAAAAGATGTTTTTCAAATTTTTTTCTTCATAAGTGAGTTTTTTGAAATGCTTTTAATATCTAAAAATACAGAAATAACTCAGTAAATTCTCTAAACAATTGGAGATGTTCACTTATTTCTAAATGATTGTATAGGAGATGTATTGTTTACATAATGTAACTACTAAAACTATTGTTGTATATCTTGTTACATAACTATTACTATTATTTCAATACTAGTGTAATTACATCCCGTGATTTTGATCTATAGATAGAACTAGACCACTAGTTGACTGTTGATAGTTGTCTGAATTAAAATGTTTAAAACACTGCTTCGGAGTTGATTCCTCCCTTTGGGTAGAGTGCAAACCACGACGAAAACAGCAACAGCTGATACATAGGAGACTGTGCCAGCCAATAGCATGGATGTGACTACTTGAGGTTGTTTGTGTTACAGTCTGTATATTATGCACAGTCCTGCTGGGGAATGTTCAGTCAAGCTGTTTATTCACTGTATCATCTATAAATAGCCTTTTGCTCTCCTGAAAATGAGAGTTGCAGTTAATGTATATACTGTGAAGTCCACCACTCATTTATTGGTATAAATTTTAACCCTTAACATTTGTTTTATTCATTCAATGGATATAGGCTTTGCTGGCTGGGCCATAACTGCCTTTGAAAAGGTGGTGGTGAGCTACATTTTTGAACCGCTACAGTCGACATATAGGTACAAGTAGGGAGGAAAATCCAGAATATTGATCTACTGACACTGTAGGGACAGCATTTTCTTTCCATATAGACTAGTGAATGGCTGGAAAGGAACTTGCAGGTAGTGGTGTTCCCATGTATCTGCTGCTCTCAGCCTTCTTCATAGTAGCATGTTATGAAGGTGTAAGTGTGTACTATACCTTTTGAGAGAGGAAACTAGCAAGGACTGACCAAAAGCATAGAGTGCTGAACAAATGGGCGACACGGTGGCACAGTGGTTAGCACTGCTGCCTCACAGCGCCGGAGACCCGGGTTCAATTCCCGCCTCAGGCGACTGACTGTGTGGAGTTTGCACATTCTCCCCGTGTCTGCGTGGGGTTGCTCCGGTTTCTTCCCACAGTCCAAAGATGTGCAGGTCAGGTGAATTGGCCATGCTAAATTGCCTGTAGTGTTAGGTAAAGGGGTAAATATTGAGGAATGGGTGGGTTGCGCTTCGGCGGGTCGGTGTGGACTTGTTGGGCAAAGGGCCTGTTTCCACACTGTAATGTAATCTAATCTAATCTATAAAAAAAAATTAAAATGTAACACTTGGTTGGAACATGAAACCAATGAAATAATCCTATGTTTCGGGGTATAAAACTGGACATTTTGCACAGTTAGGGAGAGAGCTGCCAAGTACCAACAAGTATAGACTGCTAGCCACATAGCTCTCTGAAAGGTGCCTTTCCATGAGAAAAGTTGTGCAGCAGAAGACCACAGAAGAGACTACTCGGGAAGATCTGTGCAGGAAAATCGACAAAGCTGACTTTTTTGAAACTTTGTTTTGGCAAAACTTAATCAGGGGTTTTTATCGGACCAGTATTATAGAGTGGGAGGTAAAAGATAGGTTTAAGAGAAAGAAGTTGTAAATAGTGGTTTTAATGTTCTCTGTCGGACTTAAAGAATTAAAATTGAAGAAAGAGAGGAGAAGAAGGGGGTAAGAAGAAAGGGGGGAGAAGGAAGAGGTTGAGAAGAAGTGTTGGGGGGGAAGTCAAGAGATTATGAAGAGGTCAAACAGGCTATTTTAAGTGCTTATGAATTGGTCCCAGAAGTGTATAGATTGCAGTTCAGAAACACAATGAAGGAAACAGGTCAGACTTATGTTGAGTTCGAAAGAATTAAACATAGTAATTTTGATAGATGGGTGCAGGCCTTAAAGGGATAGATAAGACCTGTGCAGCTCTAAAAGAGATTATTCTGCTGAAGGAGTTCCACAGATGGTAACAATTCACGTGGAGGAACAGAAAGTTCAGGAATTCAGAAGGGCAGCAGAGTTAGCAGGTGAATATATGTTGATGCATAAGACAAGCTTCCGGCCAGAATTTCATCCTGTGAGGGATAGAAGGGGAGATCCTACACTATGAAACCAAGAGTAGAGAGCACAGGTAATTGTTTGCCACAGGTTAAAGAACCCCAAGAGGGTGGAAAGGAGGTGAAAGGTCTCAGGTGTTTCACTGTAATGGAGTTGAACACAGAACTACAGTGTGGGTGGTTTCAGAAGGGCACTGGGAAAAGACATTTTCACTGCCAGGAAGTGGGACATGTAAAGTCACAGGCACTCTGGGAAAAGATGTGGTAAAATAAGCTAAGCCAGTGGCATTAGCGAAATTAGTAAAGGAAACCCCAAGGAAAGCCGAAGAGCAGTAGGAGAGTCCACAGCTTGGGCAGGAGCTAGGTATGGAGTTAGTACCCTATCTCTATAATGAACTCGCCTCTGTGAGTAAAGTTTACTCAGAAAGAACTGGGGATGAAGGACAAGAAGTTATAATTTTGACAGATATAGAATCTAACCAGTCTCTTATAGTAAGAGATGAGCGAATTTGCACTCTTTCTGATCTGTTACCTGAGAGTGTGGTAATTTGTGGGATAGTTGGATAGAAATTTAGCATTCTCCTATGGAAGATCAAGTTGGAGTGGCAACTTGGCTGGGGAAGTAACAGTGGGAGTGATTGACAGAGTGTCAGTTCCTGGAATCCAGTTTATTTTGGGGAATGATTTAGCAGGGTCCTAGTTGGGAGTGACACCCCTTGTGGAAAACTAAGAAACCGAAGAGTTAAAAGAAAAATGTATGCGGATGCGTACTCCGAAAAGGAGGCAGAGAATATTCCTAAGGGTTATTATCTGAAAGCTAGAATCCTAAGACTGAAATGGAGACCATGGCAGGTTAGTGTAGAGGAGAAATGAGCTGAAGTGCGCCACATTGTGTTGCCGGTAGCATACAGACAGAATGTGTTACAGGTAGCACATGAGCTACCTGTAGGAGGTCACCTAGGGGTACGAAAGACTCAGACTAAGATACAAAAACATTTTTATTGGCCTGGAATGCACAAGGATGTGATTAACTTTTGCCATACATATCATACATGACAAATGATAGGTAAGCCACAGGCAATCATAAAACCAGCACCTTTGTTGCCAATTCCTGCGTTCGAAGAACCTTTCATATGGGTTATAATTGATAATGTAGGTCCCCACCGGATAACTAGAAGAGAGAAAGAACTCAAGAAATGGGTATTAGTTACTGCCCTGCAGAGTGAGGAATCAAATTCAGATGTTGTGGATTTTGATGTGCCTCAAAATATGTTTAAAAAATGATTTCCTTGAGGAGTGGAAACTATCTATCTCAGGAGCAAAGAACGTCGTTGAAAGGTTTGTTACTGCAGTATGAGGACATATGTAGGAATCAGATGGCGAGGACTAATGCTGTTGTACGTAAACTAGATGTAGGGAGTACTGTTCCGATAAAACAACACCCCTATCTGCTTAAGCCTTTCAAAGCCAGACAGACAGATCCAGAAGGAGGTGGAGACCACATCGAGTGGAGTTCGTTGATTGTCTTAGTTCCCAAACTGGACGGGACTCAACAATTTTGGGTGGATTATCGGAAGGTCAATGCTGTTACAAAATCGGACTCATGTTCAGTACTGAGATTGGAGGACTGTTTTGAGGAAAGTCGGACAAGCGAGTTACATCACCAAGTTGGACTTACTCCGTGGTTACTGGCAGGTACCTTTATCAGAGATGGTAAAAGAACTTTGTGTTTGTAACCCAAATGGGCTATATCAGTTTAAAGTGATGCCCTTTGGAATGAAGAACGCATCTGTCACATTCCAAAGACTCATGAATAGAGTTGTGACTGGGTTAACTGTTTGTTAACCTTCATCTATTTGAACGATGTAGTGATCTTTACTAAGTCCTGGAAAGGTCAAATGGCACAGTTGGCAGAGCTCTTTGAATGACTACGAGAAGCAAAACTGGTAGTAAACTTAAACAAAATTGAATTTGCGAAAGCAGAGGTGACGTTTTGGGATATAATATCGGTCATGGAAGATTGACCCCACGGAATACAAAGATGAAGGCCATCAAGGAATTTTCATGACCAACCTCGAAGAAAGAGGTGCTGCAATTCTTGGGACTATGCAGATTCTATCAGAAATTTGTTCCAAACTTCAGCAGTGCAATTACACCGTTAACTGATTTGCTGAAGAGGAACCCAGTGTTTCGGTGGATAGAAAAATGCCAGGAGGCATTCGACCATTTTAAAAGCAATATTAACCACCACACCAGTTTTAGCTACACCGCATTTTTTTGAAACCTTTCAAAGTTGCCATCGATACTAGTAATATAGGAGTTGGAGCTGTACTGCTACAGTAAGCTGAGGATGGGATTGAATGGCCAGTTGGTTCCTTTTCGAAGAAACGCAACATCCATCAAAGGAAATACTCCATGATAGATAAAGAACTATTGAGTTTGGTACTGGCCTTATAACATTTTAATGTGTACATCACAATGCGTCAGAGATGGTAACATACATGGATCACAATCGTCTTACTGTTCTTAACTAATAGGTGATTAGATTAGATTAGATTCCCTACAGTGCAGAAACAATCCCTTCGGCCCAACAAGTCCACACCGACCCTCTGAAAAGTCACCCACCCAGACCCATCCCTCCACTCATGCACCTATCACTATGGGCAATTTAACATGGCCAATTCACCTCACCTGCACATCTTTGGACTGTGGGAGGAAACCGGAGTACCCAGAGGAAACCCACGCAGACACAGGGAGAATGTGCAAGCTCCACACAGTCGCCCAAAGTTGGAACCGAACCCAGGTCCCTGGCGCTGCGGGACAGCAGTGCTAACAACTGTGCCGCCCACAGTTCTTGGAATGCCTTAAAGGCAAGAATATGAAACTATTTCATTGGAGTCCTATGTTACAGGCTCTTAATTTACAAATCATTCATGTTGCGGGTCGTAAGAATGTAATCACAGATGCATGATCGTGAATTTAACTGATAAAGTATAGATGAAATTGGTATCTATTCAATGTTATATGTGGCAACAAGTTAATATGAACTTAGATTAAAGTCATATGTATGTTATGGTAATGTGATTAAGGAATAGAAAAAAAAGCCATCTTTTCGTTATGATGGTTCATTTTGTTTTATTAAGGGAGAAGGTGTTATGAAGGTGTAGGTGTGTACTGAACCTTTGAGAGAGAGGAAGTGAGCAAGGACTGACCGAAAGCACAGAGTTCTGAATAAGGTAAAAATGAAACAAATAGCTGGAGTTATGTTGCTGTGGAACAAAAACAAATTCAAATTTGGCCAATCAGTTTAAATTATGCCCCAGATATCAAAATCCAATAGAATTTGTATTTACTGTTTTGGTGACATAAAGCCAATGAAATGATCCATGTTGGGGTATAAAACCGGACATTTTGAACAGTTAGGGGAGAACTGCCAAGCAAATAGTTCTCTGAAAGGTGCCTGTCCAGAAGAAAAGTTGTGAGCAGAAGACCACAGAAGAGACTATCCAGGAAAACCCAGAGGAAAATCGACAGAGCTGACTGGTTTTGAAGCATGGTTTTTTTTTGTAAATCTAAATCAGGGTTTTTTATTGGACCAGTATTGTAGAGTGGGAGGTAAAAGATAGGTTTAAGAGAAAAGAGTTGTAAAAAGTGATTTTAATGTTCTCTGTTGGACTTGAAGTAAAAATTAACAATTTTATTCTTTAATGAAATATGGGATAGTTCTTTGCCTCTTAAAATTTAACAGATTATAGCGCAAGATGAGCTTCTCTGTGTTGGGTTTAAATTAGCAGAAGGGTTTATCCAGTGTCATAACAAGTAGTTACCGGTTTGAAACGTTCTGTTTAAGGACCTTGACGAATTTCTACAGTGCACTTTGAAGCTGGTCTATAATGCTATACTGTGCATTGGTAATGGAGAGTGTGAATACTTGTGGATGTGGTGCCAGTCAAGCAGCTACTTTATTCTGGATAGTGTAGATCATCTTGTGTTGTTGGAACAGCATTCATCCTAGGTTCGTAGGGAAAATTCCGTCATATTCCTGATTTGAATATGTGGATTGTGGACAGGCTTTGAAAGGTTAGATGAGTTATTTAAAGTAGGATTCCTAGCATCTGACCTTCTTTTGAAGCCACTGTATTTACACAGAGTCCAGATCATTTTTTTGGGTCAGTGTAACCCCCAGGATATTGATATTGAGGGTATCAATGATAGTGTGCCATTGAATGTCAAGGATGATGCTTTGATTCTCTTGTTGGAGATGGCTATTGCCTGGCATGTTTGTGGCATGAATAGTATTTGCTCCTTGTCAGCCAAAGCCTGGATATTGCTGTATTTGGACATATACTGCATCATTTTCTGAGGATTTGTGTACAGTGCTGAATGTTGAACAATCATTAGTAAAAATCTCCAGTTCTGACCTTATGATGGGGAGAATGTCATTGATGTAGCTTAAGCTAATTGGCCCTACAATACTGCGTGGTGAACTCCTGGAGCTGAGATGATTGAATTGATATGCACAACCACGTTTCTTTGTGCTAGATAAAACTCTCTTCTGATTGGAGTTTTCTCCCACAATTCCCATTGTTTCTATTTTTGCTTTGGCTGTTTGATGCTGCACTCTCTCAAATACTGCCTTGAGGTCATGGGCAGTTACATTTGCTTCATCTCTGGAATTCAGCACTTCTTGTCTGTGTTTGAACCAAGGGCTATAATGAGGTCAGGGAACAAGTGGCCTTGGAAGGACCCAAATTGAGTGTCAGCACGCAGTTATTGATAAACAAATACTGCTCAAGAGTGCTGTTGATGACACCCTTTCCATTACTATCGATTGATTGAGAGGAGAACTGGGGTGGTGATTGGTCAGGTTAGGTTTTTTGTAAACGGTATACCTGAACAGTTTTCCACATTGCCAGTTAGATGCCAGTTGTAGTTGGACTGAAATAGTTTGGCTAGAGAAGCAACAAAGTTTTGAGCACAAAACGTCAGTACAATTGGTGGAACATTGTTAAGGGCCATAATCTTTGCAGTATCTAGTGCTTCCAACCATTTCTCAAAAACACATGGAGTGATTTACATTGGTTGAAAACTGCATTCTGTGATACTGGGGTCGCTGGATGAGGTGGAAATGGCTCAGCCACTCAGTGCTTCTGGGTGAAGATTGTTGCTAATGCCTCAGCTCTATCATTTGCATTTTTAATGAACTTTTTAAATGATTTGTCGATTTGTTAAGAGCATTGTTACACGGTTATTGAATTTCTACGTTCTTGTGAAGGAGAAACAGCATCAAGTTCATTTTGGATGTTTGCTTTTTCAAAAATGACAAGTCTTCCAGGCCAGTTTTAAAATTGATTGCATGCTGTCTTTTTGAACTTTGTACACGTAGTATTGTCTGTCTTGGAGTGCAGCAAAGGCATGGCTGACAGAATTTCTCAAGCGCTCATGTTGCTGATGCACAATCTGGGTCTCAGTGATTGTGGATTAATGGTTAAGGAGTTTTTGAAAATATGCTTTCCAGTATCTTCAACCTTTTAACCCTTGACACACATGCTACATGCTAAGTTGGCAGTTTGAGAAGGTAGATTTTAAAGTTCATGAGAATGTTTGGAGAAACCATAAGCTGTCTTCCAGACGCTCATTCCATGTAGTTTTCAAATACAAGTAGTGTGCCATTCTATTTTACTTAAGACTTAATTGCTGTATTAAGATTTAAGTTAAGATTCTTAACCTTTGCATTTCCGCACATAAGAAACTTGATCTATCTTTAATTGTCGCTGAAATATAACTGTTCTATCAAATGTTCTACCGCCTAAGTATGAAGGAGTGTCTCTGGAATTTCTTGAACACTTTCCATACTTTCACAGCACCACACTCGGAAAGCCGCAATTGATGAGATCCACAGCAGATCAGCTGCGCCATTTCAGGCTTCTACAGAGTACAGCAGCAAGTGTTTGACATTGTTCTTCATAAGTCATCAAAATCTCATGTGCACTGAGCAACAATCATCACCACACTTCTGTGTTTCACTGAGACCCAGACTGTGTATAGCAATGCGAGTGCTTGAGAACTTCTGTCAGCCATGCCTCTGCTGCAGTCCACATTCAGTGGGAAGATGGTCATACAAATGTTTATGTCCTCAGTGAAGCAAGCTCTGCAAGCATTCGAACAAAATTCTTGCAGAATCAATTATAGCAGACTAGACACTGTCCATGTTAAGGTTAAAAGGCATCCCTACCACCAGATCCAGTTTTTCAGGTGATTACAAAGAAAATGCTTCAGTGACACTTTGAAGACCATAAAGTTTGGCAACGTTGGTTTTAACAATATATAGGAGCTTGCTAAGTCATTCAGAATAGTGTCAACTTGTCTATAAAGCTGCATCATATTTGGAGTCACATGTTGCAGAGAAGCAAAATAAGGAAGATAACCCTGCACTCCAGATCCCATTACTTCACGGGACATCCTGCACCCAAGATGTGTGGGTTAAGAATTAGTCTATTTAGCTCTGTGAAGACCAATGGCAGAAACAGCACACTTTTGATGTGGTCGTGTTAATGTAATAGTCTTGGGAAATTACTGTATTTTCTAACTTTTTTGTTTTCATTTGGCACCTTTAGAAATTATTGTTTATTATATATGTAAGATGTACAGATGAATAAGGGAACCTTTAAAACCAGAAAATAACAGACCTACTGAAAATGTTGTGTTTTCCAGGTGTACCTTTAGGTTCCCCAGCACAAATATTAAGATCTCGTTTACTGCACTCTGCAGTGAAAAAAAAGAGAAACAGGAGGCCCCAGAATCTCCAGTGAGGCCAGTCCAACCACAAATCTCCCCTCTGAAGATAAACATTCCAGACAACATAGCTGATCTGATCAGTCCCCTCCCTTCTCCTACTGGAACAATCAGGTAAGCTGCTGGATAACTGTGTATTTCTGTGCTACAAAATTTTTCATTTGTTACAGTTTAAATTATAGACAAACTGTACAGTAGAGGTCACTGAAATCTTTATTTAAACAGATGAGCTTTCAGAATTTCGATTTGAAGGGAGCAATACGCCAGAGGAAGAAATTGAGAGAGAGCATTCTGAAAAGTAGATTAAGATGTTCTTGATCTCCAAATTATCTAGCATTGTTATTTTACAAGTTGAATGTCCAGGTGCTAAACTACAGCATTACTAAAACTGGCTTATTACATGAACTTTCTCTCAGGAATTAAATTTGTTGACCTTCCTCATCCTGAAACATCTGACAGTCTGAGGATTTAAATCAGTCCGATTACAACCTGGGAGTCGTTGTCATAGAGATGTACAGCATGGAGGTCGAACTCGTCCATGCTGACCAAGTATCCTAACCTAATCTAGTCCCATTTGCCAGCACTTGGCCCATATCCCTCTAAACCCTTCCTGTTCATATACCCATACAGATGCATTTTAACTGTTGTAATAGTACCAGCCTAGACTACTTCCTGTGACAGCTCATTCCATACATCATCCTTTGTGTGAAAAAGTTGCTCCTTAGGTTCTTTTTATATCTTTCCCCTCTCATCCTAAACTTATGCCTTTTCTAGTTCTGGATCCTACTCCCCCCTCCCCCACAGGGAAAAGACTTTGTCTGTTTACCCTACCAATGCCCCTCATGATATAAACCTCTATAAAATCATATTTAACTCTGAGATAAACGTCTGACTGCATATATGTTATCACTAGGAAGACCTGTTTGCATTTCTGAAACGTTGCTTCAAACGTCCAAATCTCTACAATCTATCCAGTCTCACACCTTCCAAAATTGCTTTGTCTGTCTGATTTCTATCCCTTTGCATATCCCTGATGTTAATGACTTCACCATTGCTGGTTACCCCTATAGCTGACTCTCAAGTTGTGAAATGCCCTCACTTGTTTTCCTCCTTTAAGAGAATCCTTTTTGTTTATCTCTTCATGTGGGTTCAGTGTCATTTTGTTTTAGAATGTCCTTGTGAAACACACCCTTATGTTAAAGAGCGTAATAAATATAGATGATATATTCTCCTCCTGTCTAGTTAACAGCCTTTCTCTGCTGCACTTGGTATTCTGATCATGGCAAAGCCACTGGCTTTCACAAAGTAGCGACCCTAATTGTTACATGCCTATTAATGGCCACCCCGCACATTAATTGGGGCTTAACCTCCTCATTCTTCTTTCAACTCCTACCATTCCTCCCCAAGATTGCACTGGGGTCATTAGCAGATGAACCATATATATTGCCCTCTATTTATTGTGTTCTCGCAAATGATAACTGTCCATCCTTGGCATATCAAAGGAAAAAGAAAATTAGTTACTTGTCTACAATTTAGAGGAACCTAGCTCACAAATGATTTGTTCCCCATTCGTTGAAACCACTTGCCAGGCTATAGGTTTTATGTTGTGCCCTGTCCATAACACAACAGCAATGGCTCTTGTTGCCAGGTTCTGCCTTTTAAGATATCCCCTTACCCTTAATACCTCTGGGTACTTTTTCTTCATTTTAGTCACTTAAATCTTTTCCACGTCTCCAAACTTTCATGTAAATTACTTGTTTGCTGCCCTCCCAGGTCATTTACTTCTTAACAAGCATTTTGATCAACACTGTTAACCTCTCAGAGACTTGACATTTTATCACCGTATGTTATTTTTGGAAGCAAACACAATTATAGTTAGTAGTACATACTACTATTATAGTTAACTTTTTCTAAAATTTAGTGTATAACTGATTTTTTGTTGCACTTCTGCAACATTTGACTTACGGAGCTTTTCGGTTTTATTCGCAGTGCTGCAAACTCCTGCCCCTCCAGCCCAAGGGGTGCAGGTTCTTCTGGTTACCGAATAAGTCGTGGGCTTCATTCTGACCTGCAAATAATGTCTGACCCTACACAAAACAACTCTGAGAATGACAAGGAAACATCAGACGGAGACAGCCCAAAGGTCAGCACTCAAAACGAAGAAGTTGCTTTTAAAATATGTTTGACCAACTTTTTACAAAGAGAGGAGGAAAATCCTTTTACCGAACATGAACATCACTGGCTGGGCACGCATTTGCTGTCCATCCTTTACTGCCCTTGAGAAAGTGATGGTGAGCTGTGTTCTTTGAAGCACTAGGGCCATGTGATATAGGTGCACCTCCAGTGCTGATAAGAAAGTTGTGTGACATAACATATGGGTAATGTTGGTCAACAACTATTTCCAGACATAAAATAGCACATGAAGACCTTTCATATAGGGTCTAATTATGAATTTTTCATTTAAGGTGGTGGAGAGTACTCATCTATCAATGTATCAAAGCACCATCCAAGTATTACAAGTTCATTTTTTTCACAACAGTCTGAATTGTGTTGCTCACGAACAATGAAGCTTTATTTCTCTTCAGCCACTCTTGTCCTCATTAGTTTTATTTCCCTGTATCACCCCTGCACCCCCTCACTCCCCACCAAAATTCTCTCTCACATGCACTGTAGGTATTTTAGCCAACAGCTAAACAGCCAACAAGAATTCCACCTTGTCTGTATAGAAAAGCCAACCAAGTACTTGATAGGCCAACTACAGGCCGTTCCCCAGGAACGGAAAACCCACCATTGTTGCTGGTTGACACTGATCCAAGGCCAAGGATTGTCACTGGCTAGAGGGAACTGATGATCGGAGGGATTTTGAGGGAAATTTGCATGTAATGAGGATCAGCAACAAGAATTGCTCCACGTACACTCCTGTCCAATTCTGTGACCTTTGACCAGGCACTCAGTGCTTTGAAAGAGGGGCTCCAGAAACAGCCTCAGCTAGGTTTGCTTCCTATGCAGCAAGCATCATTCCCTTGCTGGGTGAATACCAGCAACAGTGGTATAGGGTTATTAAGTAGGCATCAATTTGCCACATAAGGGGATCAGTGGCAGTAGGTCCAGAAATTATTCACATGCTTTGCTATCACCAATTTAATTGACGAGGTGAGAAGGTGAGGGATCCCCACCCACTATCTTCCAGCTTGATCACATATCTATGCACAAACATCTCTCTACCCCCCGTTTGTTTTTTTCTATGTTCACTGATGTCTTAATTCAAGGGCTCACAGATTAGCTATTTAAGATTGTGGTGGTACTCTACACTAAACACTCGAAAGTACACCAATTTACATACCCTCCTACTCTTCACTGTAAAGAAAGAACTTCCATTTATTTGACCTCCTTCACACCCTTATGAAGTTCTAAAACACTTGATGCCAGGTGAAGTATTTTCGACTCTGATGACTCTTGTACTGTGGGGAAATGTGGCAACACATATTACATGACAAGATTCCACAAACAGTAGTGAAGCTAATGACCAGATGATTTGTTTTCATGGTCTTTGATTGAAAAGCAAATAATGACTAGGGCATTGCAAGAATTCTACAGTTCTCCTTTGAGTAGTACCATGTCATCTTTTATGTACGTTTGAGAAAGACAGAGCCTCTGCTTAATAAAACCACCAAATGATGATACTCAAGTACTGTACTGATTTTCAGGCTTGATTGTATGCCCCAGGTATCTGGAGTGAGTTTGCACCAACAACCTTCCAGTTTATGGGAGGTTGAGTGGCTGAAAGGATGCACGCTCGCTTACTTGCAATCTACCCCCTAGTCAATGACAAGTTCCAGGCTGGCAGAGCCAGAGAGGAGATAGAGTGTGGTTAGAAGGAGAGAGGTTAGCTGAGAGAGTCAGGGGCTTAGAATTAAGGAGGGCTAGCGTAGGCAGAGAGGAGATTAGGTAGGTAGGGTAGAGCAAGGCAGAGAAGCCCTGCCAGTATTGGAGAATGAGGCAGAGTGGAGGTTGGTATTCCAAGCAGGGCTACCTTGAAAGGGCTGGAGAGGGGAAGGGCGGGGGATGGGGGGAGGTTAGAGAAGTAACTGGGTTCCCTCCTGCTAGAGGCGGCACGGTGGCTCAGTGGTTAGCACTGCTGTCTCACAGCACCAGGGACCTGGATTCAATTCCAGCCCCTTGTCTACATGGGTTTCCTCTGGGTGCTGTAGTTTCCTCCCACAATCCGAAGATGTACATGTCAGGTGAATTGGCCATGCTAAATTGCCCATAGTGTTAGGTGCATTAGTCTGAGGGAAATGGGTCTGGGTGGATTTCTCTTTGGAAGGTCAGTGTGGACTTGTTGGGCTGAACAGCCTGTTTCCACACTAGGGAAGCTAATCTAATCTTACAAGCCTGGACTGGTGTGCTGTTTTCTGTTAAAAGGCACATAAACTCTCAATTTATTGTGAGGGGCTAGAATTAGTTTCTCACTATTCCATTATGGAACTGCAGTGTGTAAAAGCTTGAAAATTCCATATATTTTAACTAAATTTGTGTTTATGAAATGTGAGCTGTACAGCATTAACAGTATCATACTTGTTTTTATCCGTTAGCATGGAAGCATAATTTCTTGTGACAAAAATACTATTTCTCGTGATGATATTTTAAAATGTCTTCAGAATTAAACTGTAGAAATTTTTAAAAATGCAGTAAGGAATTTTATAAAAATACTTAGAGGTTTACAAAATTATGAGGGGCACGGATAGGATAAATAGTCCCCTGGGGTCGGGGAGTCCAGAACTAGAGGGCATAGGTTTAGGGTGAGAGGGGAAAGATATAAAAGAGACCTAAGGGGCAACTTTTTCATGCAGAGGGTGATAAGTGTATGGAATGAGCTGCCAGAGGAAGTGGTGGATGCTGGTACAATTGCAACATTTAAGAGGCATTTGGATGGGTATATGAATAGGAAGGGTTTGGAGGGATATGGGCTGGGTGCTGGCAGGTGGGAATAGATTGGGTTGGGATATCTGGTCAGCATGGACGGGTTGGACCGAAGGGTCTGTTTCCATGCTGTACATCTCTATGACTCTGTTTTCCATTTACTTTTCATAAATATGCCTTTGAATTGCTTTATCTAACAAACAATACTCATAAATTAGGTGCAGTATAAAGTTCTGTCTGCCATACCCAAATAATGTTTTGTGACCAACCTTGGAGCAATCCCTATTGCAATAAATGAATTTTACTCCATTTCCAGTTTGTTTTTTATAATCCGTTCATCAGCATTCTTGTGGCTTTTTGAACCCAAATTCACTTTATTTGTAACTCTTTCATCTAGGGAAAAGAGGGGAAGCACAAGTCTGGAATCGACTAAAATAATACATTCTTATTTTCAAAAACATTTTGACTAAAGCAAATCAAATTTATATTCATAAAGCTATATTGAAAACCATGGATGAGCTGTAGCAGTAAGTGCTTCAAAATAATAACTTTTTAAAATTTAAGACTTTTGGTGAGTTTTAGAAAACATTGATTTACAAATATGAATCTTGGAAGCTGCACACAATTAAACAGAATGTGATAAATCTGAAAGGTTGTGTTTGGTGGATGCTTTTTGGGTGTGTTGAAAAGCGAAAACTCTTCCATTTCAGAAAATAAGTTGTTCAGTACTGAATAAATAAGCTCTTAAATTTATTGTTTTAATTTTCTAGAATTAACAGAATGTTCTTTGATGACAGGATGATGCCAAGCCACCTTATTCCTATGCACAGTTAATAGTTCAAGCCATCACAACTGCACCAGATAAACAGCTTACGTTAAGTGGAATCTACACACACATCACAAAGAACTATCCATATTACAGGACAGCAGACAAAGGCTGGCAGGTAAGTGAACATCAGCTTTGTAGATACGAATAGAGTTTGTGTGGTGTCGGTAAAACAAAGTGTGTTCTTTTTGCAAAATCCTTTACCCTTCTCTTCCTTTTTGCAGAATTCTATCCGACATAATCTTTCCCTGAATCGCTACTTCATTAAGGTACCACGTTCCCAAGAGGAACCTGGTAAAGGCTCATTCTGGAGGATAGACCCTGCTTCTGAAAGCAAACTAACAGAACAGGCTTTTAGGAAAAGAAGGCCACGGGGTGTTCCCTGTTTCAGAACTCCCTTGGGACCTCTATCTTCCAGGTATGCAAATTGCATGCAGTTATGTACATCTAAAATGTAAACTTCCTGACCCATTTAACATAAATTAAAGAAGTAATTCTAAACGTTTGTCAGGCAACAATTTATAATATTCAGTTTATCTATAAAGTGTACATTGTGCTGGAGTTATGTCACTTGGTTGTATTGCACAGCAAGTTTAATGCTAATGCTCTGAATACCCTAATTGATTTCTTTTCAGGGTTATGGTAATATTGCTTTTTGATTATAACTGGAGGAATGCAGATTGGCATCTGGGTAATATTTTTTCATTTAACTTCATGCACTATGCGATTCTTTACAAAGAACCCAAAAATTGAAGTTTAATTAAAACTTTTGGTATGTTTTAATGTATATTCAGGCAAGACTGATAGTTAGAGGTTAAGTATAAAATTTCTATACAGTAACATCTGTGTTGTAAAATGTTACATATTTACAAGTTCTAAGTATAGAAATGGTGCAATAAGAACATTCAGTTGGTGTTGTACAGCTGATGTCTTTCTAAATATAAAGTACTGTATTAAATTGCACTATGGATTACACGAAAAACATCAGTGGTCCAGAAAGTTCTTTAGAGTGCCATCTGCAGGAATGTCAGAGAAACTGAAGGATGCAAGTTGAGCAAGTAACCCCAGAACAAATTGATGAGGTATGAGGAAAATGCTCGTTTTAAAGTAATGTGAAAGTATTGAGGTTTGTTGCTAGTGCAGTGATGGGAAACATGGGATACAGCAGAAATTAACCTTAATAAACTAGGGAAATATGGAATGGAAAATCAGGAAATGTGGAACTGGCATATTGATAATCCGGCAAAAGCAGAGATTTGATTAGATTAGATTCCCTACAGTGTGGAAACAGGCCCTTCGGCCCAACCCTCCGAAGAGTAACCCACCCAGACCCATTTCCCCCTCACTAATGCACCTAGCACTATGAGCAAATTAGCATGGCAAATTCACGTGACCTACACATCTTTGGGCTGTGGGAGGAAACCGGAGCACCTGTAGGAAACCCACGCAGACACGGGGAGAATGTGTAACTGCCACATAGACAGTTGCCCGAGGCTGGAATCAAACCTGGGACCCTGGTGCTGTGAGGCAACAGTGCTAATCACTGAACCACCGTGCCATTCATTATGCTGATACATGTGCTGGTAGAATGTAAAGATACTAGTTGAAGTCATAAATTATGACCTGTGATTGAAATAAATTTGAAATAAATCATTAGTAACTCCATTTAAATAGCAGACAGTTGGAAAGCCATACTGATAGATTCAGTATTTGGTCTCTGACCAGCATTGTCATTAAAACTATGACAATGGGGTCGTTAACATGGCAAATATCGAATGCATAAAGTGTATAAAATGAATTGGTTCCAGGTTTTTGAATTTTAGCAATGACTTGAACCAAATGTGGGACAATTGCTTTCCAACCAAAGCCTTGATCATCTTTTCCACAGTGTTATCCCTTTTGTTTAGTACTTACAGTTAGTATATTATGATTGGAAAATTTTGTATGCTGTTCCTTCTGAACTAAACATTTGTAATTTGACAGACAGGGGAATCTGCAATAAGTTCTATTTTACGAGCTCCAATAAGTTTTATGTTGAGACCAAGTCTCAAAACAAAAACAAATTGTCAAAATCTCTCATGAACCCATTAGAGTTATTGCAACTGTTTTCTGAGGATTCCCAGGCTTTCTACCATTCAACATGTAGCTTGAAGGCTTGGCACAGTTTTAACATTTCTTTTAAAACCTGAGAAATTGCTCTGCATTTCTCCACAGCTGTAGAAATTACTGGCTTTAGAAATGTGTGGTTGGAAAAGAGTGGAACCCTTGCTGGTGCTGTAACCAAGATTAGAAATCTGCTGGATGTTACTTGAGCTGCTGCCCTGACATTATATATAATCTGCAGCCAAAGCAATTTAGACACTAAAACTGCTTGTGGCCTGACTCTATTAGGTGTGTCCTCAACTTCAGTATCATTAGGACTGATTGCTGATCAACTCAGGGCCCTAAAACCTTTTCTGTACCTATGCCTCCACAATAAGAGCCTGTCTTTTTATTCTCTGCTTTTTTTTCCTGCAGAAGGACTTTCTTCAATAGAATATTATTGTACCCTCTACATTTCTGTTTCCTCTCTTGTTTAGTCATACCTTGGAAAAACCTTGCATTCAGAGATCCTCCACTGAACTATTAGGAATTTGAATTGGAAAATGCAGCACAGAGCCATGGCTTCAGTATTCTGCTGAGCCACCTCGCAAAGACTATATCCTTATTCTATTGGCTAGGGAAAAATATATTTCACTTTTATTTCATGTTCGGTTGAAGATTTTCATCCTCTCTTTAAATAAGTTTCTTCTCAATATTTGCATGTAGTTTAATCCCTATGCCACTCATTTTTGGTCACCTAATGGATGAGACACTGAGCAATTGGGTTTAATGTTGTGAGATTATTTTTGAGCCTGGCTAAAATAACTTTTCATAGGTTCTGCATGTGTAGAATCTGAATGCAGAGAGATCCTCGATAGCTTCTCATTCTTGTTCACGAAAGCAATCCTTTGTAGAATGCATGTGCTTACGGTAGGTTTGCAACCTTTGTGACAGAGGGTCTGCAGGATGTTAATTGCATTGTCAGCAGTTTATGTGGAGAGATCACAGGAGAGAAAAAAGATTTTACTTGGATTTTCTATATGCCTTAGTTTGGACAATCTATAATATACTTTCATATCTTGTACCATTAATTTTAAAAAATTGTAACTTTGTCCCCCTGTTTAATTTCTCTTGAGTCTTTTGAATGTGAATGTAGTTTTCAGTTACATAGGATCTACGTGAGATGTATTTTTACATGCAGATTTTGGTGATGAAAAAATCAAACATGTATTTGATCTGAAATGAACAAGTAGGTCCTTGTTCCACACCTGTATCACAGTATGATCGCAAAGTGAAATTGTCAAGCAGCACCATGTAATGTAGTAGTCATAGTTGCAAGTGAAAACCCATTGGAATTTTCTGTAAACTTAACCTTCACACAGTGTGAGAGCCAAATAAACTGCTGTATGTTGTTGGTCTGACAGATCTGAGAAAAATCTTAATGGATTATTACGTGTACACATTTCAAACTCACTAAAATGATAATGTACGTTGCTGGCTGTCTCTTTAAGCTTTGTCCTGATCAGCTGCACAGAACTATAAACTATTTTTTAAATTGCAATTTACTTTTTATAATTGTGTGGGTAGTATTTTTTTCTGTAAATGTTTTAAGTTGTTTTCTTGCAGTGGAGTTGTTTTGAAGATTCATTGTGCGTTTGACAGTATAACATTTCAGTTTGCTTTTACAAGAATGTGACTAACCCCCTGTTTTGAACTTTATCCCCATTTCCTGTTGAAGATTTGCCATGACTCATCTGATCAGACCACATTTGAAATTTTTGAGAATCATTTTACATTAGTGCCTTTATGTACTGAGATTAAGCATCTTAGAGTTTGATACTGTTTTTCACACTATCTGGGATAACAGGATGCAGCTGGAGACAAACTTAACAAGCTGATGTATCATGGTGATCACTTAGAATGAAGAAAATTCAGTTGAGAAATGTATAGCCAAACTGCAGATTTTTATCATCTTTATAAGTGCTCCTGCACCCTGATTCAGCAGTTCTGTGTTTGACTTGCTTACACATTGCTAAAAGCATTGATTGGGAGAGCTCCACAAAGAAAAGAAATGCTGTGTGAAAGTTATTTGTTGCTATTTGATCAGCTACGTGGATTGGTTTAAAAAAAATTGAGCAAGGATAAGAAGGCCTTGTTTAAACACTGAAAATGGCTCTGCTACTGTGGTCATAACCTTGTAGTTTCCCAATAGTGCACCACTTCTGATGTTTAAAAGTTTGAAATTTGACTCTGAAGAAGCTATCATAGTTAGTTTAGTAGACTCCATGTCTTTGAAATTCAAATGTTAAAAAGGCTAGTAATGGGTCTACTTTGCAGCTGTGTTATCTATGACATGTAACATTGAACTTGCAGTTTGGTTTGTGGTGAGCTATTAATTTTCAGTATCTTTCTAAAAGTGTGGTCTGTGAGTAGCATTTATGTATTTTAGGGTGGCTTAACAATTAAAGTAAGATGGGTATTTTTCAGCATTAGACATGGTGAACAAGCTCCACTGGAGAGTAGCTGATCAGTTATTAAAGTAAACTGGTTCAGTCTGGTTCTTGCATTCTAACTGCAACTAACATAAATAGAGAGATTCCCATGCAGCTTTCAAGTAGAGTGCAGATTCCAGGCAGAGCGAGTTTGATGAAGTGATTTAAGTAGAGGTGTCATTTCCCCCACCCCCAAAGTTTTTATTTACTTTCTTCATGAAGTATATGGTTCCTACTTCAATTCAGCAGTGCAAGATGTTTGTAAGCGGTAAGCTATTCTACTTGTAAATAAGGTTCATTTAAAATACAGCAAAATAACTCACTTGAGGGGAATGTGCAACCTATAGCATGTAGGTAGTCATTAACACACCTTGTGTCCCAATTGAACAGATCTGCAGAAGTTCTCACTGTCTACACAAACGGGATCTTTGGGCTTTGGAACTTGAGCTGTGGCTGGATTCACCGTTGCACAGCCATGAGAAGATAGGACATTTAGGAAGGTGATCACACTGCAGCTTAGGGTGTGCAGATTGATTATGGAATGGATGACCACCAAAAAAAACAGATAGGTAGCGAATCCCTGAGACAATCTTTTTGCAAATTGGTTTTCCACTTGGGATACTAGTCAAAGTAATAGTTCCACAGGGGAGTTCAGTCAAAACTAAACAATATGATTTGCGAATCAGCAGTATGGATGGGGAGGAAGAATGGACGAGCATTATTGCTCGGGTAACAGCTGGGCATTTCTGCAGCCATAAACATTATTCCAAGATTTTATGTTCCTTCCCCGGTATTAGGCTCAAGAATGCCATGAGGGACATGGATAGGATAAATAGACAAAGTCTTTCCCCTGGGGTTGCGGAGTCCAGAGCTAGAAGGCATAGGTTCAGGGTGAGAGAGGAAAGATATAAAAGGGACCAAGGGGTAACTTTTTCATGCAGAGGGTGGTGCGTGTGTATGAAATGAGCTGCCAGAGGACATGGTGGAGGCTCGTATAATTGCAGCTTTGGAAAGGCATCTAGATGGGTATATGCATAGGAAGTGTTTAGAGGGATATGGGCTAAGTGCTGGCAAATGGGACTAGATTGGGTTGGGATATCTGGTCAGCATGGACCGAAGGGTCTGTTTCCGTGCTGTACATCTGACTCCATGACTCCATGTCACACAGTGACTACAGGACATACTTCTGGAGATGTTGAACAGCTGGGGGTTGTGATCCATGTCAGTGCCAGTAACTTCAGTAGTAATGGAAAATAAGATCCTGAAAACAGATTTCAGGCACTTTGTGGCCAAGGGGGAGATTAAAAAGCAGGACCTCTAAAGCACAAACATCCAATGGGAAATATGACTCAACCGTAGTTAATGGAAGAAGTTAACTATTGCATTAGATCAAAGGGAGTGATTTGTAAGAGTTACCAGAGAAAATGGCTAGTCTGAGGATTGGGGGCAATTTAATGCACAGCCAAGAAACTAATAAGGAAAGGAAAAGGTAAATGCAAGTTATTGAGGAATATTAAAAAGATGGACTGTAAATGCTTGTATAGTTGTGAGAGGAAAATATGGAGACAGGAGAATTTATTGGGGAGAACTGGGAAATTACTAGGAAAATGGGAGTTGAATTTTGAATGTCGTCATAGAAGATATAGAAAATCTTAAAAGCTGAGTTGCTAAGGGAGTTGTGTAATTGAAGGGTTAAAGAAATTAGCAGAGGTAGCTTTTGAAAAATTATCTGGATTGGAGCTTGATAAATCTAGACTAGATGAGCTTCATCCCATAGCTTTGCAGTAACAGTAAAGATAATCGATGCATTGATGGTATCTTTTGTGACTCTATAAAGATTCTGGGAAGGTTCCTGCTGAGTGGTAAGTAGGAAGAGGGAGAGTGACAAATGACAACCCTTTATATGGTGTCCGTAGTGGGCATAATGTTGCAATCTATTCTCAAGGATGTAATAACTGAACATTTGGAAAAGAGTGCCAAAATTGGACAATCGTCATGAATTTCTGAAAGGGAAATTTTGCTTGCCGAACTGGTTGGAGTTTTTTTTAATGTTATTTGTAACACTGACAAAGGAGATGCAATGGATATGGTGGCTGTTAGACCTCAATCGCACAACATGCTGGATATCAAGCCCTGCAATTCTAGATTCATGACAAATATTAAAAAATTTGTAAAAGTGTGCAGAATTCCCTAATTTACCTGCAATGCAGGCCCTGTACATTCTGTATTAACAGAAAACATAGCCTGAGTTTTTGTACTTAACAATAATCACTATTTAATGCAAACAAATGTATTCTAGCTGCAGGTAAACAATTTTGAACTATTGACATAGAATTCTACTGGTTTAAACGATTAACCCCTTTATAAATCTGCTCTTACAAATGCACTGTACCCACACCGACAAAGCAAAATGGGTGTCATGGGTGGAGGGAGCGATTGAAAAGAGGCATTTGAATGGATATATGAATAGGAAGGATTTGGAGGGATATGGGCCGGGTGCTGGCAGGTGGGACTAGATTGGGTTGGGATATCTGGTCAGCATGGACAGGTTGGGCCGAAGGGTCTGTTTCCATGCTGTACATCTCTATGACTCTGTGTGCAATTCTGGTCTCCCTCTTATTGGAAGAATGTTGTGAAACTTGTAAATCTTTTCTGAATCCTTTCAAGGATGTTGCCAGGGTTGGCGGATTTGAGCTATAGGGAGAGGCAGAATAGGCTGGGACTGTTTTCCCTGGAGCATTGGAGGCTGAGGGGTGACCTCAAAGAGATTTATAAAATGATGAGGGGCATGAATAGGGTGAATAGACAAAGTCTTTTCCCTAGAATAGGGAGTCCAGAACTAAAGGGCATAGGTTTAGGAGGAAAGACATAAAAGGCACCTTAAAGGGCAACTTTTTCACGCAGAGAGTGGTGTGTGTATTTAATGAGTTGCCAGAAGAAGTGGTGGAGGCTGGTACAATTCCAACATTTAAAAGGCATCTGGATGGATATATGAACAGGAAGGGTTTAGAGGGATATGGAATAAATGGTGGCAAATGGGACTGGATTAGGTTCGGATATCTGATTGGCAGGGCAAGTTGGACTGAATGGTCTGTTTCCATCTGTGCATCTGTGGCTCTATGCCTCGCTTCTCCTTCAGGTACTTTCACTTGCTTTCGAGAGATGAAGAGTGACTGATTCACATCTTAAAATGTCTTTGACTCATTGTTTAAAACCCAAAGCTTACAGCAACTGATAAGAGAAATAAGCTGCCTTTCTTCAGGCATGAGGTCATTTTTACTTCAAGGAAGAACAGTTTCCTATGGTTCAGGGGTCTGGTTCCTTCTGACCCATATATTCTTACCCAGAAGCTGACAATCACACAGTTATTGACAGGCACAAGGCCTTTGTAATGGACCATGGATCACCATTCCTAAGTTCAAACTGTTACTTTAATGCCAGCAGAATCTCCATTTGAACATAGTGCTTTTCTCTAGCTTGTCTGCAACTAGACAGTTTCTCTCACTTTCATGCTCTCTCGCACACTTTTACAATGAGTGTCTGGTGACTTTTAAAAGTGCAATAATCCTTTTTAAAACAGTCCTCTTCCCATTTTAGTCCCCAAATTAAAAACACAACAATAAAAAGATAGTCTTATTTGGATTTTAAGATGATTTTTGATAGTGTCCCATGCCATAATTTAGTAAGTAAAATGAAGAAGGGCTTATGCCCGAAACGTCGATTCTCCTGTTCCTTGGATGCTGCCTGACCTGCTGCGCTTTTCCAGCAACACATTTTCAGCTCTGTTCTCCAGCATCTGCAGTCCTCACTTTCTCCTCTAAGTAAAATGAGTGCCTGGAATTGGGAATATACTAGCATGGATTAGGATTTGGTTAATAGCGAACGGGGATTATGAATAAATAGGTCATTCTGGGGAATTCAAGCAGTTACTAATGGGATACTGCAAAAGAGTCAGTGCAAGGTCCACAACTGTTGACCATCTACATAAATTATTTGGCAATTGGGACCTATTGTAATATTTCCAGATTTGTTGATGATGTCAAACTGGTTGGAAAAATTAAATTGTGATGAGGATGCAAGAAGATTTCAAGAGGGTTAGCCAGGCTAAATGAATGGGCTAGAAGATGGCAAAAGGGATATCACATAAATAATTGTGCAGTTATTTGTTTTGGGCAAGAAAACAGAAAAGCAGAATATTTCTTAAATGTTGATGGGTTGGGAAGTACCTGATTTCTAATACATGGTCTTCCCAATGCTAAATCTGACACATTTGTTTGCAAGTTGCCGAATTCTATATCTTGACAGCACTTGTTTTGGGTGAGGAAGTTTTAACCACTTAAGTCGTAACAGAGGAAAATAGTCTATTGTAATATGCAGCAGATCATTGCTGAAGAAAAAGCAGTGTTGCCATTTACAGTACAGGACGATTCCTAGGTTTAGAATTAAACATCACTCATTTATTATGGGTTAGTCACTGAAGAAAGTACATAACCAAGTGATCATTTCAATGGGATGACCATGTCAGAGAATGATATTCTTTGAGCAGGACTGAGAGAGACCATAGTATATTCACAGTTTATTGTGCAGTGGCAAAGAGGGTAAATCAGTTTGAATTCAGTAGGGAGTTAGAAAAGAGAGGTATGGCTGTGGAGGTCTTCCAGGAGTGCAGGTTGCAGATACGAGGATCTAGTTGAGGAATAATTTATATTGATAGGGGCAGGACACCATAGTGGCTTTAAAATTGAGTCTGTATAGGGACAGTCGGGGGTATTTTAAGTATTGGACAATTTGCATGGCAATCAAGGATTGTTAAAACAAAATCAAGACATCTGTTATCATAAATGATACAAAATAAGCTTGAAGACAGAATGAGGCAATAGTTGGAAGTGAGAACGTGGGAGAAACTAAATGAGGGCCAGGAGGAATTTGGACTTAGTGGGCAAGATGAAGAGAAAAAGCAGCAGTGGAAACTGTACGATCTCTCTTGGTGAAGAAATAGTCTGTAAGTGCAAAAGTAGTCTGCCTTTTTTTTTCTTAATTTGTTCATGGGCATCACTGACTAGGGCAGCATTTGTTGCACATCTGTATTTGCTGTTGAGAAGGAGAGAATGAGAGTCACCTCCTCAAACTGTTGAAATCTTTGGGGTGTAGGTGCACACACTGCTGTTATGAAGGGAATTTGAGGATTTTGTTGCAGGAAATGAAGGAATGACTGTGATCCCAAGCCAGGGTAGCATTTGTTTGGAGGGGAAGTTGCAGGTGCTGGTAGTCAATTTCTAGGTGATAGTAGTGACTGATTTGGAAGGTGATATTGAAGGAGCCTTGAGCTGCTCTAGTTAATCTTGCATGTGATAAATGTTGCTGACACTTGCATCTATACTGAATAGATGGAGTAGATGTTGATGGTGGTGGAGGCTGGGGTACCAGTCAAATGGGCTGCTTTGTCCAGGATGATGTCAAGTTCCTTGCCCACTGGAGCTGCACTCATCCAGGCCAAGTGGAGTGTATACCATCATTCTTCTGATTGTGGCTTGTTAGTGAGCAGACTTTGGGAAGTCACAAATGATCGGATGGTCTGCAGTGACACGAAGGTCTCTTTTTTTGAAGAAAAGTTCTTGACAGGCTTGTCTGAGAGAGGAATGTTGGTGAAGTAATCAGCACAACTTTGTTCTTTTGAATGAGTTCATGTAGTTGTTCTTATAATTTGCAACACAATCTGGTTATATGGCAGTAGTGATATTAATGCCGCATGTATGCAAGTGATTCTATGAAATATTACAAAATTAAAGTCAAATGGCAACTGAAGGTTTAGTTTAACCCCTCCTTTGAAAGTATTGTAGCTCCAGTACTAGCATGCTGTTATGCTGTGTTTCTTTGCTTAGTGACGCAACCAGACCAGGTCTGTCCTCAAATTGTCTGTGTACCAGATTTTCTAATATTTCAACTTAAAGATAACCATGTCATTAAGATTATATTCAGCCAAGAATTTTGATGTTTTTGTCTTGTTTGTTTTTTAAACCCATAAATTGACAGGAGTAGTATGGGATAAATTGTGTATAATATCTTGACTGTTTAACCATCACTGCCTCTAATTCACAGTGATCTGAGTTCAAGTTCCAGTCTGAGATTTGAACATACGAAGCTGTCATATCTCATATGTTATTACAGTGACTAAACTTCAAAATGCACTTTATTAGCTGCACAGACTTGGGACAGCTGATGGTGTTTCATGGTGCTTTAAAAATGCAAGTCGTCATCTTTTGAGCTATAGTGATGCCGTAAGCAAGAGTATAAATGTTTGGATAAAGCAAATTGATCAGCATGTGACCTGTATGCTATCTCATTTATGCAGTACATATAATTAACTTGCTGTTGGAACTCAGCGTGCTAAGACTACACCAATTTTAGAGTAGATTGGAGTAGATATTTAAGTATCTGTTGATTGCTATTTTGAGTACAGAAGATGTTTGAGGAAATATTTGCTCACATTGTATAATTGATACAGGATTTTTAGGATCTCAAACAGCAAGAGTTCCAATCTTAGTTTGTCAAATGAGAGTAAGCTTACTGGCCAACGTTTAAACTGCCAGTCTGCTGCAGTGCCATCCAGTTGTGTAATTAAGGGATGCTCATTTTTTTTCACCTTCTGCCACAGAAGTGCACCAGCCTCTCCAAGCCATCCTGGGGTGTTTTCTTCCCATTCAAGTGGTGTGCAGACTCCAGAGAGCCTGTCCAGGGAAGGTTCTCCAGTCCCCACTGAACATGAATCTAGCACTGTGCAACCTAAATTAGCAGTAATACAAGAAGCAAGATACGCTCAGAGTGCACCAGGTGAGTGCTAAATATATACAAATATATAAGCTAATGCATTATTAACTAAGCCCTGTTAAGGAGAAGATGTCTTATGAAGTAGAAATTTCATTTTTTAATCCAGTCATGAAACTGAATTTTCCTGTTTCCATGTTGGACATGAATCAGATTTTAATTCTTGTTTTGGTTGTAATATACATCTGAATTGTACATCTGAATTGTTACATTTTTATTGCACTGAAGCCTTAGTCATTCAAATTATATGGGAACAAATAGGAGTGGCAACTTATGAAATAATTGAAAATGGCTAAATTCCTTTTTTCACAAAATAACTTAGACAAGTGGTAAGATTTATAGTTAATATTTATAATTTTAAAAATCGCATTATTGGTACTGTTGTTATAACAAATCTCACATGGTCACCTCCATTATCTTAACTATAGACATCACATGGGTGGCACGGTGGCTCAGTGGTTAGCACTGCTGCCTCACAGCACCAGGGTCCCACGTTCAATTCCAGCCTCGGATGACTCTCTGTGTGGCGTTTACACATTCTCCCCCTGTCTGCGTGGGTTTCCTCCAGGCACTCCAGTTTCCTCCCACTGTCCAAAGATGTGCAGGTCAGGTGAATTGGCCACACTAAATTGCCCATTGTGTTATGTGCATTAATCAGAGGGAAATGGGTCTGGGTGGGTTACTCTTCGGAGGGTCGGTGTGGACTGGTTGGGCTGAAGGGCCTGTTTCCACACTGTAGGGAATTTAATCTAAAAGCCCTTCAAATAAAAAGGGTAAATGTTTGTAGTTGTTTCTGTAGTTGTTTGTAGGTACTTGACAAGAAAAGGAAAATAACTCCCCTCAGTGCTATGAATTCTTTCATTATATCAGAAAGGCATTGACCTACATTTCAACCAAATACAAACACTGAAACCTGATTCCCATATCTAAAGCTTGTGTACTAACTCTTCGTTTTCTCCATCTTTGTCCCCTCCACGTTCCCAGAAAATTGAGTTTGTCAGAATGCTTAAATTCTGTTATCTTTTTGAGTCCAGGCAACTTTAATTTAAATGATTTTGGGAAGACAGATCTGTCACACATTGGGGATACCTTACTATGAACCCTTGTGTAGTGTATTCTTCCCTCTGGAAATGAAGATGGGAACTCAGAACATCATCTAGATAATATGTAATGCAACTCCACAAACTTGAAAATTTTTTAATCGGTTAAATGTTTCTACACTTCCTCTTGTGGGGCAAAAATGCTTTTTGGTATGGTTGCAAAGTCAATAAAGAGAGAATTAATATTACATCAACTGAGAGATCTATTTTAAGAGGAAGCTAAGTTTATTTTAAGTAACTGAAGAAAAAATATAGTTCTAAAAGTGTATAATAATTATGTATTTGTGTTAGGTGATCAGATCTTACATCAAGTGGAATAGTTTCTAAGAAGAACAGGCCATTATTCCACAATTATTGTACAGTTTTGTACAGTTACTGAAGTCTTTTGAAATCAAGAAAACTTCCTCTATTAAGAGTTTTGCCCTATCATTCACAAATGTCATTTGGAAATCTATTCCAGCTGACAAATCATTCAACCACATCTGAATGTTAGCTTTAGGCTTGTAAAATACCAAGTCTCGTGCAATCATATCACTCCAGACAAGTTATTTAAGTCAGAAATTAAAGGAGATGAGCTTTTATTCTCTGGAGTTTAGAAGTTTAAAAAAATATCGACACTGACATTTAAACAAAACTAAAGATTATGGGGGACTTGACAAATATGTGTAGAAAGGCTGTTTTTCCCTGACTAGAAAGCCTATAACTTGGAGTCTCAGGATAAAGGGTCAACCATATAGAAAGAAGATGAGAAGCTTCTTCACTGAGGCGTGTGAATGTTTAGAATTTTCTACCCAAGATTGTTCTGTTACTGGACATATACTCAAGACTGCGATTGATAGAATTTGGGCACTAGGAGAATTGAGGAATTTGGGCAAAGATCAAGAACGTTGAATGGTATAGATGATCAAAAGTGATCTTAATGAATGGTGGACCAGGCTGTACAATCTTCTGTTTAATGATGAGGTACAAGGTAGAATATCAGATTGCTTGTTGTTTGGAATCTGAAATAGGTGTAGGCTATTCAATTGCGTGAGTCTGTTCCGCCATTCAGTGAGATTTTGTTAGATCCTATAAGGGATGAGTTCTTCTTAACTCTGAGTGTAATTCAGATCATTACGTCCTATAACTAAAAGATTGGAGGGCTTCCCTCACAAAGTTCTCTTCATGGAAATTTATTTTCCTACTACAAAACTTGTTCTTTTGTGTGGCATGAAACTTTCTTTGGTTGGGACAATCATTATGCTGTCATCTGATCAGCATTCCTATATATTTACTCCCTTTCACTGAAGATGCAATTCACTGAACTTATTTTAAGACAAATGTTAAGGAGTTTATAACTATTGAATTTCCTCTTTTTCAACCAATACAGCTTTGAATTTGAATAGCTGCCCACATCACTTGAATTTTATTTGATCTTTAGGTATATGTAAGGGCTTAATTCATTAGCACTGTTATCATTAGTTACTTTTAGGGACTAGTGCTTAATTGATCCTTGATGGATCTCTGGCCATTTCTCTACTTGCAACATTTCATCAATACAGAGTCTAGTGAGTGATTAGTTACTGGTGTCTGTTGTGAGTTGTTGTTTGTGCTTACATTTTGTTGATTTGGGGGTGGAGGGCAGAGAATGGACTTGGATATGAAGCTGTCTTTACTGATGTGTAGAGTATGTAATTAATTGTTTTTCTGATAAGGTTAAACATTTTGACCTCTAATTATATGTAAAATAGGGAATTAAATAAATGGGGCAGGAGTTTTATTACAAACTTTAAAGTATTAGTGTTATTGTGAATGCCCATAGATAATTAGGATTTTTCTTTGGATAATGGCTGTATCTTGCTTTGTAAGTAATCTGTGAAACTAGTGAAGTTTTCAGTAATCTTAAGAAGCCCTATAATTTAATATGGCACACCATTGTGTCATTCCATAAAACGCTACATATGTAGAGTTTATCAAGAATGAAAAAGTATTTCACCATTAATGAAAAATGCACCTCCTCTCTTGGTACAGAGTGGAAAGCATACCAGGCCTATGTTAGAGGAAGGATAATATATTAATCACCCACGCAGAAAAAGGTGAGCAAGGCTAAGTTAGATCAGTTAGAAAATACTTCAACAAAGCTTAACCTGTAGTATGTGAACAACCACAGTGTGCAAGTTGTGAAAATAATACTAACTGAACACTTGTTATTCCAAAAATGGGCCTTTCTGCTGTCACACATGACCCAGATCAGTGGTTTTCAAACTTTGCTGTAAGCTAAGCTACCCAAAGGGGGAAAATCCCATCATTGCAGAATATGGTTTCTGTTAGAATACAACAATTTAAACAAATTGGAAGTGACATTTATAAAAAGAGTATTCTCAAAGCATTATAATCATGATGAATTAATTTGCAGTCCATGTTTGATCCTACCATGGAGCCAAATTTGAAAACCTGTGGTCTAGATGTCATGAAATGTAGAGAGAAAATGAGATCTTAAAATGGAACCAGAGCAAATCTATTCTATTGAGGAAAGGTAAAGTTAAAATATGCGTTCACTTCTTATTGATGAATATTGTTCATATATTCTCTTCTGTGGCTTTTGAGGAGACTTAACTCCAGAAATCAACAACTGTCTGGTTTCTGTTGCCATGGATGGGGTGATGTGGAGGCCTTAGGGGTGTTCTTTATCCCATCCTTCCTTCTCATCAGCATTTACTAAAGTTTCTATGATTCTTCATAAAAGAACATACTTTCTTGATGAAAAGGTATATCTGTTCATCTGAATATCTTGTTGTTAATTGATGTGTTAGTCAGTCCCATGCTAAGCTGTTACATTTCCATAACTACTGTTGAACTGGTGTCCTGTCTGAGGTATCTTGGATATCACAACTGATGGCCATAGATTTCCAAGACATTTTCAAAGGACGTTTTAGATTCACTTAGAAATATGCTGCTGTTTTCTTTCGGATGAATTTGATATCTTTGCAACTAAATGCAGCTCAATTTTGACTTTGAAATAATTGCCCTTCCTAGGCTTAGAGTGATGCATTTGGCTTAAAAGACATCAAAGCCTGATGAAGTAGAAAAAGAAAATATGTATTTATTGTCACTGAATATGTTCAATTTTTAGAGATATGCAATGGGACTAGATGGAATCAAATTACTTCATTGATGGGTGGAATTTAAAAAAACGCGATAAAGAAGTAGGCCTTGCACCCTGGCAAGATTGCCCCACCTTTCAAAAAGATGGCAGCTGAACCTTTACATCTACTGCACATCTCCATCCATTTCATTCCCACCTCCATCGCATTTCCATATCGTTTGAAATCTGTTGGCCTCATTCTTGATATATTGAATAACACCTGTCTCACTGTGATAGGGAATCCTAAAGATTCTGCAACCCTTTTGTGTGAAGAGGTTTCTTCTCATTCCTAAAAGGACTCTTCCTGAAACGATAAGTTCTCATGCTAGACTTTTGGCTGGGGAGATATCCTTTCAGCATGTAACCTATTAACCTCACTCATCATCAGTTTTCAGTCTTAACTACAAACAGCATGAGGTCATTCAGATAATTCCTCCTAAGGTAGTCTGTCATCTCAGAAATCAATGTAGCGAACTTTGATTGAACTTTATCTGTTCATTGTACTGATGATATGGTCTCTCCCAAAGTCCTATATAATTTCAATAACTCTATTGTACTCCAATTACCTTGCAAGAAAAGTCACTATGCTATTAGCCCTCAAATTACTTGCTGTACCTGCATGCTAATTTTCTGTAATTCATGAACAAGGATCCCTGAATTCCTCTGCATATCAGGTTTTAAATGTTCCCCTAAGTTTGTAAGAAATAAATCTACTTTTCCATTCTTTTCGTTAAGTGGTTAATATCACACCATCTGTCATCTTTTACCTAATCACATGACTGGTCTGTTTTCACTTGTAACTGCTTTGCATCTTTCGCACATTTCACTTTCACAGCTAGCTTTGTATCCTCAGTAAATATGTTTCCCTTACAAATGTAGAAAATGTTGAAAATATGTGGAAGATTATCAATCAGAACTATTAACTCTGTTTCAGTCTTCACTGGTGGTGCCTGAACTGCTGAACTTTTCAACATCTTCCATTTTTCAGTTAGATTTCCAGGATCTATAACATGTTGCTTTCGTCTATATTAAGCAAGTTCAGTCGCAGGAATAATTTCCTCTGATATTCTGGAAGAGCCAGATCTAGTTAACTATCTTTGTAGCTGACTCTTTTAAAATCCTAAGGAGCAAGCTCCTGGGTTTGACTGATTTGACACTTGAATTTTTCCAGTACTTTCTTTAATTATTACTTTAAATTCCTCATCCTCCAGCTCATTGATCCTCCAGAATTTCTAATGTGTCCTTTGTGTAATTTGATGTGAAGATGTTGCGCAGAATATTTGTCCCATATCTATCATTTCCTTCACATTAGACCCACATTTGGTAATGTATTGTTTGTAAATTTGTAAATACTCTTACTCATTTTCATATTTCTTAGCTCACTCAGCCTGTTTTCTCCCACTTCATCAATTTCTTGGTTATCCTTGCTGATTCTTAAAACTTTTACCAATCCTTAAAACCTTTCCAATTTTCGTACATTTCGGGAGCATCCGACGTTGCTTTAAAACAAGTATGATATGGACGTGCCAGTATTGGATCAGGGTGGACAAGGTGAAATCACCTGACAAAGGAGCAATGCTCCGAATGCTTATGATTTCAAATAAACCTGTTGGACTATAACCTGGTTAAAGTCTTCTGACCTTAAACAAATAGTACTAATCCCATTTGGGCAATTTGATGTAGCTCCTTGACTGTTGATAGTTAACTGCTTTACAATTTCTAAATTTAATAGTTAAAATTGAAATGTTAAGACTAAGTTTCTGTTTGACCATCTTAGCAGCAAGGCCCACTTTCATCAGATTCTCAGCTTCCCATTCTGTGTGCCTTGGCTTACATAGTTAAGAGTTAGAGCCAAACAAACCTGATGACTTATTTAGCTTTTGCTTTATACCACAAGCCTCTGCCTTCTATACAAATTTTTCTATGTATTCTTGACAGTGATACAATTGTGGTCATTTTCAACATTTAATTTTATTTTCTTTTAAAACATAACCTATTAGCGATTAGTAAATTTACCCAAGCATGTGCCTCAATCTGAGCAGTACCGAAAATCTTCACAATACAGGATCTTCATGGGTAATACAATGTCATAGAGTCACACTGCACAGAAACGGACTGATTACAGTTCAGTTTTGACAATAATTTCAATGAGTATTGTAACTTGTTCAAACAATCCAGCTTCAATCATGAGATAAAATGCTTAGTAAGTGAGCACAAACTAATTGAGGACCATTTCAAAGTGACTCCTATAGGAAAATCAGCACAAGTCTATTTAATAATATTTTACAGCACTTTTAGCCAAATTTTCTACTGTTGTGTCAAGATTTGATACTTGGAAAGTTAATTTTCAAATTCTGTCCAACGGTTCAAGTTTTTGATTTCTTTATTATAGTAAAGAGGGAAGTGGTATTACATTCATGGATATATTTTCTTGCTATGTTTACAGCATTTGAAGCAGCCGTCCACAGAGGGATTAATTGCTTTCCAATCTTTTTCTTATTCTCAGGATCACCTCTGTCCGCTCAGCCAGTTTTAATCACCGTCCAACGGCAAATTTCACAATCCATGAAACCTGTCACGTATACTGTGGCCACACCTGTTACATCAACGTCCCAGCAGTCAATGTTGCAAACTGTTCATGTGGTTCATCAGATACCAACTGTGTCTGTTACTATGGCCAGTCTGGCCACAAACAGCTACACTGTAGCAAACCAGGCAGTTGTTACACAGGCTATGGTCAGCCAGGCTAAAATGGAGCGGCCAGAAAATGGAGAACATAAAGAAGTGAAAGGTAACTAGAGTTCAAATTTTCAAACCCTGAGCGTTGATATAATGAACCAGATGGTTACTATGTATTCAGGCATATTAATTATCAAATATGATGTCTAATTTTATTATTGTTCTGGTGAAACTTTTCAGTGACTAATAAAACTTATATATAGAAGAATTGTCAGTTGTCAGCAATTTGGGACAGAATATGGAGGAAGGATAAGTCCAGTATTGAATGCAAGATGAAAGCGTATTTACATGAAATTTTGAAGGCTGTGCAAAAGTTAAAAACTTAATGTCTAACGTAACACTTCACACAACAATCTGCCCAGTGACAATATCGAACTGTTATAGAGTCAGAGATGTACAGCATGGAAACAGACCCTTCGGTCCAACCTGTCCATGCCGACCAGATATCTCAACCCAATCTAGCACCGGCCCATATGCCTCCAAACCCTTCCTATTCATATACCCCTCCAAATACCTCTTAAATGTTGCAATTGTTCCAGCCTCCTTCAGATCCTCTGGCAACTCATTCCATACACATACCACCCTCTGCATGAAAAAGTTGCCCCTTAGGTCTCTTTTATATATCTTTCCCATCTCACCCTAAACCTATGCCCTCTAGTTCTGGACTCCCCGACCCCAGGGAAAAGACTTTGTCTATTTACCTTATCCATGCCCCTCATAATTTTGTGAACCTCTATAAGGTCACCCCTCAGCCTCCGATGCTCCAGGGAAAACAGCCCCAGCCTGTTCAGCCTCTCCCCATAGCTCAAATTATTCAACCCTGGCAACATCCTTGTAAATCTTTTCTGAACCCTTTCAAGTTTCACAACATCTTTCCGATAGGAAGGAGACCAGAATTGCACGCAATATTCCAATAGCGGCCTAACCAATGTCCTGTACAGCCGCAACATGACCTCCCAACTCCTTGATAAACTGTTTTTCTATATGCATTTTGAATTCTTTTCCCTCCTCCCCTCCCAAGTCATGAAAGTAGTAGAACTTATGGAGGTCAGTGCTCACATTGCCATTGTGGCTTGCATTTCTGTACCGAAGTACAAAAAGCACAATTTTCTTGCATATTTAGCGCAATCTTTTTCATGGAAGGAAGAGGACAAAAAGTAAAAATTACCAAAGAATACCACAATTGTTCATAATGCTGCATTGGAAAAGACCTCTGAATACAGTTACAAAATCAGTGATACAGTAAGTGCAACTTTCACTTAAGTGATCCAGTTGATATGTGACACTTTTACTACTTTGTTTTGCAGTGAAAGTGGAGCCTATTCCTGCAATTGCACCAGCTTCAATAGGTACTGCTGGTCGATTCATTCAAACTTCACAAGGTACACCCATACAGACAGTTACAATACTACAACAGGCTCCTTTGGGCCAGCACCAGTTACCCCTTAAACCAGTTGCACAGAACGGAACACACGTGGTGCCCATCTCTTCAGCAACACAAGGACAAGCTAACACCGGTAAAACTATACTATTGAACTTTGTTTGACTACATAGACATCACATTTCTTTATATATTGAATGTATATCCCAAGCTACAGTTGAGGTTTGATAACATTTCAATCATTTGGCTGTAAAGTATTTTGATACATCTTGTGTGGTAACATGAAAAACATAAGAACAAGGCAAGCCATTTAAACTTGCACGCCTGCTTCTACTAGTCAATTACATTTTGGCTGATCTGCAGTCTAACTCCATTTTACTGCATATCTGTTAACTCTTCTTGAATAATAAACGTTGTGTCAATCTGAATTCAAATTTACAATTGATCACTGTCAGTTGCTATTTAAAAAAAAGTGGGGGGGGGAGGTTCCAATCTTCTACCATTTCTGTGTATAGGTATTTCCTGATTCATTCATGAAAGATCTACGCTAATTTTTAGACTTTGGCCCCATGTCCTCAAGCAGCAGAATGTTTTCTCTCTACTTACCCTCTTTGTTATCGTTAATACCTTCTTGAAGGGGTGTAGGACCATTCAGCGCAGCCACTTTGGCGCGACCCATTTCGGCGCAGCTCTTATTTATTCCTTTTCAGGCTTACTTAAAAGCATTAATGAAAGCAATAAAAAGAAAAAATGTTTATCCTCTTCAGTAAAAATGTTAAAGAAAAAAATGAAAGCAATAAGGCAAATACAAAATTGTTGATGGCATTTTAACTGGTTTTATTTTATTTTAATAATTTGTACATTAATATGTTTTATTTTAATAATAGTTTAATAACTACTACTGAATAACTACAAAACAGTTCTGCGCTGAAATGGGTCACGCCAAACCAGCTGCACCGAATCACTCGCGCCAAAGTGGCTACGCCGAATGGTCCCACTCCGTCTTTTGAAGCATAGTCACAGTTATAACATAGAAATATGGAGCACCAATATGCACAGGACTGTCCATATGCAGTATTGAGATAGTTTACCCGCTGTTTGAGAGAGAATTCCTTTTATAAACATTGCCATAGTCTATTTTACACCCACCTCAGAGGAAAGATGGAGCCTCGACTTGGTACCACCCATTGGTGCATAATTCCCTCAGTACAGCAGTAAAAGTGTTAGTTTATAAAGTCTGTGGACTAGAGTTTCTGATTCAGAAGTAAGTGCTGTCACTGATCCATGTTAGAAAACAATTCTACAACCTATTGCCCAGAAAAATTAAATACATATATTAAAAAATATCAGTCGATATTCTATGCAATCTGATACCAAATTATTTATTGAACTTCTAAAGCTTTGTGCTATGAATACGTAGTCTAAAACATTTATTAGCAGGTCATGGGGTAAGACTTCTGCAGCAAGTGACTCACTACCTGACTGCCCAAAGTTTGTTTCGCAACTCCAAGGCACAAGTGTGATAGGTCAGGTATGATAGAACACATTCCTCACTTGCCTGGATAGTTACAGCTCCCAAAAATACTAAAGCTTATCATCAGTGATAAAGTGGGCTGCTAAATATTTTTAAAACTCATTTGTGACATGTGAGTGTTGCTGGCTGGCCACAATCTATTGCCTATCTCTAAATGCCCTTGAGAAGGTGGTGGTGGTGGCACCCTTTCACCATATTCTACATTTATTCCTTTCACCACCAACACACCGTGACAGCAGTGTATACCTATGTAAAGGGCATTGCACTAATGTTCAAACTTGCCAATCTCTCCCATCTCAAAGGACATCCATAACAGATACATAGGAATACCACTGCCTGCACGTTCTCCTCCAAAGCACATTTTGCCTCCATTATCTGTTATTTAATTCTCAGAAATTATGCAACAGATATGAATTATTTGTCTTCAGTTAACGTTAAGTCTCAATTTCTTTAGAAAGAAAATTTTTTGATTATGATAAAATTATATAGCATTTACAAAGCTATATGTTTCAGTATAGTACGTTAACGTAATCTGGTGAAAAGATTTGCTGGGTAACAACAATGTCTATATCAAACTGAGGAGGTTTAAGCACTTCTTAAAAGATATATATTTTCAGGCAATGGACATGCTGGCTAGGCCAGACTTATTGTCCATTCCTAACTACCTTTGAGAAAGTGGTAGTGGGCTGCCGCCTTGAACAGAACATGTGATGTAGGTATACCCACACTTATGTTAAGAAGGAAATTCCAGCATTTTGACCTGCTACATTAAAGATATAGCAATGTACTTACAAAGCAGAATGCTGTATGGCTTGCAGAGGAAATTGTAGGTAGTGGTGTTCTCCTTTATCTGCTGCCTTTGTTCTTGTTGGTAGTAGAGGTTACATGTTTAGACGGTGTCTTCATTGGAACCTTGATTGGCTGCAGTGCAATCTAGTATGGATGTAAGTTTGCACACTGAGCTGGAAGATTAATTTCCAGGCGTTTCATCACCCTACTAGGTGACATCTTCAGTGGGCCTCTGGCCAAAGCACTGCTGATGATTCCTGCTTTTTATTTATATGTTTGGGTCTCTTTCGGTTGGTGATGTCATTTCCTGTGGTGATGCCATTTCTGGTTCTTTTTCTCAGGTGGGGGGTGGTGGTGGTAGATGGAGTCTAACTTGATGTGTTTGTTGAGAGTTCTGGTTGGAATGCCATGCTTCTAGGAATTCTCGTGCGTGTCTCTGTTTGGCTTGTCCTAGGATGGATATGTTGTCCCAGTCGAGATGGTGTCCTTCCTTATCTGTATGTAAGAATACTAGGGAGAGAGGGTCATCTCGTTTTGTACAAAACAAGAATTTACATGCACGAGAATTTTTAGAAGCACGGCATTCCAACCGGAACTCTTATCAACAAACCCGAGTTAGTCCCCATCTACCACTCCCTGTGAAAAAGAACAGGAAATGACAACATTAACCCAAAGAAACCCAAGCATACAAATAGAAAGCAGGAATCATCAGCAGTGCTTCGCCCGGAGGCTCACTGAAGATGTTACCTAGTAGGGTGACAAAAAGTCTGGAAATTAACCTTCCAGCTCAGCGTGCAAACCTACATCCAGAACCTCAACCTGAGCTATAAATCTTCTCAAAACTCTCAATCTAGTATATGGGATACACTACATTCGGACACTGACAGCTTCAGTGAAGTAGCATTTGTTGCAGTTATCCGTTAATATCTTCTACCTTTACGATTGAGGGAAGGCCAGTAACAGAGTGGTGCGTGAAGAGACAGACCATCAGCACTCAAGACGCTTCAAGCATTTACTTTGACGATTTCCTGTTGCTTCTGACTAGAAGACTCACTACATAGATGATGTACTCCCAATCCGTGTCCGTTACAAAATACCTGTCATCAGCCCGAGATAACAAGTTATGTTCTCATTACAGTGAATATGTTCATGCATAGTTACCAAAATACTGTTATACCTTTCGATAGTTAAGTTTTTTTCGATCTTCAATGTTAGGTGTTGGTGACAACAGCATTCTGTTTGTGACTTGATGTTGTAAATGCAGTGCACATGTCCCAGCCCTGAAATCTGGGTAATCAATTGTAGTTCTCTCACCTCCCAATAGAAAAGGAGTAGCACTGTAAAAACGCTTTTTGAAGTTAAAACCAAAATACTGAATCTACAAACGAGGTTAGCATCTGAAAGAATTGCAATTAATCAGTAATTCCAGTGTAACTAACCTTTCATTAGAATCTGATGTTAACTGAATGTTATCTTTTTAATATATGGTTGAATTTCACTTTCCTGATATCTCACTAAACATAATCTTACAAATTTATTTAATTGAATACGGACATCAGGTTAGTATGCAACCTTTCAATAGAAATATTAAAATGCACCCTTTTAAAATTTGTTGGACACTATGTTTGCAAACTTTGTAGGAACTAACTCTGTAAATAGTCCTCTAAATATTCTGTTCTGTTTCCTGCAGCTGCTGCAAGTCCATTACATATGTTGGCAACCCATGCCTCTGCATCAGCATCCCTTCCCACAAAACGCCAAAATGGAGACCAAGGAGAGCAGCCGGAGATAAAGCGTATCAAAACAGAAGATGGAGAGAGCATACTTGTAGCTGTCAAAGTGGAAGCCCCAGCCGTGGCTGCAAGTGTGCACAACAGCCAAAACTAAAGACTGAGAAATGGGAGGCGATGCTTAATTTTTATCAAATGCAAGGTGCCAAATGGACAAGTCTAACTTAACATCTAGAACTTCAGAATGTGTTGACTCAGTATGGGTTTAGGGGACCTGTATGAGTGACTGTAAACTGTAGCACTGAGAAACAGGAAGCCTTAAAACACAGGAATAAGTTAAAGAAACTGAACAAATTTAAAAATGTGACTCCCCTCGTAAGAGGCTGTTCCTCCTGCTCAACTACCTCAGTGCTCACTGGGAAAGGGAGAGACAGGAAGAGCCACAGCTAGCCACGCACATCTGATGTTCTCCACAAATACTTACAGACTTGAGTAGACCAGTGTGACGGCAGCATGGCAAGTGCTTACTGTACACCTGTTACAAAAGATTGTATATTGCATAAAGGGAACAAAGGTGTGGACCCATTTCCTACATCTGGCAGCTAGCCTTTAATGACCTACCTAATGCAGTTGTTAGTAAATATGCAGTATTTTGTTCATATGTGGATTTAGGATATTTTTGAGTGTATTTCATTTCTGTAGATGAAAATGGAGTTACTATCATTTCAGATCACTCCATTTTATATTTCAGAAGCTTTGGAATCACAACTGTTTTCGTACGTAAATTTAATTTTATGTTCAGTGAAAATGAATGTAGTTATGTTTTTTTTAAATAACCAATGGAGTGGTTAAGTTTACTTCAGTCTGTTTAAATCCAGATAAATCTACTTTACACCTGCAGATTTTCATATTTTAACGGATTACTGATGAATTTAATCAATTTTTATTAATGTGTAGTGATCAAATGCTTCGGGTTTGCATGTTTCGGGCAAGAAGCCAATGTAACTGAGCCGTTATCTGACCTAAATGAACAGCTATTAATTTGACCAGCGCTGCACTTAACTACTGCTTATTTGCTTTCTTTGCTTATTTGTTACTTTGTGTTGACGTTGGCTATTCCTGGCTTGGTTTTGCAGGCTATATTTCAAAAGAAAAGAAGAAAAACACATTGCTGCAAATTGTTTATTTAAGAGGCGGAGAGAAAAAGAGTGCATATCTGTTCTGGGCTATTGGGACCTCGTAATACTGTTGCAACAAATCAAACTGCAGAATAAAAACATTGTTTAATTGATGTCAATGTAATCAGGGTTACAAGTTTTCAAAATGTGAAAGGGTGTAAAATATGGCATGTACACCTTCTACAAAATCCATTTTCTTCCATATCGAACAGCTCAGCGTGTTTTGTTTGCAGTGTAATGAGCTATATAGATCAGTGAGACCTTCTGTTCCGTTCAGGTCTGCTGAATTAGATGATCTCAGTTAGGCACGCTAGTAGATTTCACCAGCCAATTTCTCCACTCATTTGCTGTCCAGTAGACCCATGAACAGGATGAAGTTTATCGGAGTTGTTGTAGATTAAAGGCTCACTTAGATAACCAAAAAAAACTGTTTTCCTCTGGCACCAGTAAAGTAGCATAATAATTTTCTCTTACAATCTTCCTCAGCGATTTTTCCACAGCAGCTTATATTTGTATACTGCCTTTAGCACAATAAAACAAACTAAGGTGCTTCACAGCAGTACTGTAAAAGCATGTTTAATTGGAAGCGCACTAGCTTTCGGAGCGACGCTCCTTCATCACTATCAACTGATGAAGGAGTGTCCCTCCGAAAGCTAGTGTGCTTCCAGTTAAACCTGTTGGACTATAACCTAGTGTTGTGTGATTTTTAACTTTGTACACCCCAGTCCAACACCGACATCTCCAAATCATGTAAAAGCATAGTGAGCTTCTTAAGGTGATATTAGCTTTTGGCCATCTACCCTTATTCAAAGAGGCGTATTTTAAGGAGGGCCTTAAAGCAGAAAAATGATACCCAAGAGTTTGGAGAGGGAAATCTGATCTAAGTGCCTAGGCCACTGAAGCTGTAATGGGTGGACTGATGTAAAATTGGATGCTCAAGAGGCCTGAAATAGAGGAACATAGATATCTCCAGGTTGTGAAGCTGGGGCAGACCACCGAGAAAGAGGTATGGTCTTAGAGCAATTGACACAAGAATCAATGCAGATGGGTGGAGTTGGACTTAGCGAAAGTCAGATACTTTGGATAACTGTGTGGCATGTAAAATGTGGGTGTTAACTAGCATTGTGATGGAACAATAGAGTCCAAAGTTAAATAAAAAGTGTGAGTAAGGGTGAATGGAGCCAGGACAAATGATGAATAGCAATAGAAATAAACATACTTGGTGCCGGCATGTTGGTTGGGATCAAAACTGACATATGAAATATAACATGTTTGTGAACATTTTGGTTAATCTTTGTATGATTGCTAAGGATAGGGGTCGAGTTTATAGCTAGGGGACAAAGTTTGTAGCTGGCACCAAAGATAATGGTATCACCTTCCCAACTGGAGGAAGTCTCTGCTCACTGTAGTATTGGATGTCAGACAAACAGTCAAGTAATTTAGCAGGAGTTGAGAGAACAGGAGAGGAGATAGAGCTGAGTGTCATCAGTATAAAAGCGTGGACAGCATGTAGTTGAAAAACAGAAAGGGACTAAGATGATGGAGACCAACATATAATAGTGTGGGAGCAGAAAGCTACGTCAGTGCTAGTGATACTCCAGCTACAAGTTGATGGGTATGAATGAAATGTGAATTACCCAGGTGGATAATAGTGGAAAAGCATTCGACCATGGTGTTCTAGTTTTTGTCGGGTAGTAGTATTAAATAAGCAGGCATCAATCCAGATGGAAACATACCCCAAGTTAGAATGGAAAATCTGATGCTGACAGCAATTCAAGTGATTGAGAATTCAGGCAAGAGTTGAAGAGAAAAATCAGCCAATTAAGGCACCGCTGTTCACTGTAACACCCGGTACAATATTAAGAACAGTACACCTAACTATTGCAGAGTTCAAGATTTGCTGAATGGAGGGAGAAACTAAACATAAAAGATGGGTTGATTGTATATAAAGTAAAATGATTGTTTAAGAGGCAATAAGATTTAACTCTAATGTATTTATGGGTTTAATAACTCATTCATATTTAAGCTACATATGAAATTGTACAGTCTTATTAGATTCAAGCTGGTTGTATCCAAATGCAAATGCTTTTGCTTTTGTGTTGAAATTTACTGACCCCAAAGGCCATACATGAGCTTTATTGGTCATCCCACAGGCGCACACTATATTTAATATGCTAAATTAATTAAACTAGAAATGCTGGTACAACTGTACAGCTACCATTACATTATCCAACTTTACCTTGTACAAGTCACTGCACTATTAACAAATTCTTTGTACATGAGCACTTTTGTGATATTTGGGAGAGATGTGGAAGATTGCTATAGAAATGTATAAACATAAATGTTTCTTTCATCTGCAGAAATACATTTGTTTCTATCTTCTACAGTTCGAAGCGCTTGGATTTTGAGGGTTAGCCCTATGTGACTATGAATAGAACAACCACAGGGGGGTGACTATTGAAAACCTGCAGTAAATAGCAGTAGATAAGATGGCAAATATTCACATCTTGCATAGTTCCAATTTCTTTGCTAATATGTTAATTCCCCAGGAGAGGATTGGAACTGACAGAATTCAGACAGTCCGAAATAATATAAGGGTAGAAAAACATCTTGGGAGCTAGGCCAAATATATTTTCATCCCTTAATTTAAATTTGAGATACAATTGGAATTAGGTTTTTTTGTCTTAACACAAACAGCAATGGTTGTGTTGCATATGACCTCGCCAAACTTATTTTTAAACCTTTCTTCAACAAAATAAAAAAGTTTCCGTCTTTCCATCGCAACTTTAAAAACTCAGTTGTACGGCATCAAGAAGCAAAGTAACTGCACCATATTGAAATGATTAGTGTTTCACATTGTTTTGACAAAGTTGGCAATTAATTTCATGTTTTTTGTACAGGCAAGCTGCTTTGCAGATGTACTTTGTGCTAAGTGAGGGTTATAAAGATGTTTCTAATACATTGTGGATGCTACAGAGCATGTCAATTTTTGATTTGTTCATGGGATATGGGTGTCACTTGCTCGACCAACATTTATTGATCCTAATTACCCAGTAAAGGGCAGTTGAGACAATTGCATTGCTGTGGGTCTGGAGTCACAAGTGGACCTGACCAGACTGGGTAAGGATGGCAGATTTCATCCCTAAAGGACATTTGTGAACCAGATCAGTTTTTATAAAATTAACTTACAGATTTTTATTTAATTAAAATTTCACCATCTCCGTTGTGGGATTTGAACCCATACCAATAGCCTGGGGTTCTGGATTACTATTCCACTGAGATTGCCATGATGCCACCATCTTCCCTGCTTTAGAATTTAAGTTTTATTACTAATAAGGATAACTGTTTGGAAACAAAATCTTAGTTGAAACTAACAGGACTTAAAATGCTAACACTGTGTATGGGAAAGGGGGAAATCATATGTATTAGCAAGTAGTTTTAAAAGCGTGTTCTGTTGCAATCACACCTTTTCACTATAGTGTGCAGATTTTTAAAAATGTACAGCCACATTAACCATATTTATAAAATAATTAGAAGTTTATTAATTATATATTCAGATGGCTACAGTGTGCATAGAAGTACAATATCCTGGTTAGTATCTTGTAAATCTCCAAAGTAGAATTTATTCTCTTTCTAGGGCTTATAATATTGACCTCTGAACTTTGCCAAACAAAATAATAACCTATTATTTTTTCTCAAGTTATACATTTGCTAATACAAAACAAAAAAGGGGAAGAGGGATATTCTGCAGGCTTTTTTCAGTTTTCCCCAATTCTGTACTTCAGCTAGTCAATAAACGAAAAGGAGTAGTCTAGCATTCTGCTCAGCGTGAACCCAACACATGCTCATGGTGTAACAGACTGTACCACTAATGGCTCTTGGAGGTTATGGCAATCATTTTTATAGGAAACTGTAGGATACGGGTGGTGGAATATTTATGCAGCAATGGTAAATGCTGTTTTGAAGTTGTGAAAAACATGCATCACTGGGCCTGAATAAGGTGTAGCCCATTATTAAATCTGCTGTGCTAGTTGCTGATACAAGCTCTTGTCTTTCCAAGTCAGAAGAATAATTTTGCAGCCTTCAAACTGCCAACCTGAATATGGATTCACAAAATGTACTTGTCGGAATAGGGAAAGAGCTCATAGTCCTATCTCTGCATTTTGTTGGTAATAAGTATACATTGTGTATTTCATGTGGTCAGTTTTTATTCCATCTGGCAGAATTTTAACTAGTATTTCCACAATTAAAACATTTTAATGAGTGTCTTGAGTGTTTTCACATATCTGTTTGGCTCACACCAACAGTGCTTTGTCAAAAAAAAAAATAGATTACGGTATCTGGAACCCAGGCAGGAAGAACGCTCTGGTGTGTCTCAATATGTTTAAACAACTACTGAGCAAGATCTTTGAACATGCACAGAAATCGTGACTGTCAATCTATTTTTCTGGTTAATTAAAGTGTATGAGAGTGGGAATACAGTGAGAGGAGAGGTGCAGCCAGGTATACTGTTGTTAAAAATCTTGTCTTAATAATGAATCTAAATTTGAAGAATTAAACTCATTAACTAGATACTTGACACAGGACATTAATTCAATAGGAAAAGTCAGTCCAATATTTTGGTTTGTGCTGTCACTTGATTGAGAATGACTTTTTCTGAACAATGGAATAAATCAATCACCAATGCAAATGAGCAAATAGGAACAGCTTTTTAAACCTTAGGATTGTGATAATTCAATGGAATACACTTATTGTTTCAACTCAACAACCCCAAAGTTGATGGATTCCCTCCAAACAGAAGCGGGGTGGGGAGCAGGCAGCACTGACCCACTCCCCACCTCTTGAAAAGGAGGAGTTTCTCTTGAATAACTGTTCTTGTCATTTTTGGCAAACTATAGTTTCATTTCAACATTAATTTAGGGGAAAAAATATTTTTCCATGGTGTAAGTTGATTTCCCTGCCAAATTTGTGTTGTTTCCTGCTGTATAAGAGTGGGACTAAGCAGGCATTTTAAGCCACAGCAGAATGTATTTTTATTTATTTTAGAGGGAGACGTATGCAATGTGCGCTTTAGAATAATACAGCTAGACTCGATGTGTTTTTCAATGCACAGTAACTGATGTATTCACTTTTAAAATAATATTATTGGAATCTTACAAGAGATTGTGGATACATAATTGTTGATGATTAAATATATGTTGGATACTTGGTCTTTAATTTTCTCTGGCATTCAACTTCTTAGCGTTTATTCCCAGACTAATTAGAAAACTTCTAGATAGTTATATCCAAGGAAGCAGCATACAAATTACCAAAAAAGAGACACATCTGAAGATTGGGAGCAGTTTAGATTTCAGCAAAGGAGAACAAAGGGTTTGATTAAGAAGGGGAAATAGAGTATAAGGTAAGCTTGCAGGAACACAAAAATTGTTTGTAAAAGCTTCTATAGGGATGTGAAGCAAATGTAGGTCCCTTTAAAATCATAATTTCCCAAAAATGCTGAGGAATACAGGGTCTAGTGAGAAGGAGGAACCAAAGTAAATGGCATTGGGAAAGTTGGGATTAAAGGCCAATTAAACACCAGGCACAATAATCTAGATTCCAAAGAATGTAAAGAAGCAGCTGTAGGAATAGTGGATGGATTACTTGGTCATCTTCCAAGATTCTGTAGGTTTCGGAACAGTTCCTCTGGATTGGAGGCCCACTATTTTTTAAAATAAAGAGGTAGAAAGCAGGCCATTATACACTGGTTAGTCTACCTTTGGTAGTGGGAAAAATGTTAGACTCCATTTATAAAAGATTTAATAGTACAGCACTTGGGAAGCCATAATAGGATCGGAGTTGGTATGAATTTATAAAGAGGAAACAAAACTTGACAAATTTTTCAGAGATGTAATTTAATAGAGTTGATAAGGGGAGGAGTAGATATTGTTTACTTGTAACTTCAGAATGTGTTTGTTTACATCCTATATAAGGGATTAGCAAGTGTGGAGGAACCTCAATCATCCAACAAAATTCCAAGCTCCCAATGCTCGGCTAAACTTACCTGGAATTCGATTAACCAAACGGAATACTCCCTACCTGTGTTCTTCGGATAATTGAGATTCCTGTGAAAAGTGAAAGAGAGATTGGGTTAGTGTACTGACATTGGTAAAGAACTGGTTGGCAGACAGAAAACAAAGAGCAGAAATAAATTGAGTCATTTTCAGATTGCCACTGAGTGGCAATGTGATTTGGACAGGTTGAGTGAGTGGGTAAATGTATGGCAGATGAATATAATGTCAATAAACGTGAGGTTATCTACTTTGGTAACAAAACAGGAATACATTATTATCTGAATGGTCATAAATTGGGAAAAGGGGAGGTACTGTGGAAACGGGTGTAACTGTCTCCTGGAATACTGTGCTCGGGTAACATTTTTTTTTTCCCCCCATCTCGCTAACATTTTGTGTCCACAGCTCAAACTCCAGCTCATCAACTGTGACCTAAAGTTGCTCAAGTAGCTGTAGATGTCATTCTGGATTGCATTGGCATCTGTTAGTTCCCACATACGCCACTTGCAACATTAATGAATTAATTTAGATGTTAAATATTTAAGTTGAAATTTTAAACTATGATTAAGCTGTAATAACTTCTTAATTTAAACCACTTAGCCAATCAAAAAATACTGAAGAAATACTCAATCACTTACCTGTTTTCCTATGTCACACTTCAGATCCGACTGGTTGAAGAGACTCTGCATCTGGTTCCTATTTCCTGAAGCTGATGCCCCTTTTCACATACACTCACCCTTACAAAGGTACTACTCCTGATGTCATACTGTGCTGCAAGCATAGGTCTTTTTCTGTGTCACTGTTTGCAAGTATCAGGGTCCTCCTCTCTCTTGCACACTCAACTGTGATAGAAGGATTAGTTCACATCCAAGCCACACATCCTCCTGACTTGGAATTATATTGCTGTGTTGAAATCCTAGATCTCCGTCTATAACTTAAAGGGTTCAAGAAGATGACTCACCTCCTCTAGAGCAACTAGCGACGGACAATAACACCCAGCCTAGTCAAACACTCAGTCTGTGAATTATTTTTAAAATTACTCCAGTTAGGTTTGTGAAAGTGGTCAATAGAATAGAACATTACAGCACAGTACGGGTCATTTGGCCCTCTATGTTGCTTCACCCTGTGAAGCCAATCTGAAGCCCAGGTAACCTACACTATTCCATTCTCGTCCATATGTCTAACCAATGACTCTACATGCCTGGAAAGTTGGTGAGTCTACACCTGTTGCAGGCAGTGCGTTCCACATCCCTACTATCCAAGTCAAGAAAACATCTGACATTGTCCTATATCTATCATCCCTCAATTTGCAGCTATGCCCCCTCATGCTAGCCATTACTATTCGAGGGAAAAAAAAGCTCTCGCTGTCCACCCAATCTAACCCTATGATTAAACAGCCTCAAGTCCCTCAACCTTTCCTCATAAGACTTTCCCTCCACACCAGAGCTGAAAATGTGTTGCTGAAAAAGCGCAGCAGGTCAGGTAGCATCCAAGAAGCAGAAGAATCGACGTTTTGGGCATGAGCCCTTCTTCAGGAAGAAGGATGCTGCCTGACCTGCTGCGCTTTTCCAGCAACACATTTTCAGCTCTGATCTCCAGCATCTGCAGTCCTCACTTTCTCCTTTCTCTCCATACCAGGCAACATCCCCATAAATCTCCTCTGAACCCTTTCCAAAGTTTCCACATCCTTCCTATAATGTGGTGACCTGAGCTGCACTTAATACTGAGGAGAAAGTGAGGTCTGCAGATGCTAGAGATCAGAGCTGGAAATGTGTTGCTGGAAAAGCGCAGCAGGTCAGGCAGCATCCAGGGAACAGGAGAATCGACGTTTCGGGCTATTCCTGAAGAAGGGCTTATGCCCGAAACGTCGATTCTCCTGTTCCCTGGATGCTGCCTGACCTGCTGTGCTTTTCCAGCAACACATTTCCAGCTCTGCACTTAATACTCCCAAGTGTGGCTACACCAGAGTTTTGTACAGCTGCAACATGACCTCACCGTTCTGAAACTCAACCCTTCTATCAATAAAAGCTAACATACTGTATGCTGCCTTAACAGCCCTAACAACCTGGTGGCAACTTTGAGGGATCTGTGTACGTGGACATACAGATCTCTCTCTGCTTATCTGCACTACCAAGAATCTCAACTATTCGCTCAGCACTCTCCATTCCTGTTACTCCTTCCAAAGTGAATCACCTCACACTTTTCTGCATTAAACTCCATTTGTCACCTCTCAGCCCAGCTCTGCAGATAACCTGCAACATCTTTGGCACTATCTGCAACTGTACTGACATTCATGTCATCCGCAAATTTACTAACCCATCCTTCTGTGCCCACAACCAAGTTGTTTATAGGAGAAAGTGAGGTCTGCAGATGCTGGAGATCAAAGTTGAAACTTTATTGCTGGAACAGCACAGCAGGTCAGGTAGCATCCAGGGAACAGGAGATTCGACGTTTCGGGCACAGGCCCCTCTTCAGGAATTCCTGAAGAGGGGCCTGTGCCCGAAACGTCGAATCTCCTGTTCCCTGGATGCTGCCTGACCTGCTGTGCTGTTCCAGCAATAAAGTTTCAAGTTGTTTATAGAAATGACAAACAGCAGTGGACCCAAAACAGATCCTTGCAGTACACCACTAGTAACTGAACTCTTGCATGAATATTTCTCATTAACCACCACCCTCTGTCTTCTTTAAGCTAGCCAATTTCTGATCCAAACCGCTAAATCGCCCTCCATCCCATGCCTGCATATTTTGTGCAGTAGCCTACCATGGGGAACTTTATCAAACACCTTACTGAAATCCATATACACCACATCAACAGCTTTACCCTCATTCACCTGTTTGGTCACCTTCTCAAAGAACACGAGGAGGTTTGTGAGGCCATAAGACATAGGAATGGAAGTAAGGCCATTCAGCCCAGCAAGTCCACTCTGCCATTCAACCATGGCTGACAAGCATTTCAACACCACTTACCTGCAATCTCCCTGTATCACTTAAACCCTTGTGAGATTAAGAATTTATCGATCTCTGCCTTGAAGACATTTAACATCCCAGCCTCCAATGCGCTTCGTGGCAATGAATTCCACAGGCCCATCACTCTGGCTGAAGAAATGTCTCCTCGTTTCTATTTTAAATTGACCCCCTCTAATTCTAAATCTGTGCCCGTGTGTCCTAGTATCCCCACCTGACAAACAAATTCCCAGCAGCCACCTTTTCCTAACCATGCATTATCTGCTAAGTTTCTATTAGATCTCCCCTCAACCTCCTAAACTCTAATGAATACAATCCCAGTATCTTCAGACGTTCATCATATGTTAGACCTACCATTCCAGGGATCAGCTGTGAGAATCTCCACTGGACACACGCCAGTGGTAGTATATCCTTCCTGAGGTGTGGGGCCAAACACCAGACACAGTATTCTAAATGGGGCCTCAGAAGCACAATTGCTGCTTTTCGATTCCAAACCTCTTGAGATATATGACATTACATTTGCTTTCTTAACCATGGACTCACCTGCAAGTCAACCTTTAGAGAATCCTGGACTAGTACTCCCAGATCCCTTTGTACTTTGGCTTTATGAATTTTCTCACTGTTTACAAAATAGTCCATGCCTGTACTCTCTTTTTTTCCCCAAATTGCAAGTGAAAGATCTTGCATTTGTGAGGCATCACCAAACCCTTCACAAAGCCATGTTGAATATCCCTAATCATATTCCTATCGAAATGATAATAAATCCTATCATCTCTTATAACCTTTTCCAACACTTTACCAACAACCAAAGTAAGGCTCACAGGTCTATAAATACCAGGGTTGTCTCTACTCCCCTTGTTGAACAAGGGAACATTAACCATCCTCCAAGTCTTCTGGCACTATTCCTGTAGAAAATAAATGACAAAGATCAAAGCCAAAGGCTCGGCCATCTCCTCCCTGGCTTCCCAGAGAATCCTAAAATAAATCCCATCCGGCCCAAGAAATTTATCTATTTTCACACTTTCCACAATTTCTAACACCACCTCCTGTGAACCTCAATTCCCATCTAGTCTCGTAGCCTGTTTCTCAGTATTCTTCTCGACAAGTGTCTTTTTCCAGTATGAATACTGACAAAAAATATTCATTTAGCGTTTCCCTTATCTCCTCTGACAACTGGCACAATTTCTCACTACGGTCCTTGATTATCCTAGTCTAATCTTATCCTAGTCATTCTTTTATCCCTTATATACCTATAGAAAGCTTTACGGTTTTCCGTGATCCTATCTGCCAACAATTTCTCATGTCCCCTCCTCACTTGTCTTGGCTCTCTTTAGATCTTTCCTGGCTACCTTCTAACTCTTAAAATCGCCCTAACTGAGCCTTCACATCTTATCCTAACATAAGCCACCTTCTTCCTCTTGACAAGAGATTCAACTTCCTTAGTAAACCACGGCTCCTGCGCTGACGACTTCCTCCCTATTTGACAGGTACATACTTATCAAAGACACACAGTAGCTGTTCCTTGAATAAGGTCCACATTTCTGTTGTGCCCATCTCCTGCAGTTTCCTTACCCATCCTATGCATCCTAAATCTTGTCTAATCTTATCATAATTGCCTTGCCCCCAGCTGTAGTTCTTGCCCTCCAGTGTATGCCTATCCCTTTCCATTGCTAAAAGTAAACAAGGAGTAGATATAATTGTTAGAAAAGACATGGAGCATGAGGTTAAAGGTGATGGTTTGAATCTTTTTCAGTGTATGAACGAGCAGAATGGATCAATGCAATGGAGGGATTGAGAGAGTTACAGAATTGCAGAACTGTGCCTTGTTAATGTATATGTGAGAATCGTTTCTGGTGGTTGGATGATGTTAACAAGCAGAACGTGAGAAAAAGGAAAGGAGCCAAGGATAGAGATTTGGTGACACTATGAAGTCAGGAAGATAAGCCATTAAGTGAAATGCTGTAATTATGATTGAATTACTAAGAGTGCAATTGAGTGAAGTCAGTTTCTATGGTATAATAGAAGCATTAGAGAAGGAATGTGTGGTCAACTTTGTGAAAGACGTCAGAGGGGTTTGGGGAGCTATGATGTACAGGAGTGCTGTTTATCAAATATCTCAAAATGACTGTGTAAAGATCATTTTGACTCTGGGAAAGGTGGAGGCTTTATTACAGTTTTTCAAAAAGGAAGTTGTGACAAAGTTGGGAATTGATATGGAAGACAACATTGCATTCAAGAACTCGAAAGGAAAGAGGTTCGATATGAGGAAGTAGTTTGCATTGCTGAAGTAAGCTGGAGGTGACAGCTGCTTTGAAATGGCAGGGAAAGCAGCACAAGATGTGATAAAACAATATCAATCAGCAAATGTGTTCGGAAGGGAAGCTGGAGAATCACAAGTAGGGTTGAGTCAGTCTCAGGAACTAGGTGAGCTTAGCAAGTTACAAGAGGTGGAGTAAGATGATTATAAAGACTGTGGTTGGTTTGAACTCTTGGAACCTTTAAGATAGATTTAGAGAGAAGAGCACCAAATGTGGCAAATGTTGTGTTAGATCAGAAAGTAGTGAATGTAACTCCTTTATTCAAAAAAAAAGGGGGAGGGGTGGAAACAAAGTAGGAAATTGCAGACCATTTAGCGTTAAATCTGTCGTAGGCAAGATGTTACAACCTGATTCCAAAGACACTATAGAAAGGCACTTTGATTCTGCCTGATCTTAGAAAAATTCAAGATGGTTTTATGGAAGTCATAAAAGATGGCAGTCATCTTTTATCAATTCATTTGATAACATGATGTGGATAATAGGTTTTCAAGAGGTATCTATTGGTTCCTAAGTGTATTTAATAAAATGGCATATTAACAGTTCTTGAGGAATATGAAAGCTCATGGTGTAAAGGTATTCTATCAAATGACGGGAAGTCAGACACAAATAAGGAAAAAATGTTCCTATTGGTGAAAGGAGCAAATACTCAACGGTACAAATTTAAGGTCATAGGCAAACGAAGCAATGACAATATAGGAAAATCCCTTTTACAGCAAAAGATCTGGAATGTACTGCGTGAGAGTGTGGAGGAGGCAAGATTAAGTCAATGTATTCAAAAGGTATTGAATCATTACCTAAAAAGGAGAAACGTACATTGTTTTTGTGTGTGTGTGTGTGTGTGTGTGAGAGAGAGAGAGAGAGTGAGGGGGGGGGGGGGGGGGGGAGAGAAAGAGAAGAAAGGGGGGGGGGGGGGGGGGGGGAGAGAGAAGAAAGAGGGGGGGCAGCAGTGGTGGAGAACCACTAGGTGGATTCCTTCTGCAGAGAGATGACAGGCTGAAATGTATCTATGATTACAGAACAGTTGTAACCACTGATTTTTTTTCTCTTTAAATTCCTTCATGGGTTGTGTGCGCATCACTGGCTGGACAGAATTTAATGCTAATCTCAGATTTACCTGGAGAAAGTGGTAGTAAACTGTGTCTATGACACACTACCCGTGCTTGCTGAGTGCGTTCCTAGTTCCTCCTCTATTATTCGAGAACAGTGAAAAAACAGATTTCCTACTGATGTATTAACATTCTTACCTTTCTTCTTCAATCTCTCTGGCCTCTAACATTTTTTGGAATGCGGTGTAAGTTTTCAAGCTATCAAAGTGCAGAGATTCTGAAGATTGGACTTGTCCAATGTAATATCAATCATTGGCATGGAAATCCTGCAAAGACCAGAAGATCCATAGATCACCTATATCTGCATAAATACTACCATCTAGTATTCCTTCACCCATTGGCTTCTTTGGTTTAACTTTTCTTCAACAGCTGGTCACACAGAAACTAGGAGCAGGTCTAGGCCATTCAGCTGTGTGAGCTTGCTCAGTCTTTCAATATGATCATGGCTGATCCTCTATCTTAACACCACATTCCTGCCTTTTCTCCATACCCCTTAATACCTACCATACCATGTTAAAGTTATATTGAAAAAAGTCAGGAAGTTCTCTCCACCATTTCTGAATAAGAGGGACCCCAGTTACTGGTTGCTGCTTCACTCAGTTTAATCAGTTCCTCTTCCTTCCCTCATGAAAAGAGGTTCTGGATATATGTTTGCTCGCTGAGCTGAAAGGTTCATTTTCAGACGTTTTGTCATCATACTAGGTAACATCTTCACTGCTGGTGTTTCCTGCTTTCTATGTTTGGGGTTCCTTGGGTTGGTGATGTCCTTTCCGGTGGTGACGTTATTTTCTATGGTTGTCAATTCCTGTTCTTTTTCTCGGAGGTGGTAAATGGGATCCAAGGTAATGTGTTTGTTGATAAAGTTCCGGTTGGAATGCCATGCTTCTAGGAATTCTCATGTGTGTCTGTTTGGCTTGATCTAGGCTGCAAATGTTGTCCCAGTTGAAGTGGTGTCCTTCCTTATCTATATGTAAGGATACTAGTGAGAGGGGGTCATGGCGCTTTGTGGCTAGTTAATGGTCATGTATCCTTCTGGCTAGTTTTCTGCCTGTTTGTCCAAAGTAACGTGTTACAGTTCTTGCATAATACTTTGTAAATGACATGAGTTTTGCTTGTTGTCTGTTTAGGGTCTTTCAAGTTCATTAGCTGCTGTTTTAGTGTGTTTTTGGGTTTGTGGGTGTATAGTGTATTCAAAAAGAATGGGTACCCAATGAACACAGTCTGCCAGTTTCTCAGCAACAAGCCCAAAGAAGCAGAAAACGCATCCAAAAACCTTAGCCACTCTCCCCTTACATCAAGTACATCTCTGAAATGATTGCCAGACTACTCAGACCCCTTGGCATCAAGGTAGCCCACAAACCCACCAACACACTAAAACAGCAGTTAATGAACTTGAAAGACCCTATACAGGACAAGCAAAACTGATGTCATTTACAAAATACCATGCATTGGACTACATTGGACAAACAGGCAGAAAACTAGCCAGAAGGATACATGAACATTAACTAGCCACAAAGCGAAATGACCCTCTCACTGGTATCCATACATACAGATAAGGACAGACACCACTGACTGGGACAACACATCATCCTAGGATAAGCCAGAGACATGCACGAGAATTCCTAGAAGCATGGCATTCCAACCAGAACCCTATCAATAAGCACATTAGCTTGGATCCCATTTACCACCCTGAGAACAGGAAATGAATGTCACCACAGGAAGTGACATCACAAATTCAAGGAAATTCTATAAATAGAAAGTAGGAAACACCAGCAGTGCTTCCTCTGGAGACTCACTGAAGATGTTATCTAGTATGGTGATGAAACATCTGAAAATGAACTTTCCAGCTCACAGAGCAAACCTACATCCAGAACCTCAACTTGAGCTACAAATCTTCTCAAAACTCACTAGTGAGAAGAGGGTTTACAAAACGGAAGATTGATCTGGGGGCTAAAAACCAAATCAGCTTTAACTTTTAAAAAATACTTACTTGACTTCTGGAAATAGAAGAAAATTCTAAATATTGAAAACAAAGGCATCCTATATGACAGCAATATTTAAAACCAAAATGAATTACAGAATCTTCATGGTACAAAAGGAGGCTGTTCAATCCATTGTCCTACCTTGTGCCAATTTCCTGCCTATTTCACATATCCTTGCACTCTTTCTATCCAACTAATCATCTAATGCCTTTTTAAATGGTTCAATTGAACTTACCTCTCCCACATTTTTAGGTTGTGTATGCCAGGCCCCTACTATTCATTATCAATGTTCTTTCACACATCACCCTTGCTTCATTTGTACTTCATTTAAAATCCATTCCTTCTCTTTTATTTCTTAATTTAACAAATGGAAATGACTTAATCCTATCGATACTGCCCAGCCCACTCAATTTTGAGGACCACTATCAAATCTCTCTGCGGAGAATGTTCACAACTTATTCAATCTATCCTCATACCTGAAGTTTCTCATTCCTAGAATCATTCTTGTAAATTGCCTCTGGACTCTGTCCAACGTAATCAAATTTCCTATGTGCTGACAACTGTATACAATAGAAAAGCAAGAACTCCATTACAAGTGAAACATATCAGTTGATTATTCTGTTTCCTGACAGTGACATGGTAGCTCAGTGGGCAGCATTGCTGCCTCAGTTCCACAGACATAGGTTCAATTCCACCCTGGTGTGGAATCTACACATTCTTACCGTGTCTGCATGAGTTCCACTCAGTCCAAAGATGTGCAGGTTATGTGGATTGGCTATGCTAAATTGCCCATAGTGTCTAGGGATGTGCAGGCTCGGTGCATTAACTATGGGAAATGCAGGGTCTGAGTGGGATGCTCTGAGGGTCAGTGATGATTCAATGGGCTTCACCACACCTGTAGAGATTTTGATTTTTCAGCCAATTTTATATCCATATTGCCACTATCCCTTTTACGCTATGACCTATGATGCTTCTCACAAATCTGTCAAATCAATCAACACATTCTGGAAATCCATGTATATCACATCACTAGCATTACCCTCACCGAACCTTTCTATTGCCTCAGTGCATGAATACTTTGCTCAGGTTATTGCATGCTGCTTCTGATAATTGGCATACTTAACTGTATTGTAACAGCACTACATTATACCAGAAGCAGCAGCAGGCATAAAAAAAAAAGCTAGTCTTTTATACACATGGAAAAAAGGCTGTTACCCTGGCTTGATGGAATGGAATGGTGGGGCAATTGACCAAGTGATAAGTTTGATAGAATGCCATTCTACTGCTGCTGGCCCACACTACCTACCTACATCCATTCTGACTCTAACCCATTTCATCCAGTAGTAATGCCACATGATGGATATTTCCCTTCAGTATAAAAGCATCTCCAAAAACACTCGCTGACAGATACATGTGCAATAGGCAGATGAGTGAAGGTGAAGCTAAATGGTCACTTTCTCATGGTTTCTTTCACGAGTTGCCACCAGCTCAGCCTGGCAGTTACATCCTGCAGAACTCAGTCCATAATGATGCTACAAACACTCTTGATGACAGTCAGTGATAACAACTTTTCTCCTCACTAGCGTCAGTACTTCTTCCAAGTGGTGGTGAACAGGAAGTTCTGACTCATTAGTTGTAGATTATCATCATGGGTTTCATTTCCCTGGTGCAACTAGGTCTGCACACTGTTGTCCTGTTCACCTCTGGTGGGTCTGAATTGTCAGTGGAATAGAACAGGACTGATAGCAGAAGCAGTAATGCAACACTTAGAATATACAGCCCTCCCTAAACTCTGGATCCAGTATGCAGATGACACCTGTCATCATTAAACGTCAACAACTGGAAGAAATCCACCACCACATCAATGATATCCTCACCAGAAAAGTTCACTAAAAAGAGGAAAACAGCAGACTCCCCTTCCTGCGTGTACTAGTGGAACACACACCGACCAGGGAACTTCAGACCAGCATGTACAGGAAGAACACCCATACTGACCAGATACTGAATTATAACAGCAACCACCCCAGCACACACGAACAGAGCTGTGTTAGGACATTATCTAACCCGTCAAGGACACACTGCAGCAATCCAGAAGGCCAATTAGGAACACTATTCAAAAAGGATTTAAACAAAACAGGTACCCCAAGAGCAACATCCTCTGGAACTTAAGGGACAAACCAAAAGAAAACACTACACAACCAGACACTATATCAAAAGACATTAGAGATAACTACCCGACTATTCAGACCCCTGGGAACCTTCGTGGTCCACAGACCAGCAAACACCTTCCACCAGCTCCTCAAAAAAGGTCAAGGCCCAACACCCACATCCAACAGGACAAACGTTATCTACAAGATACCAGTAAAGAATGGGAAAAACACTACACAGGACAAACAGGAAGAAAACTGGCCATGAGAGTGCACAAACATCAGCTTGCCACTGTCAGATACACATTTCCAACCACACAAGGACACAAATTCAACTGGAACGACGTAACTGTCCTAGCACCGGCAAAAGAGAGAGATGTAAAAGAGTTTATGAAGCCTGGCACTCCAACTGGAACTCAGTCAACAGACACATTGAACTGGACCCCACATGCAAACCACTTAGATACAGAATCGGAGGTACCAGCAAACAGACATAAATACCAAGCAGGACAGGGCACTAACACCTTAAAGACTCACCTAGCAAGGTGACGAAACGTTTGCAGAAAAACACACCAGCCTGGCAAACAAATCCCCAACTGCAAACCAATCTGATGGATAATTATACTGGTGTGCAGTGATTTAGCAGAGCTAACCAGGACTTGGTAGGCAATTTCAGTCGGAAGTTGCGACTCAATCACAATTCCATGGGACAGATAAGAACAATCTTTTCCTTAGGACATGAATGAACCAGATTAGTTTCAATAACATTCAGGTAGTTTCTTCATTGGAGGCTAACAGTTAAATTTGTAATAAAACATATCTCCAGTCCTGTGGTGGGATTTGAAATAATGGTCTAAGATGGTCTTTATTCTTTGGGATACAGGCATCACTGGCAATGCCAGCTTTTGTTGCCCATCCTTTAATGCCCCAGAACTGAGTGGCTTGCTAGGCCCATTTCAGGAGGCAGTTTAGAGTCAAAACATTACTTTGGGTCTACAGTCACACACAGGCCAGGTCTGGCAAGGACAGCAGGTTTCTTTCCCTAACCAATAATTAACAATGGATTCATGGTCACCTTGACAGAGATTAGTGTTATATCCCAAAATTTCATAATTGAACATAAATTCCACCAGCAGTCAGTGGGATTTGAACCCAGCTCCCATTGCAATAGCCAGGGTCCAAAGTACGTAACCCATTAATCAAGAGACTCCCACTAGAAATGAATATGATGCATGATCAAGCCGACATGTTGTTTAGGGGTTTGCACATGTTAATTTAGGATTTCCACAGGAAATATGGCCATGATTGTGCCCAGGTTTACAAGTTGCAATCACTGAGTTTACATTCATACTGCAGCAGAATTTACATTTGTTCCATTGTCATGAATGAGCTTTAAAGTACTGTCAAACTTCAATCTATTAGCACATGACTAAAACCATTGACATGGTGCTGCAAATATTTGTCTCTCTACACTATTCAATTAAAACATTAATCATCATTACTCCCCTTCTTTCAAATCCCAGTCCCGTTCTGCATGATCACCAAACTAAAACTAAATATCAAATATTGTTTAGTGAAGAAAGATGACTAAGTAGAAGACAACTAGTGTTTTGCATCAAATGTACTTTTAGAATTAATGCGACATTTTCCCTGCAACTGTAACAATTAACAACTGTTCAAGGTTACTATTCACAACTTTTTTTTTATTAGTGCATGGAAACAGATAAAATACAAAGAGAAGGAATGACATGGATCAAAACAAGTTAGTGAAAAAATTTAATACAAATAAACATTTTTTTAGTAAAAAGTGGACATAACTGTCAGTTTTCCTCAATAAACAGAACTTACACAGGCACACACTTGTATTTACATCATTTTTACTTGATTTAAATTTACACTACAGCTCTCAAGTGAATGAACAGTGGTGCTCAAAACACTGGTTAATATTAGTAAAGAAAGGTGCTTTATGAAAATTATCCTATTAAGAATCCATTAAGTCCAGTTCAATAACTGTACAATTACAGGAGCAGGTAAGTGATCTGCTTAACATAGCTGTGATAAAAAGCTGCAGTGAAAATCTTTAGCAATGTGACAGCACACTTAACCCAATGCAGTTTCAATTGTAAGTTTCCTGAATTTTACTTGAAGTATTTATATTAAGCCGAGTTCTTCAAAATGTCTGCATGCTGTTGTCCTATTAGTTGCAAATTCAAACTGTATTGTTTGAGATGCAGTACTGCACAATTTTAACTTCAGTAATAAAGCAGATTATATTGTAACTTTGCTAATTAACAGTAGTTTGTCAGTTACAATTGTGTACTTTTCTGTCCTTAAGATGCAGCACGTTGGTTATTGAACCATTTCCACATATGAACTGTAAGTCTGCACATGCCACCAGAAAACTCTTAATAAGTCTATGTTAGTCTGGATAAATAAATAGGCTATTAACATTTGAAAGAAAGAAAATCAGTTTTCATTTAATCTCTGGAAAAAATCCTGTGGAATAACCATCATTCGAAGTAATCCTTTCCAGTAAGACACCACTGATCAAAACTGCCAGAAATATTTAACAAGTGGTATGCATTTAATGAAGTAGCTTCCATTAAAAAAAGCCAACCTGGTTAAATACCTATTTGAAGTTTTAGCTTACTGACTTAGACTTTAATTAATTTTAAAACCAAATTGGATTATTTTGTTAAACCTGGTCGCTGGGAGGATTATGTTAGACTTTGAGGCTCTGGTCTGATTATATTACACTATTAGATAGATTACAAAACAAAAAAAAAATCTTATGCCATCCAACTGAACAGAAATTAAAGGGAAGAAATATCAAAAGAAGAAATTTGGTTACTCTTCGAAAATTAAACTGAATGAAAAACCAACCAAAACAACATTGTTTTAAACACAAAATTCTCTGTAGATGTTTGCACTAGTTTATTCTACAAAAACTACAATGATTTGTTCCCTATACAGTATTTTGAACCTATGTAAGGTTCAGTATGGATACTAATTTACTTAAGTGCAACAAATAGACAAATGTTTGCATCTCCAACAGACAGAAAGAAATCTCACTTTTCCTTATATAAAAAAAAGTATCAGACCTTCTTTCTGAGCAAAATCAATCATCAGTAATATACAAGTTCAACTTAGTGTTTAGTTTAGATTTAAAAACAGCATTTTGCAATTAGAAAGGAGTTGAGTTTTGTACTTTATATACATCTAGCACAAAATTGATGCTAATAAATTGGACATCTTGTTTTAAACAGACACCAATTCATAACTTTCAGTACTCAGTGGATTCCAAACTGGAAAGAGCAAAACTCACTACGCGTTTAACTCCATGAGCTGACCTAAAAATAACAATTTAACTGCTAAACGGCGTTGTACAACTTGATGCCCGTTTAAGCTTTTCACATTCAGAGGCCACACGATACAGTGAAAATGAGATGAGATGTGATGGCTGCACCATTTTTTTGGGCTTGTGTATTTGACAAGTAATTGCTCACGTTAGGCATTAGCAAATTTCTTCGCCAGCAAACATTACAGAAAAACCTGCTGCTCCAAAAATGTTATATTAAAAAACATCCAGTCACAAAGAAACAAGTTTCAACAGGCACAATTAGTACAAGAGTTCTTTTATGAAGGGAAGGTTTGAAAGATTGGTTATTTCCTGTGGTCAAAGATTAACTGCTTCTATTCGTTTTAATTAAAAAGAAATTGGATTCTCCCCCAACCTGAAACATTCCAGAACAGAATTTGAACATGGCAAAAATAATAAATGGAGCCTTTTAAACATCATCTATCCAGTGGTCCATCCAGAGATTCATTCCATCCCTCAGTTTAATCACGTAACACTTTATCCTCTTTTAGATGGCAGGTTAAAACAGCATCAGGAGATCTGTTTGAAAAGTAATTATTTGCACTCATATCATTCACAGTCATATCTTATCATCTGTCATTTCCAGGAATTGGGCATAGACATCTCGGGTGCACTCGCCTTTGGTGTTGAATAAAAATTTGTAGTAGCTGCCATCTGCACAAATTGCTGAAATAAAACAGACTGAATTTTATTGCTAAAGAAAATAGATTTCTATTCAGCAGTTTTACATGTATCTGAAATTAAAGGGTAAAACAATCACAATTAACAAAAACAAAATACAGGTACAATCTCCAAAAGACTTAGGGTTTGGATTTTCAACCTCCAACTTGTACACTGACTACTGCGTCATTTCAAAAGTATCTGGCACACATATTGACATTGCTTTTTTTTGTTGACAGTCACGGTTGGGGACACACTCAAGATAACCTAATATATAACAGCACGGCAATTACGGGCCTTTCAGCATGGCTGCTCCTGCTCAAGCCTGGGCAAGCACTTCTCAAGCTGACAAGAGCCAGTATGCAGTGGCTCAAACTAGCAAAGTTTATTACAAAAAAGACTGGATTGACTCAGACTGGATAATGGGAATCACACTTGTAAATAATCATTTGGTTGGTTAATACTGCTACCTTACATCTGGAGTAGAATTCGTTCTAGGACTTCCAAAGAAACTTCTGGTGTAAAATTGTAGCTTTTACTATTTTGTAAAACTAAATAAAAATTTAAGCACTAGTTCATTGCATATTTAAGTACCATACTCCAGATTTTCTAAACATTACAAGTTATAATTTCAGCTTTGTACTTCAAAACAATAAAAGATTCATGGTAGACACAGGATAGAAGAATAACTAATGTCATATTTTTGTTGTGCAAGTCGCAGAATCACCTTGAAGGGAATGTGGAAATAACAGTAGGACAGAAACAAAGCCAATTCTATTCATTCCTAGGAAAAAAAAGACGTGTTTATTCTGCATCCATTACAGGTTCAATTCAGAAACAGTAAAGGCTGTGAATTGTGATATATTGATAAAGTAGTTTCACAGGCAACCCTATCAATACATCACAAATTCACAGCCTTTATTATTTTGTAATATGGTTATTTCAGAAGATACTCTTATGTGCACAACATCAAGTCCCATGTTAAGCTATTTTTCTATCCAGTGCCTGCCAGGAATCCTTTGTGTTTCAAGTGCCCCTAACATCAAGGCCCTATTTGACCAGCTGTGGCATCAATTACGTATCCAGTTGGCAAGCTCACCCCAAATCCCATATCACCAAGCTCACCCCAAATCCCATATCACCAAGCTCACCCCAAATCCCATATCACTTAACTTTACTCATTAGTCTACCACGCGGAACCTTGTCAAAGGCTTTACTAAAATCCAAATAAATATAATCTACTGCTCTACCATCAATCTTTTTGGTAACTCCCTCAAAAAACTCAAATCAAGTTTGAGACACACTATTTTCCTCACACAAAACCATGCTGACTATACTTAATCAATTTTTGCCTCTCTAAATGTCTGCAAGTCCTATATTTTATAATCACCTCCAACAATTTACCCACAACCGAAGTCAGACTCTCAGATGTACAGTTCCCTGGTTTCTCATTACAATCTTTCTAAAACAAACATTAGCGACCCTTCAGTCATCAGGCACTTCAACCATAGTTTTTGATGATGCAAATACTTCTGCAAGAGGTCTTGTAATTTCCTCCCTTGCTTCCAAAAGCATTCTCGGATACATTAGATAAAGTCCCAGGGATTTATCCAACTTTATATTCGAAGACTTCCCGAACTTCCTCTTCTGTAATGTGAACAGTTTTTAAAACATCACAATTTATTTCTCTGCATTCTCTAGTCTCCACTTCAGTAAAAACTGACGTGAAATATTCATTTATTATCTCTCTCATCTCCTGGGGTTCAAAACAAGGACAACCTTCTTCATCCTTAAACAGGGCTCTACCCTCTCTCTAGTTACCCTCCTGCTCTTAATGTATTTGTAGAACCTCTTTGGATTATCCTTAACCTCATCTGCCAGTGCTTTCTCATATCCCCTTTTGCCTTCCTGATTTGTCTCTAAGAATGCCCTACACTCTATATTGATTAAGAGACTGAATCTCCTCAGGTACTTTTTTCACGAGCTGTTGAGAAACCTCAGCTAAGCAGGTTCTAAAATTGCAGCATTAAAAACGTTGGTTTTGCAACTTTAAAAATAAATTAAGCAACTGCAAGAAAATGACAGCCAACAGAATGATTCAAGTTGAAAGATTTGATTCAGTTTCAAGCTTTATTATTAGTGTCATTTCCTCTGGGCTACCATTTATGTTTGAATTTCTTAAAGGAAGCACGATGATAACATTTAAAAAAGTGCTTGCAGGCAAGCTAACAATGAAAAATTGGGAGGTTCAACTAGGATGCCAGAAAGTTACTTATCCAAGGAGTTATTTCCTGCTTGGTGAAATCATTGCTAAAATTCAATAACTCTCTTACTTAAAAGCTATCCCTTATACTAAAAAAAAAAGTTACAACTCACTAAGCTTGTATGAATAGGTTTAGAAAAAGGAATATTAAATGAATAAATCAGCAAACCTATTGAACAATGGGTTTGCACCCCCAGCACTTCTACACATTTTTAACTCCAATGGCAATGCCATTGCACAAGCCTAGACTCAAGGCAGAAGTAGCTATAACGGTGCTGTAAAAACTCAAGTCATAAACAAGGACTGTGTTATGGAGCAAGACTGGTAGTTTGAAAGCCAGTGACTTAAATGATAAATGCTGAACTTAGCAGATTGGGCATCAAGGAAACAATTTATATCTTGAACCATCAAATTTAAATCTGCCCTTTCAAATCAAAAGAAGCACCCAATTCAAATTTTGTATTTTACAACTATAAACAAGTCACTAGGTCAGGATCTTGACAAATTTTGTATTTACATTCCCCAGGTCTGTTTTGACACATGCTCAGAGCTTTGTGTAGCTTTTTCCAGAGTGAGAAGTTTTGATCTTTTCAAGTCTTTGATAAAAGAATAAGCAAGAAGCATAAATTTAAAGTATTGCTTCAACACAGATACTAACACCATCACACACTTTATAGGCCACTTGGACTTTACATAATTATAACTTGGATGGAAAGAATGAAAACTTACCGACAACAGCATTTGGCTCAGTACCAAAGGCACAAATACAAGGCGAGCCAGAAGGAACCTGAAACTTGGAGAAGCTCCACTTAGAGCTGAAATATTTTGGAAGGAAGCTTGCTGATGCTAAACTGCAATTACAGATGAGAAAAATTAGCTATGGTTACTCTTACAAAATGCAACATACCCTGCTGCACCCATTACATGTGATAGCAGCATTTCTTCAGAAGAATACCTTGGATCCAGAGATTTTCTTTTAAACAAACAACTGCAGCTGCACACAACACCAGGCAAGTCATCTACAATATGGGCAATTCTGCAGACCTATACACGTATTAAAAATGTAAATAAAGTAAAAAGTCTGCTTAAGGGGATTGGAATTTTAAAAGTGTAGAAGTAATGCTTTTCAAACAATAATAAAAAAAAGACATATTTGCTACTGATGACTGGCCTGGAGAGTAGCACAACTTAAATAATTATCTAGGGAACACTGTGGACAATTCAACTCTTTATGTGCCATGCCCAGGCTGTCAACTGATTGTTTCCTGAACTGGTCAGAGGAGGATCAGTGTTATCCAATCAACCTCAGAAAATACTGATTGAGGAATTGTTGAATGTTCTGAGAAAACAGCAAGAAATAACTAAATACTTCTTTCACCAGTGACTTCAAAATTAAATATACAGTTACATGCCTATTGAACAACTCTCTACCAAAGGACTGAATGAAGGCGAGGTATCCACCATTTGGAAGTGTTTTATTGATCTGGCATATTAAAAATTCTTTTTTTCCTTTATAACTTATCATTTACCTGTGTCTGACTGAGAATGGGATTACAATCAAAACAGATCGGATTCAAATCTGATCTTAATTAGATTACCTCATTTCACGCTGTCCTGCTAAACATATGGTACTAATAATATATTGATAATTTTTGTTCAAGTTACGCACTTGGCGTCCAAGATTTGTTATTGATAATATCTGGTTAGGGACAAGTGGGCATTTGAGGATCATTGAATATTTTAATTTTACTATGTTGCAAATTCACTGATAGCAAGCCAAACCGAATCAGCCAGAGATTCACTGGCTGTAACAGAAAAAGTGTGTAGTAGATTTAAACAAGGTATTTCAAATGATTAAAAGGGATCTCTAAGGGTCAATCCAATGAAACTATTTTTCCTCAGTCAGGACGTCTACACCACAAGGAGACAAAATTTAAAACCAGACCATTTCAGAGCAAAAATCAAGATGCAGGTTTTGCACAAAAAAGGTTGTAAAAATGTTGTTAGCTTATGGTAGCTTGTGGAGCTTGTGCAAAATTACATTTATGATAGCATTCCATCATTTTCTTATGTAAGGATATGAAACAAAAAAAAAATTGGTAAACTGAGATACAGATCAACATAATCTAATTGCGCGAGAGCCCGGTCTTATACTTGCAGGAGCTTGAATTATTTTTTTTGTAAATGTTCAGTGTTCTTATATTATGGAACAAGACCATTGTGTACACGTCATCAATAAGTTGTTTGCATTTCAAAATGAGCTTCTGCTCAGATCACAGAATTGTTGTGGAGCAGAAGGCAGCCAATTGGACCATCTGGTCTGCAGAATATAAATGCAAGGCGTTATTTGTTCAAAAGCAACAAAGTTGCTTGGTAGGTCAGTTTAACCAAAAACACTTCTGGCAGCAATTGTGAGATGATCACTAAAATTGGAATTAACCAAATTTCAGATTGAGGTAGTACAAAATCATTTTAAACTTCTACATGTCAATTACCTGGATTGTTTATTCCTTTTAGAGTCCTCAGCAGCAAAAATGTGAACAGTCCCATGATCACTTGATACACAGATTAAAGATGCATCTTGATTAAAATTAATGCTGCAAGGCAAGAAAAATACATATTAACTGCAACAGAATGAAATTTCAATCATAAAAAGACAAAAAAAAAAGCTTAATTAAAGGAGCATCAACTGGTTGTATATCTTTAAAGGGAAGGACAATTGCATATTTAGTTCCTTATTATGCCTATTTGCATTAGGAATGGAAAAGTAGCAAAAAGGAGAAAACCTATTCTGTTTATTTGCCACAAAACAAATCAAAAGAGGAACTAGGATAACAAAAGTAAACAGCATTTTCAGCCAGGATAAAAAAAAGAGAACTGACGCAGTTAGTCTGTAATATTTCCAGTGTTTCTCTTTTGATTCAGCTCTGTTCCATGTCAGTCGCTCAGGTCTAACATGAAACAAGTAAGTTTTGTTCAAATGATCAAAGATACAAATGTTACAAGGGGACAGGCAGTTTGCTTAGTACATGGCTGTTCCACAAAATCTTAAGCTCATACTAATTCAGAGATGCATTTCAGTAACTGGTTACAAGAACGAATTCCAGCTCTCCACAAATATACCAATTCGGCTTTCTTTTACCTATCACCTTCTGAATTTTGACTACTTTTAATCAATGTTAGATCTCTAATATATTAGGGCATTGATTAAATATTATTCAGTTCACCTACAAACTGAGCCATTCAAAATTTGACAAATTCCATGGACTCAAAGTTCAATCCAATTATCTCCATTTAAAAAAAAACTTGCAAGTGATTGTTCACCAAGGTATTCTGCAATGTTATGATATTCGGATCAAATGCAAAGTGACAAAATTAGGGATACAATGTCACTATATCCCAAAACCTCAGCAGCATACCTGACCCAGTTACCATTTTAACCGGATAGCTGGTGCAATCTGAAATCTCCCCAACCACAATGAAATAGCATGCCCTGAAAGCACAGAGGGAAAAAGAAAATTGTGGCCCTTGAGTGAACATTATTTCAACATGAACTAGCTTGGCCTATGATCACATGAACTTTCGATAAATGATTGTCTGAAACCCTATTATCAAATATATTACCATTCATTAAGAGGAAAGAAACTCTCATAAAAGTGCAGTGCTGAGGAATCAGGGTAACCTTGTGCATTAAATACAAAAGGTCAGCATACAGGTGCAATTAATAAGGCGGCAAATGGAATTTTGGCCTTTAATGCTCAGGGGCTCAAGTTTAAAAAATAGGAAACTCTTATTACAACTGTACAGAATGTTAGTGAGGTTATACCTAGAACACCATGTACAATTCAAATTAAAAGGTCTTTAGGAAATACCTTTCATATCCATTACCATTTCCATCTAGAAAGATAAGGGCAGCAGATACATGTTAACACCACCTGCAAATTCCAGTCTAAGCCACACCCTACCTTACTTGAAAATATGTCATTGTTCCTTCACTGTCGCTGGGTCAAAATCATGGAATTCCCTCCCAAGGTCAACCTACAGTATATGGACTACAGCGGTTCAAGGCGGCAGCTCATCACCAGCTTTGCCAGGGCAAGTAGGGGCAGGCAATAAATGCTGGCCAACAAACAAATTTTTTTTAAAAAGTACTGATCACCACATTTAAGGATATACTGGCACTGAAGGCTGTTCAAAAAAGAGATATGCACTAGGCTGATTCCCAGAACGAAAGGGTTGACTTATCAAGAAGGGTTAACAGGTTAACTGCATCGCAGGAGTGATCTTATTGAAAAATACAAGATTCTGATTGTGGTTGACTATCTGATAGACACACAAGATGCTTCCACTAGTGGAGAAATGTCAGACTAGGGAACAGAGTTACAGAATATTGAGTCACTCATTAAAAACATAAGCAAAGGAATTTCTTCTCTCAGAGGATAGTAAATAATGGAATTTTCTGCCGTGGAGAGTTGTAGAGGCTAGATATTTCATCTCGTGAGGGCCGAGGGTCTGTGGAGTCAGAGTTATTGTGCATATTTAAGGCTAAGATAGATAGATTCTTCATCAGTAATGGGGAAAGGGCAGGAAACTGGATGTGAGGAATGTCGGATCAGCCATGGTCCTAATGAATGGCAGATCAGGCTCGAGGGGCCAACGGACTTATTCCTGTTCCTATTTCTTACAATGTCACACTAAATATTTAAAAGAGAGGAGGTAGATTATTGTTTTTTCCATAAAAAAAAGAGTTGTGGAGTCCGAGGAGGTAGCACAAGACATAGAAGGTGACTGGGGCAGACCCGTGATGATCTTATAGAATTGTGGGGCGGGCTTGAAGAGCTGAATAGCCTACTCTTGCTCCTATTTTTTACGTTCCACACTCACAGAACTGGTCAGTGAAATTATATTCAGACAGATTGTGAAACGCAGTCTTTGATTTTTGAAGCAAAAAGATTTCATAAAAGTGGGCATAGGCACACCCTTACTCACAAAATTGATTATAAGCTACTATTGTAAGAAGAAATTGCTACAGAAAGTCTGCAGGTCTGGCAACACCTGTTATAACAGATTTTAGAGTGCAGGTTCATAGCTCCTTGAAAGTAGAGTCGCAGGATAGGATAGGATAGTGAAGGTGGTGTTCGGTATGCTTTCCTTTACTGGTCAGAGTATTGAGTACAGGAGTTGGGAGGTCATGTTGTGGCTGTACAAGACATTGCTTAGGCCACTGTTGGAATATTGCATGCAAATCTGGTCTCCTTCCTATTGGAAAGATGTTGTGAAACTTGAAAGGGTTCAGAAAAGATCTAGAAGGATGTTGTCAGGGTTGGAGCATCTGAGCTATAGGGAGAGGTTGAATAGGCTAGGACGGTTTTCCCTGGAGCATCAGAAGCTGAGTGGTGACCTTACAGAGGTTTATAAACATCATGAGGGGCATGGATAGAATAAATAGACAAAGTCTTTTCCCTGGGATTGGGGAGTCCAGAACAACAGGACATACGTTTAGGGTGAGAGGGGAAAGATATAAAAGAGACTTAAGGGACAACATTTTCATGCATAGGGTGGCATGTGTATCAAATGAGCTGCCAGAGGATGTGGTGGAGGCTGGTACAATTGCAACATTTAAAGGCATCTGGATGGGTATATGACTAGGAAGGGTTTGCAGGGATATGGGCCGGGTGCGGGCAGGTGGGACTAGATTGGGTTGGGATATCTGGTCAGCATGGACAAGTTGGACCAAAGGGTCTGTTTCCATGCTGTACACCACAATGACTCTATAGACCATAAAGACAGAAGAGCAGAAATTAGGCTATTCGGCCCATCAAGTCTGTTCTGCCAATCAATCATGGTGGAGAAGTTTCTCAATCCCATTCTCCTGCTCTCTCCATGTGAGCCTTGATTCCCTTTATAAATCAAGAACCTGTCTATCTGCATCTTAAGCATACTCAATGACCTAGCCTCCACAGCCTTCTGTGGCAATGAATTCCGTGGATTTATCACTCTCTGGTTGAAGAAGTTTCTCCTTATCTCCATTCGAAAAGGTCTTCCCTTTACTCCAAGGCTCTGTCCTCAGATCCTAGTCTCTCCTAACAATGGAAACATCTTCCCAATATCCACTCTATCCAGGCCATTCAGTATGGAGCAATTAGATGCCCGTCATCATTCTAAACTCTATCTAGTATAGACCCAGAGTCCTCAAACATTCCTCATATGTTAAGCTGTTCATTACTGGGACCATTCTTCTGAATCTCCTTTGAACATGCTCCAGGGCTTCGGAATTAAACAGTGTTGGAAAAATGATGATCTTAAGTGCTAATGACAAAAAGGGAGAAGGAGCAAGTGGAACAGATGGTGAATGAAGGGAATACACAGATACAAAATAGATGCTAATGGCAGGTGTACATAACAGAAAGTAAGCTGAGAGCAAACCCACACAAAGATGGCACTGAGTGGGTGAGTAGGTAGATGAATATCAAATTCTGAACGTTTTGAATTCAATATTGAGTCCTGAGGACTATAAAGTATTTAAGTGGAAAATGAGGTTGCATTTGGCGTATTGGACCATTGCAGCAGCCCAAGGACAGAAATGTTAGCACAACAGTCAGAGTCAATCATACAGACGAGAGGTGTTCTGCGAACAGCTTTGCTTTCAATCTTGCCAAATTCAAGAAAATTGCATTGTGAACAGTGAATACAGTAGGCTAGATTGAAATCAGTGATACTTGTCTTATCACAATACAAGTAAGTCACTGATTCACTTTGAAGGTATGAGGGCTTGTACAGTGAGGAAGGAGATACAAAGATCAAGTGTTCGGGGAGTAGGATCATCTTCTGCCACATCCAGTAGGATCACACAACCAAAACAGATGTTCTTCCAATGTCAGCGTTCCACATAAAGGAATTCCTCTGACACATCCTGATTCACTCCAACATCACTCCTAACACTTTGTCACAATGGTCTCCAGATCATCCATAGCACCTGTTCAGGTAATTACATAAGTTAAAACCCTTACCCTTCCACCTCATCACTCCTCACTGTCAAAAGTCTTAAAACACATCTTAGAGGAGTATTTCTTTTAATCTAGTCCATACATTTGCTTCTCCCAATATGCTCTTTTTTTTTACTTCGACACCCTTCCTTTTGAGAATGTTAAAGATCCAATGTTTTTGATTTTTAAAACATCATCTCCAAAACCCACAAGTTCCACTAGAGGTACAAAGGTAGCACAGACATGGGAATATCATAAACAGCAAGCTCCCCTTCAAGTCTAAAGCATCTTGATTTGGAACTTTAATTGCTGCTTCTTCACTGTCCCTGGGTCAAAATCCTGGAACTCCCTTCCTAACAGCAGAGTGGTTGTCCCTAAAACCCAAAGCATGCAGCAATACACCTTCAACCTCAAGGGAAATTAGGAATGGACAATAATTCTACTCTGGCCAGCATGATCCACATCCCAGAAGCAAAAGAAAAATTCCCCTTGTAACAAAGTCATCTTTTGGCTGAGTGCCAGCTGGCATCAATTAATCAAGGGTTTGAGATCTGCCTTGCCACAGGGATTTTTCTGGTTTTTTTTTTAGATTACATTACAGTATGGAAACAGGCCCTTCGGCCCAACAAGTCCACACCGACCCGCCGAAGCGCAACCCACCCATACCCCTACATTTACCCCTATACCTAACACTACGGGCAATTTAGCATGGCCAATTCACCTGACCTGCACATCTTTGGACTGTGGGAGGAAACCGGAGCACCTGGAGGAAACCCACGCAGACACGGGGAGAACGTGCAAACTCCACACAGTCAGTCGTGAGGCAGGAATTGAACCCAGGTCTCTGGCACTGCGAGGCAGCAGTGCTAACCACTGTGCCACCGTGCCGCCCACAGTAGTACTAAAAGAATTGTTCTTGAAGGAAGGTCTTTTTCACTCCACTAGGCAAATTTGATTGACTTGGGTCTGAAAAGGTTTTTGCTTGTCAGCCTGGCTTGTGGATACTCCTATGGATTTGATTGAGATTTCAATGTAACATTTCACATCCAGTTGTCTTATAAGGAAACAAACCAAATGTGGTAACAATTTAATTCTACATTTAAGTTAGCTGCAATTCTTTACACAGCAATAGATGTTTTGTAAACTACAATTTAATTGGAATTTGAAAAACACAGAACACCTCCTTGTCCACAGGCATGGACACAATCTTTTGGTGGCCTTGTTTTTTTTCTCTCCATATTGCTGCCATGCTGATATCTTTGCCATCAGTCTAATGTATTGTTTCAATGATGCTTAGTGTAAGTTTGGGGAACAGCACTTCACCTTTTAGTGAGGACTTTACAGCCTTCTGATCTAAACATGGAGTTCAGCAATTTCAGACTGTTCAACTCTCCTCCCCTCCCTTTAACAACCCAACCCTAAATTTGTTTCCTTTGTATGTTTAGATTGCTCCCTTATTTTTTTGTTTTCAAAACAGCAGCATACCTGGGTGTAGGTATAAGCTTTGTTTAGTTTTCTTTCCCTTTCTGCCTCATGAGTATTCCCTTCAGCCCAGTAAGACTAACCCTGAGATTCAATCTATACCTTCCAGTCCATCACAGTTCTCTTTTCACCTTGCCTTACCCAGCCCTTGCTCAAAATCTATTACATCCCTAAAATTTTCCCAGCTCTGGTTAAAGGGATCAACCGGAAATGTTATTTTTTCTGCCTTAGTGAATGCTGCTTGGTTACAGTACTTGCACACAGTTTTAAAAACAGTGCTTGGTTGTTTTAAAATGTTCTTGTTATGACCAGTATCTACTAACATTTGAGGTGGTGTTTTGGGAATGCAGGTTCTCTTAATTAGAAAGCAACAGCATTCTTGCTTCACCGAAGATCTTTTGAAGAGAGACTGACCCCAGACTTCACCCACCATGCAACTTAAAGGGCTTATGAAACTCCTTGTATGCCACTTCCACTGCAATGTCCTTTTTCTGCTCTTTCCTTCAAAGAAATCAAAATAGGTTGCAAATTTATTCTCTCAATTCTCCGCGTTACGTAAGCACCAAAAAAAAGTGGTTTAGCATCCCTTATGCGCTTCGTAATTTCATTTTTCCAGTCTTTTTTAAAATTTAAAATCCATTTTATCCACAACTGAAATTTATGGGACTCTTGGGAAACTTAAGGATGCAAGTTGCTCACTGAGCTGGAAGGTTAGTTTCCAGACGTTTCATCACCATACTGGGTAACATCATCAGTGAGCCTCCAGTGAAGGCTCACTGATGTTACTAGTATGGTAACAAAATGTCTGAAAACTAACCTTCCAGCTCAGCATGCACACTTACATCCAGAACGTCAACCTGAGCTACAAATCTTCTCCAAACTGTCAAAACTTTTTAAAAATATATTAAAAAGTTAGAAGGAGCAGAGAGTTTAATCGCCATTGTAAGTGAGAGACAAATTAAAATTACCAAGGGAAGTTCTGATTTGACAAAGTAAAAAAAATTTGAACTTGAAAATCTAGAATTCAACCAACTGGAGCTATAGCTTCCAGTATTCAGCAGTGGAAGAAAGACTAAAACACCTGAAAAAGAAATGAAAAATTAACATGGCAATGTTAAATAAATACGTGCCATAATTGGGTAAACAATTGCAAATGTCAGGGTAAAATAAACATATTTAAATGCTAGATAAAACAAAAAATCAGCTATTTGTAGATATTGATCATACTAGATGTGAATTTGGCAAGATTTATTTATGCAATTACATTTATTGAATGGATGATGTACAAAGATATTTTGTAGACGTGGACCTAGCCATTTAATGTCAAAAGCATAAAATGACTAACACAATTGCCTTTTAAAATCAGAACCCACCCATTCAGAGAGGGTGTAATCCAATTGATCTGATTTAGAACGATGATCAGAGGCACACACTTTGAGTCCATAAAAGTTATAGTCATTTAGAACTACAATCTGTTCCAGAAATAAAATCGGATTAAAGAACATTATTATTGGAATCAATATATTGAAATAAAACAAACATTAATTTTTGCCTCTTTCCTAGTCTGTATGTTTCAGTCAGATGCAAATTGTTGAGTCACTTTGGTCTTTAGTCTTGGAACAGAACCGAAAACATTTAATTTTCAAACAGAATTTATGCCTAAGGTCAGACTAAATACAAGCCAAAGCACCAACTTTGAATCTCAAACACACTATCCTTTCAAAAAAAAAAAAGGACAAAAAACTCTCAGAGCCAGAACGAGTCAAATCATTGCTGAGCTGAGTTTTAAACGTACCAATAAATGTTTGCTGCTTGTGATCCTCTTCGTAACTCTTGGATGAGTTGTCCTGTGGTCGTGTCAAAAACTCGAACCAAGGTTCCCTGTACAAAATAATAGACTTTCTTTAGATGGACATATTAATAAATTTTTAAATGTTTCATATATGGTGCAGGGAGATGGAGGTGGGGGTGAGTGGAAAAAAAAAAGAGAAATTATTAAGTGTTATAGAGTCATCTTTCTATAGGAAGGATGTTGTTAAACTTGAGAGGGTTCAGAAAAGATTTACAAGAATGTTGCTAGGACTGCAGGGTTTGGATTAAAAGGGAGAAGCTGGAGCTTTTTTTCCTCTGGAGGTTGAGGGGCGACCTTATAGAGATTTATAAAAGGTGGTGATGATGGGCACGGAATGGAGTGAATAGCCAAAGTCTTTTTCCTAGGTGAGGGCAAGTCCAAAATTACAGGACATAGGTTTAAGGTGAGAGGGGAAAGATCAGAAAAAAAAAGGACCCAAGCTGGACTAGGTCCATTTGGGATGCCTGGTCAGTGCATGTGAGTTGGACTGAAGGATCCCTTTCTGTGCTTTATGACTTTGAGATCAACTAACTGTCCACACATCATGGAGTGGAGCAAGTAGAAAAACTGAACATTGATTTACATCAATTGTGATCAACATCCACACGTTCAACTGGTAGACAGTTTTTATATGCATTTCAGGTGGGAGCAGTACAGAGAAGTCAAACCAAATCCGTCTTTTAAAAAATACTAGGTACAAGAAGTCAATTTGAAAACCGGATTTTCAGTGGTGTGCTTCAAATCAACTACTTTGATTCTGCTTATAAATTCTATTTGTAAGCTTGAATGATAAAAGTTCCTTAACAGAGAGAATTAAGATAAAATGTCAAGCTCCTGATCAACAACCTTTTGCTGTATTTCTTGGGGAAGAGAACAGCAATTTTATTTAGTGCATTAAAAAAAGTTTAATTTCTGGGATGCTTATTGCCGTCTGAACTGCAGGGGGCACCCTCATTATCCATGCAGTTGCAGTGCCTGTGACACTGCTGCTAGTGATACCACAGCAAGGCACGCATCGAAGAACACAGCAAAATACAAGTGTTTCTCAAATTTTAAATTACTTCAAATCTTGGAATCATGAATTGCTCATGTCATCACTCTAAACACTTACTCATCCTGCTCCTAATCCCTCACTACCTCACAGTAAACCATTGCTGAAAGCGAGAGAACAAGGTAAGGTAAAGCAGTGATATTGAAAAAACAGTTTTACAAATCTTGCCTTTTCTGAAGCAGTGGCTATACGAGTCCCCTGAAGATTTAAAGCAATACAACTTAGAACTCCTTCATGTGCAGGTATGTCAACTGGAGGCTTTTCTGTGCTGGCAAGGTCCACTATTTGCACATGCCCTGTGTGTGTTCCTGGAAACGCTAGAAGGGAATTGTTGCTGTTTGGACAAAGGACACATAATCCTGAGGAGACAGGACAAAACAACAATTAAGCCCATTTACGGTACATGATTGCATTTTACCAAAGATCTTTAAAGTAAGCTGGTGTAGGATATGTTTAGCATGAATTCCAAACACAATGGATACACATTAAACTAGAAAATTGAATACATGTAAAGGGCATTTGTCCATATTAGGTTCTCTTGGTCAAGTCTCTTGTTATTCACCAAGCCTTTCAAGGTCGATTTGATTGAAAGCATAATCAACAGTCCCCTATTGATTTTGGTTTTACCTTTAAAAACTTAATGTGGAATAGTAGTCCATTTTCAAGGTTCTAAATATTTGAACAACATTGCCTTGTTTGGGGCCTCAGCAAAATGTAACTATCCCCTTGCATCCTGATACCTAGTTTTTAGCCAAGCATCTATGCAGCCAATAGTTTGCATCTATCCCAGAAACACATGCTTTGCAAATCAATCAATCAATCAAATGACAGATACTATGTGAAGCCTTTGTGAAATCCAACCGGGGAACATCCACACTCAATGCGTGCATTCTATTAGTAGGACTCTGGAAAGAATTTCACAAAACTGACCAGAGTTTCTTCCCCCCACCATTACTTGCAGACCTCCAATTACATGGACCACATACTTACAGGACAATGCAATAATTTTTGTGAATGATGCTTCAACAAACTCAATTTATTTTATTGGAATAAGTTACAGGACTGGTGTTTAAGCAAACTAAGTAAACTTTAAATTTTATAACTCAACTGGAGGCAGATGAATGACAGTACTTTCACCACAGACCAGTTTGCACAGGAAATAAATCTTTCCTTGACCAAATATTTACAAAATTAGTTAAATGCTCAAGCTTACCAAACATCAAAAGGATAGAAAATGGGTTATTTTATTCGACATTACATTTAAATACTTTTGAAAATAAATTCTTTAATCAAATTTAAGTACAAAAAATAAAGTTCCTGGGCAACTTCACTGTCTTCGAAAGCTAGCTACAAAAAGGAGCAAAGTTCAAGAGTATGGCCAAGAAATAATTGAGTAATCCAATTTGTAAATGTGTGTCTTTCTGAAAAAAATACCAAGTTTTACCAAATATAGCTACAGAGAAGGTTTTTAAAAATATATATCTAAAGTCAATGAACAACTTGTAACTACTTTTTTGCTCAGGACCTTATAAAAAAAATTTGGGAAATGCTTAATGGTGTATTGCAATTCAGATTTACAGACGATACAGGAGTTCAGAAAGGCCATCATTGTTTGTTAATCAAATAGAGGTGGTTGGAGTTGATTTTTGGAGAATAGTATGCATGTTCATGACAAGTATGAAAAAGGTTGAAGCATTAACAATTGCTGGCAATGTATTCAGAGGAAACAGGCAAGAAATAAACATCATGTTCCTGAAGCAGTATATACAGGGACAGGCAACTACACCAAATTTTATGTCACTTGCAAAATTCACCACATAAATGTCAAAACATACTTACATATTCTGGATTTTGCTGAAAACTAAACAAGAATGTAGTTGAATTCTTTATTTCCACAGTTACCCATAGAAAGGAGCTCTCAAATTTGTAACAATTAAAATAAAATCATTGGTACAGGTAAGCTCAAAAGGAATGCAGTGATAAACACTAACTCACCTTTTGGGTTGTAGCAGGTTTCAAAAACATGCAGCTGGTGAGGATTGTGAGTGAATGTGAAGACTTTAATCATGGAATCCAGAACTACTACTATTCTGTTAGAAAAGAAATGTAGAAATAACAACGCAGGTAAATGTTCAATTGTACAGAAGAGCTTACTGAAAGACCAGGTCAAAAACCCAAATCAATTAAGTAACTTCCAAAAATAAAACCATTATCTTAGGCACAACTTTCTTTTGTATGTTGATGACCTCTTCGGGCCCTTCCACGTTCCTAGATCAGAGGGAAACTACCTTCAAGCATCTCCACAATAGCAAATATCAGGTTGATGGACCTGTAGTTGTCTTGTTTGGATTTGCTGTTCTGTTTGAAAACTGGAATGGAGTTACCACGTCCATCTAAAATGACATTAGCCTATATTCTATTCAGTGAAGTTATAAGCTAAGGAGTCAGTGCACTTGCTCTATTGCTTAAAGGCCATTGAATGAGTATCTTTCCAATTTAAATCCTTAGATATTTAGATCTTCTACTCTGTCCAAGATAACATTTCAATTTATTTGAATAGTGTTGACTCGTCTCTGCCATTCAGTTAGTACATGGCTGATGTTTTCAGTCCTTTCTAGCTCCACATTCCTCAATACTCTAAGTTAATGAAAAAGTTGTATAATAGGAGTACTCATTAAGTGAAATATTAGCGTCCTCCATAGAATTGCGACTTCTGCAAATAGTAAATTAGTAGGGGGTCAATGGCCCTATGTTCATAGTTAAAAATCACAACACCAGGGTTAGTCCAACAGGTTTATTTGGAAGTGTTAGCTTTCGGAATGCTACTCCTTTATCAGAGGTGAACCTTCATCAGGTTCCAAATAAACCTATTGGATTATAACCTAGCGTTGTGATTTTTAACTTTGTACATCCCAGTCTGACAGCGGTATCTCCAAATCATGCCTATATTCATAAGTGATCTTCTGACTCCTGAAGTATCCGAGAAAGCTTTAGTTAGTACTATACAAAGGCTTATAGTGGCAACAAAACTGCCAGGAAATGCAATATGACATTAATAAACTTCCAGGATGGTGATGTAATTGGAAAAGGAATTTCAAGATGGAGAACAGAATTTTTGATCGGATAATAAAACTTTCCATAGAGCAAGTGGCCTGTTTGAAGTCTAGAGGAGCAATGGGTACTGGGGAAACAGACACACAGATCAAAAATAGCTGCTGTCAAGGTTAATAAGGTTATTGAAACTAAAGCAATACACTGGGTTTATTTCCAAAGGGTTAAATTGAAAAGTAAACAATTAATGATGAATTTGTAGAAAATTCTGGTTTGGCAACATACGGAAGTAATGCACAAGTTCTAGTCACCATTTTAGAAGGATAGCAAGACTCTTAAGATTAAAAAATACAATGATAATACCAGAACTGATATAACATAACATCAGTCATGACTGAACAGGTTGGGGTTTGTAATTCTAGGACAGAGAAGGCCAGAGGTGACCTGATTGGGGTCCAAGATTATGGAAGACCTCAGCAGGAAGATGTAGAGATGTTCTCACTTTTGGAGGATAAAATCTAGGAGCCATGATGGGTTTAAGGAATCCAAAAGAAACTTCTTCCCCCAGCTAGCAGAAGTTGTTCATACAAGGAGCAATTGTCGCAAATAGCTTCTAAGCATTTAAACAGGAAGCTAGATATGCAGAAGGGAGAAATAAATAGGAGATACTGAAAGGTTTAACAAAGAAGCAGGGCAGGCTTATATCAAGTCTAAACAAAACACTGATTAATTTGTCCAAATGCTCCATGTAAATCTATATAATGTCAGTATGTAATACAAAGGGTTTCAATGAAATAATTTCATCTGTTTAATAACCACCTATCAGTCAACGTGATGTAGAAAGAAGATGATCCTATCTTACCAATCTCATCGTTCTCTCAAGGAATTATAGCTCAGATATATTATGCGAAACTCTATGCCATGATATGGTCAAATTTCCAAAAAGCATTTCACCAATATTAGAAGCACGTTAAATTAAGAGTTAGGAGTCATGATGGAAATGCATTAACCACAAGGGAAAACTTCATGATCCAAGGGTATGAACCAAGATGAACTTGAATTGTCTTCCTCATCTTAGTTACTTTCTGATCTAGCCAAGATAGATATACAGAATAGTGTATGGAGTTAGAGCACTATATTTAATATTTAACTAGTTAGCCACCTTTAGATTTACAATACTTGTCAAAATGAAAACAAAACAAATATTTCAGCAGAGCATTCACATTTCCAAAAATTACCTGTCTCTCCGTAGTTTAACAGCTTTAACTTCTGTAGAAAATTCAATTTCAATAACAGTCTTCTTCTTTAAATCATCCCATATCATTACTGCAAAATACCACAGCATTTCATCATTTCCACAACATGAAATCAAATCAATCCCATAGGTTTAAATACATTATTCTTCCTTTCTTCAGGATATGCAATTGCTGCTGACTACTCGCAAACTTGGAATCAATCTTACTGCCTTACTTGTCACATTTCCCTAGCGCCTTCATCCTTCGGTTATTTACTCTTAGATCACAACTTTTTACTTCTAAAAGTAAATATCTGCTTTAGTTCGTTCTTTCCCTACCTTTGTAGGTAAATGCAATTTTTTTCTGTTCTAAAGAAAAATCTGCCCAAAACAGTCTCTCTCTCATACCTTTGCCAGATCTGAGTATTTCCAGCATTTCCTGCTTAATAAGTTTAAATTTCAGACCTCCAGCATCAAACTTTTGTGTTTGTTTTTAACAAAACCTTGTTAGTTTCCAGAGATTATTTCAACAATTTTGCTAATTGTTTCTTTGCTGTAATGCAGAGGTATCAAAGACTGTTAGTTGTTTGTTGGATATTTTCATGCAATCATTGTTAAAAAATATTTTAATTGAAAAATAGTTTTAATATTACAAATACAAAACAATACAATTCAAAATATAAAGAAAGAATGCCAAAAGAAATTTTAAAAATCCAAACCGCCCTCATGAACAAAAATATATAAAAATACTTTAAGACGACGACGACAACGACGACGACGATGATAATATAGCTCAGCAGAACAAAACACTAACTCTGGAATATCGAGAGCATTACTTTTCACACATTCATATATTCGCAGATCCCCCTCTGGATATTGGACTCAAAGCACAATTGTTACGGCTATATAAAAGCCCTTAATAGTATGGCGGACAAAGCATTGTCCAGGTAGTCAAAAAAGGGCTGCCATGTCTTATAGAAATTCTCAGTTTTGTGGTGTATCATACTTGTAAGAAAATCTAACGGGATATGCTCTATAACAATTTTACACCAACCCGACAGACCCAGGGAACACCCAACCGAACAAGATATTCTTTCTTGCGCAGAAAGTGAGGATGTTGAAAAGTTTTCTTATGCCATGCAATCGTTTTACATTTTTTCTTCCCTCAAACACAATTTTCCCGCCTCTTGTTTTTCTCTTATTAGAGGGAGACTAGCCTATTTGCTGTTGCAAATAGCCAATGCAGATTCAATAAGCAAAATTATCTCCTTTGATTCAGCTCAAATAAACAAACAAACAAACGTCAGTCCAGATGGGGCACTCAAAATAAAAACAGGTCAATGACGAAACTTACAAAAGGAAAGTTGTCAAAATTAAAATAAAATGTCATTTTGGGGTGATGCACCTAGCTCCTGTGGCATCTATTTATCACAGATGACCTGTTCAGTGCCAGTAGACTTTGCAAGTTGTCTCTTGGTGAACACCTGAGCACAGACAAAATCAAAGGAGACTTCCGAAGTTATGATTATGATTTATATTCCTTTCTCAATCTTTGTTCAATTTATTCACAACTCTTCAATCTGATTAGTAAAGAAAATATTTGATTGCTTTCCACTTCCACTCAGGACCCAGGCTCACAGACCCAGAGGTTGGTAGCTCACATTGACAATGTTTTGAGCTGTAATTTGGAAAAGTAAAACAGGCAATTCACTCCTACACCAAGATACGTCAGTGTTAATAGGGGGATTCCTCCCCCAAAGGTTTCCAAAAGGCCAGGAAAAATTCATCAATCGCAGGCTGTTTCTCACTGATATTTGCTACTAATACAGACATTGTGAGCCTCTAGCAGCAAACCTTGCAGAAATGCTGAATTGTGGTGCAGCAAAAGGGGAGTTGTGGCAGTGAGGAAGATGTTGGGTAATAAGTAATAGGATAAGTAAATAAAGAATAGGAATCAGCACAAGTTTGGCGGGCTGAAAGGTCTGTTCCTCTGCTGTACTGTTTTTTGTTCTTTATTCTCGATGACTACCATAAGTCAATTCCAGATTTTTATTAAATTCAAGCTTCACCAATTTCCACAGTGAGATTTGAAGCCATGTCCACAAAACATTAGTCTGGACTTGGATTACTGTTCCAAGTGACATTGCCTCTATTCTAATTGTACTTGGGCTCCAAGTGTTACAAGAAGGTATTAAACAAACAAGTTTTCCATAGAACTTGGAAGGTTAACTGATTTGATCAAGGGTTTGGAGTTAAGGGAAACAGATAGGGTAGATAGAAAGAAAATATTTCCACTAGTCGGTGTATCTCGGAATAGACTATCATGGTTTAAAAATTAGATCCAGATGTCTAAAGTAAACTTAGGAAACATTTGTATACAAAAGGAATGGGTGATGTGTGGCACTCTTTCAGCACATATCCACATGTTGGGACATCAACTGTGAATTTTAATCTCATACTAATCAATTCATCAAGAGTTTTGGATGTATTGGATTAAGTAACAATTCAGCCCTGATCCCAGTGAATGGCTCAAGGGGCAAAATGGCCACCTTATTTTTTTATTCACAGAATACAGCAAGATTTGAAAAGACTCAACTGAAAAATCAGTGCAAGTCACCTTTGCAAAACAATATAAAATATCATAATTGCCTGCATTTTTAGGTAATCTTCTGTGGGCCAAAGACTTTCAAGTAGTGGGAGTAAATTGTTATTGACGATTAAGACAGGATCAATTACAGTTTTCAATGTGGATGAATAACTTCAAATGTCTAGCCTATGTGCATGCTAACCAACTTTTTAAAAAGTTTTAAATCCCTGCATTTAAGTACCTGCTTCAATATCCATCTGTGAAAAAGAATGGTTAAAAAAGTAAAATTTGTGACCCAAGTATAAAAGTATTAAAACATGCATGCACAGCACTAGGTTAAATCCCTCATACCATTGCATTTTTAAAAAGTGTTAAGTATTACATGGAGTAATAAGGGGTGTACTTTCTGGTCTTAGCAATTTAATCTTTTGAGTTTTGAGAAGATTTGTAGATCAGGTGGAGGTTCTGAATGTAGGTTTGCTCGCTGAGCTGGAAGGTTTATTTTCAGACGTTTCGTCACCATGACAGGTCACATCTTCAGTGAGCCTCCAAATGAAGCACTGGTGGTGTGACCCACTTTCTATTTATATTCCTAAACATATAAATAGACAGTGGGCCACACCACCAGTGCTTCATTCGAAGGCTCACTGAAGATGTGACCTGGTATGGTGACGAAACATCTGAAAATAAATCTCAGCGAGCAAACCTATATCCATTCAATCTTAACATACAGCAACATGAATCAGTGAAAAGACATTTGGTACATGGGGTTAACACAGAAATCTAGATAATGCTGCAACATCGGGAACATAAAGAACACAATTTTTTTTAAACTTTCACATATGTGGCTGACACTGACAAGATTGCCTTTATTACCCATTTCTGGACGCTCTGGTATGGAGTGGTCTTCTTGAGACACTGATTCAGCGATAGTTCCTGAAGTATCAGCTATTATAGAATTACAATACTTGAAGAATAGTACTGAAACAGTTGGATTTAAATGTAAATCTAGCATATTATACAGTAATTTTCTCTGGTCCCAGGATATCAGTTTGCCATTTGCTATGGTTAGATCATAACTGAGTCACCAGTCCAACAGCATAACCACTACACTGCTGTAACCAACTTAAGTTGCATTTTCAAAGAAGTCACAAACCAGTTTCAATATGGCACAAGCATTAAATGGTCTAATCACAAGGAGGTTAAGTCTGAATAATACCATATTTCCACTGACAAGCTATACCTTTATTAGGAGGATACTTGGGCTTTTTACCACCTCCAACCAAAGCTAAGTAATTACATCGAAAAAGCATTTCAACATGACCAACTCCTCCTTCCATGAATTCTGCAAAAGAAAAGAAAAATCGTTCAAATGTAGAATGGTGGACAGTCAGATCTACAAAAACAGTGGCCTAAAATAAATCAAGAAATAGTGGGTAACATTCATACCTCTAAGACAACAGTCCTGGGTTTGAGCCTCATCCCAGAACATTTTTTGCATCGCAATATTAGCTAAAGCAGGAGAGATTCCTAGTCAACTGCGATATAACTAACCTTGGAGCCTCTGCCATCATTGAATTGATCAAGTGTACCGAAGCACGGTGAAAAGCTTTGTCTTGCCAACAATACAGGCAGATCACAGAGTTAAGTAGCATAGATAAATAAATAATAGATAAACAGTGGCAAAAACAAAAAAGAAAACACAGGTACAGGTGAATGTTAAGAGTTTGAGAGTCCATTCCGTATTCTAACAACACTAGGATAGAAACTATTGTTTCAAAACTGGCTGGTGCGTGTGTTCAGGTTTCTGTACCTTCTCCCCAGCAGCAGAGATTGTAGAAAAGCATTGCCAGGGAGGGCTAGATAAAAGATCCGTTGCAAATGCTAGCTGCCTTTCCTGGACAGTAGGCCTGTTAGATGGATTCTATAGATGGGAGGTTGGCCTTTGGGGTTGCACGAGCCGAGTTCACCACTCTGTAACCATCTCAGATCTTGAATGGTACAGTTGACATACCAGGTAGCGATACATCCAGACAGAATGTTCTCAATTGCGCACCTATAAAAGTTGGCAAGGGTACACGCCGTCATGCCAAAAGTCCCCAGCTGCCTGAAGAGGAGGAGACATTGCTGGGCCCTTGTAACCAGCATGTCCACTGGAAGAGTCCAAGAAAGCTCCCTGGAGCTTGACACTCTCCACTCGTTCCACCTCTGTGCTGTTAATGTGTAGGGGGGCATGAGTAACATCCTGCTGAAAGTCAATAATGAGTTCCTTAGTCTTGCTGGCATTGAGAGCTAGGGTGTTCTCAGTGCACCATGTTTCCAGATCTTCCACCTCCCGTCTAAAGTCTGTTTCGTCACCATTTGACATTCGACCGACTATGGTGGTGTCATCAGCAAAGTTGTAAATGGCATTAGTCTAGTATTTGGCGACACAGTTATGTGTATAGACAGAGTATAGTAGGGGGCTCAGTATGCATTCCTGCACAGGCTCCAGTGTCGAGTGTTAGTGAGGATGAAATATTGACCCGATCTTCACTAATTGTGGTCGGTGGGTCAGGAAACTGAGGATCCAGTTGCAGAGAGTGGAGCTTAGTCAGAGATCACTAAGTTTAGTAATCAATCAGTCTAGAGAGGATAATAGCATTGAAGGCTGAACTGTAGTCAGAGTAGGATTCTTATGTAGCTGCTCTTGGTGTCAAGATGTTCTACGCAGAAGTGAAGGGCAAGTGACATGGCATCTGACGTGGGTCTGTTGGTCAGATAGGCAAATTGGAGTCATAGAGATGTACAGCATGGAAACAGACCCTCCAGTCCAACCTGGTCCACGCTGACCAGATAGTCCCACCTACCAGAACCCGGCCCATATCCCTCCAAACCCTTCCTATTCATATACCCATCCAAATGCCTCTTAAACGTTGCAATTGTACCAGCCTCCACCACATTCTCTGGCAGCTCATTCCATACACATACCACCCTCTGCGTGAAAAAGTTGCCCCTTGGGTCTCTTGATCAAGAGTAGTGGGGAGACTGGAGTTGATTAATGCCATGACCAGTCTTTCAAAACACTTCATGACCACCGAAGTTAGGGTCACTGGCGGTAGTCATTGAGACATTGAGACACAGGGATGACGTTGGCCCTCTTGAAACAGGCAGGGAGAGTGGCCTGCTGCAGGGAGAGCTTGAAGATGTCCGAGAATATCTCTGCCAGTTCATCTGCGCGTGCTCGAGTGCACAGTCTGGTAATCTGTCTGGCCTCATTGTGTGAACCCAAGGAAAGCAAAGGAAAACTGATCGGACCTCTGATGCAGTGACTGTTGGGATAGGTTCGTCAGGACTTGTCAGAATTGGTGTTACCTCTCCGCCAAAATTCTGCTCAAAGCAAGTGTAGAAGGCGTGGAGACGATCTGGGAGGGATAGGTCATCGTCTGCTAGCTTGCACTCTCTTTTTAGAACCTGTGACATCAGTCAGACTTATATAGTCACCGGGTGTCTGTCTGGGTCTCTAGTTTGTATCAATATTGGTCCTTGGCTGTCTTAATGGCTCTGTGAAGATCATACTTGGATTCCTTATATTTGAGTGGGTCTCCTGATCTGAAGGCCTCACGCCTGGTTTTTAGCAGGTTCTGCATGTCCTGATTTATCCAGGGTTTCCTGTTGGGGAACAGCCAGATTGACTTCCTCAGTATACAGTCCTCCACACACTTGCTGGTACAGCCTGTGACAGTGATGGTGTTTTTGTCCATGGTCCCTGTGGACTGTTTGAACATAGCCCAATCAGCAGATTCCAGACAGCACCGGAATTGATCCTCTGCCTCCTCCAACCAGCACTGGACTTGCAACCGCGAGAGGGTCTCCCACTTGAGCACGAGCCTGTAAGCTGGGAGAAGAAACACAGCATGGTGGTCGGAGTTCCCGAAATGAGGGCGATGGAGCAGTAGGCATCCATCACAGGTCTAATGTTCAGGCCCCTGGTGGGGCAGGTAATATTCTGGTGGTACTTGGACAACACCTTCCTTAGATTAGCTTGATTGAAGTTGCCAGTTATAATAAGCAGAACCTCAGGGTGTTCTGTCTCCAGGGTATTAGTGGTGGAGAACAGCACATCCAGACCTTCCAACGTTTGCTTGTAACAGTATGTACACAGCTGTAAATTCCTGTGGTAAATAGAAGGGGCAGCATTTGATGGTGAGGAATGGCTACTCAGGATTGCAATGCTCATGCACCACAAGTCGTTAATTAAAAAGCAAACCCCTCCAACCCTTTCTTACCCAAGGATGCTATACGGTCCATACGATGGATAGAAAAACCAACAGCCTGGATGGATTAAGCCAGGTTTCTGTGAAGCAGAGTGTGCAGCAGTCCTGCAGTCCATACTGGAAGCAGAGCAGTGATCAGAGTTGGTCCATCTTGTTCTCCAGAGATTGTACATTTGGTAACAGTAAGCTAGGAAGGGGGTCCTGAAACCACGTAGTCTCAGTCTTACTGGCAGGCCAGCACGTTTACCCCGCTTCCTCCCAGGTTTCTTACATTTGAGTGGTCCAGAGTTCTGGTGGAGTGGATTGCGACTGTTCAGTTAAGTGATCCTTCCTCAGATCCTGTGGAGCAGGTAGGTTGCAGTTTAGTGTATTTTTTGCAGAGGGCCCGCTTAGGACCCAGTGAAGCAGATAATTTATTGTGTGATTTTTTACCAGAGGGAATTCTCTTAGGACCCAGTGGAGAAGTTCCTGGTTTCAGTTGCTGCACCAGGTGCAGCCAGGTTGTTTGCAGAAGTGTTTGGGCTGCTCTCCAGGTACATTCTGATAGATTTCACATCAGGCAGCGTCTTATGGGGCTGGGAGAGTTTTGTGTCAGGCCTCCTTCCTGAGGCAGGTCTCTGGGGTCCCTCCAATTTCTGGCAGGCCCCAACCATGGGGCTCGTGTAGGCTGCGTCCAGCTGGCCATTATCCATATTTCCACAAAAAAAACATCCATGTTAAAATGCATTTTGCCACAGCAACTCCAAGTTAACTGTAACACACCATCGCCATTGTATACCTGAAGGCAGTCAAAATGTACTTGCACAAACGTTCTAATGAATGATCAAATATTAAAATGATTCAAAACAAGGTGGCAAATACCATTTTAAAAAAAATCAGCATATTGCTTAAAAACTAATGTTGATTAGTTAGACAGGTCAATGTTTTCAGTTGAGAGAGGACTATTTTCTTCAAAAAAAAAAAAAAGGGTACCCACCAATTGAGCACTACATCATTGCTCTGTTACAAGTCACCAGAAAGAAAATCATACCATGGCCTATACAGGTCAAGAACTTAGCTTTGTTGACTGCACGGAGGCACAATGGTTAGCACTGCTGCCTCACAGCGCCAGAGACCTGGATTCAATTCCCCCCTCAGACAATTGTCTGAGCGGAGTTTGCACATTCTCCCAGTGTGCGTGGGTTTCCTCCGGGTGCTCTGGTTTCCTCCCACAGTCCAAAAATGTGCAAGTTAGGTGAATTAGCCATGCTAAATTGCCCATAGTGTTAGGTGAAGGGGTAAATGTAGGGGAATGGGTCTGGATGGGTTGCTCTTTGGAGGGTTGGTGTGGACTTGTTGGGCCGAAGGGCCTGTTTCCACACTAAGTAATCTCATCTAAATGTTAAAAAAAAAATTTGAACACACAGGTGTAGTATTTTTGACTCTTATCTCCAGCAGCTGCAGTCCTCAGTTTCTCCAAGGTGCAGACAAATACTTTATTTGCTGTTTTCAAGATAATCATTCAAGATGGCGGAGACACGAAGGTCTCGTCTTTGAATTCTGATTAAAAACAATGCACTTCTTGATAAAAGGGTTCACATCCTTTATTAAAAATCAGTATACATTCATATTTAAAATAATTTAGACCCTGGAGAGATCATAAAATGGTGGACAAGGTAGTGGCTGAGAGCTGCTCTTGGTTTTGAGGGGTTTTTTTTCCCCCCAGCGCTCAGCTGGATATACTCATTTCCTTGAGGCAGTAATTGCAGTTTCTTTCAAAAAAAAAGTTCTGCATTCTTTTTTAAACAAAAGTTCCAAAAACAAAGATACTTTTAAAAAAGGAGAGAGAGAATTTTGGGAGAGTGACCACATGGCAAGGTGGGAGACTGAGAAATTGCACAGGCCTCTGGATGTCAGGTTTCACTGAAAGTAGTGCAGTTTCATAGCTGTTGTAAGAAGTCTAACATCCAGCTTCTGTGCAGCTGCAGAGATATCAGAGATTTAGGGGGAAAAAAAAAATCACTGCCTGAAACTACAGGAGAAGAGGACGACTTTTGGGTTGAGATTGATCAGTGAAATGTAAGATTTATAAACTTTCTAAATTTTTTTTTTGCAAATCTATAACAGTGAGAATGGGGAGGGCATTTTTTTCTTATGTTTATGAGGTGATCTGTCTCCTGATTGACTTTCAACATTAAGGATTGGTATTAAGTTATCCCAGAGGAGTAGGGACTGTGCCAACGCTTCCCCTTGTGAGCGAAGTGTTTTGTGTTTGTTTTTAAGATTATTTCTGGGTTTGTAGATTGTTAAAAGAGGGCGGAAATTGCTTGTAGCAGGGTGATGTGCTCTTCTTGTCAGATGTGGGAGATCAAAGAAAGTTCCTGGAGACTCTTCTGCAGGAAGTACGTTTGGTTGCAAATCCTATTGGGCCACATGAATCAATTAGATTAGCAGGTAGACACAACGAGGAGTTTACAAAAGCAAGTTGGAGTGATGGATGGTAGTTTCAGGAAGGTAGAAAAACCACGGATACAGTCAGATGGATGGATGTCTGCTAGGAATGGTTGGATAGGTGGCCAGGTAATGCAGGAGTCTTTTGTGGCTAACTCCATCTCAAACAGGTATGGTGTTTTGGGTACTTCTGGGGGTAGGGGTGCTGCAGGTGTTGGCCTCTCAGGGGAATAGAGCACTAATAGTCAGATTTCTGGTAGTGACTGGTCTATAGTCAGGAGGGATATTCTCCTTCCAAGTGACCAATTGTAATAGGGGACTCTAGTCTGGGGCACAGACATTCCTGTGACTGTCAGCGATACACCTGGATAGTTTGTTGCTTTCCTGGTGCCAGGGTCAAGAATATCTCAGAAAGGGTATAGAATATTCTGAAGAGGGGAGAGAATGACAAGCAGGAAGTCATTGTGCAAGTTGGTACCAATAACGTAGGAAGGGAAAGGGATGAAGTTCTGCAAGGAGAATATAGGAAACTAGGTAGGAGGTTGAAATAAGTAAGTCCTCAAGGGTAGTAATATCTGGACTACTGCCAGTGCCATGTGCTTGACAGAGTAGGAATAAGAGGATAGAGTGGACAAATGTGTGTTTGAGGAGCTGGTGCATGGGGCAGAGATTTGCATTTTTGCACCATTGGGATCTCTTCAGGGGTTGAAATGACCTGTATAAGAGGGATGGGTTCCACCCCAATATCCTTGGGAGAAGATTTGCTACTGCTGCTTGAGAGGCTTTAAACTAGTAAGGGGAGGGTGATGGAAGAACAAGGTAAGACTGATAAATTAAACTGTAGTTACTTCAATGCAAGAGACCTGACAGGTAAGGGAGATGAACTTGGGGCATGTTGGGAACATGGGACTGGGATATCATAGCTACTACAGAAACATGGCTCAGGGATGGCCAGGACTGGCAGCTTAATATTCCAGGGTATAGATGTTATAATCAACTAGGAGAAAGGTGAGGACTGCAGATGCTGGAGATCAGAGCTGAAAAATGTGTTGCTAGAAAAGCGCAGCAGGTCAGACAGCATCCAAGAAGCAGGAGAATCGACGTTTCGGGCATAAGCCCTTCTTCAGAAGAAGGGCTTATGCCCGAAACGTCGATTCTCCTGCTTCTTGGATGCTGTCTGACCTGCTGCGCTTTTCCAGCAACACATTTTTCAGTACAGATGTTAGAAGAAGGACAGAGAGGAGGAAAGGGGTGGTGGCATTTTTGGTTAGGGATAACATTACAGCTGTACTTAGGGAGGATATTCCTGGGAGATTGCAAAGTTATATGGCTGGAACTAAAAAATAAGAAAGGGCTGATTACTTTTTTGGGATTGTATTATAGGCCCTCAGTAGTCAACAAGAAATTGAGAAGCAAATATGTAAAGATTTCACACATCTCTAAGGATAATAGGGTTGTAATGGTAGGGGATGTAAACTTTCCAGGCATAGACTAGGATTGCCATAATGACAAGGGCTTAGATGGGGAGGAATTTGTTACGTGTACACAAGAGAACGCTCTTATTCAATGTGTGGATGTACCTACCAGAGAAGGAGCAATACTTTACCTTCTGTTGGGAATTAAGGCAGGGCAAGTAAGTGAGGAGATCAGTGGAGGATCACTTTGGGGCAAGTGATCAAAGTTCTATTGATTTTAAAATAATGATGGAAAAGGATAGAACTGATCAAAAGGTTTTTGTTCTAAATTGGAAGGCAACTAATTTTGATCTAATTAGATAGGAACTTTCAAAAGTTGATTGGGAGAGGCTCTTCTGAGGTAAAAGGACAATTGGGAAGTGGAAGTTTTTAAAAATGAGGTAACAGAAGTTCAGAGACAATATGTTCCTGTTATTGTGAAGGGCAAGGCTAATAGGTATAGGGAATGCTGGTTGACTAGAGAAATTGAAGCTCTAGTCAAGAAAAAGGAGACATATCAGGTATTGACAGCTGGCATCAAGTGAATCCCTGGGAGGAGTATAAGGACAGTAGGAGTATACTTAATAAGAAAATCAGGAGGGCAAAAAGGGGACATCAGCTAGCTTTAGCAAATAGAGAGTTAAAGAGGAATCCAAAGCGATTCTACAAGTACATTAAAGGGCAAAAGAGTAACTAGGGACAGAATAGGGCCCCTTAAAAGATAAACATGGAACCACAGAAGATGGATGAGATACTAAAAATGAATATTTCACATCAGTATTTAGATTAGATTAGATTAGATTACTTACAGTGTGGAAACAGGCCCTTCGGGCCAACAAGTCCACACCGACCCGCCGAAGCGCAACCCACCCATTCCCCTACATTTACCCCTGTACCTAACACTATGGGCAATTTAGCATGGCCAATTCACCTGACCTGCACATCTTTGTGACTGTGGGAGGAAACCGGAGCACCCGGAGGAAACCCACGCAGACACGGGGAGAACGTGCAAACTCCACACAGTCAGTCGCCTGAGTCGGGAATTGAACCCGGGTCTCTGGCGCTGTGAGGCAGCAGTGCTAACCACTGTGCCACCGTGCCGCCCACAAACTGCAGAGAAAGACATGGAAGCTAGGGAACTTGGGGAAATAATTAATGTCTTGAAAAAAAAGAGCTCATATTCAAGGTAGTGGTGCTGGAGGTCTTCAAACACACAAAAAAAGGTAGAAAATCCCTAGGACCTGATCAGGTGTTTCCCATAATTTTGTGGGAAGCTAGAGAAGAGATTGCTGGGCTCCTTGCTGAGATGTGTGTGTGTCAACAGCCACAGGAGAGGTGCCAGAACACTGGAGATTGGCTAATATGGTGCCACTATCTTAAAAAAGGCTGCAAAGAAAAGCCAGTGAACTATAGACCAGTAAGCCTAACATCAGTGGTGGGTAAGTTGTTGGAGGGGATTCTGAGGGACAGGACTTCCAAGCATTTGGAAAGACAAGGACTGATTACCAATAGTCAACATGGTTCTGTGCATGGAAATCATCTCACTAGCTTAATTGAGTTTTTTGAAGTGGTGACAAAAAAGATTGATGAAGGCACAGCAGTAGTCATTGTCTATATGGACTTTAGCGAAGCATTCGACAAGATTCCACATGGTAGGCTGGGTTAGTAAGATTAGACTGGGAGAGCTAGCCAACTGAATATAAAATTGGCTTGAAGATAGGAGACAGAGGGTGGTGGTAGAGGATTGCTTTTCAGACTGGAGACCTGTGAAACCAGCAGTGTGCCACAAGGATCAGTGCTGGGTCCATTATTATTAGCCCTTTATATGAATGATTTGGATAGGACTATGGAGGTATGGTTAGTAAGTTTGCAGATGACATTAAAATAAGTGGTGGACAGTGAAGCTTATCTCCAAGTACAACTGGAACACGATCAGATAGCAAATGGCCTGAGGAGTGGCAGATACAGTTTGACTCCGGTAAATGCAAGGTGCTGCATTTTGTCAAGGCAAACCAGGGCAGAACTTATGCAGATAATAGTAGGGCCCTTGAGTGTGTTGCCGAGCAAAGACACCTCGGGGTTCAGGAGCATAGTTCCTTGAAAGTTGAATCGCAAGTAGACAGAGTGATGAAGGCAACGTTTAGTAAGCTTTCCTTCATTTGTCAGAACACTGAATATAGGAGTTTGGATGTCATGTTGCAATTGTACAGGACATTGATGAGGTCACACTTAGAATACTGTGTACAATTCTGGTTGCCCTTCTATCGGGAAGATGTTGTTAAACTTGAAAGCATTCAGAAAAGATAAACAAGAATGTTTCAGGGATTAGAGGGTTTGATTTATAGGGAGAGGCTGAACAGGCTGAGGCTTTCTTCCTCTGGAGTATCAGAGGGTGTGGGGTGACTTTATTGAGGTTTATAAAAACACAAGGGGCATGAATTGAGTGACTAGCCAAGCTTTATTTTGCCTAGAATGGGGGGGGGGGGGGGGGTGAAGCTAGAAGGAACAGATTTGAGGAGGACCTGAGGAGCCACTTTTTCACACAGAGGATGGTACATATACTGAACAAGCTGCCGGCATGCAGAATTACAAACATTTAAAAAGGCAGCTGGATGGGCATATGAATGGGAAGGGCTGAGAGGCATGTGGGCCAAAATGCTAGCAAATGGGACTGAGGATGTCTGATTAGGCTAGATGGGTTGGACCAGAGAGGTCTGTTTCGGTGCTATTTGATTCCGACTTTGGTCAAAAATAAAGATCATAATCTCAAACTCAACAGTTGGAAAATTTGGAAAAAGCAATAGTAATCACAAATCTGCATTACCTGACTGGTGATACGCCTCACCTTGTTTTTCCTTCTCCTTTAGTGGATCAGTGTTATAGACACGGAATCCATTTTCCATTCCACATGCAAAACAACCTGGAATCAAGAAACAAAAAGCACTGAGAACATTCATGAAATCCCTTATGCTGAAAAGCACATTTAAAAAAAAAAGATTGGTTTTAATTAAAATCATAGTATTAAGTAGATTAAATAAAATGGTCAAGGATTTCTTAGAACCTAAAAATGACTGTCGTTTCAGGAAATCTAGTCAATTTTACAATGCTCATAAGACACTAAACAGAAACTTTAACTGCGTGACAGCTGACAAAGTATCTAACAAGTAAAGAAAGTTGAAGAAGGTTTAAAGATTGCACAGTCATGCACAAGTGAAATAAATTTAGTCTTTGAATAATTGCTACAGAACATTTAAAAAAAAAGCTGAGAGTCTAGGAATATTCAAGACCACTGATGTTTTCTTTTACCCCTAAGTAGTATGATTTCAGTGTCTTTTCAGAACTTGGAATTAGATGAATAGCAAAGATTACCTCAGAATACAACTGGATCTTGATCAGATGGGCCAATGGGCTGAGGGGTGGCCGATGCAGTTTAATTTTAGATAAATGCGAGCTGCTACATTTTGGAAAAGCAAATCAGAGCAGGATTTATACTCTTTAATGGTAAGGTCCTGGGGAATGCTGATGAACAAAGACACTTTGGAGTGCAGATTCATAGTTCCTTGAAAGTGGAGTCACAGGTAGATAGGAGATTGAAGGCGGTGTTTGGTATGCTTTCCTTTATTGGTCAGAGCATTGTGTATAGGAGTTGGGAGGTCATGTTGCGGCTGTACTGGATATTGGTTAGGCCACTGTTGGAATACTGCATGCAATTACGGGCTCCTACCTATCGGAAGAATGTTGTTAAGCTTGAAAAGATTTACAAGGATGTCGCCAGGGTTGGAGAGCTGGCTCAATAGGGAGACACTGAATAGGCTGGGGCTGTTTTCCCTAGAGCATCCAGGACTGAGGGGGTGACCTCAGAGGTTTATAAAATCATGAGGAGCATGGATAGGATAAATAGACAAGGTCTTTTCCCTGGGGTAGGAAAGTCCAAAACTGGAGGTCATAGGTTTATGGTGACAGGGAAAAAAGATATAAAAGGGACCTAAGGTGCAATGTTTTCACACACACAGGATGGTGAGTGTATGGAGTGAGCTGCTAAAGGAAGTGGTGGAGGTTAGTACAATTACAGCATTTAAAAGGCACCTATAAAGATGGGTATATGAACAGGAAGGGTTTAGAAGGATATGGGCCAAGTTCTGGCAAATGGGACTGGATTAGGTTTGGGTATCTGATCGGCATGGACAAGTTGGACCCGAGGGTCTGTACATCTGTACATGCATGCTGTACATCTTTAAGACTCTAGATGAGTATTCATTTCGGAATTGGTGTCAACGAATCTCAGCCATATTATGCTACTCATGAGGTTGCAAAGATAACTTTTAAAATTGATAGAGATTAACTTTTCCTCTTGCTTTAATTTGATTTAGAACTTCATCTCGCAAACTAATTACTATTTTGAGCACTACTTCCATGGCCAAATCTAATCAACAGAACAAATAATTCCTGGGAGATTCACACATACCAGTGTGACGATGCTGTCACTTTGAAAAGTATATTTTGTCCTTGTTTATACGGTTATACAAAAGGATGTTCTTAACAGGATTCATACAATGGATATTTTTGCCCTTGTTAGCTGACCTTGCATACGGAATGCTTCCAATATTGTTAAATGGCTCTGCATAATGACTGCTTTTCCATCTTGTTAATCCATTGCCCTTGCCTCCAGCACCCCATTGTTATCTGTAAATTCTTATCTGATTCGAGTCATACTCGGCTGATCGCCTGGTTTCACAAAACTTGGAACTTAACCTTTTCCCTGCCTGCTTATATCTGATACACATTCTCACATCGATAGAGGAAGGACTTGAACTCATACATGGGATTTTTCTCCTTCGGGTCCATCACTGAACCAACAGCTGCCTCCAGCATTAATTGGGATAAATTCTAGCAGCAATTATGTTTCTATTTCTTAAAATAGAAAAGATTAGAGACACCATAAAAGAGATGTTTAAGATGATCAAAGAAGTTGATTAGCCAGATTGAAAGAAACTCTTCCCTTTGGTAAATGTCAAGAGTCTCAAAACTGATCTTACTATGGACACAGAATCTGACATCCGCCACCACAGTATCTTGAGGGCTTTCATTTTTTCCTCTATCAAAGATTCAACCGGTTGTCTTCACCGCCACTTGGTTGAATTTGTTCTTGCATTAATTAACACTGCCTTCAATTCCACTCATTATCTTCAAATAAAAAAACCGTATTGCCATGTTAGCCCTTAAGGGTCACAAACTGTACATGTCTTTTTCTGGGACATGTGGAAAATTCTGTGTGATTGGTCCATTCAGGTTCCATTATGCACCTCTTTCTTACACATTCAGGCCTGAGTCAGTGCTTCTTCCACATGAAATAGTTATTTACCAGCACATCTTTCAATTTAGTTGCAATCTATTCATTGCTCAGTGTGCCGGTTCCCACACTGAAGAAACCAAACAGACTGATGGACAGCTTTGTGGGACATCTCCATTTAGTTTGTAAAGATAACAGAGTAACTTATTATGTTAATCCTCATCTCTTCTCTCAAACGGATTTCTGTCCTTTGCTTCTTACGCTGCTTCAAAAGATGATTAACACAGACTAGAGGAGTAGCACCTCAACTCTCCATTGGATATTTTACAGCCTCCTGGACAACAAATTCAAGAATTTCATTTTATCACCAATTCCATTCTTCTAGACACTATGCCTCCCCCAGACCTACTGGGTGTTTCCGGACTTATGCCATCACTGCACCCTCTTGTCCTGTGCAATCATCCTCTTTTTTTTAAAAACACCTTATGCAGAACTTATTTTCTGCCTTTTAATGGCTTCAGGCTGTTATGTAAACTGTTTAAGCTCTCACCTTTTGTTAGAACTGAAAAATTATGTTGAGCTCAAACATTAACAGTTTCTCTCTCCACACACCCTGTCTGACCAGAATATTTCTGATTGCCAGAATATACATTATTTTGACAGACAACAGTATTGAAGGTTATGGTGGGAACATGGTGGATGAGGACAGGAGTGGGGGTGCTGAATGACCTCCTTCTGGTCCTGTAAATTATTATTTAGAACACACCAAGCCATTTGGAAATGACTACAGGTGCTACAATTCAGGAAGGAGAAAGTGAGGTCTGCAGATGCTGGAGATCAGAGCTGGAAACGTGTTGCTGGAAAAGCGCAGCAGGTCAGGCAGCATCCAGGGAACAGGAGAATCGACGTTTCGGGCATAAGCCCTTCTTCAGGAATGAGGAATGACCTCTCCGCCCCCACCCCACTGACCTATCACCCTCACCTTGACCTCTTTTCACCTATCGCATTTCCAACGCCCCTCCCCCAAGTTCCTCCTCCCTACCTTTTATCTTAGCCTGCTGGACACACTTTCCTCATTCCTGAAGGGCTTATGCCCGAAACGTCGATTCTCCTGTTCCCTGGATGCTGCCTGACCTGCTGCGCTTTTCCAGCAACACATTTCCAGCTACAATTCAGGAAAACAAGTATAGCATAAGCATGCTTGGAACACTGATCCTCAAACCGCTAAAATTAATGGTGCTCAATAAGTGAGTCATTAGCCATCACTAACAACGTGTATTTACACAATACCTTCTAAAAAGCAAAATGTCTCAAGGTACTCCATGAAAATGTTCATCAAAATTAGTCAGACAAGACTAATTGGGAATCTAGATGTGACAACTCGCGTAAATGAAAGCAAAAGTTGCCATCGTTGAATATTAAAATTCAAATGCCCATTCATTTATTCAGGACATTCACGTATATTTCAAAAGTTTCCCCAGTTGATCAACACTTCAAATTAATTGAGCATCTTACTCTTTCAGCAACTCACTAGATTCTTTGGAGTGCTTCCTAAATCCACAACCTCCATCACCCAGAAAAAGAAAAGTGACAGATGTATAGGAACACCATCATCTTCAAGTTACTATCCAAAATCATAACGCTGTAAACTTAAAATCGATGTAAATGCCAATCCTTCATGGTGGGTCAACACCCTGGAGTTTCTACCTAACTACAATTGCAGGTGACAGCCCATAAACACAAAGCACAAAAGTGAAAACAAAAAATACTGCAGATGTTCCAAATCTGAAACAAACACAGAAGATGACAGGAGAAACTCAGCAGGTCTGGCAGCACCTGTGGAGACAGAAACAGAGTTAATGTTTCGATTCCGATAGGACATTTCTTCAGTTCGGTTTGCAACGCAAAGCACAAACAGACTTGCTGGTCTTGGCAGCAAGATCCAATCCTCAAGAACAGTTGCGTATTAGTAGAGTTAGATTAAGGCCTGCACTTAAAACAAGCTGCTCACTTGTTTGCTGCAATAAAATTAGTCAGTGCTGCACTTACGTTAACTCGAATGGACACTGGACCACCCTAAAAACGACTATGTAACACCCCATAAACATAAACTGATGAATATCATTTCAATGCAGATTTAAACAATGTCCTTCTTTGGTTATATCTGTAAGAGCTAAGAGGTAAGCAGTGCCAATGTATTTTTATTTATTTATGCCCACATTAGTTTCTCAAAAATTGCTATTCTTCACAACTCTCATGAGTAAGCATCTCTGTTATAACAGGAGTTAGCAGCCTGTTGCTTCAACTCACTGCAGGCTTCCATGTTCATAACAAGATGCCCATTAACAACTGTTTACTATCCTCTTGGATGCCAACCAGTGCTGCTGCATAGTGCTTACAGCCAAGTTTGCCAGTATAACTGGCTGCTAATTCAGTAGACTCAAAATTGCAAAGGAAACAGCAAGATCTTCTACAAGGTTAGAGCTTTAAATTTTGTGAATTACTCACTTACTGAAATTTGAAGGAAAAAAACGTAAATGTTGAAAGGGCTTGCCTGTGCCAAGTATCTCCATCACCTTCCTTGATGAGACAGCAAATTCCAAAAACAGTTATTACATTGTGCACAGTTCATTGCTTTCTCCAGATGGCATCTGTCACACTCAACTATTTCTTAATTATTTTGCTGACTAATTTATTTATACTAGGGATGTTAATTTAACTTTACAGCTGGCAATCACAGAATACTTCCTGTACTTACTAAGGCAGTTCAAGTAAACCTACAATTGAAACAAAAACTTAGAACCACCTCACACAAGATGGAACCATATCTATTTGTGCTCAGAATATGTCTGAGCTAATTTTAGAAATGTATAAAAGCATTTATGATGAGCAACAAACAATGCAATAGCTCAAGAGCATGTACTTTGTCACTGTGCAACTGGGAGAAGGAAGAAAGTTAAAGTGAGTGAAAGGTTTGTATGTTTTAAATAAAAACAGGAAATTGGTATATGCAGTATGTAGAGATTATTGCATTGACACCGCCATGTGCAATTAAGGCTCAATTGCTCAGCAGTTGTATAAGGGGGTGAGCTGGCTATGATGGATTGGGAAATGTTACTGAAAGAAACATCTGCAGATAGGCAATGGCAAACATTCAAGGACCAATTGTTTATTCCTGTCTGGCATAAGAGTGCAAAGAGAAAAATGGCCATACCACAGCTTATGAGGGAAGTTTGAGATAGTATTAGATGCTAAAAAGAGAGGCACACAAATTGGTAAGAAAGTAAAATATGCCTGAGCACTGGGAACAGTTCAAAAGTCAGCAAAGGAGGACCAGGGATTGATTAAGAAGGAGAATGGGGGAATTCATGATGGCGGCGACCCAGCAAGTCTGAGTCTGTAGTGTGCTCTGCCTAAGACTCAGGCAGAGTGGGGCACCCGGCTTCACCTCACCCTTTAAATCATTTAAGATAGTTTTTGCCCTGCATAGTCAGTCATTTTACATCAAACTTGGATAGTTTGGTGTTGTTTCTAAAAAGACTAAAGGGAAAAAATTCCCGCAGTTCGCAACAGGCAGGGAGCCCTCGCCCACCCTCTCCCACAGCAGCAGAGACGTCCGCGGCTGCCTCGGGGACTTACCTGCGGAGGCGAGCCTGCTCTCCGGGATCACCAAACTTCAAGAGAAGATCGACACCTTTATTGAGATGTCCCGGTCCAGGTGGGAGTCAATCTGCAAAAGCATGACCAAGAAATCGAAAAACTTCAACAGCACGGAGAGGCGGAGCAAAGGGCCGCGGCCTCAGAGACAGCTGCCGAGTCATCCGTGGGTCAGGTCCGGGCTCAAGCAGCAAATTCGGACCCTGGAGGAGCGCATCGACGACCTCGATATTCGGGGCCGTCGGAAAAATATTCGGTTGCTGGCCTTTCTCGAACGGGAAGAGGAAGGCCAACTTGCAGACATTTTGGAGCGATGGCTCTCACAATGATTAAAGTCGGAGTCAGGACCGGGCCAGGTGCGGGTGAAGTGGGCACACCGGGTTGCTATACGCAGGCGTGGATCAGACCAGCACCCCCTGCCCGGTTCTAATCCGACTCCAATGCTACAAAGAAAAACACCTGTGCCTGAAAACCTCTAGAGTCCTGGGGAAGGACCCCCAGGCCATGATGCACGAGGCTTCCAGAATAATGTTATTTCAGGACTTCTCGCCAGCTATGGTCCACAAGACGAGGGCATTTGATGAAGCAAAGAAGCGTCTGAGACCCCTAAATATCCAATACTCCACGCGCTATCCGGCAACACTGCGCTTCAGCCATGGAGGATCCGTCCACTCACTTTTAACTTTGATTTTGTACAATACTTGAATTTGTCTACTCCCACTTTATAACGACTGGACCGAGGGTAGGCCCCTAGCTAGGAGAGGTTATGGTGGAGTTATCGATAGATAGTTATGCCCCCTGGGAGCAAGGGGGAAAAGTCTTTCAAATATGTTTTGTGTTTTTTTAAAAAAAACTTGGGAATAGCTTTTAATTGTGTTGGTTTCAATGTTTTAAAGAATTTTTGTATTTGTGAATTTATTCTTCACGGGCTTTATTCAAGGTTTTCTGAGTGGGGTTCTTCCTCCCGGGGGGGGGGGGGGGTCTCGGGCTTGCCTGGACGATCACTGCTAGCCATTCGCTTAGGTGGTGCACTTGGAATGTCAAGGGGAGTAACTCACCAATCAAAAAGGAAAAAGATATCATTAAGTCTCAAAAAAAAAGGGTCAATGTAGTTCTCTTACAGGAGACACATCTACTTGTGAAGACCATAAGACATAGGAGTGGAAGTAAGGCCATTCAGCCCATCGAGTCCACTCCGCCATTCAATCATGACTGATGGGCATTTCAATTCCATTTACCCGCATTCTCTCCGTAGCCCTTAATTCCTTGTGACATCAAGAATATATCAATTTCTGCCTTGAAGACATTTAGCGTCCCAGCCTCCACTGCACTCTTCGGCTATGAATTCCACAGGCCCACCACTCTCTGGCTGAAGAAATGTCTCCACATTTCTGTTCTGAATTTATCCCCTCTAATTCTAAGGCTGTGTCCACGGGTCCTAGTCTCCTCGCCTAACGGAAACAATTTCCTAGTGTCCACCCTCTCCAAGCCATGTATTATCTTGTAAGTTTCTATTAGATTCTCCCCTTAAATCTTCTAAACTCCAATGAACACAATCCCAGGATCCTCACATGTTAGACCTACCATTCCAGGGATCATCCGTGTGAATCTCCACTGGACACGCTCCAGTGCCAGAATGTCTTTCCTGAGGTGTGGGGACCAAAACTGGGCACAGTACTCCAAATGGGACCTAACCAGAGCTTTATAAAGTCTCAGTAGCACAACAGTGCTTTTATATTCCAACCCTCTGGAGATAAATGACAAGTGAAAGAACACTTAAAGCTACAACAGGGCGATTTCTGATCATGCCACAGTATATATGGAAGTCAAGACAAGGGATGATGGGATAGGCCCCCGACATTGGCATGTGGATCCCTTCTTATTGAAGGATAGCAAATTTATGAAGTACTTTTTGCAGGAATTCAAAACCTTCCGGGAAATTAATTCAGGTATGGCCTGTAACCCGTCGATGTGGGAGACCACTAAGGCATATGCGCGAGGTTTGGTCATCTCATATTCTGCGACCCGGAAAAGACAAAAGGAAGAGCAACAGAGCCTGCTCAAGGCTAGCTTGAAGGCAGCTGAGACAGCATATCTTAACAGGCCTTCCATTACTAAGCTACAAAGGATCACAGCCCTTAGGGCAGCCTTGAATACCGCACTTACCCAAACAGCAAAGAGGGAAATGTTATTCACAAAGCAGAGATTACATGAATATGGCAACAAGCCTGGCAGATATCTAGCATACCTTACTAGAAAGAAAAAGGCTCCTCAAGCCATTACATCCATTAGAGAAAGTGCTGGTACCCTGACTAATGATCATAAAGAGATCAATACAGCCTTTAGAAGTTCTATTTTGAACTGTATAAATTGCAGGACTGTGAGGATAGAACTGAGAAGATGCAATCCTTCTTTAAAAATTTGGCCCTTCAAGGCTTAACCTCTGAGCAGGTACCTATCTGGAATGCCCCCTGATAACCCAGGAAGTACAGGACACTGTTAGGCAGCTTCAGAGTGGCAAAGCACCTGGACCAGACAGAGTCTAGCCTGAGTTCTATAAAGAATTTATAGGGTAACTGGCCAGGCCACACAAATATGTATAAATTATTCGCATAGTCAGGGCTGCCTCCCACCTTCATTGAGAAAAGCAAACATCTCATTCTTAAAAAGGGAAAGGCCCCAGAAGATTGCTCATCATATAGACCCATATCGTTATTAAATGCGGATTTCAAAATACTTTCTAAAAATGTTAGCATTAAGATTGGAGAGGGTCTTTCCATACATCATAAAAGAGGACCAGACGGGGTTTATAAAGGGCCGCAGGTCAACTAATAATATTAGAAGGGTCTTAAATATGATACAAATCTGTCAACAGGGAACAATACCGGGTTTAGCTGTCTCCTTGGACGCAGAAAAGGCATTTGATCAGGTAGAATGGCCACATCTTTTTTTTATACACTGGAAGGGTTTAATGCCGAAGAGGTATTTACTAAATGGGTTTCAGTATTACATAATGATCCCAAAGCAGCGGTGATCGCCAATGGCTTACGTTACGATAGCTTTAGTGTTGGCAGGGGCTGTCGTTAGGGATGTCCTCTTTCACATTATTATTCACGCTAGTGATTGAACCACTGACGGAAGCTATATAAACTGACCCCTACATAACAGCTCCAAGGGTTGGATCGGGCAAACATAAAAAAACACTATATACGGATGATGTCCTCCTCCTCTTAAGTGATCCTTTGATATCCGTGCCCCACCTAATCAAAGTGATCAATTTATTTGGTATGTTCGCAAGCTATAAAATCAATTTTGTGAAATCTGAGGCCATGCCATTGGGAGGTCTTGCCATTGTATCCAATTTACCAGATAGATCTTGCTTCCCATTTTGGTGGTCACAAAGGTTTTCTGTACCTAGGTATTTTTATCACCCCAGTATTTGGTCAGCTGTATAAAGCTAATTTCGTGCACTTAGTAGAGAAAATAAGACAGGACCTTCAACACTGGGGAGACCTCCCAATATCCTGGTCAGGCAGAGTAGCCCGAGTCAAGATGAATATTCTACCTCATCTTATATCCTATCAGAATGCTCCCCGATGCTGCCGAGACAGGCGTTACGAGAGCTTTACGGCTGGCTCAGCTCCTTTCTTTGGAATCATAAACAGCCCCTTATCAAACGAGAAAAGCTGCAGCTCCCACAAGCAAGGGAGGACTGGACTTTCCAGATTTTAGGAAGTATCAATTGAGCTCCTTATTATCTTATGTAGCTGATTGGGTCTCGCGACCCACAATCAATCTGGTTAGATATCGAGACCTCCCAATCAAATGCCCCCTCAATCTTTTATTTATGGACAAGATGAGAGCTATTATGGACTACTGTAAAAACCATATTGTATTAAATACAATTAAAGCTTGGAGGATAATGCGACAAGATGAAGGTAACCTGTAAAAAAACTTCCCCTTATACTCCTATAGTGGGAGTACTGGGATTCCAGCCAGGGCTGACAGATGCAACATTTAAAACTTGGAAGTCCAGAGGTATCTCCTGCATGGGAGACCTATTTGGTGGGGACTTTATGATGTCCTTTGAACAGTTAAACCAGAAGTTTGGACTGCCTAACTGGGACCTTTTTCGGTATTTCCAAATACGAGATTATATATAAAAGACCACACTGATAATTAATCCCTACAAATCTGATAGGGAAAGGAGTGTGCTATGGCTGATGGGCCATGGAATATATCCCCCTTGACTTCCTCACAAATATGGTGCACCAAAAACATGGCAGCCCTTTTTGAACTACATCGAAACATATCTCAAGCATACTGTCCAGGGCTTTTGTCTATTGGTTCTGGTTAGTTCAGGGACCCCCGGGAGGAGGAATCCTGTATAAACACAGGTTTTATTATGGCTTGATGTAAATCTATTTTGAGCATGTATCTAGTTATTTAATTATTTCATTGTTTATTGCTAGCAATGTATGATATTCTATTATGTTTTGGTTGTTTGTTGGATAGATTAGTAGTTAGTTGGGTTTTTCTCTCTCTTTTTTTGTTTTTTTTATAATAATTTTATATTGATGTTTATACTTGTTTGTACAACTTTTGTAATTTTGTAAAAAAATCTTAAAAATGTTCTTTTTTCAATAAAGAAAGAAGTGAGAGGGTAAGTTTATGAGGAACTGAAGAAATACTGTAAAAATGTCGATAGGTATGTGGAGAGTCAGAGAGGTACAACATGGAAACAAACCCTTCGGTCCAACTCGTCCATGCCGACCAGATATCCCAACCTAATCTTGTCCCATTTGCCACCACTTGGCACATATCCCTCTAAACATTTTCTACTCATGTACCCATCCAGATGCCCTTTAAATGTTGCAATTGTCCCAGCCTCCAACAATTCTTCTGGCAGCTCATTCCACATATGCACCCCTCAGCCTCTGACACTCTGGGGAAAACAGCCCCAGCCTATTCAACATCATACTAAAAGCTCAAATCCTCCAATCCTGGCAACATCCTTGTCAATCTTTTCTGAACCCTTTCAAGTCTCACATCATTTCTTCAATAGGAAGGAGACCAGAATTGCATGCAATATTCCAACAGTGGCCTAACCAATGTCTGTACAGCCGCAACATGAACTCCCAACTCCTGTACTCAATACTCTGACCAATAAAGGAAAGCATACCAAATGCCTTCTTCACTATCCTATCTATCTGCGACTCCACTTTCAAGGAGCTATGAACCTGCATTCCAAGATCTCTTTGTTCAGCAACACTCTCGAGGACCTTAACATTAAGTGCCCAAGTCCTGGTAAGATTTGCTTTCCGAAAATGCAGCACCTCACATTTATCTGAATTAAACTCCATCTGCCATTCCTCAGCCCATTGACCCATCTGATCAAGATCCCGTGGTAATCGGAGGTAACCTTCTTCACTGTCCACTACACCTCCAGTTTTGGTGTCATCTGCAAACTTACTAACTATACCTATGTTCATATCCAAATCATTTATAGAAATGACGAAAAGTACTGGACCCAGCACTGATCCTTGTGGCACTCCACTGGTCACAGGCCTCCAGTCTGAAAAACAACCCTCCACCACTACCCTCTGTCTTCTACCTTGGAGCCAGTTCTGTATCCAAATGGCTAGTTCTCCTTGTATTCCACGAGATCTAACCTTGCTAATTAGTCTCCCATGGGGAACCTTATCGAACGCCTTACTGAAGTCCATATAGATCACATCTACTGCTCTGGCCTCATCAATCCTCTTTGTTCCTTCTTCAAAAAACTCAATCAAGTTTGTGAGACATGATTTCCCTTGCACAAAGCCATGCTGACAATCCCTACTCAGTCCTTGCCTTTCCAAGTGTAAATCCTATCCTTCAGGATTCCTTCAACAACTTGCCCATCACTGACATCAGGCTCACCAGTTGATAGTTCCCTGGCTTTTCCTTACCACCTTTCTTAAAGAGTGGCATCACATAGCCAACCTCCAGTCTTCCGGCACCTCACTCGTGACTATCGATGATACAAATATCTCAGCAGGGGACCCAGCAATCACTTCCCTAGCTTCCCAGAGTTCTCGGGTACACCTGATCAGGTCCTGTGGATTTATCTACGTTTATGCGTTAAGACATTCAGCACTTCCTCCTCTATAACATGGACATTTTTCAAGACGTCACCATCTATTTCCCCCACATTCTATATCTTCCATGTCCTCCTCCACAGTAAACTCTGATGCAAAATACTGGTTTAGTATTTCCCCCATCTCCTGCGGCTTCACACAAATGCCACCTTATTGGGATTGTATTATAGGTGCCTTATTCTCTCCCTACTTAACCTCTGATCCTTAATGGAATCTCCTTAACCCTATTTGCCAAACTATTTCATGTCCCCTTTTTGCCCTCCTGATTTCCCTCTTAAGTATACTCCTACTGCTTTATACTCCAAGCATTCATTCAATCTCTCCCGTCTATACCTAACATATGCTTTCTTCTTTTTCTTGACCAATACTTCAATTTCTCTAGCCATCCAGCATCCCCTACACTTATCAGCCTTTTCTTTCACCCGAACAGGAATATACTGTGTCTGCACTCTCGTTATCTTATTTCTGAAGGCTTCCCATTACCTGCAAACATCTGCCCCCAATCAGCTTTTGAAAGTTCTTGCCTAATACCATCAAAATTAACCTTCCTCCAATTTAGCACTTCAACTTTTAGATCTGGTCTATCCTTTTCCATCACTAATTTTAAAACTAATATAATTAATGGTCGCTGGCCCCAAAGTGCTCCCCCACTGACACCTCAGTCACCTGCCTTGCCTTATTTCCCAACGGTAGGTCAAGTTTTGCACACTCCCTCATCGGTACATCCACATACTGACTCAAAAGTTTCTTGTACATGCTTAACAAACTCCTCTCCATCCAAATCCTTAACACTATGGCAGTCCCAGTCTATGTTTGGAAAGTTAAAATCCCCTAGCATAACCACCCTATTATTCTTACAGATAACAGATCTCCTTCCAAATTGGTTTCTCAATTTCATGCTGACTATTAGGGGGTCTATAATACAATCCCAATAAGGTGATCATCGCTTTCTCATTGAGTAAAAAGATTGGTGAAAAATCATTAGGTCAGTTAGTCAAAAATGGGAGAACTTATAATGGGGAACAAAGAAATGGCTAATGAACTAAATTCATACTTTGCCCTGTCTTCACAAAGGAAGACACGGGTAACGTACCAGAAATAATGTACAACACATGGTATATAGAGAGAGGGAGGAACAGAAGCAAATCCGTATTAGTAAAGAAATAAGTGTTGAAGAAATTGAAGGCTGAATAATCCCCAGGCCCTGATAATCTACATAACAGAGAGTACTTAAGGAAGGCGGCAGAGAAACAGTGGATGCATTGGTGGTCATCTTCCATGATCCTTTAGACACTGGAACAGTTCTTACAGACTGAAGGGTAGCTAACGTAACCTCACTATTTAAAAAAGGGAGGTCATAGAGATGTGCAGCATAGAAACAGACCCTTCGGTCCAACCCATCCATGCCGACCAGATACCCCAACCCAATCCTTTGTGGGCGGCACGGTGGCACAGTGGTTAGCACTGCTGCCTCACAGCGCCACAGAGCCGGGTTCACCTCCTGCCTCAGGCAACTGTCTGTGTGGAGTTTGCACATTCTCCCCGTGGCTGCGTGGGTTTCCTCCGGGTGCTCCGGTTTCCTTCCACAATCCAAAAGTGTGCAGGTTAGGTGAATTGGCCATGCTAAATTGCCCGTAGTGTTAGGTGAAGGGGTAAACGTAGGAGTATGGGTCTGGGTGGTATACGCTTCGGCGGGTCGGTGTGGACTTGTTGGGCCGAAGGGCCTGTTTCCATACTAAGTAATCTAATCTAATCTAGTCCCACCTGCCAACACCCAGCCCATATCCCTCCAAACCCTTCCTATTCATATACCCATCCAAATGCCTCTTAAAATGTTGCATTCTTCCAGCCTCCACCACATCCTCTGGCAGCTCATTCCATACACTTACCAACCTCTGCGTGAAAAAGTTGCCCCTTAGGTCTCTTTTATATCTTTCCCCTCTCACCCTAAACCTATGCCCTCTAGTTCTGGAATCCCTGACCCCAGGGAAAAGACTCTCTCTATTTATCCAATCCATGCCCCTCATAATTTTGTAAACCTCGATAAGGTCACCCCTCAGCCTCCGATGCTTCAGGGAAAACAGCCCCAGCCTGTTCAGCCTCTCCCCGTAGCTCAGATCCTCCGACCCTGGCAACATCCTTGTAAATCTTGAAGAGGAAGTACAGCCCAGTGAATCAGATGTCAGTAATCATAAAGATGCTAGAGTCCATTTTAAGGATTTTATAGCAGACCACTTAGGGGGAACAAAATGGTAGAATCAACACAGTTAACATGGATTTAAAAGGAGGGAAATTATTCTTGACAAATCTATTGGAATTCTTCAAATATTTAACTAGTAGAGCTGATGAGGGAGCCAGTGGATGTGGTTTATTTGTCAAAAGCCTTCAGAAGGTCCAAAGTCCCACACAACAGATTAATGTGTAAAACTAAAGCACATGAGATTGAGTGTAGCATACTGAGATGGATAGAAAATTAGTTAGCAGAAAGAAAATAGTGGGAATAAGTGGGTCTTTTTCTGACTAGTAGGCATTGATGAGTGGGGTACCACAATGATCAGTGCTAGAACCCCAGCTATTCATAATATATGTTAAATAATTTAGATGAGGGAACTAAATGTAATATCGCCAATTTGCAGATGTAGGGTGACTTGCGAGGAGGATGCAAAGATATTGCAGTGATTTGGACTGTGAGTGAGTGCGCAAATGCATGGCAGATACAGTATAGTATCGATAAATGGGAGATTATCTATTTTGTGATAAAAAAATAGGAATGCAAATTATTATTTGAATTAAATCTAAATTGAGAGAATAGTACATTCAACAAGACTGGTGTTTTGTACATCAGTTGCTGAAAGTAAGCATGCAAATGCACCAGGAAATAAAGACAACAAGTCAAGTTTTAAATATAATGGGGTGTTCTTCCACCATTCATTCAGACAACAACTGCCAGTTTCCCCATCATACTGAATGATGGGACATGGGTAAAAAGTGTGCGCCTTGGAAAGATTTTAATTTGTCATGTTTGATATAGTTTCATAGATATCTTACAATTGTTCCATAAGGGTTTCAGATTTCCACAACCCAGGCTGTAAAGCATATTTCTTGATTTCATTGCTGAATGCGTCAGCTCTGGTTTTAACAATTTGATTTCCACGTTCAAGATTTCAAAACCAGAGGAAATATTTTTCATGTATTCATGTTTAACCATTTCAAATACCTCAAAATCATTGAACTAACTGGATTTATAAAGCAGCAGTAAAGTTGCAAAAGGTTAGGGCTTTCCACAAGAGCTTTAAAATCTATTCCATAATGATCCACATAAGAAATCAGAACAGATAGCTAAACACAGTCAAAAGTAGATTTTAAGCAGAGACCATAAGGAGGAAGGTTGAGAGAAGAAATTTCAGAGTATCTGGTCCAAGCAGGCAACGGTATCGTTTCCTACTAGGCATTGGTGTAAAATCAGGAAGACACAAAAGCAAAAATAATAGAATTAAAGAGTTGACAGAGATTTGGGAATGTTGTAGGGCTGGAGCAAAGTCCAGGGATCGGGAACTGCAAGGCACCCAAAACAAAGATGAGAATGTTACAAATCAAACTGTTGTCAGAACAGGAGGAAATGTGGGTCAACATACAAATGGTTGATGGATGAACAGCACTTGGCGTGAGTGAGATTACAGGCAGAGTTTTGGATAAGCTCAGGTTTACAGAAGTTGCAAGGTGAGAAGCTGGCCAGGGCAGCACTGGAATGATCACTAAGAGAATACAAGCCAAGTTTATGTAACCTGGCCTCAGACTTGATCCACAAAAGGTCTTATTAATTTAAACCTTATACATCTATCATCAATTTCCTCTGCATTATCCTCCAACTATTTGTCGTTCTTGCAAGATCAATCCAATCATAGTCCAAATTAGCCCTACAATGAATTGAAATGAAATAACATTGATGTTTTGCAAGATACTAAAACAAACCATGTCAGTTTTAACCCAATATTGAGATAAGCAGGCAAGCAGCATAGGAGGACAAAAACAAAATCATAAATTTTATGAGTCGATAGTCTGGAAGGTTGTTGGCGTGGAATTTGCTGGAATAGTTATTATGTGATTAACACCTTAAATTATAGCGATTGCCCAATGCTCCCATGGCAAATTCACACAAGATCTGGAGGAAAGACAAGTCAAAATAGATCACAGTGACCATAATAGAGAATTAAGCTTGACACAGTAATGAACCAGTGCATCTTTCATTCTTCCGTTGACACTAATATCTGATAATTCTGAAAAACCATGCATGCTGTAGAAAATTCACAAATAGAGTTATGTACTATATTTTAAAATATAAACATACCCATTCCTTAAAAAACTCAAACAACATAGACAATGCAGAGTTTTCTTTTGACATTTGCATTATTGTAATTACTAATAATTTTTGCAGAAGTCACTGGCCAAGTGTACCTGGCATTTTCCAGACATTGAAAATTCTTGCAATTCACTTAATACTCAAGTTACCAATCTGCCACCTCTGACAAATTAGCACAAGCAACCAGTATAGGGGAAGAAACCTCTCCAGAGGCTGAATACTGTTGCTTACTAGAAAAGCAGTTCAAAAGATTCTATTTGATGGGTGTCCTTCTGTCTTTCCACACTCTCATTCCTTTTACAGTGCTAGTTACGTGATTAGAATTTTAATTTCCTCAAACTTTGGTTTCCTTGGGATGTACCCTGTTAAGGTTACTAAGATGGTGCTCATTTTCAAAAACAAAATGGAATTTGTCAAGTTTTGTAGTAGATTACACGCATCAATACACCTGAAGAGTGTCTTGGCTTTGGGACAATTGTTGTAAGTTTTAGATCGATTTATTTCCTTTGAGTATTCAATGGTTACATGCAATTAAATTCAATCTACATTCCCACCTCTCCTTCTTGCTTCTTATCATCCATGTTCAGTTTAAAGCCCATTTCAAGAGTGTGATTTGGTCTTAAAAACTAAAACATTCAATGCTAATTTATTGTACAAATGTGCAAAAAGTGAATTAAACATTTGAAAATGTAAATGACCAACTTTCTGCACTGAAACAAGAACATTTGAAGTCAAATGGTGCAGATGAAATCATTTCAGGAATTTAAGCAGATAACGGAATGATGGAATTAATCTGAGATCTTTTTACAAATGGACAATAACATAAGCTTTCCCTTAGTTTGGTGCTGCAATTCCACAGACAACTGTGGAAAGTAATGCGCCAATCAGCAAACATTTCGTATTTATTTAAATACAGACGGAGAAGGGAGGCTTTAATTAGACTGCTACTAGACGCCATGGATCATCACTGCCATCTAAGCAGAGAAGACAGAGACAGAATAAGAGCAGAACCAGAAATCACGAAGTATAATTCCCAGACTCAATATCAGGTAACTTTTTTTTTTTAAAATGTGTTAAGGCAAACCCATTGGATGGCCCAACTCATACAGGTCTAGCACAACTTTTGCATAAATCGGATTCTCAGAATCTTTATGTTTAAATAATTGCACATATCAAGGATACATTACTACCATGGACCAAGACTTTCATAAATTCAAAGATATTTCCTATCACCAATGGAAGTAAATAATGGTTAGATTAATTATCAAACGGGAAAAAGTAGCTTGTTTTATATTGGTACTGGATTCAAGTTTGGAGCAAAATAAAAACAGTAGTCTGTGACTACTGTAATTTAAAACAATAGATGTCAACTACCCATGGAGAGACACTCTCTGCAACGACAGGAGTCACTTTTTGCACTGGCAATGAAATCAACAATACTAAGAACATAGGCGTGCCTAGAAATACACGAGTAAAGATACAGATTATTAGAAGAAAAATGTGAATCAATTATCATAGTCCAAACATTATCAGAATGATATTGCTGAAGTATTAATTGTTGCTGCAACATTTGATATTTTTGAACTGCTGTTATTTAGAAACAAACCCATAGGCAATTTGTTTGATGCACAAATCACTTAATATGTGACATCCGGAATAGGAACCCACGAAGACTGTATTTCCTATTTGCGTTACTGCTGAAGCCTAGCAAAATCATGTACAGCAGTCTGAACAATAAAATATTTAAGCAATTGACGCCAGCATCCCAAAAGGAAATAATCACCTCTTTACCAAACAATTATGAAAAAAAGGTGAAGCCGTTTAAAAAAAAACTAGATCAGGTAGTCAAGCTTTTCAAATGTTGGTTAAGAGAGCATTAATAAATGCAAGCAAAATCCAAATGCCATTTTGAAGATAAATTAAAATTTCACCAACGTTCATCATATCAAGAAAACTCTTGTTAGTGTAATAAAGAATGATCAATTTGAATTTATGCAATCCTATTTCCTTTCAAAGGTGTGAATAGGACATGGATATTTGCAATTAGAAGGTGAACCTAAGCAGTCCTTAGAAAGAGTTGAACAGTCTGAATAGTAAATCTGCATCCCAACCAAAAGGCAATCAGAAAAAGACTCAGTAACAGTGGCATTTATTAGGGTCTTTGACAACCTCAGGATGCCCCAAAGCTCTGGAGTCAATGAAGTACTTTCAGAGAAGTCACCTTTCCACATAAAAGGGACTTGCATCCATGTAGCATCTTTAATATGAAAAACACCCCAAGTGCTTCACAGAGATCAGGTCTTTAAAAAGTGGCACTCAAAGGAGATATTCAGAAGGGTGAGTTCAAGATTGATCAAGTGGAAGACTGAGCAGCCTTATTAAAAATACTTATTATGGTGATAAATCAGTTTTCACAGTATTAAATAAAACTCAACCGAAATCAAAGAATGTTTGTTAAAATAGACAGATTAAAAAGTAGCAAAAGTAGCTACATAATGTTTAATTGCATTGGCTCACAGAAAAGTTATGACACAGCTCTGGTGAACCTTGAGCCCAGACTTCCAGGCTCAAAAAAGTAGGGACACTATCACTTTGTCACGAGCAATCTGCCAGATGGATTTTTTTTTTTAAAAAATCAACTTGTGCACTACATCACAAGAGTTCTCAGAGTCTAGATATTTTCAATTCAACCCACTCATATATGCTATTTGATACCTCTGGAGCAGGTAGGACTTAACCCAGCCCTCCTGGGTCAAACAGAGGGACACTACCACAGTGTTATAAGCACCCACCACCACCAAATTTCTAGCATCTATCTTTGTGATTATTAGGCAGAATTTATGACTGGCTAGTCCCACATGGGAAGCATTGTTAAAGGCACAAGAGTAGAAGTGCAAATTAAAGTAGCTCACAGTTATTAGACAAAGATTACATTTGTGTTTTTGGCAGTTCATATGCATGAATATTCCAAGTAATCCCTAGCTAGTGTAGCAAATACTGTGTTACTACCTTAGTGTAAACAAACACCTACAATTATTTTTCCAATTCCAAAGAAAATATTTATTTATAGTACTAATATTATAAACCTCTATTCTAGAATCCAAGCTATTACACACCAGCAGGGAAGAATCAAAACAGATTTAACAGGAATTTGAGGTCTTTACAGATCACTTATTTGCAATGAAACTCAACTTTAGTTGCTGCAATTTTGGAATATCTCCCTAGAATACCATTTTTTTAAAAAAAACCAGCATTGTCAGTTATTAATTTAGAGCATAAACATCATTTGCAACATTTCTTTTTGTGTCAGCCTTCTCAGGATGCCCCCCATCTAAGGTAACAGGAACCAGCAGATCATCAGGAGGCTGTACTGTCTGACAAGCACAAACAGTTTACACAGGAACATAAACCTCACATTCATGGGAAGCGGAGATGATAACACCCAGAAAGCCTGCACCCTGTGCTGGGGCAGATGTTAAAACCCACTTATACCCACTCCTGTCAGGAGACCTGTTATGCTGTGCCACCTCCACACACCCACCATGGCCTGTCTGCAAATGTTCTGTGCCCAGCAGCCAACTATGCCTAGGTCAACCCCTCTTTCTGACACCTTTCAGTTACAGAAGGAATTGCTATAGTTTTTCAAAACTGAGCAAAACACTGACAGATTGTCTGTTGGATGCCACCCCCTTTTCCCCCTAAAAGAGTACTTTGGTCTTGCGCCCAGCCGCAAACCCCTCTTCATTTGCCTTTTGATCTGTCTATTTTAAAACCAAAGTCCCTTAAGGGACGGATTGGAACAACCCGCCGTACCGAGAGAGATCACTAATCTCATTTAAAAACACGTGGAGCTTGTTTATTTCCCAGCGTCAACATGGATTACATTTTAACTGCCCACCCTGGAAGTCGAAAACAAAAGGCCGCAGTCAGACCTCGATGCTCGGAGTCCAGGGCAAAGTGCGGGAGGGCAGGGGAGGCCGGGTCAACCGCTCCCTCTCCCTCCACCACCCACTCCCCCCAACCCCATTACCCCAGCCCCGGGGCCTGAGATTCAGAGCGGCGGCCGTCCCGGGCTCCCAGTCAACATCCGCCGCCGCCGTGGCTCCGAGTCCGGGTGGCTACTCACCATGGTCCTGGTTGAAGCCGGCGTACAGCAGGCCGTTCCCGTGCGGGTTGGCCGGCAGCAAGTCCATCGCCAGCCCCCACTGCCTCAGCCACTCTCTCCGGGCCGGGCCGAGCCGAGCCGTCCAACCGCTCACTCACTTCCGGCGCCAGCTACTCATCCAGCACCGCAAGTCGAACGCCGAGCCGCCAGTACATTCCAAAGGATCGCCGCTGCAATCGCTCTCTTTAAAGGCAGCGCCTGCAAGTGACAATGAGGAGCGTCCCTCCTGTGGGCTTCAAAGATGTCACTTCACTGGAGATACTGCATTCTCAAAACATTCTTTCAAAAGCCCTCAATGGATTTTCTGGCTGTTAACGCTTTTTTGCTGAAATCTCACTCCTTTCTATAATGTTCCTGCAAATTATAAAAAAAAGTTTAATGATTAATTAAAGATGAATGATAACTGAACAATATTGTTAAAAATCACACAACGGTCCGAAAGCTAGTGTGCTTCCAATTAAACCTGTTGGATTATAACCTGGTGTTGTGTGATTTTTAACTTTGTACACCCCGGTCCAACACCGGCATCTCCAAATCATGAACAATATTGCATATACAAAATAAAAATACAGTGCTGGAGAAACTCAGCAGATCTGGCAGTATCTGTGGACAAAGAAACAGAATTAATGTTTTGAGTAGGTAAAAACAAGGACTGCAGATGCTGGAAACCAGATTCTAGATTAGAATGATGCTGGAAAAGCACAGCAGTTCAGGCAGCATCCAAGGAGCAGGAAAATCGACGTTTCGGGCAAAAGCCCTTCAACAGGAATAGAGGCAGGGTGCCTGCAGAGTGGAGAGAAAAATAGGAGGGGGGTGGGGGTGTGGAGAAAGTAGCAGAGAGTACAATAGGTGAATGAGGGTGGGGACGGAGGTGATAGGTCAGACAGGAGGAATGGGGGAAGGTAGCAAAGAGTACAATGGGTGAATGGGGTGGGGATGAAGGTGATAGGTCAGAGGGGAAGGTGGAGCAGATAGGTGGGAAGGAAGATAGGCAGGTAGGACAGGTCATGAGGGTGGTGCTGAGCTGGAAGGTTGGGGCTGGGGTGAGGTGGGGGAAGGGGAAATGAGGAAACTGGTGAAATCCACATTGATGCCATGGGGTTGAAGTGTTCCAAGATGGAAGATGAGGCGTTCTTCCTCCAGGCGTCGGGTGGTGAGGGAGTGGAGTGGAGGAGGCCCAGGACCTGCATGTCCTCGGCAGAGTGGGAGGGGGAGTTGAAATGTTGAGCCACAAGGCAGTGGGGTTGATGGATGCGGGTGTCCCAGAGATGTTCCCTAAAGCGCTCTGCTAGGAGGCGTCCAGTCTCCCCAATGTAGTGGAGACTACATTGGGAGCAACGGATACAATAAATGATATTGGTGGATGTGCAGGTAAAATTTTGATGGATATGGAAGGCTCCTTTGTGGCCTTGGATGGAAGCGAGGGAGGAGGAGTGGGCTCAGGTTTTGCAATTCCTGCGGTGGCAGGGGAGGGTGTGTTATTGAGGGGCCTGGACCTGATCAGGTAGTCACGGAGGAAACAGTCTTTGTGGAAAGCGGAAATGGTTGGGGAGGGAAATATACCCCTAGTGGTGGGGTCCATTTGGAGGTGACGGAAATGTCTTCGGATGATGTGGTTTATACGAAGGTTGGTAGGGTGGAAGGTCAGCACCGTGGGGGGTCTGTCCTTGTTATGATTGGAGGGGTGGGGTTTGAGGGTGGAGGGGCAGGATGTGGATGAGATGCGTTGGAGGGCATCTTTAACCACGTGGGAAGGGAAATTGCGGTCTCTAAAGAAGGAGGCCATCTAATGTGTTCTGTGGTGGAACTGGTCCTCCTGGGAGCAGATATGGCAGAGGCGGAGGAATTGGGAATACAGGATGGCTTTTTTGCAGGAGGTAGGGTGGGAAGAGTTGTAATCCAGGTAGCTGTGGGAGTCGTTGGGTTGAGTGTAGAGTCTCCTTCAGAACTGAAGAAGAGTTTGGAATGCAGGTTCATAGTTCTTTGAAAGTAGAGTTGCAGGTAGCTAGGTTAGTGAAGAAGGCATTTGGTATGCTTTCCTTTATTGGTCAGTGCATTGAGTATAGGAGTTGGGAGGTCATGTTGCAGCTGACATTGGTTAGGCTACTTTTGAGGGGCATAGATAGGATAAATAAACAAGGTCTTTTCCCTGGTGTGGGGGAGTCCAGAACTAGAGGGTATAAGTTTAGGGTGAGAGAGGGAAGATATAAAAGGGACCTAAGGTGCAATGTTTTCACACAGAGGGTGGTGCGTGTATGGAATGAGCTGTCAGAGGAAGTGGTGGAGGATGCTACAATTCCAACATTTAAAAGGCATCTGGATGGGTATATGAATAGGAAGGATTTAGAGGGATATAGGCCAAGTGCTGGCAAATGGGACTAGATTAGGTGAGGATATCTGGTCAACACGGGCTAGGTGGACCAAAGGGTCTGTTTCTGTGCTGTACATTTGTATGACTCAATGACTCTAAGAATCATGTTGGATTTGCAAGGTTTAATTTTGTTCGTTTCCCTGCAGATGCTGCTAGACCTGCTGAGTTTCTCCAGCACCATCTTCTTATTATTATTTGTTGGGACAACTCACTTTAAAGATGTAGCAAACTTCATTAATTATTACAATGAAGACAATGATTCAAGATACAATTACATTGTCGAACATAGACGATTCATCATTGGCACACTTCCAGCTATTAGTTGAGATATTTTTGAAACAACCTGTTCAGAGATGTTGTTGCATAACTCTGGAGCAGGTGAGAACTGAACACAGATCTCCTAGCTCAGAAGTAGGGGCACTACCACAAGAGCCTCCAGCTACACATTAATGGACACATGCAAAAAATCCATTTAGATGGTGTGACTGCATTTAGTGAATCTTAAATTGCTGATGATAGCAAAGGCCATGTCTTGAATGGGACAGCCAATTTAATGGCAGGTGCAATAGAGAAATCTCAGAGTAAATGTACAAAATATTTGCAAATGGTAGCATAGGTTGAAAGGCATCCAGGTTCCTTGACTTTATAAATAGATGTAGTAAACATAAAAGGGCAAGAGTAAGCAAATTACTGAAATATTCTGGGTGCTACACTTTAATAAAAAAAAGTCAAGACTTGAAGAAAAAATTACTAGATGGTACCAGGGTGAGGAACTTCAGTTACGTGGACAGATTTGAGTCAGAAGCTAGGTTGCTATCCTTAGACAGTCAACAATAGTGAAGTTGATGGATAATGAGACTTGTCACACAAGTAGCACACAGCAGAGTTTTAGACAAGTTGGAATATTTCTCAGGGCAGTGCAAAAAGTCCATACATTGAGCAGTCTGAGAGTTTAAAATTAAAATTTACAAAATTCTGGACATAAGCTTTAGCAGAAGTGGGAATGATATAACAGCAGAAGTGATATTACAGAGAAGGAGAAAAGGAATTGTCATACAAGATGTGAGATAGTTTTTTTAAACTGAATTCTGAAATGAACATGATATAAATGTTGTTTACTGTTTGGTCTTGGCCAGACTACTGAAGCAGGCAGCCCTAGACCATAACTTTGCAATTTGTTTCAGTCAGTCTGCAGTGAAAATTACCTGGAGTAAGATAGCTAGGTTGACTACTAAATTTTAGAACAGACAAAAATTTATTCACAAAATTACACAATGAAACACAATTAACAGAATAACAAACCCATACAGAACATAGTCTATCCAAACTAGACTTAAAGATGTTGTTCCAAATATACACATCAGTCCCAATTAGCACTCTCCCTTTTAAAAGCAGTAAAATGGAACACATACTTGCAGGTTAAAGTTGAAGGGCAGAAAAGAGAGAGAGAGAGTTTTCATACAGCTCCCTGTTGAATTTCTCAATAGTTCAGGACTGAACTAAAACCTGCCCAGCTCAACTCTGCTAGAGAGCTGACCATTCCCCTTTCATTATACAGGTCACTTCTAAAACATGACCACTTTGGCCTGAAGTCTCATCTGTTTGCATATAAACAAAAGGCCTCCCAAAATCCTTTTCTTCTCTGTACCAAACCAGATTGATTGAAGTCTAACCCGGTTTATTACCCCTCTGAAAATAGTCAAGGACAGAGTATCCTTGAGTCAAGGAACAGCTTTTAGAAGAAAAAGGGACCAGCTTTGTGACAGCTCCCCTCATAAAAAAGCCCCATCAATTCAAAAGGTGGCTTCATTTTTAACTCTTCAAAACCCAGTTAGTAGTCTAAACACACATATACACTATACTAACTATAAACATGCAAATTCAGGCCAAGGTACACCCACCACCGAATGCCACCGTATCTCATTCTAGTCTCAATAACATATTGGCAATCACATTTTCATGACCAGCCACATGTATAATTGTCAAATTGAATGGCTACAACAACAAGCTCCATCTAAACAGTCTGACATTTTTGTCCTTAAATTTTTCTATCAATGTCAATAGGTTGTGATCAGTGTATATGTTTGTCTCAGACGCGTTGCTGGCAATATAAACACTAAAATGTTGTAATGCCAACACCTAGCTCAAAATCTCTTTCACCACCATTGAATATTTCTGTTGATGAATGTTCAACTTCCTGGAAAAATATCCGATGGGTCTTTCTATTCCCTCATCATCCTCCTGTAGGAGCACCGCACCAACACCCACATCACTGACATCGATAGTCACCTTGAATGGCTTTGTGTAATCCAGTGTGGCTAATACTGGGGCAGTGTTTAAGCTGTCAAATGCCTTTTGACAGTCTGCTGTCCACTGAAACTTCTTACTCTTTTTTAACAATTCGGTGAGTGGAGCAGCCACACTGCTAAAATTCGGCACAAACTTTCGGTAAAATCCCACTCAACCTCAGGAACCGTAGTACTGTTTTTTTTGTTGACAGTGTGGGAAATCCCCCAATTACTTTCAGTTTTGCATCTCACGGGGCCTTTTGTCTGTGTACAATAACATGGCCCAGGAAGGGGACTTGGGCTTTGGCAAATTCACTTTTAGCTAGGTTTACCACCAAGCCTGCCTTCCAAAGTCGATCGAACACGTCCTTTAAATGCTGTAAATGTTCACTCCATGAATGTCTAAAAACTACCAGGTCATCAATATACACAACACAGTTGGGTAATCTGGCAACAACCTTATTAGTCAGTCTCTGAAATGTGACTGGAGCGTTTTTCACACCAATTGGAATGACTATGAACTGATTTAGTCCATTTGGCATTACGAAAGCCAAAATTGCCTTGCTCTCTATGACAGAGGTACTTGCCAGTAGCCTCTGAGCAAGTCCAGCCGAGAAATGTAAGTTGCTTGTCCCACTTTTTTCGACACAGTCCTCCAACCATGGAATTGGATATGCATCAGTCTTTGTAACGGCACTGACTTTGCGATGGTCCACACATAGAAACTGGGTGCCATCTGGCTTTGGAACCATGACTATGGGGGAGCTCCAGTCACTGTAACTCACTTCAATTATGCCATTTTGGAGCATGTGCTCTATCTCCTTCGGAACCTCTGCCAACTTTAGAAGATTATGTCTATAAGGATGTTGCTTAATCGGAACAGCATCTCCTGTATCGACATCATGCACAATTAGGTTAGCACTTACCAGTTTATTTCCGCATATCTCCCCAGGTGACTCTTTCAGGTCATTTTGATTTTCTTGTGGAAAGTAACTCGATAATTTATGCCAATTTTTGACAACTTCGTCATTGTCCAATTTAATTTGAGGAATGTTCAATTCAGAATCCTCTGAACTTGGTTCTTCCTTCTGTGCTGTAATCATTAACATCTCCTTCTCTTGCTTTCCTTCCCTGTCAAAATACCTTTTGAGCATATTCACATGACACACTCTGTGAGATTTCTTCCTGTCTGGAGTCCTTGCCAAGTAGGTCACCTCACTCAATTTCTTCTTAATTTCATATAGCCCACTAAATCTTGCTTTTAAAGGCTCAACTGTTACTGGAAGTAACAGAGCTGAAAATGTGTTGCTGGAAAAGCGCAGCAGGTCAGGCAGCATCCAGGGAACAGGAGAATCGACGTTTCGGGCATAAGCCCTTCTTCAGGATTCCTGAAGAAGGGCTTATGCCCGAAACGTCGATTCTCCTGTTCCCTGGATGCTGCCTGACCTGCTGCGCTTTTCCAGCAACACATTTTCAGCTCTGATCTCCAGCATCTGCAGACCTTACTTTCTCCACTGGAAGTAACACCAATACCTTAACCCCAATTGCAAAATTGTGAACTTGTGATTTCTAATCCACTTCCTCTTTCATTGTATGCTGTGATACATTTTTTATAGGTATCTTATTGAAAGAAAGAAGAGATTTTTTAAACATTTTTTACAAAATTACAAAGTAATACAAACAAATATAAACACTAATATACAATTAAATATATATAAAAGAAATAAATAATAACCAAAACACAACAAAAGAAAAATAAAGAGAGAAAAAAAACTCAGCTAACTACTAATCTATCCCACAAACAACCAAAGCATAAAATAAGATATCTTACATTACTAGTAAGAAATAACATAATAATTAAATAATTAAGTATGTACTCAAAATGGATTAACATCAAGTCATAATAAAACCCAAATATAAAAAATATTTATATGGGATTCCTCCCCTAGGGGGCCCCCGGACCAGCCAGAACCACTACCACAGCTATACAAAAGCCCTGGACAATATCTGTGTCTATATAGTTCAGAAAGGGCTGCCATATTTTATAGAATAATTCAGTTTTTGGTGTACCATATTTGTGAAGAAGTCAAGGGGGATACATTCCATGATTAATCTATTCCAATTCAAAAGTCCTGGAGGGCCCTCAGCTACCCAATTAACTAAGATATCTTTCCTTGCACAAAAAGAGAGAATGGAGAATAATTTCCTCCCATTCACATCCAGGGAGGGCAGATTTGGAAAAGCCCAGGAGAAGAGACACAGGGTCCAATCCAATCTCCGTTCCCAAGATTTCTGTCAGAGCATTCGCTACTCTGTCCCAGTATTTGCGGATCTTGTGACATGTCCATAAACAGTGTGTGAGAGCGCCCACTTCTATTTTACATTTAGGACACGCTGGGGATGTTCCTGCCCTAAATTTTGCAAGTCGTTCCGGTGCTATATGAGCCCCGTGGAGTATCTTTAATTGAATAGCTTGAGTTCTATTACAAATAGAGATCTTTCTGGCATTTTCCCAAATGTCCATTTCTGAAGGGATTTCTAACCCCAATTCCTGGTTCCATATTTTAAACAATCGTTCCATGTCTTTCGTTAAGTAATGAGTGACAAAGAGTACTGACCGAGGGTGGACCCATTGGCCATAGCACTCTTCTCTCCCTATCAGATTTGTAGTGACTGTCTAATAACGTGGTCTTCTTCTGTATATAATCTCGTATTTGGAAATACCGATAAAGGTCTCCATTAGGCAGTCCAAACTTCTGATGCAACTGCTCAAAAGGCATCATAACCTCCCCATTGAACAGGTCCCCTAAGCAAGAGACACCTCTGGACTCCATCTGTCTGCCCTGGCTGAAAACCCCATGCTCCCACTATAGGAGTATAAGGAGAGGTTTTTTTGTAAGTTTCCCTCATCTTGCTGCATTATCCTCCAGGCTTTAATTGTATTTAATACAATAGGGTTTTTACAATAGTCCATAATAGCTCTCATCTTATCTAAAAATAAAAGATTGATGAGAGGACACTTTGCCTGGGAGATCTTGATGTCTAACCAGATTGATTGTGGGTCACAAGAGACCCAATCAGCTACATAGCCTAATAGAGAGCTCAACTGATACCTCTTAAAGTCTGGAAAATCCAGTCCTCTTCTTGCTTGTGGAAGCTGCAGCTTCTCTAATTTGATAAGGCGCTGTCTATGATTCCAAATAAAGGAACCAAGACAGCTATGTAGTTTACGTAACTCGATCTTGGCAAAATCAAAGGGAGCATTCTCATAGGATATAAGAGACAAGGCGGAATATTCATTTTAACTAGAGCTCCTCTGCCTAACCAGGATATTGGGAGATCTCCCCAGTGTTGACGATCCTGCCTTATTTTCTCTAGTAGGTGTATAAAATTGGCTTTATACAGCTGACCAAATACTGGGTGTGATAAAAATACCTAAGTAAAGAAAACCCTCCAGTGACCACCGACAGGGAAAAAAGATCCGTCCGATAGATTGGATATATTAGCGAGACCACCCAACGGCATGGCCTCCGATTTCGTAAAATTGATTTTGTAGCCTGAGAATGTACTAAATAGATTAATTACTTGAATTAAGCGGGGTACAGATATCAAAGGATTACTTAAGAACAGGAGGACATCATCTGCATAGAGAGTGATTTTATGTTTACCCAAACCAACCCTCGGAGCCACTATGTTAGGGTCAGTAAGTATAGCTTCCGCTAGTGGTTCAATTATTAGCATAAATAATAACGGTGAAAGAGGACATCCCTGATGACAGCCCCTACCCACGCTCAAGCTATCCGAACCTAAACCATTGGTAATGACAGCTGCTTCAGGGTCATTGTATAATATTGAGACCCATGTAGAAAATACCTCTCCAACACCAAACCTTTCCAGTGTGTAAAAAAGATATGACCATTCAACCCAGTCAAATGCCTTCTCTGCATCCAAGGAGACAACTATCCCCAGTATTCTTTCCTGTTGACAGGCTTGTATCATATTTAAGACCCTTCTAATGTTGTTAGACGATCTACGGCCCTTGATAAACCACGTCTGGTCCTCTTTTATGATATATGGTAAGACCCTTTCCAATCTTAATGCTAACATTTTAGAAAGAATGTTAAAATCTACATTTAGCAAGGATACTGGTCTACATAATGAGCAATCTTCTGAGACCTTTCCTTTTTTAAGAATGAGAGAAATATTTGCTTCTCTCAACGAATGCGGGAGGCAGCCCTGACTATGTGAGTAATTATACATGTCTATAAATGGACCAGCCAGTTCCCCTATAAATTCTTCATAAAATTCAACCTGGAATCCATCTGGTCCAGGTACTTTGCCACTCTGAAGCTATAAAGATTCAAAATCACAAACTCCTCTCCATTTATTCGGGCTTTGATCAGTATATACCATCCAGATTCATCTTTTATCTGGCTTAAGATTTTAAAAGGAAGATTCTTCCAAATGAGAATGACTGCTCCCCTACTTTTTGAGCTAAAAGATGAGAAAAAGGCCTGGTCATATCCATCATGTTGTAATTTTAAGTGTTCTTTCTCAAGTAGATGTGTCTTCTGTAAAAGAGCTATATCAACTCTTTCTTTTCTAAGGTTTGATAATATCTTTTTCCTTTGATTGGTGAATTACTCCCCTTGACATTCCAGGTGCACCACCTTAGCGAATAGCTAGCCATGATCATCCAGGCAACCCCCCCAGGAGGAAGAACCCCACCCAAAACATCCTGAGTATAGACCATGATAAATTCACAAAAGCAAAAATTCTTTAAGACATTTGCATTAATACAATTAAAACTATTCCTAAGTAAAAAAAAATACAAAACACATTTGAAAGGAGATTTTCCCCCTTGCTTCCAGGGGGCGTAACTACCTATCAATAACTCCACCATAACCTCTCCTAACTAAAGCCTCGCCTTCGACCCAGGCATTATAAAATGGTGTAGACAAATTCAAGTGTTCTATAAAACCAAAATTAAAAGTGAGTGAACTACCCACCCCCAACACCAACATCTAGGTGCGTTGAGCAAGCATAATGCAAAATATAAATATATAAAACTACAAAGTTACAATCCTAGCAATTATTAGAAAACTAAGTAAGATGACACAAGAAGAGAACCCCACTCTAAAAAAAAGGTAGGACAAGACAAACCGCCCATTCCCACATAAATCAAATAAGCCATATGGCCTGTAAAAAAAAAACACATGGTTAATAACAAATAAGGCCCCCTTCCTGCAACCCGGAGAAGGTAATGAACAAAAAAAGGGATGGAGAAGGAAAGAAGGGGTAAACCAGGGTGGGGGGTGGGGGGAACGCAAAGCAAAATCATTATCCATACGATTTGAATCTTACAGTCTATTTAAGATAGTCCAAAAATTCTTTAGCCTTCTCCGTTGATCCAAAGTTGTATATGGATCCTTCGTGGCTGAAGCGCAGCGACGCTGGGTAATACAGGAATATTGGATATTTAGGTCTCTTAGGCGCTTCTTTGCCTCATCGAATGCCCTCCTCTTGCGGACCATGGCTGGAGAAAAATCCTGGAATAACATTATCCTGGAACCCTTGTGCATCATGGCCTCAGGATCCTTCCCCAGGACTCTGGAGGCTTCCACGAGCATTTGCTTCTCTTTATAGCATTGGAGCCGGAACAAAACCAGGCAGGGCGCTGATCTGGCCCGGGCCTGCATATAGCGACCCAGTGGGCCCACTCCACCCATACCTGGCCCGATCTGGACTCCAACTTTAATATTTCAGGGAGCTATTGCTCCAAAAATACTGCAAGCTGGCCTTCCTCTTCCCGTTCGGGAAGTCCCAGCAACCCTGATTATCTAGGTCATCGATGTGCTCTTCCAAGGTCCGGACTTGCTGCTCGAGAGCCCGGACCCGGCCCACGACCGACTCAGCAGCAGCTTCCGAGGTTGTGACCTTTTGCTCCACCCCTCCAACACGTTGTTTAAGTCTTTCAATTTCTAGGTCGTGCTTCTGCAGCACGTCCGAGAACAACTCCCACCTGGTCCTGGATTCTTTGATAAAAGCATCGATCTTCTCCTGCAGCTTGTTGATCACGGAGATCAGGCTCACCGCTGCAGGTAAGTCTCCTGAGGCGGCTGCGGGCATCTCTGCTGCTGCTGGAGGGGGTGGGGAAATGGTCCCTGCCTGTTGCGAACTGCGGGAATTTTTGCTCTTAGTCATTTTAAGAACAACACCAAACTGTTCAAGTTTGATGCAAAAGTATGCTGGGCAAAAGCTATTTTAAATGAATTAAAAGGTGTGGTGAAGGCAGGGGCCCCACTTTTCCTGAGTCTCAGGCAGAGCATTACAGACTCAGACTTGCTGGGTCGCAGCCATCTTGAATCTCCCATGCTATGATACTTTTAAATGCTGTCTAGCCAACTCTCCGGCTCTATGTAATCATTCTCTAAAATTTGACAATTAGTCCAAATGGGTGGTCTCTGAATTCTGACTTACGAATTTCTTCTTAATCAATTTTAACGGTCCTCTTACTTCATGCTCAAAAATAAATTCAAAGGGAATGAATTTGGTCGATTCATTCGATGCATCGCTCATCATTAAAAGTACAAACAGAATTCCCTTATCCGAATCAAATGGATACTCCTGACCATAAGCACTCAACATGGTCTTCAGAGTTTGTTGCCATTTCTCTAGTGCTCCTTGCGATTACAGATGGTACGCAGTAGATTTGAATCGCTTTATTAACAAGTTATCCATAATCTTCTTGAATAGTTTAGATGTGAACTTTGATCCTTGATCTACTAGATCTCTATTGGTAGTCTGTATCTAGTAAAAAATTTAAATAATTCTTCTATAAGCCTTTTTGCGTAATGGGATTGCCTCCGGAAATCTAGTTGGTACGTCCATTATTGTTAATAAATACTTATTCCCACTTTTTGTTTGAGGTAGGGGACCTATGCAATCAATCAACACTCTTGTGAAAGGTTCCTCAAATGCTAGAATCGGTATTAAAGGTGCAGGTTTTATTACTGTCTGTGGTTTTCCAATTAGCTGACATGTATGAAATGTGGGCGGCACGGTGGCACAGTGGTTGCCTCACAGCGCCAGAGACCCGGGTTCAATTCCCGCCTCAGGCAACCGACTGTGTGGAGTTTGCATGTTCTCCCCGTGTCTGCGTGGATTTCCTCCGGGTGCTCCGGTTTCCTCCCACAGTCCAAAGATGTGCAGGTCAGGTGAATTGGCCATACTAAATTGCCCGTAGTGTTAGGTAAGGGGTAAATGTAGGGGTATGGGAGGTTGCGCTTCGGCGAGGCGGTGTGGACTTGTTGGGCCGAAGGGCCTGTTTCCACACTGTAAGTAATCTAATCTAATATAAATGTCTGGCAAAATTAAACAACATCTTTGTGTAGTCCAGGCCAGTAAAAATGTCTTTGTATTTTAGTCTGTGTTTTCCTCACCCCAAGTGGTTAGTCATGCACCACTCGCAGCATCTCCTTTCTATATCCTACTGGCAAAACAATTTGATGAGTCTCTGCCCATTTCTCATCTGCTTGAATATGCGATGGTCTCCATTTCCTCAGTAAGACATCATTTGTTAAGTAATAACACAAAGGAATGCATTCACTTTCTTTCTCTGTAAATGCCTTTTGATATAACTGTTTTAACTCCTCATCGTTCTGCTATAACTCAATAAGCTTAGCAGAGCTAAAGGTACTTTGATGTTTACCTATTTCATCCTTCTCTCTTCCACTTATCTGATCAAAGCAAGTTTCAGATAACACTATATCAGCTTCCTTATCTGTGCCTTTTTATCTCTCCTGCTTCAGCTTGTGTCTCTGTGATCTTGTTATCACACAATCAGGTAAAATTCCTGAAAAAAACATTCTCCATGTCTTCTGTTGCCTGAATCTCCACTGGCTTTTCAACTAGAGTAGGCAGCACACTACCAGAGAATCAGCTATATCATTTGCAAGGACAGATTGTATTCCTGGAGCTGAGAGTTTGCCCAATACTCCTACCACAAATTCTCCACTCCTCTCTGGACTCCCTAGCCTCACTTTACATAATTAAGCACTTTTTGTCTCACCATGAATTCCTGTTACCAGTACCTTTTCTGATAATAGTCACTCAGGAGTACATATCGCTTCAGCATTACAGCCTGAGAGGATCCAGTATCCCTTAATACTGTAACCTCCTTACCTACTGCTCCTGGCCTATGTGAATAACCTTTACTCTTGCATGTGTATTTTTTAAGCAGATCTGGCACTTCCTCCTTAATCAACCTCTGATCATCTCGTACACTCTGAGACAGTTGTCTAACTTACCTTGTGCTTTTTGTTACTCGTCCAACAAAGCTTCCAGGCTTATCTGGTTTTCTTACATCTGGCTTTCCCCGAGCCCAACAACACTGTGATTTTGTGTGGCCCACTTTATTACAATGAAAACAATGGAGTTTTTTTAACTTCTTTGATTCCCCTCCCCCCCCCCCAAAGGGTTTCCTTTATATCCTGTGGTAAGTTCTCCTTATGATCTTCACTGAGATCTACCTTTCCCTTTCCATGTGAGGATTTCTCTTTGCCCCAATTTCTGTCCCTCATGGACTGAAATTGATTCTGGAAGCTAAACTGTGTTTTATGGAGTAGCTCATAATCATCAGCCACTTCAGCTGCTAACCTTGCTGTTTTAACTCTCTGCTCTTCCACATGAGTTTGCACTACTTTTTGAATTCTTCCAAAATAATTACCTTTCTTAGGGCATCATAGGTTTACTTGATTTTTAAAGCTCTTATCCATCTATCGAAATTACTCTGTTTGATTTTTTCAAACTCAAGATAGGTTTGACCAGGGTCCCTTCTTAGATTCCTGAAACGTTGTCTATAGGCTTCTTGTACAAGCTCATTTGCACTTCAAAATGGCTTTTTTTTACCTCCTCATACTCCCCAGATACGTCCTCTGATTGGGATGTGAATACCTCACTAGCCCTACCTACAAGTTTTGTCTGGATCAACAAAACCCACATTGCCACTGGCCACTGCATCTGTTTAGCCACCTTTTCAAATGAAATGAAAAAGGCTTCCACATCCTTCTCATCAAATTTAGGCAATGCTTGAACATACTTAAAACAGTTTTTCACTAGGCTTCTGATTACCAAGGACCTGCTCCTCCTCATTCTCTTCCTTACTAAGCCTATCCTCAGCGTTTATCTCCAGCCTTTTAAGCTAACTTTCCTTTTTAAGTGTCAGTTTTTGAAGTTCAAAAACTCTTCTTTTCTTTCTCTGCTCTCTCTTTTTCCCTCTTTTCAGCTGCTCTCTTTTTCTCTCTGTTCTGCTGCTCTCTCTTTTTCCCTCTCTTGTGCTTATAGTTGTAACGCAAACTGTTTCAATTCTGCTGCCCTTTCCTTATCTCTCGCCTCTAACTCAAGCTGCTTTATTTGCAATTGAATTCTTGCCATCTCTATAGATTCTGATGGTTTCTCCAGCAAGTTTAAATGCTGAGCGACTGCTGTAATTATGTCTCCTTTCCTCGCAGAAGCAAGCAGTTCCAATTCCAGTTTCTCTGCTAATTCTTGCAACTTGGTCTTATTCACTTTCTGCAAAACTTCCAAAGTCACTGCATTCACATCCAGAAAACTTTTGGCAACTAAAAGCCATTACTATTCCAAGCTTTGACTACCCAACGAAACCAACACTTGAAATAAAGACACTAGCCCCTACCACTCACTGTTTAAACTCCAATCTGTTATGGACTAGGCCAGAACACTCAAAGCATTCTGAATCAGGCAGCTCAGACCATAACTTTGCAAGTTTATTCAGTAAGTGTACAGTTAAAATTACCTGGAGTAAGTTAGCTAGGTTGACTACTGGATTTTAAAACAGACAAAATTTTATTCACAAAATTACACAATGAAACACAAAGAACAGAATAAAGAACCCCTACAGAACATAGTCTATCCAAACTAGACTTAAAGATGCTGTTCCGAATAACACAACAGTCCCAAAAAGCGCTTTCCCTTTAAAAACCAGTCTAAATGGAATACATGTTTACAGGTTGAAGTTGAAGGGCAGAAAAGAGAGAGAGTTTCCACACAGTTCCCTGTTGAACTTCAACCTGATTCAAGACTGAACTAAAACTGCTCAGCTCAGCTAGCTAGAGAGCTGACCACTCCTCTTTCATTATACAGGTCACTTCTAAAGTATGACCACCTTAGCGTGAAGTCTTATCTGTTGACAGATTAACAAAAGGCCTCTCAAAATCCTTTTCATCTCTGTACAAAACCAGACTGATCGGAGCCCGGCCTGGTTTATTGCCCCTTTGATAAAAATAAAGGACAGAGTGTCCTTGAGCCAAGGAACAGCTTTTAGAGAAAAAAAGGGACTAGCTTTGTGATATTACCCTCACGTGAACAGCTGTGGAAGTTGTTGAAGACACTGGAAATGTCACCGGGTACGTAAATTGTGCTAGTTCATCTTAATGTTCAATTCAAAGATATTCTGATTCATCTATAATTGTTGTCAGATAAGGGCTCCTCCCAACCTCACCCTCAGCTCCACTCACACTGAACCCAAAGACTTAACCTAAATAATGAACTAGATCTGGATAGACCTCAGAAAGTAAAATTAGGTTCTGCTCTCATCTGTTAAAATTATTTGGAATCAGTCTGGAATGTAAAAGTGATTTTCAGAGTCTTTTCTCTTCTGCAAACTGTCTTCTCAAACCATTCCCCCCCCCCCCCCCCCATTATTTCCCTATTCTCATCAACATCAATGACTACAAGGAACTCGCTGACCTTTTCTTCGGAAAGATTGAGATAGCTGTCTTTGGTCCCTCCTTCCCTTGTCCATTCTCTAAGATTTTCCTGCCATAGTCCTGAATTCCCCTTATGTTAAGGTTGCCTCCTTTCACCACTCTTGTCCTCTCTGAGATCATTTTATCCTTCATTATTATGGAATTAAATCTTGGAATTCTCTCCAGAACAGCACTATATTTCTACCCAAAGCCTTTTTGTTTCTTCATTCCTGAGACATAGGCATGAATGGATCTTGGGAATGAAGCTTTGAGCCGACCTTTTGAACCACTGCAGCCCTTGAGAGATACCCACAGTTCTGTTAGGATGGGAGCTCCAGAAATTTGAACTAGTGTCACTGAATAAGCGGTGATACAGTTTCCAGTCCATGTGGTATTGTTTGGAGGGGAACTTGCTGGTTGTGGTGCTCCTACATATCTGTTGCCTTGTTCTTCTCTGTGGTAGAGGTCGCAGCTTGGAAGGTGCTGTCGAAAGAGCCTTGCTGAGTTGATCAATGCATTTTGCAGATCACAGAACAAAAGGAGGTGCTTCTGTCCTTCATGTCTGCAGGCATTGCTGCTATTGCCCACCAGTTAATGGTGGATGAAGTTAATGTTAAAGGTCATGGATGGGCACCAATTATGTTAGGCTGCTTTGCCTTAACGGTGTCTCATTTCTCTCATTTCGGTCCTAAATGGCCTACCCTCTAACCTTAAACAGTGACCCCCGGACGCTTGCTGCATTTACCCTGTCTAGTCTTGTTAGAATTTATATGTTTCTAAGAAATCCCCCCTCATTTTTCTAAACTCTAGTAAATAAAAGTCCTAAACAATCCAGTTTCTCTTCATACGTCGGTGCTGCCAACCCAGGAAACAGCTGGTCAATGCTTGATGCACTTCCTTCACAGCCAGAACATTGTTCCAAAGTTAAGCAGACCAAAACTGCACACAGTACTCTAGGTATGGTCTCACCAAAGCCTGTACAATTGCAGCAAGATACCCCTGCTCCTGTAATTGAATCTTCTTGCTATGAAAGCCAAGATTTTTCCAGTACCTACTGGACCTGTGTGCATATCTTCAGTAACTGGTGTATAAGGACATCCAAGTCACATTGTGCCTCGCCAGTTCCCAAACTATCACCATTCAGACAATAATCTGTGTTCCCATTTTTCTACTAAAGTGGGTAACTGAATACCAAGAAGATATTTGCAGCTCATTTTATTAATAATTTTAAAAAGCAGTACGAGGATCTGCATTATATACAAAAAGTAACTGTGTGGACCAGAGCATGAATGAAGACTCAACATAGATACAAATGACTGAAAAATCCCTTTCTGTGCTATGAATCTCAATAATTCTATCACATTGAATTATTTTCACTTGGGTCCCTTTTTACAATTTCAGCTAACATTAGTAACTTCTTTTTAAATTAAAGTTAATCTGAAATCCCAATTTATTTTCTATCTCTGTTTTCTCTCTATGTCAAATTTAATCAGTGACAGCTCCATGTACTTTCCTCTTTTTAGAGTGATATAGAGTCATAGAGATGTACAGTATGGAGACAGACCCTTCGGTCCAACCCGTCCATGCCGACCAGATATTCCAACCCAATCTAGTCCCACTTGCCAGCACCCGGCACATATCCCTCCAAACCCTTCCTATTCATATATCCATCCAAATGCCTCTTAAATGTTGCAATTATACCAGCTTCCACCACTTCCTCTGGCAGCTCATTCCATACACGTACCACCCTCTGTGTGAAAATGTTGCCCCTTAGGTCTCTTTTATATCTTTCCCCTCTCACCCTAAACCTATGCCCTCTAGTTCTGGACTCCCCGACTCCAGGGAAAAGACTTTCCCAATTACCCTATCCATGCCCCTCATAATTTTGTAAACCTCTATAAGGTCACCCCTCAGCCTCCGACGCTCCAGGGAAAACAGCCCCAGCCTGTTCAGCCTCTCCCTAAAGCTCAAATCCTCCAACCCTGGCAACATCCTTGTAAATCTTTTCTGTGCCCTTTCAAGTTTCACATCTTTCCGATAGGAAGGAGATCAGAACTGCATGCAATATTCCAATAGTGGCCTAACCAATGTCCTGTACAGCCGCAACATGAACTCCCAACTCCCAACTCAATACTCTGACCAATAAAGGAAAGCGTACCAAACGCCTTCTTCACTATCCTATCTACCTGCGACTCTACTTTCAAGGAGCAATGAACCTACACTCCAAGGTCTCTTTCCAAGTAGAAAGTATCTTACGATTCCCACTAACAAGGGCTATGAGCATCCAATGTTTCAGATAATGCTGAGTTTTCTCTGTTCAAAACAGTGATTGGACACAAGCTCCTGACAATTATCCTGGTCAACATTCATGCAGGAGATGACACTGATCACCTTTAATGCTACAGACATAAGTCTTACAGCGTGACTTTCTCGGGAATGCCAGAACCAGCAATGTTCTTTGACGTGCCTTAGTTTCCTACAGTGGAAGCGCTTGGGGAATTTCCAGCCTGTGTCCCATCTGGATCTCTCCTTTTATCAGTTGGTGACAGTTCTATTTTCTCGGTCTGGCTTCCCTTTTTTCTCTGGCTTGCCTCAGAGGTATTTACCTTGCCTATATTACTTTCTGGGATGTGATAGTTTCCAGATTCTAGCTCGCCTGAGTTTATGTCACTGCCTATTAACTCAGATTCTTCAGTCAGAATTGCTACCTGTCTGAACCCTGCTACATGCTGTTCTTCAACATGCATCTGAATTGGAAAGGATATGGAGTTTTTGAACTGCACCATTAGAATTGCTTCATGAAAAATGTCATAGTTGGCTTGAAGTTTAAGTGCATTTACCCACTGCTAAAAGTGAGCTGCTCAAGCTAATTATATTTTTGGTTTACTAAGCCATTCCTTGAGGTCACAGAATTCTTTTTTGTCTGTGTGTATCCAGTTCTAATTAGTATGTACTTAAAGTAGCTCCTTTTGCTGTTTCATAGTCAGTGGCATTCTTTTCAGGTTAGGGGAAGTAAACCACATGAGCATTCCCTATCAATCTGCTCTGTAATAGCAGCCTCCATTGTTGGACTGGTCAATTTAACTGCTGTGAGAAAGTGAGGGCTTGCAGATGCTGGAGATCAGAGTCAAGATGAAGGGTTTATGTCCGAAACGACGATTCTCCTGCTCCTCGTATGCTGACTGACCTGCTGTGCTTTTCCAGCATCACACTCTTGAAGTTAACTGTTGACCTTCCAAAAGGGATAAAGAAGGCATCCATATCTTTGCCATTCAACTTAGCGATTATTTGAGCAAACTTGAACAATTCAGAACTGAAAGTTAAGTTGGGAATAACGCCCTCTCTCAGCTTGATGTGTTCCAGTTTAAACCTCCTTTCTCTTTCATCTTTTCCTTCTGCTTTTCTCTTTTTTCTAGTTTTTCTCAATTAAATTTACCTGGTGTCATCTCTTCAGTTACTACCGATAGATACTTGTCTACTCTTTTTGTAATCTCCAATTTTCAGAAAGAAATCCAACTCTGAGTGCCTAGTTAACCTTATTAATTCTTCCAAAGACAATGCTTTTAAATTTTTCTTTAATTATTTCATCCTGCCCTGTGAAAATATTATCACATGAATATCTTTGCACATCTATTATCAAAGACTCAAGAAACTCTTTTGAAGTTGAACAGCTTTCAAAGACACAAATTGCTTCCACCCCCTCATTCACTCTAATAATGTTTGAGCCCCCACAATTGTTTACAACCAGATGAAGAAAGGACATTAATCCCTTTCATTTTAACACCCTCTTGGTTGGTCACAATAATTTTAAAAAAATTATTCTTTAGCACACAGCTGTCACATGTCAATGAAGCATTTTCTATAAAATAAAAAAAAGATTGTCAA